>NC_140593.1:1086988947-1087724572 GCF_964204655.1 Triturus cristatus
GCATGCTCCATCCTACATGCAGCGATCTGTGCCCTGCGGTATTCAGTGACGCATGCGCCATTCTACATGCAGCGATATCTGCCCTGCGGCTTGCAGTAACGCATGCTCCATGCTACATTTTGGCGATCTGTGCCCTGCGGCATGCAGCGACGCATGCTCCATTCTACATGCAGCATTCTTTGCCCTGCTGCATGCAGTGACGCATGCTCCATTCTACATGCAGCGATCTGCGCCCTGCTGCATGTAGTTACGCATGCTCCATTCTACATACAGTGATCTGTGCCCTCGTGCGTGCAGTGACACATGCTCCTTTCTACTTGCAGCGATCTGTGCCCTGCAGCATGCAGTGGCGCATTCTCCATTCTGCATGCAGTGCCCTGCTGCATGCATCGACACATGCTCCATTTTATATGCATTGCTCTGTGCTTGGATACATAAGGCTTTCCTAATTCAGTGATCAGTAGCCTCCCACATGTTGAAAATTCAGTTTTAACATAAAGCTTTACCTTCACTTTGGGCATTCGTTAGTGCTCCAACTTTCCCCAAATAAGGAAACTAATGTCCTGGTAGGCAGGATAAAAAGTTTTTGATTTCATAGTTGGCAATTGTGGACTGGACCACATCTTCAGCACCGATAATTCCATGAAAACTGGCACTGAAATAGCCACAGACAACACTGAACTACTTTGATGAATTCATTATATCAGAACAGAAAATGACTCCAAATAGTTATTCATGTGGTGTTGGTGTAGCACAAATCCAGCCAAAAAGATTTATTGGAATTTTTTATAAATGGCTCAAACAAAAAATCATCTAAAACTACTATGTTTCCTATCAATGTGCCAGGGACCTGTCTGCCCTCAGTGTGCGTGACTGGTAGAACACAGTAACTGAGCGGCCATTAAACCAACCGCATGAAAATATGTTGTCCGCTCACCATCAAAATTTTATTGATCGATATATAAAAATCACCATAAAAACACAAACTATGGATAAACAAGCATTAATATATTTATAAAACATCTGTGTATGTTAATCCTAATCAAATATTACTCTAAACTAAAGCAACAATAAATAAGGCATGATAAAATTCAGGCAGCAGCTAAAACAAACAATTTCTCAAAGGCCCACTCAAATACATTAAACATGTTTTGGGGTGCTCCTGGCTTCCAAATATCAGACTCAAAATATTGCATGATTCATGTACTCAGTATACTCTTTCTGAAGCACAATCGGAGGAACTACATGTAAAGGGCAACTGATGTACAACCAGCAGGGTGCAGGGTGCAGGGTGGGAGATGGGGTAAGCCAGACAGGAAGTGCCTTGTTCATCTTCATGGTGCTAAACAGGTACCTTCCTGAAACCCATTACAGCATCACCTAGATAGACAGCTGTCACATCACCACCACACAGCAAAAAAAGCAATCATGGCACCGCCAACTGAGGCAGCCATGACTCTGATCACCAGGCCAGATGTGCCCAGACCCCAAGTTTGGTGACCGAGCAAGGCCCGGGGAGGGGTTTGCGGCTCTTTTGAGCCCGCCTCAGCGGCTGTGCCGCCTGCCTGTGTGCTGACCCATTCGTGTGCTGTGTGAGAATGGTGCAGTGGTAAATGAACAGTGGAGGGGTTTGTAATGATGATTAGGGACTGAAATTGGCTCAGATTTACAGTGTCACTCAGGAATGGCGGGAGAGGGGGAAAAGCATTCCTCGCCGCCTAATGGATCTATCAACTCGCCTTGGCTGCTCGGTGGGCCGAGCAGGGTCACCGGGCTTTCCGCTGGCAGCACAAAGCACTTCAATTTTGTTAGGAAATGTATCAATTTAACTGACTTGAGCAGCACACTGAAAAACCTAATGAATCTGGACTCAATTTTCCGCCAGACTGCTCCCGCGAACTGTCGGAAACAATGTCTATGGTCGGGAGGTGAAGCCGGCCTCTGATAGGATGTCGGGGCTTTTCCCTGACTCTGGCAGGGGGTTAGCGGAGGGAGACAAGCCTGCCCGCCGCATGCCAGTGACAGCCACAGACCAGCCGCTGCCACTCTCCTAACAATGATGTCATTAAAGGTAAATTGGCCTCTATTTCAGCGGGATGATAGTGCTAATTGAGTGGGAAAATATAATATAGGGAGCTGTTTGTGCGCCGTTAGTGGGCGGAGGGGGACAGATTAAATGGCCTACAATAGTGGGTGTCAGGCACGGCAGATGTTGCTTTCTGCAGATAACTGCACTGACATATCTCTAGCTTGTCAAGGCGGAGGTTTTCAGAGAGACTTACAGCGAAAGGGGAGCAGATGGCCCTCCTGAATGGGAATGGAGTGCTTAAACAGGCTGGTTGCTGAAGGCAGCTAGTTTGTAAATAGAGGAGTCGGAGGTGTCTTATTGATCGCGCTCACTGCCCGCCAGTACCGCTAAATGACAGACAATGAATAGGCCCAGAGCAGCGGGAGTCGGGGTTTTCAATCGCGCGCGCGCGCCGCGCGCTCAAGGGCACGCGCACGCACGCACACGCGCCCTAATGCTCGAGCTGCCCTGCTCGCGCTCGGGGGAAGTGGCTGTTAGGCATTTGCGCGAAGATCTGTGTGGCCTGACACGGAAGTACAAAATGTCATTTTTCGTGTTTCATAAGAGAAACTTCAAATAGAACGTCCCCACGTAATAAAACAAACCTGTTTTGGTGGAGTCTCAGGTAAAAACAATATATAATGCCAGGCAAAAAAAGAAGAGCACTTTAGAATCAGGAAATAAGAATTACCAGCGAAAAAATAATTTTAAAAAATGTAAGTGGAACAAAATACATTATGCTCACTTTATATAGCACTGTAATGGCAGCTGATGTTATCCCAAGTAAAATAAATGCTCATTTTACATGCATACGGTCGAATAAAAAAGCCAACATGTAGAAGTCATGCAGGGAGATACACTTTTTGAGGCTAAATGACACAGCCACAACCAGCCTCTTCAACAAAAACCCATTCTATTTTTTTAAATTACATTTGACAGCAGTGGTAATTCCTGACATTTTTAGATTTTATTACGTTTAAATCTTTTTATTAGCATTTCATAAACAAAGGCCAACGGTGTGATACACATATGTTTCTAACGCTGATCCGGTAAACCAACAATAAAATGCAGACAGATGAGGGAGCCAACAGACTCACATGTTCAAGTGGCCAGAAAAGGAAACTTATTCTACCCTCCCATCCCACCCCCCACCCAGGCCCTCGTTCACCAACTAGGAAGCTAGTACAAGACAGGCTTACTTCTCTTCTGTCAGCGAGGTATCCTGGGGCTCCCCCTCGGAGAGAGCTGATTGGCGCAGCAGTCGGAGGTACCTTGGGCAGGTGAGCTCCCTGAACTCAGAGACCAGTAGGGTGAGAAATGGCTGCCAGAGATCCACAAAAGTGGATCCCTTCCCCGCTAATGTAAGAGTCATCTTTTCCATCCCCAGAACCTGCCAAAGACTCTGCAGCCAGCCATTAAATGTAGGGATGCGAGTGGTCCTCCAGTGAAGCAGGATATTCTGTGTGGCCGAACCCAAGGCGACCGCCATCTGGCGGCCCGCTGTGATCTGAGCGTGTATGTGAGAGGATTCGGGAGGCCCAGTAGGACATAGCTTGGAAAGAGTGGGAGCTGAGTGTGGAAATGTTTGTCGATTTCATCGATAACCTGCACGCGGTACGTGTGCAAATGGTCACAGTCCCACAGCAGGTGTACCAGCGTGCCCCGCTCCACACAGCCCTGCCAGCAGTTGGCACTCTGCTGGGCGTCCATCGAGTGTAGGCGGTCGGGTGTGTAATACCAGTATGTGGTCACCTTAGTCAGGGTCTCCGTCAGTCCCATGTTGCGTGCTGAATGACGGGCTCTATAGTATATCCCTTCCCATTCTTTGTGACTGAGGGCCCGACCCAGGTCCCGCTCCCAACGCGTGCGCCCTGCATTATAAGTATGTGTGTGTCTGGCTAGTAGCATCTTGTACAGATCCGAGATTTGCTTTTTATCGGATGAGCGCGTAAACAACCATTTTTCGTGGGGTGTGAGGAAACGCTGTGCCCCCAGTTTTACAAGGGGGTGGAGTGCCCAGTGCCGAAGCTGAAGGTAATGAAATCGTTCAGATTCCGGAATCCCATAGAGTGAGCGGACCTGAGGGAAAGTAAGTATCTCATCGAGGTCGAACAGATGCCCCAGGGACCGACAGCCTGTAGAGAGCCAGTTCATGAAGGAGGTCTCGCCCATCCCCGGTTGAAATTCAGGATTATCAAAGAGCGGGGTGAGAGGGGATGGGAAGGTAGTCAAATTGTATTTTTCACAGGTCTGGTCCCAGGCCTCCAGAATTGTCTTGGTAATGTAAGTGGCATAAAGATTCGCAGGTCTATGGGCTTTACACAAAAAGGGGATCCACTGTAGTGTCGTAGCCGCCACTGCTTGGTCCTGCAACAGCCCATGTTTCTCAGATTCGGGCCTGCTCCATTCAACCAGATGGTGAAGTTGCGTCACCTGAAAGTAGAGGCGGAGGTCCAGAACTCCCAAACCGCCCTCCTCGGGAGGCAACATCGTGATGGCTCCCTTCATGCAGGGACGGCGGCCCCGCCAGATGAACTGTGACAGCTCTGATTGGACCTGCTTGATCCATCCCCTGGGTGGCTGTAAGGGCAAAGTTTGGAAAATGTAAAGAATTTGAGGGAGGATCGTCATCTTTATGGCAGCCACCCTCCCCAACCAGGAGATCATAAAATACTTCCACCGTCGCAACTCCGACCGAATCTGCGTCTGCAGTTTAGCATAGTTAATAGTGGCTGTCTCTGGCAGCATAGGTGCCAACTGGATGCCTACGTAGGGGACAGAGCTCTCTGCCCACTGAAGGGGGTGCACGGAGCGTTTAGATTTTATTTAAGTGATTTATTACTGTTTTCCCATGCTACTCAACTTAACAGGAGTTTTGCAAAAAGCTGAACATTGCTGTAGGATGCCTGATTAATTGAGGGATATGGCCAATGTTGCTGAGCATTATGCAAGCGTTGCTAATCCTTCGCAGAATCTATGTTGTTTGGTATTTTTCATTGCTACGTGAAAATGCCCCACAAGGGTATCATGCTGCTGATCAATAACAAATGTATGGGACTTTTCTTTGTGTAGGTATGTTTGTTAGAATTTGAACTTAGGTTGCTTAATCTACTGAAGGGAGTCCATCATAGGACCAAGGTGCCTTGATCTGAGCCAGATTTTAAGGATAACTATTGACTAAGCTCCATTTAGTGGAATTCTATGTAAATGCAGCTTATGAATATATCCCGAATATCTCGCATGTATGTGGCTCTACTGGAAGTATGTTGGCCAATGCTTCTCTACAGCAATTCTTGCCGTAATTAACTTAGTATTTCAACACAAACAGCAACATACTCCAACAGTGTAAAAGTCAAAGTCATCACTTTCATTTAAAATATCCAAAAGAGCTTGAATAATTAGAGATAGACTTAAAATTATTTATAAGCTCTAGAAAAAGCTCTTGTTGATGATGAGCAATCCTTTATCAAATTTATCACACTTATGTGAATAATTCTCAGAATGAAGAATTACCTCTGGGCAAGCAGATGACACATTGGGAAAGATCAGAAAATCAATTGCATGAAACGCCTTCAATTTAGCCTGCTGAACGATCATGCCTTGTGTACCCAAGTTCCTAAACTGAAAACTAAATCACTTTAGTTTGCTGTGGCACTTTGAAGTCTTGAAGCTGCAATCTGAGAAAACTCTAAATTTGTATTCATTAGCAACTTTGAAATTTGTGGGCATCAATGTCTTTGGCTGGAAATTTTTCCAAAACTGTTAATGAGCACAGTATGGGTATGCGAGATGGGTTTAGGAAAAGCAAAGGCAACTCTGTGTGCCTGACAAATCATGTGCTCTGTGTTTTCGAGTTACTCTGGGATTTCTATTAGCTATAACTTTGTACTTCATCCTGAGCTTTCCATGTCCTCTTGTCTCACCATACATGCAATCAAATCAGAGAAAAATGATGTGAACTTCATTTGTTCATCTGATTGCAAGTCCTCCAATTATGCTATCCATTGTTGCCATTCAATGAATGGGGCAATGATGGTATCTAACTGGGACACTTGTTGCAAGGGGCCACTTAATTCTGATGGGGCTGGTAACAGGGGGAATCTGAAGTGGATTGAGAGATTCCCCCAATAATTCCTAATTTCTAAGTGACTCCAATTGAGTCCAATTTATAATTGTCTAAACTTTTCCCACCTTTGATGGTACTTGTTCCTTCGGTGTTAATAGACTCCTGGGATAGGCATATTACAGCCCATATTCAAGGCCACTAGTAATGATGACTTTGACCTTGACATAATGATGACTTTGACGGCCTTGATGTTCTACTGAAGAGCAACAGGCATTTCCATCTCTACTTTCTAGAGATCCTTGACTTCTTGTAAAATAACTTGAGTAAAGATGCTGATGATTTAGGGGAAATGCTATCCTTATGGAAGAAAATGAATATTCAAGTAAGAGTGTCAGGAACTGTGTAGTTGATGGTAATACCTTGTGAAGTCCGCTGTTCTCGCACACAAGGAGAACTTGGATTTACTTCTCTCGCAGATTGTAATGTTAGTTACGCTGCACCCAGTGTTTTACCTGGGGTAGACTTACTGGTTAAGGCTGTACAAATGCTTGGTACCATATTGTCTGTTCACAAAGGCTTGGGGAAGAACACGAGAGACCTTTAAGGATGTCTGCATCTAGGCCCTTGAAGATCTGGTCATCTGTGTTACTCAGCTGTGGCAATTTATGCAAATCTACCAGCTCCTACTGTGTGGAAGTTAAAAGGATCTTGATTTCAGAATCCAACTTGGAAGGCTTTGGATCACGAGTGATATTGTGTGGGTGTGGCACCCGTCTCCTAAGATCGCAAAGAGGATGGTGTTCTCCTGAGAGTGGCAGCAAAGCTTTTAGGGGGATTTCAGTAAGAGCTAAAAATAATTTAATCATGGGCACAATGTGCTATATTTACGGAGTGAAAGCTTGTATATGTTACAGTTCTGACAGGATGTATGATTATTATGTGTTCAGGTTAAGAGAAGTCACTTAAATGTAAATTCAATGAACAGCAATGGCACATGCAGTACTTTGATGGATTGGCTGAAATTCAAGGGCAGATTTGACTGTCTTACAAGAGACTCACATCTTACAGAGGCAAGATTATAAGGCACGCATGGTGAGGGCAAGGCACACATAGTTATGGCATAAATCTCATCTACCATGGAAGCACAGAGCAGTTTGCTATCTTATGTATTAAGTGACTAAGGGGTCACTTAAACAAATGTAACCTCGGAGCAGCATGAACAGAGGTTGATGGTTTAATTTACTAAAAACAGCTTATATGGAGCTACAACTCTCAAATGATTAATGTTGGCTGCTTTCTGCTGCTCAGGGGCCGAAAATATTGGGTGGGGATTTCATCCTTATTCAGTACACATCCTGAGACCTCAACAGCTGACACTCTCAGAGTAAGCATAGAAAGAAGCTTGTTTCAATATCTGGCTCTTAAAGAACATGTGCATGAAGACAACATGCTATTCTTGCAAACGTTTTTCTGCCCCCACTTGATTAATTTTTGTCTCATTATGTCTGGTTGGGGCTCTTACTGGACAGCCTTGCATGTTTTAGGCCACGGAGGACTCTTTGTGTTTGCACAAGTCCTGCAAGTCAATAAGATCGCAAAGTCCCCATGTTGCTGGTCTCAAATCTGGCAAGAGGGGTTAGAAGTAAATATCCCAAATTTGGAGCACAGAGAGTTTAGTGGCTTCTGTTCCATCTTTATACCAAAGTTGCAGATGGTAGTTGTGCTCGCAGTCAGCTGTGGGATCAGATCTGAACTGTTTAGGCCCTTTTGCTAATTCCACTCAGACTGGTCTATGTTAAAAGATGCTAGCGAGAAGGTTGGGGTAGAGCTGCATGTTTTGTGTCAGGAGAGACCCAAAGCAAGAGTACAAAAGAAAGGGAGGATGTCCTATTTACAGTGGCGGCTGGCATGTACCAAGGGTGGTGAGGCAGGGGGAAGAGGACACGAAATAAATAAATGAAATCGACTTACCTTTGTTGCTTGCAGCGTGAAGTTCTCCTCCCTTTGGTGTCTTCCCTGGAACCAGGAAACTGCACTACCCAATCCTGGTGCTGTTCTCACAGCATGAGAGCAGCACCAGTATTGGAGGGAGTGACCTCACTCAGCGCTCTCAAGAGCACTGGAAGTCTGCGCTTTCTGTAACCCAGCTAGTTTAGAGAAGTTTAAAATGTGCATGTCTGGCCTGCCGTCGCAAGACGTCCAGACAAAGAGACCTGCACATTTTAAAGCGCACACCTCCCTGCTGCTGTCACTCTGCAGCACTGGCCCCGCCCCATCCTTACACTTAGTTCGGTACGGGTTGCTGAAAAATAAAATGGTAATAAATAAACTTTATTATCATTTTATTTTTCAGCTCTGGGGCTTGTGGGGCGATGCTCCTCCACTCAAATGGAGGAGCCATCCCTGCCCACTTAACAGCCTTTAAACCAGGGGTGAGTAGCCTTGCCAGTGAGCAGTGGGTCAGGGAAGGGTAGAGTAACTTCAGAATATTCAAATGGGGCCTTTGTGTCCTCTCCTCTACAGCCAAGTCTGACCCATTACTAGGATCCCTGTAAAGTCCTGGAGGATCCTGTGTAATATCTTCATGTGGTTTTATTATATACTATGTTTTCTTGTTCCTAGCTGCTCAGCCAGTGTGAATGTTCTGTGTGGAATGTTGGTGTGTGGGCCATGAGTGGAATGCTTGAGTGACTGAGTATGAGTGGTGACAGTTGGGGGAAGGGCTGAGCAGCTAGCAGGCTGCTCATGGTGGGGCTGCTGTACAGGATCTAAGCTACTTGTTTATCTACTTGAATAAACCTACTTGAACATCTTCTACCAGCGTGGACTACTTTACTACATTAATTTTGGCGACGAGGAACTGCAATTCACATCTACTGTTAGGCTTCTCCAACCTTTCATCTTAGGTACCACTTGGATGTTGGAAACAAAAATTGGGTTCCAGTGCGTGTATAGCTGAACGTGTCATACATGCTCCGTACATATGCACTGCACACAGAAGGAAAGTATACATTTGTGGTACCAATGTTTAAATAGATAGGTGAATGACCCAGTTATCTGAGACTGGAAAAGCAACTTCAAAAAGGTGACGTGGACCTGTAATCGACTATCACTGGCCAGACAGGTAAATAGGCCTGCTCTGCTACTAAAATCATTAATGTTTCCAACATTGCCAGTACTCTACAGCCTGTAAAAATGGGTGTCAGCATGGTGTAGCCTTGCAAACCACAGAGTGCCAACCTGGGTCTTTATATGTGTGACTTAAAAGCCCTCCTGCGCTCACGCATGATTGTTGTGTGTCCTGAGGTAGGGTGAAAAATCTCCAGCATGCTATGGTGATCTTGGGACAGGGGTGCACGCTATCCACAGCCGTGCAAAGGGCCATTGTCTAACCCAGTCAGTTCAGTTCAGTTCACTTCAATAAACTTTATTTGGATTGTAAAACAACCATAAAAGCAATTGCATAATAACTCACATACTTTAAAAATCAATTTACAGAGACAATACCTTTCCTTACAAACAACATTCTTTAAAAATCAATTTACAGAGGCAATACCTTTCCTTACATTAATTGCTTTTAGATTGTAAAATGCATCATAAAAAAATATTCCAGAATAAATAATATTCTTTAAAAATCAACTTAAATGGACACTACCTTTCCTTACACTAATAGCTTTTAAAATGTATGAAGCAACATAAAAACATATTCTATTCTCTAACCCAACAAATATTATAAGATATGTTTTGTTTATACTATGCACACTTATTTACTGTGTAATACAATTGCAGCCATTTTGTTTCAACCTTCAATGTCTCCTTGTTTATATAGGAGAAATGGTGCACACTACATGGCACCTGCGCTGCCTATCCCTCAGTTTTGCTTATTAAAAGAGTACATGTCTCAAGGACGCTCCTCCATTTGAGCGGAGGAACGTCACCCCACAAGCCCCAGAGCTGAAAAATAAAATGCTAATAAAATGTATTTATTACAGTTTTATTTTTCAGCAACCCGTCCCGAACTGTCAGGACGGGCGGGGAGTAGCTGGGAGCTGTGCGCTTTAAAATGCGCATTTTGTTTGACTTGGGACGGCCAGCCAGACATTCGCATTTTAAAGTTCTCAAACCTAGCTGTCTTAGACATCTGGGTTAGAGAACGTGCAGGCCTCCAGTGCCCCTAGAAGCACTGGGAGAGCCTGTTCCATCCAATCCTGGAGCTGCTTTCATGCTATGAATGCAGCACCAAGATTGGGTAGTGCAGTTTCCTGCATCGGAGCTTCCTGGAAGACACCCGAGGGAGTAGAACGTAATGCTGCGCAGGTAAATTATTTATTTATTTATTGTTTGTGCTGTCCACCCCTGCTCACCCAGCCTCACCAACCGCGGTACAAGCCAGCCGCCACAGACTTCCTTCTTTCAAAATGCCATTTTGAATATACATTTGTAAAATAATTATGTATTTTAACTGATTCAGACTCCTCCACTGAGGAGAATCCCTTAAAGTTTTGAGATGAAATAGTTGAATTCACTGAACTTGTCCAGGGCTAGCTTGAACAGTATCACTTGTGCCCTTATTATAAGTTATGTGGCAACACTGCTTTGGTAATTCCACACCAGGGATAACCTTCTGCTGCAGGTATTGCCCATTATGTGATTGTTAATTTTTGTAGTATTATTACTTTTAACCTATGGAATGGGGAATTACCACAGAAATTTGCATTATTATGTTTATTTCTGCAGCTATCCCATCCCAGCGTCATTCCCGGGGAGATGTTTGGCAAATTTTATATGACAAATGTGTCCTCGGGAAAACCCAGAGCATGTGGCAGGACTTCCAGAGAAATTTCTGCAGATCTCTGAAATCTGAACCACTGGGTATCTTTTGTTATTGAGTGAATCAGGAGTTCCAAGAAAGTCAGAGTGTGGGCCGCTCAGCTGCACTGCCCACCAACACTTTACGGATAGCTATTTTGATATCTTTCCATACTTCTCTCACAAACTGGAAAATCCCTAATTTTCCCAAACCTCATATCTCTCCCTGGAGCTGTCACTGCATGAGCACTCGGAAGAAGACTTCCTGCAAGGCGCGCTTTTAGGAAAACTGGTGCCCACCACCAGACTTACACCGCCTTCTTATTCAAGTCTCTAAGAAAACCAGCTCCATGCTGGAGGAACATGCTTTTATCTGCTAGCCCAGGGTTTAAAGTAATCAAAAATTATTCGATTGACAGATCTTTGCCGTGTCTGCTCATTTGCGTTGAGCTTAACAACATTCATGGGGAGAACAGCTGGCCCGATCCCAGCAGGACTGTGTCTTGTCGTGGCACACATGCTGTTAGACAGCCTGGCGACGAGGACAGTGGTGGTTAAAGCTTAGCTGGTAGCTTCATGCGACAGTCTCAGACCTGTAGGTTCTCCCCATTAGAGCAGCTCTTGCAAGTGAATGGGTTGACACCAAACTCCAAAGGCTTTGCTGGCCTGGTGGAGAAGAGATTGTGATGCAAGAATGGTCTTGATTTGAGATGAATGGACTGTGAAGGACAAAGACACTGAAAGTCAAAGTCAACAAATGTCTTGCAGCTCTGAGATTCCGCCACATAAGCTAATACCAGGAATATAACGGGTGGAGGCTGAGTGATACCTTAAACAGCATGAGCCATGTGTCACCTCACATCCCAAAAAATGTACAAAGACTTAGGGCCTCATTTATGAAAAGTGACGCATCACTGCGTGAAAACAGTGATGCGTCACTTTTCACTGCGCCCTCCCTGCTACTCCAATGATGCGTCATATTTACAGTATGACGCATCATGTCGCAAGGAGTCACAGATACGTCAGTATTTCTGACGTATCTGTAGGCGCAAAAGTGACGCATTGCTGGAGTGTGTCACAAAAGTGACGCAACCATGTGAAAGGGCCTGCGTCAGTCTTACGCCTGCTGTGAGGCAGGCGTAAGATATTGACGCATTTGCACCCTAGAAGTGGCGCAGTGAAATCGCGTAGATTTCACTGCGTCACTTCTACGATGCTCACTTACGTGGGAACGCCCACCCTGCATACATTATACCTGACGCAGGTATAATGTAGCGCAGGGGTTTACACAGTGACGCATCTAGGTAGATGCGTCACTTTGTAAATATGGCGCATCATGGCGCATGTTTTACGCCACTGGTGCGTCACAAAAAGTGACGCAAAAGTGACACAGGGGCTCATAAATGAGCCCCCAAGTATATTTTAGTTTCAACCAATTGTCAAAGCAGTGAACATTCCAGGTAGCTGTTTTACCCACCAGCATATGTTTGTAACCGCAGTAAGGAATAATGAAGGATTGTCTTCGAACATTTTTAAAGTAAGACCTTGCTGCATACTGTAATAAAGTCATTCTTAAGAAGAGGAGGTCGACGTTTATAGTTTCCCAAAATGTTCTTAATATCCACTTCACATTAAAATGTATACTGCACGCACTATTATTTAAAATGAGATAGCATTATGTTTATCCAAGTTTACAATAAACTCAGAATTCTAAAAATGACGATGACAGGAAGAGGAACCACGCAATGTAAGTGGTGCAGAGGTATTTTTCCATATTGTAATGCCAAGTTCTTTGAGTGGCAGATGGCGCTAGTGTGGCATTACCCTGTGCTTCAGTAATAGTGGTACCGCGGCATAGGTTCTGGAGCTTGGTGTTTTCTGGGTGGTCTGAAACTTTTTGTTGGATTTGAATTGTGGCCCTTTAACCTGGACAGGAGCGCAGCCACCGTGTCATGGGCCCTAGTGCAAGGAAGGGAATGCCCCCACTCCCCCCATGCCACCCCCGGCTGATGTTTGAATTATGAAATACAGCAATAATCAGGGTTCAGTGGACCTCTCAGGTACCTGCTGCAGAAATAGACGCTACGCCCCTCACCCTGGACTGTGGCTGGGGTATAAAATAAAGAAGTCACTGGACCCTAATCCACGCCGTGTGTGCATTCCTCTTGGATTTCACAGCTAGTTTTGCACCATTACTAATGTCCTGAAAACGACTTACTACACAGACTCTAATATCACAATTTCTAGTCTTGGCTCTCAGTGCTGTGAGGTGAATGAATGAATGAACGAATGAATAAATGTCTAGCAGCTCTTACTAAGGGTTAAATTCACGCGTAACAGTAAAACCGAGCACTGTGTTTGCAGGGACTGTCTCTACACTCTGATATACTGCAGACGAATCATTAAAGCAGGCTTCCCCATTACTATTAAAGTAAGACTTAAATTATGGCCCAGATTTCCAAAGGCTTTCCGCCACCACTAGGAAGACGCGAAGCAGCGCAAATTGGTGCGACCGAGAGCTACTCAGTGCCAAAAGTGTTTTGTGCTGGAAGGTGCATTACAGTACAAATACTGATTTGCATAGCCATGAGTCAATGAGCATTAGTGGGGTGGATCGAAAAAACCATCCATAGGGTTTGCAACAAAGCCATATGTCCTGAGATAGCCAGACTGAGCTTTGCATCAAAAAGGAGCGCCTACTTAAAGCATGTATCAAAAAGAAGAAATTAGTCCATTTCTCAATTTGTTTTGCAGTGCATGCATGCTGCAGTGTACAGCGCACAACCAATGTGTAGGGACCATGGCTGGACTGGCCATAGCGGGTATCGGGCATTTCCCTGGGAGGCTGGAAGGGTGGGGGGCGGTTTTACAGCAGTGGGGGCTGGTTTTGTTACTGGGGGCCAGTTTTGCAGCAGTAGGGGCCGGTTTTGCAGCGGTACGACAATATCGGCCCCCTGTAACAAAAACAGCAAACAAGCGTTTCCAGCCTCCCTTGGCCAGGCAGGGCTTCCCCAGGGGCTGGTCCGAGAAAATTGCAAGGGCTGCTTTGGGTTTCTAGTCCGGCCCTGGTGGGAACCCTCTGAATTTCTCTACGCATAGGAATCTGTAGTAGAATGGAATGCCTTCAGTAAATCCTATGCTACACTGCCCACATCTCCCTCTGCAGCAAGGTGTGAGGCTGTGCATCATGCCAGGTAGGAATATAGCATGTTACTATGCGTGCTATTACCACGCAGTAGGTTACAACGTGGTCATTACAACGACCGCGTTGTTACCACGCGTGACTTTACATCACAAGTCGTTTCTACGACTTGCGCTAGGTGGCTCGCTGGATTTAGGAATAGTATAAATTACTATTCCTACTCCAGTTAGGGCAACAGCAGGGAATGTGTTGGATTTAAAACCCAACACATTCCTTGGTCTTCCACGCCACCTAGCGCAAGTCGTAGAAACGACTTGCGATGTAAAGCCACGCGTGGTAACAACGCGGTCGTTGTAACGACCGCGTTGTTACCTACCTGTGTGGTAATAGCAGCATTGTAAACGCTGTTTCCCGCCAGGTAGCTGTGCTACATTTCCAGATCAGGCGATCACACCAGCAGCAGGCCAAGCTCAATCCACACAGCTTTGCGCTGTTTTCCTCCTTGTACATTTAGATGCTGCACTGCATTGTTTGAAAAATTTGTAAATCTGGGCCTGTAAGGGGAGGGAAAAAAGTGAGTAACCAGAGGTGCAGTGCCCAGAGGCATTGTCGGTCAGCTTTCGGAGTTTCGGGAACTTCAACTCAGGGGCAAATAGGCAATCTTTCTAACAAGCATTGTTGCTGCTCCAGGAACGCCCGAACCCGGACACCACTTCGACTTTATGAATTCCATAGTTTCTCCTTTTTAGGCTTCGACTTTCGAATTGTCTCAAGGTCAAAGAATCAATGTTTACCCTTGGAGGGTGCTGAGGGGTGAAGCGCCTAGCTCAATCAGCACATGTATTACCGATAATAAATGTAATGTTCAGGCAGAGTTAATAATTCTAAAGTTTGTTTTACCTGTCTGCAGTACGCAAGGCTGCTCTGTGATGTCTTCTAGGGAGAGAGGCTGGAAGCAGATGGCTTTGCTGCATTTGTCCCTGTGTTCTGTGCCACATGAAAAGCTTCACTCTCCACCAAAGCAGATTATTGGGTCTGCCAGCATAGATGGCACGTCTCAGTTCTTGCCACTCTTTAGAAGCTAAGGAGGATATTCTCAAGGAAGTGGCGGAGAGAGTCGTTAGCCTTCTTGGCTTAACGCCTCTCTCCACCACTTCAGAAACGCGAGGCTGCACCATATTCACAAGGATATGGTGCAGCCTTGCGTTTCCCCCTGCGATGGCGCTAAGTTTCACAACTTAGCGCCAACGCAGGCACCCTTGCACCAGAGTGCAAGGGTGTCTGCAAGCAGGGAGGTTTGTTTATGTGCAGGAATGTTTATGTTCGACAAAGGGAAGGAGAGTAAAAGGTGGGCTATTTTTATAGAGGTCCTACACATAGGCCCTAAGTAACTGTATCAACGAGAGATGTGTAGTTCCTACAGGATGGGAAGTCGAAGGGGAATAAAGTATTCCATACCCAGACTTTAACCTAGTGAATGTAGGTGCACAAGGGAAGGGAATCCCTTAAGGGTGGAACTGAAACCCTCACACACCCAGCAAGCTAGGTGTCATGCTTCATCATCTGGGTTTTGCTCCTCGTCGGGTCGGCGGTGCAATACCTGACGGGCACCCATACAGGGGCTCTTTGTCGGAGAGCTTTTGTTCCCTGCCATATGGTGCATGCGTGTGAGGGCCCGGGAGTGTAGATGTAAGTGACTTAAAAAGGTTGGTTAATCTGAAATATAATTTTATTGGCTCAGTAAACCACCTAATTAAAAGGGGGGTGAGTGGCGTAAAAGCTATATATGCTCACAAAGGAGGAGTGGCTAGCTACGCTCTACTCTTCTGGTCAACATGTTTCGCGCCCAGTTAGTCAGAGGGATCTCATGGCGCTTCGTCAGGACCTATAGTGCTAAAGTGAAATGTGCTCAAAAAAACTATCTACAGTGTGGTGTGAAAAACAAGGGTGAGAACTAATATGTTAGTCAACCCTTAATAGGCGACGGCGACGCGGGCAGGTTTACTCACCTCCAGGGGACGTTTACTAAGGAACGAATGTGTTTCTCCCCCTGTTGACACGCCATGCACCTGATGATGAGCTTTTTATAATATGAAATGGTGACCCCCTTTTAAAACAATATATAAGGTAGGGGCGCCTATTAAGGGTTGACTAACATATTAGTTCTCACCCTTGTTTTTCACACCACACTGTAGATAGTTTTTTTGAGCACATTTCACTTTAGCACTATAGGTCCTGACGAAGCGCCATGAGATCCCTCTGACTAACTGGGCGCGAAACATGTTGACCAGAAGAGTAGAGCGTAGCTAGCCACTCCTCCTTTGTGAGCATATATAGCTTTTACGCCACTCACCCCCCTTTTAATTAGGTGGTTTACTGAGCCAATAAAATTATATTTCAGATTAACCAACCTTTTTAAGTCACTTACATCTACACTCCCGGGCCCTCACACGCATGCACCATACGGCAGGGAACAAAAGATCTCCGACAAAGAGCCCCTGTATGGGTGCCCGTCAGGTATTGCACCGCCGACCCGACGAGGAGCAAAACCCAGATGATGAAGCATGACACCTAGCTTGCTGGGTGTGTGAGGGTTTCAGTTCCACCCTTAAGGGATTCCCTTCCCTTGTGCACCTACATTCACTAGGTTAAAGTCTGGGTATGGAATACTTTATTCCCCTTCGACTTCCCATCCTGTAGGAACTACACATCTCTCGTTGATACAGGAATGTTTATGTACAGGAAGGTGTCCCTTCCTGCACATAAACAAACCTAAATTGCCAGTTTGTAACTCACATGTGTGCTGCTTCATACAGCACACATGTAAGTTACAACACGGCATCTTAAAAAAAGGTTTGTTTATGTACAGGAAGGGACACCTTCCTGTACATAAACAAACCATGGCATTTTCCATGTGTGCTGCACAAGGCAGCATACATGGAAAAAGTAAAACAAGGAGAAATAAAGCATTTTTCCCTGTTTCGCCGACTTAAGACCAGAATTTTCCTGGTCTTAAGTTTGGCGCTACCTCTTATTTACGCTGCCCTTGTGAATAGGAGGTAGCATCAAATTCAATGGGTGTTGCGGTGGAACACCCACCACTACACTCACTGCACGCCCCTTTCACGCTACAAAACTGCGTGAAGGGAGCCTTATTAACAAGGCAGCGTTAAGCCACGTTAAGCCACTTAGCGTGGCTTAATGCTGCCTTGTGAATAGGGCTAAGCCCCTATCACCACCACAACGTTGATAAAAGTGACGTTGTGGTGGCGATAGGGGCTTGTGAATATGCCCCTGAGGGTCTTCAGTGCAGTACTATGTCCGGCGGGACCGGAGGCTCCAAGCTGAACTGAGGCAGGTCTCTGGATTTCAGATTGATCCAGCATCAAGTCGTATCCCCAGGCCTCCAGCATGTTCCCTGGTCAGGAGAGACTGCCACAGTTCCCAGTGTCTGGTCTCAGACTTTGAAAGCACAGGGGTATACGATTATCCCAAGCCAAACGCTGATCCTCTGGATAAGCCAAGGGGGTGTCTAGAAACGGCGACAACGGGCTCCAGTCAACCTGCCACTCAAATTTAAAATTGGTCCACAAACTGTGAAGGGAGCGAATCATTCACAAGTGCATTTCCTTCAACTAGGACGTAGTTCCATTGCAACCAACTACCAATGTAAACTCTGATACTTTGTAGTTTAGAAGCAAAGTTTTTTTCATTCAGGGGCAGCCGCTGGGTACCTGCTTTTTAGGTAGAACATTGCACAGGATGAAGGGTATGGGCTACAAATATTTTTTGCATAGGCTTCCAAGTATAGCCATGCCCTCTGCCCCAGTTCCATGTTTAAGTGTTGCTCCCAGTCCACAGGCTGACAAGCTGTAAAAGGATTGGTCTAGAGAAAGTGACACCCAATTTCTTTCTTGCTCATTTGATTTTTATATAATTTCCAACAAGACATCTACACTTGGCTTTACAATGGTATCTGCATGGAAGGGATAAGTCAGCGCTCTAGTAATTAAGCAAAATCTACTTATGGCGCCTGCAGCGCAAACGCGCTAAGAGAAACTGACACAGGTCAGAAATACGGTACCAGAGAGTACTGACTTGTTTGTTGGCTTATTTGCACAGTCTTTTTTAAAGCCAGAGTAATTTAGATGTTTGAACTTATCACTTTTTAAAATCACTTGGAACGCTTTTTAAGACTATTTGCATTGTAATATTCCGCTTTTAGAAACAAATGTTTTTTAAAACTGAAGTTTGAACTGTATGCTTACTCACTGTGGGGAATCTTAACTCACGCCGAACAGTGGAACGGGGGCTGGGCGGGGCACGACCAGTTAGCACAGCTGAGAGGCACCACCCTCATGGGGAACGAGGGATAGGTCAGTGCTCTAGTAATTAGGCAAAATCTACTTATGGCGCCCGCAGCGTGAACGCGCTGCTGGCAAGCCGAAGGCGCGCCTAAGGCAAGCCCGTCCGCGTCCGGACATGGCCAAGGGCCAGGAACCAAGCCGGATCTGTGCCAGAAAACGGTAAGCCCATCACATATGATAGAGACGTTTTACTATCACTGAGATATGCTGGTAAAGCCCATTTTGAGATGATTCTAGCACCTACAAGCTGGATAGGGAAGGAGATGTCATGCCCGCTCTGCTGGACTAAGCTTTACTCAGACAAGATCGAAGGGCCACTACAACTAGACAGGCCCACAAAAACGGAGCAATGGAAAATGGGACTTATCAACAGTAGGTCCCTGCCAGCACACACCACAGAAATCAGAATGTTAATAGAGAATGAAGAACTTGACATTCTCTTCGTTATTGAAACGTAGTTGAAAGACTGGTCCTCTCCTGATATAATCCAAGCATTACCCCCAGATTCCCTTATCCGAAGACAAGATAGGATGAAAAAGACAGGAGGTGGGGTAGCAATAATTTACAGAAACACCTATGAATGCATGATATTGCCTGCCACCACCACCAACAGTGAAATGTTACAATTCAGCCTAAAACGTTCGGCAAACAATTCGTTTTCAGGCACTTTACTTTACAGACCCCCAGGACCTCCCACACCATTCCTTGAGGAATTTCCCGGCCTAATAGCAGACATGGTGGCTAGTAAGAGCTCCAATACACTATTGGGGGACTTTAACTTCCATCTGGATGAACCAGATGATACCACAGCGACTAGATTACTTCATGACATGGAGGCCATGCAACTGAAACAACGGATAAATACAAGCACCCATGTAAAGGGGCACATACTCAATGCCATTTTTTCAAATGACTCTAAGCTAAAAGTAGGGAACCCAATACCAACGCCATGGTCAGATCACTATTTTATCCCATTTATACAGGCCCAACACACCAGTCACAAAGCAACTAGGATCAAGAACAAATGGCCAAAATCCCTACCTGAAAAGATTAGGATTGAACTAGAGAACCAAGCACAAAGCCTGACAGAGGACATAGAAGAAGCCAATAAGACTTGGTATGACTGGCTCAACAAAGTCGCAGGCCAACATCCACACAACACCAAACAAAGTAAACTGGAGGTTAGGATTAAAGCCCCATGGTTCAATAAGCAATTAATTCTCACAAAAAAATCATGTAAAAGAATAGAAAGGTTGTGGATTTCAGGACTTTATGAAAGCCAGCGGCCGTGCTGCTGTCCTTCAAGTATGGGATGCCTTATAGAACACAACCAACAAAAACAGCATGGCTGCATTATTTCTTCTGGATCTCTTGTTGGCTCTGGACCATCAAAAATGAATCCTCAGAGACAAAGCAATCAATATTTATGGTGCAATTCTTGCCTGGATCCGCTTCTCTCTTGAATGCGGGGATAACATGATAAATATAGTCTTTTTGTCTTCAGCATCTTCCAAAATAAAAACAGGAGTCCACCAAAGACTTCTCCTCCCCCCTCTATCATGTACATGAAATTATTATCAAAGATGGTCAACAGTTTTGATCTAATTTGCTACAATTACGAGGACGCCAAGCAGATAACATTCAAGCTCGAAAGCTCCAAAGACACAGGAAACACAAAACTCAAACTGCCTCAGAACCATAGACCAATGGTTGATGTGAGGCAATCCTAAACTAAATGCATCGAAACCAAAATACCTACTTGTGGAGAACAGAAACTTTACAATCCATCAAAACTCTGGCCAAAAAACTAGGACCATTGCCACAAATATTTAAAAAACATAGAAATATTGGAATTGTGTGGACTCTGCACTCTCACTTAACTCCCAAGTAAACAAAGAAACAAAGCTGACTTTTTGTTCTATGAAGACACTATGCACCCGATTTTGAGTTTTGCAGATGGAGTAAAGGCAGTCAGAGAGGCAGAGGACTTTTTTTGTCAAAAAGAAAAATGTCTTTATTAAAGTTTTGTACATATCTTTACAACTTCGATAAGCAAGCCATCAAGTCTCCATGAACATGAGAAGGCATTTTGATCAAATGATAGCCATATATCGCCAAACATTTGGCCAGGATTATACATTGAGAAAACATCAACTGCAAATGCTTCTGATTTACAACTCATCTGACTGAAAAATGACCAGAGGAGAAATGGAAAACATAAGAGGAAAACTGGGAAAAAAAATAAGAAAAATAATAAATGAGAGATCTAGAAATGCGCCAAATGGGGAGGGTATGTGTCCGGTGGATGAGGAGGCAGCCAGGACATATGGACTTTAGGAGCACACTGTAAAGAATCATCTCCGGGTGACACTCTGAGAGTGGGGGTGCCTTCACCATGACGGGTCTATCTATTCCATTGGTACGTAAGGGTCAGGATCTGACATGTGTAGCAAGTGGGGCAGGCGGTGTGTTGGCGCTATTGCTGTGAGTTCACATGCTCCCCACAAGCACTTAGTGATGTGTTGTCGTGGTTGGAAGGCAGTCTGTGCTTCCTATGTGCGGACTTGGAAGCGACTTTCAGGGTGGGCACTCGGCAGGGTTTGGCCTCCACATTATAGGGAGGCAGAACACTTTATGCCTACTACCCTGCCTTCACCCTGTTTTTACCCTGCCGGACAAAGTTAGAGTTCAACGCTGACGATGAACACTATGGATTTGTATGAACCACCGTCACAGAGGTTCATACAAAGCCATTTAAAAGATTTATGTGATTTTGTGATTGGTCATGGATGCTTACTCTAATAGTTTAAAAGTTTTTACTTTCCAAAAACAAACTCCCAAAGTGGGGGTAATTTTTTTATTTTTACATTTAAAAAAGTCATCCAACCAAAAATAGTAACTAGGGCAGATGGTCGGATGGTTTACCTTGGAGGTCCCTTGCTCCCTAGAGGAAGGTTTATAATGACAGAGTAAATGAGACCATGTACCCGGTGGCATAACAAAGGCCCCCGCAGTCCCCAAAGTGGGGGGGGGGCTGAGCTCCAGGGGGCCCCTCTCAGGACAGTACCCTGGCATGACAGCTCCTGAATGAGTCTGGAGGGGTGCCCCTCGATGTAGTTTGCAGAGGGGCCCCCTCAAGTTACGTTATGCAGGTGCATGTACCCTGTCCGCCAAACTCAAAATCGGGCTCTTTATCACATTTTCCATCCTGAAGTTCCACAAAAGGTTTGAGCAAGAACACCACCCCTCCTCTCAAAAACTGATTATGAAAAAATCTTTCCCATATCTGGATGTTCTATTGAAGATTCTGACAGTTGGTAGCCTCGTGGCACCCCTAAGACTTCAGAGTTTCTCAAGAGCAGTGAAGCTCTTTTTAGATTCTCACCTAAATTAGGGGATAACTCCCTAAAAGAAAGGATCACTGTATGCAGGTCTAAATGTGCTCCGGTAGACACCCATGGAGCGGGACCCTTGGGCTTCAGCAAGTAACCAGACATCCAAAGAGCGGAGAATGTATGCCTTCGGAGACTTCTGGCTGTCCCTTTGTATACCGCGACATTTATATGTCATCCCACATTAGGCCTAGAGTACATCTCAACCATTATTAAATCGAGCCATTTGCTGCTCTGAATCTTGATATGGACCAAGACCGAAACCCATTTTAATTGGTTAGTAATAACAGACTGCCTGAAACTAGACAAAGTTGATAAGATTCCATGGCTGAATTATATCAATATGCAATGTTTTAGTTTGGGTTTGCATGAATTGTTTAGTAACCCAGAAAGTTTTTCGAAATCTTGCAAGGGTTCTGTTAAGGCTTGCTTTCTTTACATTTGCAATGAAGGAAGACAGTGTACTGAAGTGCTCTGTCCGTTGACCGCCTTAAAGATGGAGCCTTATTTAGCTTGGATTACCAACTCACAGCAGAGGTATTTCCTTACATGTTTCAGGGTTGATACTGTACACTTATTGGTTGCCCATCCTGTGCCAGGTTCTTACAAAGGTATGTTTTTAACCTGCCACTGTCATTCTGTATCTTCCCAGACTGCCATGCATTCTACATTGTTTGCAAGTTTTATAGTGTACCTAAAAAGCTCTTTTTGAAACCCATCTTGACCTCTACTAAGATCAGACATTTGTAGGACCGCCTTACTTTGCAAGCATTTCTTCTGTGTATGTTTGCTGCAAATTACATCCAGAATTCGGTTAGTCATTTGGTAACTGGGTGGGCAATGATTTGGCATTGATCATGCTGTGTATGTTTATTATCTAATTTATTTAGCAACTTTATGGTTATTTTAATGGAATAAAGTGATTTGATTGACTGATTGTTTCAAGGTGTACCACTTTCACCCATGGGAATGTTACATCCAAAGATATACACACACACATCTCCTCCCCATCGCTGAAGGCTCTTCACTGGTTACCAGTCTCAAGAACGTCTTCATTTACACTATTATGTATCACTCACAAGGCAATAAACATAAAAGGTCCTAAATGCATCCAAATTAAAGATACCAAAAGCTCGCAGTCTAGGAATTTACATTTCAGACTAGCACTGCGACTGATCATTCCACCTTACAAAAAGAAAATTCTACAACACTCTCAGTGCGGACTGTTAAATTATGGAATTTCCCCCCAGGCAAAAATAAGAGCCACTGACAACTAGCTAGAATTTACAAAATTGGTTAAGAAATGCCTATAACCAACTTGCTCATCACGGACAGCCTGTTGTTGCACTATCTTCTAAAAGGCAGGACACACAAGGAGAATATTCACTTCACAGACAGAAGCTTTGGGGCAACATTTCAAAAATCTTATGAGAGAAATAAGTTAATCTTACCTGCAGACAGACTTTCCTTCCGCCCAGTTCCTCTATAATCAAATAGACGAAAAAATGCTCTGATTTTCATTCTACTTCCTACCTGCTCAGGATTGCATGCAGTGTGACATCTACCTCCCACTACATTGGAAAAAACTTGCACTAAACAATATGACGTGGTTCATGACCATCATATACCTACCATCCTCTGCACGCTTATTCCACTCCTATTGGCATTCCTTTAACTCCTATGGGAGTTTAACAAGCTACCCCCCCCCCCCCCACTAGGTTGCAGAAATCAATGCAGAAAACAAAATAACCTGATTTATTACCATTGACTATTTACCATTCTCTGCATGTCATCCTCCTCTTATGGGACTCTTATGCAAATTAGCATGTCACTATTCAACTTCTATTCAAAACTGCACATTTTCTCATTGGCCTTTCTATATGTATTTCTGGGAAAAGCCCACATATCAATCTATAGACTACAAACTACTCTCCTTTAGAAACTGGTAATTGTGTGCCTGCAATCTATCAATCCTCTAATCTGCTTTTTCCCTTTCTATTCATCCCACCAATCATTTGCATGAACTGACATAGCTCCACACCAGTGACCACTTCAAACTCCATCACATTCACCCACAAAAACCTGGGAAATACAGAGAAAGGTTTATTTTGAGAATACAAGACTAAAGCTAATACCCATAAAAACACAAAGCTAATCACTAACCCTGGGTTCAGGGGTATCATGCTACTCACCATGAAGTCCTTCTATCTTTCAATGCCTGGTCAGGGGTGGTATGCACTATATAAATACAATTACAATACAATAAAAGACAGCATCCAATCATTGTGGTCCACCAAGCTGTCTCTACCTAAACCCTAAAGGCTTATGCTCAGACTGACATGGCAACAGCCTCCTTGATGTGTTCCTCACATGATCAAGCTCAGGAACAGCGGTGGTCTGTCAGACTTTGACTTCGACTAAGAAAGAGTAGTCACGCGGCACATTGCGGCGGCTTCCAGTTCTGCCGTTGTACTGCTGTAGCAGGTCTCATGGAGAGATTTCACCGCTGCAGGAAACACGTTTACAGTTTAGGTTCACATTCCCTTTTTTTCAGTTTAACAGTTCTGTTCTTGAAGGAGAGCCATTTTCTACTGTCACCTTGTTACAGTCCTGCCGAGCACGGTTTTCATTGATAGCAAACATAATGGAATTAATAGCATTGCGATTTCTGTGCCATTTATCTGTTCACTCAGTCCGCATGCCTCCTCACGAGCCTTTTCAGATCGACAGCCAGCAGTTCCAAAATACTCACTGTATGTAAGCAAGCACTGGCAAAGCCAACGGGCCTGGGTTTTATGTGCTAATACATGCAAACACAGACATGCACAAACGGTGTTTGAATGCGTTGTATGTACAGATGCTGTTACAAATTAAAGCTGGATGTACTGGCTGTGCTAGCAAAAAGGTGACAAAAGGGATTGCTTTCTGTCATTTAGGAGATAAAGAACACACACTGTGCTTTTCAGAGGTAAAATTGTCCCTCATTCATTGCCATGGAAGCATGTCCTAGACGGCAAAATGATAGAGCAAACAGACAATAGCCAAAGTTAAATCAAAACTAGCAGCGAGGGTGTAGTCAAAGGCCTATATATATATCTTAAAGAATTGGAAACAACAGGTCATTACCTCCTCTTCCATCTTCCTCTCACAGTCCTTACGTCAGACTTCCAAAATAGCCCTTCGTACCCTCCTAGGAGTTTACTCCATTCATGCAGAACCTAACCAACAAACTTGACTTCCCTGCCCATTCCATATTGGCTACTGTACCCCCTGAGTACAAGTATCTCACTTTTGAGAAAAACTTCCTAATATAGCCAAGCAAGACTGGAATCAGTGGATAAGGGAGCGGCGGGCGGGAACTCAGGACTGTGACGAGGAAGACATGGACTCAGAGTAATGAATATTACCAGTAAGTAACCATTTCATCAGCTGTACTGTCAAGCCTGATCTAAAAAAGGTGAGCAACTGCAAGCAGAATCAAAAGGAAACAATTACAGTGCTGTCCCCTGTCTTCTGACGCAAGCATCTGGCAGTCACTCTCTCCAGATCCATGGGCTACCAGAGGGAAACTCAGATGGGCTGTGCTGATGAATTCCACAATGTCTGTTAGAGATAAGCTTATGTTTAGGTT
Organism: Triturus cristatus; assembly: GCF_964204655.1. Lineage (NCBI taxonomy): Eukaryota > Metazoa > Chordata > Amphibia > Caudata > Salamandridae > Triturus > Triturus cristatus. Next base: position 1,087,014,423 of record NC_140593.1, read on the forward strand.
GAGCCTACCACACTGTGCAGCTCTCAGGTAGAAAAAGACGGAATGGCAGCCTTCCAAGAATTTACTGTAGGATTAAAGTCTGCCTACTGATGACCATTGGTTGGCTTGCCTTGTCCATCATGTTTTGGTCCCTCCCCTGGGGCGCAGCCCCAGACTTGTGTCCTTCCACTGCTCACTTTTTGCGAACTACTTTTTTCTTTTTGCCTAAGCACTCCATGAGTGTGCATGTGATTTCCAGTTGTCTCCCTTATGTATTGTTCTGTCCCTCTGCTCTGCGTTGTTCTCTCTTATCAGTGGGCTTTCCTCCCCCTTTCTTTCGATGTTACTCTCTCTCTCTTGTGTGCCACTCTCCTGTGTGCTTCTCTCCCTCCCTCCTGTGCTCCATGTTGTTCTCTCTTGCTTGTTTGCTTCTCCGTGTCCACCATGGTGCTCTCCCTCTTGTGCTACTTTTCCCTCCCCCCAACCAATTCTTCATCTCTTCCCAACCCCACCTTCCGCTCTGTTGCACGAACCCAGCAGTACTAGTTTTTAAATAATTTTTTTAAAATTGTACTCTTAAAAAACAAAGCGCTTTTACACCACTTATTTTTCTTATTTACCAATCTGTTTAAAAACAGGGACACATGCATCATTTTGGAGTCCTCAGCCCGCATGCACATGCATGCAAAATGATGCGCCTGCCGGTAGCCGCATCATCGCGCCTTGTTTTCTCTCCTTTTGTTAACACTGTTCCTCAGATGCTGTACAGCATGAATAAAAGGGGTTGGCAGATCCAGGAGATTTCAAAGGCGTGACCTATTGGATTTGCCAGTGCTTGTTTAAAATGCAATAGAGTCTGTATTTTTTACAAATCTTCAGTTGTTCTGGGCAGGAGGCCTTCTGCCCTGTTTGCTTTAGGCTGACATTACAACAGGAGCACATCTGTGTCACAGGGTGAAAGATAATATCAGTCCTAGGGTGAGGAAGTCTTCCCATGCAGGGTCCAGGGGGTCACATGATAGGGTCTGCTTTCTTCATTAACCAGCTTCAGAAGGAAGCACGGGCAGGTGTGTTTAGAAATAGAGGGATCAGGGTTTATTCATTATCAGAAAGCTCTGCTATTACTTCCCTCTATATAGTTCTTAAACCTGTAGGGAAGGTGAAAGAAATAAGCACTCCTCTTCTTCACACGCAGTTCCATATCTGTTAACTTCATAGGCGCAGGTCAGTTGGTTGGCCTCTTTCTTTCTTTCTTTCTTTCTTTCTTTCTTTCTTTCTTTCTTTCTTTCTTTCTTTCTTTCTTTCTTTCTTTCTTTCTTTTTCTTTCTTTTTCTCACTCCTGCCCACCAGTTCACTTACTTTCTCTTGTACTCTCCCGCTTTTGCTAGCTTTCTTTTCCCCCAATTTGCTTGTTCTCTCTTTTCTGTTTCCTTTTCAGTCTCCTTTCCTGAGGAAATATGAATTTTTATGATCAATTGTGTCCCCTATCTAGACCCCAACGGCTCCATGTACATGCTACAAGTACATGTATGTTCCCTCCACTTCAAGCTATGAAGACGCAAATACAATTGTGTCCAACGTCAATATGTCCTCTTTCAGATTTGCCATGAATGGGTCAGATATTCCGTTCCTAAGTATGCCTTGCCACCGTCTTTATATGGTATACTTTTCACGTTTTCCAGCTCTGGCAAGGTAGGCCCTGAATTCTGCCATCGAGCTTTTCCTGCTTCTGCCTCTGAATGCTCCAGCCTGGACCTGTATCTGTATCCATGAACTTTGTCTTACTTCCTGCGCGGCTAACGGTGCCTAGCCCGGCCTGTTGCCTGCCAAAACTGTATTCAGCCTTCAAGTTATCTGCTCCGCTCCTCGAGAAATGCATTCCTGTCTAGTAGCTTAGGTAAACATCCCTCCAGCTGCAAAGCAAAGGGCCCGGCCTTACTGTCTCCGTGCAAGTAATTCATGACTTTCGTTACCATGGTAGGCCCATGCCCCCTCGCATCTCATGTAGACACTTAGACGCTTGTACACGCACTAGCAGTCAGTATAGAATAGGCTCTGTCCGAAAAGACCTTTCCTTCCAGATAATATAGTTCCTTAAACACAAGATATTAGATATGATTTGGATTAGGTTGTCCTGACATCCCAGACTTCTGTCTCCTCATGTAGGGCTAAATGTCGAGTTCCCTTCACCCTCTAGTTGCACGTCAATCACACGTCATGCGGCTGCGCGCGCATCTCTGCCATGTATTTCTGCTGACTTTGCAGGATTCTCTTATGGATCCACCCACTTGTGTCATCATCATAATGACGTTTCTAGTATACGCCTTTATGCACGCCTATTGTAACGCCTTTTTTATTACGTATGTGTATTCTTATCTTTCCTATCAGCTGTTACGCCTCCTGCATCTGTCTTTACTGTAATGCATTTAATATAAATATGACAACCTGTCAATAATGTATTGCTGATCCCTTCCTGAACCTTCGTGGTGACGGAACTCGATTGCCTGGTTCGAACCATCATTCCTTTGTAAGGAATAAATTCCCTTTTATAACCTCAAATACCACGGATTCTGCCTCTTATTTTTACTGAGTTATTCTTATTTAATTTTACCGCATAAATTAAGTCTAGGTAATTTAAATTTACCACATAATTGGCGCCCGAATAGGGACACCTCTCACACCCCACGCGCCGGAGGTGCGTTGCAGACCCGGTCTCCTGCCACAGCCGGACGGACAATTACGCGTACCCGCAGGATTTCCTGTATCTCCCTCAGGCCAACGGGGGCGACTGAGGCTGCGATCAACACCCAGACGAGGCGGTGAGGAGTGCGGAGAATCCCGACCAGAGCCTAGCTGAGAGAGCAAGATCCGAGGTATACAGAGGCCCACCAGATTCCGAAGTTTCTGAAGTATCTAAGTCACGAGTCGAGTCCAGTCCAGTTTGGTCTAGTCCAGTCCAGACTTCCGAGGCCTTCCGTTCCGTGCTTCCCGGTGAGTACCGTTGCTGGGGACGCATCTAGACGTGCACATTAGTTTGTGCCGGTCAAGACGGGTTTGGGTACACAGACCTGGTCTGCACTGTTTTAGCAGTGTATCTGTACTGTTTAGCAGTACATACAGTATATTTAGTATTATGCAGTTAACTAGTTTTATTCTAATTATTATTGTTCGTTTCTAAAAAGTTTGTGATATGTTTTAAATGTCGTGGTATGAGTGATTGTTCGATCTTCATTATTGTGTTTATTGTAATTATTGTGTTCAAGACCGAGTAAGAATTAAGTAGCAAGGTTCAAGATGCCGTTATTTTCAAAATTAAGACAGATAAAAACTAGAAAAGGGATACTCGAGGAAGCTGTTCCCATTCCACCCAGGGACACTCCAGGGTACTTTATGTACCATAAACATGGCCTAGATGCCGTATTATATCTTGATCTATGGGTGGACTACACGAAGGATTTAGCAGAGAATCAGAGATGGCCCGTTGCTGGAACATGGGATGCAGATTGCATCATGAGAGTAGAAGAAGTATTATGGAAAAAGAAAGCCAGACAGTCACAGAAAGATGCCATTGAACTATGGCGTAAAGAATCGCATAGGCGCACAGAGAAAGCGCTCAGAAAGGAAGAAAAAAGTAGGGAAGATTCAGAAAGAGCCCGAGAAAACATATTAATTGACGAAGGTATCCGAGTAAAAACAGAACAAGTAGACAGACAACGAAACACTCTTATGAATGGTATGTATCCTCTTCTGGCCGAGGGTTTGCCTAAGGCCACCTTGGAGGTACCAAAAGATCTGCCACCTCCATTACTCCCGATTAAAGTACATCCCAAGACCGCAAAGGACATTTTCCTTTCTTCCTATTTAGATGATGCAGCCCCCGAATATGCTAATGGTGCGCAGCAACGCACACCACCTGTTAACGACGCTCAACCCCAAGATCAGCTGCACCCACCTCCGCAGCAACAAACTCCTCCTCACGTTCTAAACATTCCATCTGTTTCTACAGTCCTTCCTGCACCCACACTCTCTATCCTACACCCAACAAATCCTTTTGGACTTGGCACCTCAGGAGGTGCGACAGGAGGTTTTTCCACGCCACCGCCAGCAACTAGATTGTCTTATAGGGATTTAGCACACCAACGTACACCCCAAACAGCTAATCACAATATATTTAATGAACCTCTTACAGATTGTAGATATGATCCAGTGCCAGGTAAACACGACAGAATGTTGCTATCATCAGTACGTTTACGACGAGTTGCAAACTATTTAATGACATTACCAGGAATGGTTGAACATCTAGACAAAATATATCGCTTTGTCCAAACAGGGCAAGGTCCTGAAAGTATTGGCGAGGCCATGGAATACCAGAAAGTAGACATGCAAAAATTATTGTTACGCTTTTTCATAAACTGCTTAATCAGAAACAGAGATAGGCCTGAGGTAGATCCGGAGGAAATGCATGTACTTACCAGATGGGGTCAGAATATAGCAGACGGAAAACATGATAAACAGAAGTATATAGAAGTCATGTGCCGAAAGATCAGAAAAGAAGTAGAACGAATTCATGAAAGAAGATTAGAAGCAGATAAAACTGAATCAGAGGAAGAGGAGGAGGAACAGTCAGAAATGAACACAGGACAATTAGAATTACCAGCTAGACAAACGATAGCTTATGTAGGAAAAGGAAGATCTTTTAATAATACAATGCGTCCGATGCGTCCAGAATGTAACAGAATTTTTCAAACAGCTATCTCAAATCCAAGGACTCCTGAACACTTATTCCTGGCTACTGATAAATTACTTCGAGAACGAAGGGGGTACCGTTGTGAACGTGGCCTTTGAACTTATTTATTTGTCCAACGCGTTATTTGGAAGTTGTGGACGCCCGGCTGACTTTGGATGTGCTCATCAGACACGCGCCTTGTTTTAAATTGAATTTAAAAATTTCGAGCTCACGTGCATGGGCGCGTTTGTGTCTGCACCACGCGAGGCGTTTTGTTTCTAATTAAACTTGAAGGCTCGCGTGCATCACGTATTCCGTTCTCTCCCAGTTCACGAGTAAGAGTGTGCGCGTTCGTGCCCTCATTACGCATTCTGCTTTCTCAGAAAACACGGAGATCACAAGTTGGAATACATCGCGTAGGCAATGAAGGATGTAAAAAGACTGCAGTTGATTTAAAACACCAAAGTGAAGCTTGGACACGTACAAATTGTGGATTTTCATCTCGTTGGTTCTTGTCTCGGTCTCGGAGTTCTTCAGTGTTGACTGGAACAATAAAGCTCCAATAAACACAGAAGGAGGACTAAAAATTGCAACAACACTAAGGAAGGACTCTCAAGTACGAGTACATAAGCAACAGACACAAAAAGAGGACAAAAATTTACAAGCATTAAAGAAAGACTGCTCCATCAGAAGAAGTTGGAATTTGGAATATAAATTTTAAATAACAAAAAGAAAAAAGGAAGATAGGAATAATAATAGTTATTACATTATTGTTCAAGTTGTTATTTTAATTTATTGTTTTAGATTCTTATTTTAATTTTATTTTTTTAAGATAATGTCGGACCAATCCATGTCATCTCCGCCTCCTTTTTTACTGTCACCAGGGGAGCCGTCTACACCATGGTTACAATGGAAGAAATTATTTATAACTTACCTTTTAGCCATCGGGGGAGATAAATATGGTCCTGTTAGACGACAAGCAATCCTTTTGCATCATTTAGGAGTAGAAGGTAGAAGAATATATGAAGAGATACCAGAAATATCATTGGGTATGGGAGATGGCCAACCTACTAATATATATGATATGTCTCTACAAATGCTAGAATTACATTTTAAACCAAAAACAAATGTTGTGCTTGAACGTCATAAGTTTTTCACCAGGAACCAAAACGAGGGTGAAGATATAAAATCATATGTTTCTACTTTGAGAGGATTAGCAGTAACATGTAAGTTTGAACAGCTAAACGATTCTTTAATTAGGGATCAGTTGGTACGTTGTGTAAATAACAAAAAAATAAGAGAAAAGTTATTGACAAAAGAGTACAGTTTAGATGAGACGATTGGGATTGCAAAGGCTATGGAACATACTGATATCTGGATAAAAGAAATGGATAAACCTGTTAATAGTTTTAAACAAGACAAAGTAGAACTTATCGAAAAGAGGAATGACAACAAGAGTGATGTAAAAACTAATCTGGATAATAAGAGGTTACCACCCCAACCTTCTAAAACGAGTTATCAAGCAAGAGAGATTAAATGTTTTAGATGTGGTACTCCTGGGCATATAGCTACTAGTCTTAATTGTGCTGCAAGGGGGACATTATGTAGGAATTGTGGTAAAAGGGGACATTTTTCCAAAATGTGTCGAACGAAAGGTATTGGGAAAAATAGAGTTCAAGAAGTAGAGAGTGTCTGTGAGTATGTTGATGATATTTTTTTAATGGTTGATGTCGATCAAGAAGAGCCGAGTGGGGCGGTTTACTGGAGAGAGGTTGGAGATGTAGAGACTGTAAATTGCTGGGATGCTGAACTAAGAATAAACCTACTTAAACTACAAGAAACCTCTGAAGGCTCTTCTTTTCAATTTTACTTTATTTCCACACGAGTTTATTGACAGTTGAAATTTTTTTATCAATAATGTTCATGTGACTTCAGCCACTGCACTTCTGACATCTGGGTTCCCAGGGTTTAGCGGTCGGTGGCCTTAGATGCAGTCCAATCATGGAATCATCCTTCCAGGGGAAGTAGCGGTCACACATGCGCAGAAGGCTTTCACTCAATCACACGGGTTATAACAAGAAGGCCCAAAATACGAACTAATGAAAAGGTCATAAGAGAAAATATTAATTCAAGAAATAAATGAGTTCACTGTATACCACCTACCTCTACTCTATTTCCCTTTATTCATTAGTTCTTCCCCTGCATTAGCTCTTAGTAAATAAAGCGTTTTCTAAATAGCAAAGCAGGTGCCATGCATGTGGGTCTTGAAGATGCCATGTTAGGGCATTCTGCTCATGCGCGAGAGATTCCCTCCAAAGCTGTTAAACGTCACATTATGTAGATGCAATTGATGCATGCGCAGTAAAGTTTCCCTGTTAGAGCCGCGTTTTTAGTCCGCTATCCGTATTAATGGTTAGAAAACACATAGGCAAGCTTCTCTGTCTTTTATGTAAATGTAATGTGCAAGGATTAATCACAAAACACAATTACAAATTCATGTTAATAAGTTTAAACAAGTGAATTGAGTCCGAGCAAGTCTCACATAAACGAGTCCTTAATCCATCATGATGAGTCAGCATGGGAGCCTGTATTGTTTGAGGGAAACGCGTCATATGTTCTTGTCACTGTACTGCACTTACAGGGTCTGTAACTGACTATAAATTAAGGCTTCTTTTCTCTGTATGAATACATGTCCTATTCACTCCCAGGTTCCTTACCCCTATTAGGACCCACCGCCTCCTAAATTAGATCCATCTGTGCTGCACATCAGACTAGCGCCACCTTTCCCGTGCTGTTATCCCAATTACGTCTCGATTTCTTCCACCTAATCGAACTTGTCAGCTCCATAGCTTGCACATTAAATATGCTTTTGATTTCAAAGCCTCGGCTCCAAAAATCTCACTTCTCCCATTTGTGAACAATAACCTGCTTTTCTGTCAACCTCATTCTGAATTTGTTCTCAAAGCTGATATGCATTTACTAATCTGATTTTTCATTGGGCAGGTATCTAATCTGCAATATATATGCTACCTTTTTTCCAGGATTAAATGAGAGGTATGGGATCATACACTTCTAAATCCAGTATAAGAATACTTATGTTGTTAAAATATGTCCTGGGAATAGATGAAATTAACAGGAGACATAGGACCAAATTTATTTTTTATTTATTTTTTAAATATATTTTTTATTTTGTAGAGTTTTATATAGCGCGAACTAGATCAGAGACCTCGGGTATCAGAGTGCTTTACATGAGCATCAGTTTCGTTACATATGGACACATTCATTTTTGTTAGGCACAGGGAGATTAAGTGATTTTTCCAGAATCACAGGATGTTGAGCGTCGTTGCTGAGACTCGAACCCGGTTCCCCAGCTTCGAGGTTGACCACTCTAGCCGTAAGACTACATCCTCTCCCCATTTAGACTTCAGTAGTCACTCTGCCATCCTGCCAGTTTAGCAGAGGCCCATCAGCCTGGTTAAGATATCCCTGCCAGGCAGGCCCAGATCTCACTGCTCCATTGAAAGCAGCCAAGCTTTTCTAAGTGAGCGCAATGTTCGCAATGCCCTCTTGGCAACTATTTTTGTTTTTTTAACAATAAACCTCTATTTGGAAGTTGAATGTTGAAAAATAATACACCAATGACTCAAACGAGTTTTAGTATCCAAGAATAGGACCATTGAACAATTTCACTGCCCTGGACTGCAATGTCTAGCATGACAGTCCCAGGCACAAAAAACTCTTGCAATGGCCGCCACCATTTAAACAAGGCATGAGCAACACAGGTTAACAGCAGGGCCATTTGCGACTGTTAAAATGCACTTTCCCATGTAAAGAAGGCAAAATGCGACTCAGTAACTTGTTACCGAATCACATTTTGCGATTCGGTATTAGAAAGGGGTGTGTTTAGAGCTGCCCTTCCTAATACTGAATAGCACTGGTATGTATGAATGTTTTGCGACTGGGAATGCGGTCGCAAAACATTCACAAAGTTGGTGGTAACCCATTCGCAAATGTGAAGGGGACCCCTTCCCCTTTGTGAATGTGGGCGGCAACATTTTTTAAGAGCATGCAGTGGTCCCACGGACCACTGCTTACTCTTAAAAAATTAAAAGGAAACTGTTAACTTTTCTTTTTTAAATTAATCCCGTTTTCCTTAAGGAAAACGGGGTGCATTTCAACATAAAAAAACTGCTTTATTTAAAAAGCAGTCACAGCCATGGTGCTCTGCTGACCTCAGCAGGCCACCATCCCTGTGAGTATTAGCCATTGCCAATGGGTCGCAAATTGGGACCTACCTCCTGAATATTAATGAGGCATGGCCCTTGCAACCCATTGGGAATCACAAACAGTGCAAAAATTCACTATTAGGATATCGCAAACGGAAGTCTATGTACATCTGGCCCAAAATGACTTCCATAAACTGATCAGCGTAGATAGAATAAGGAAGAGGTGAAATACATATATTTTCCAATGTTACGTACTGTAAGACAACTTTTCACTCCTTGGCCCCCTAGAAAACAGCTTTTTATCATCCAGTATCATGGACTTCTTGCAAATAACTGTGAAAATCGGTTTATCTCCTTTGAGGAAACCAAGACAAATGATTAATCTAGGGGCTATGAGCTAATTATGTAAATTCCAGGCGAAATCCCGTAAATTCGACTCTCTCCCTCAAACTGAAACTTAAAAACCATTGCAAAAATTAAGCCCTCAAACCATATCTTAACATGATTCCGAGAAACATTGGTAAAAATGTGACTTACACCTTTTGTCCCACTTAACAAATTCAATAAATCTTCCGCTTACTCAAATCCTATATTATTAGTACACTGACGATACTCAGCTCTGTCTTAAGATCTCTTTATCCACTGATACCAGGACTAGTTCTGAGCGAAATTTTTATTTTTCTGGAGTAATCTGAGTAATTTTGGTACTTCTGCTGTAATCCTGCGAGGCGGAATTACTGATCATTACGGTTATATAGCCACCTGAATAAACTAAGAGTAATTTGTGGGGAAAGTTAGCACAGGAACTATGAATTTGCGCTGCTGTTCATGTTCTTTTCCATTCAGAACTATTCTCTTAGCACAAAATGCATCCTCAGGACCAGTTTGGATGAGAGGGTGAATTTTGCGCTAAGAAAATAGCTCCAAATGCCAGGTTACGTTTCTTGTGTAATTCTGCATAACCTTGCATTATTTTGCTGTAATTCTGCGTAATTAAACTACAACAAATTATGTGACTTACCCTTTGAATCTACTCCTTGTAACAACTCTGAAAAAAGTGTAAGAAAGGATTACAGCTCATTTGAAACTTGATCCTTTAATAAATGATTTTCTACTTATCTCATTCACTTACTGAACACCAGTAGTTCAAGCTTGGCTAGACTTCTGTGCTGTACCAAACTGTAAACCAACAATCATTTACAGTGCCAAATCCCTTGTTTTTTATCCTTCTGTGAATAAGTTACTCAACATGACTAAGTTACTCAAAATGAAAAGTTACTCATTTTGGAATTCACAGAAGGCACTTATTCATCAATGAGTAAGTGCTTTCTGTGAATACCAAAAAGAGTAAGTTACTCAAAATGAGTAAGTTACTCAAAATGAGTAAGTAAGTGCCTTCTGTGAATACCTAAATGAGTAAGTGCCTTTTGTGAATACCAAAATGGTAGTAAGTTTAGGATTTTGTCTTAAGTTAGTTTTGTGAATCGTGCCCTCTCTTTTTTGACGGTTCTTTTCCTAAATACACCTTGCCCCCATGAAATCATTACCGCATGCACTTAAAACATCAATGACTCTCTTTTGAAGCTGAAAACTCTGTAATGAGGATTTTTTTACTCACAAGATCCACCACACCTCCACCCCAAAGCTTGAAAAGCAGAGTATCAGGCACATCCCTAACCCTATCCCTAATGTTTTCTCCTAATGCTTCTAGCTTTCAAAAAGAAATGTACTGTGATACAGTGCCTTCTGGCAGTGCCAAAAGAGTGTGGAACTCTCTCCCCAACAGCCATCGCACCATTACATCATTAGATTCCCTCAAGAGAGATCTGAAACGCCTTCTTTTTCAAAGACACCTTTGAGCAGGTCTGTGTCGATCCATGGATCCTATTCTGCATCACTCCTCTCTCCTCCCCTTACACATCCACTATTGACATCTAACCCCTTTCTTCTTGCAGCTACTTTCACGCTGACCCAACTGTGTGGTAGTGGTTACTATTAACTGCTCTCCTGAATACTTGCTGCACAACCAACTCACTTAACAGACAGTTTTTTGTACAAACCATTTTTTTACCTCACGTTTTATTCACTCACAATATACTATATGTTTGTATTGTTCTATCTCTGCTATTACCTTTCTCATTTTGTACTTTCTATGCTGTACATCGTAGAGCTATCTAACAACATCAATCAATAAATAAATAAGCTAAGGATCTATGCCAAATAGAACATATAGTAAGCCAAATAGCCATTGCAAAGTACTGTCTATTGGGTCTCAAGATAAGAAATACATTTGTGGGTTGCTCAAGGTTTTGGATTTCATATATTTCATAGGATTGCTGAGGTTCTGCATAAGGAGAGACGATCACGCCTACTAATGCAATAAGGTTGACGGGCAGCATCGAACTTCCAGAAGAAAATTTTACAATATTTTGTCTGCTATGTAATTGCAGATACATAATTGCTGTTGCAGAAGAAGGACTTCCCATCTTTGAGATCTGATCGGAGAAATCTTGAAACTATTAGCACCTCAGACAGGAATGAGGGAATTTTATGAAATTAGTTATAATGTGGAGACATTTACAAATTAATTTATTGATTAACTGTATTGTAACAATATTTATTCTTATTAGTCCTATTTCTAAAAATACTTGGATCAAACGTTTTATGCCTCCCAAAGGATGAGGCTATCCCTATATAAACAATTATACAATACAACCATACATGCCGATAGAATTGGCAGAGGCAAAACCCTAAATGGAAGCCTCGCCGAAGCTTGAATGTGGCCCCATCAAGGAACCATGCTGTGAAGAAGTGGGCCAAAGTGGTGGAAGAACTCCAACAGTGACTATCTCTGGCCACTGGCAACAATTGGGCTACACTGACGAACAACTCGGAAGATGCAGTAAGTAAATCTGGAGACTCCCACGGGGTCCTGGAGGAGGGGACGCTCCCAGTGATCACTTCTATGAAGGAAAGATATATTGGGTTGACGGCCCAAGGACAAAGGAGGGCCCCAGCAATGCAAAGACTTGAGACAAGCCCGGGCCATGACTGGTGCGTGGCTAGTAATGCTGCATTCGATTACTCCGTGGAGTCACATGCCCTATTGGCTGTACTATTGTAGCATTGTGAACTACTTGATGCACAGTATTCAAACTGTTCAAACATAATGTATAATTTTGGTAAGTTGGGGCAACAGACTCCTCAGGCTTTGTGGAGGCGGGTGGTTCTACACATGCAGCTCAAGGGAGTGGGGTGGGGGCAGAAACAATGGTTAGGAACACACTCTAGAAAAGGTCGGGTGACCTGGCGGGACTCTGATATATCCCAAAAATGTGGGATGCACACACTGTGATGTGCTCTCAGGGCTAACCCTAAAAATACTCTCCTGGAATGTGAATGGCCTGGCTAGTAAGCAAAAACGGGGTATTGTGTGGAAGTTCCTTTTTAGAAAAGATTCAGATATCCTTTTGCAGGAAATCCACTTTATTGGATTCCTGACCTGGAGGCAGATGAAGTCTATTAGACCGCACAGGATTTGGGAATCCTGGCCTGCAGATCCCTCCCATTAAAGGTCACGCAGTCATGGGTGGATGATTTGGGATACCAGGCAGCAGTGTGTGGGCACTGCTGTGGGGAAGAATTGGTGCTGGTGTCCTGTTACTTCCCCCGGAGCTACAATCGGTGGATCCGGACCAACTGAGGAGTTGGCTAATGTGGCTACCAGAGGCTATACTCCTCATTGGCTGAGACATCAAGGACAAGGTGACTGCTTCTAGAGAGAAACCCTGGGTAGACCTGAGTTTATAGCAGTTTCTAGAATCACTGGGACGGGCCGATCTCTGGAGGAGGGACCACCGAGCAACACGCCAATACTCATTTGTGGCTAACACAATATGCTGCCTGTCCAGGTTTGATTATTTACTGGTGCCCAACACACAATTGGGCCCATTCAAACACACCACATTTCTACCACCGGGTATCTCAGACCACTTCCCCATAGTTACACACCTGCAGATGGCAGTCCCGAGATCAATAGGGGAGTGGAAGCTTGACCTGCTGGAGTTGATCAATTGGAGTTCCAGAAAGCTGGTCATGGAGACCTTCACTCAATATTTTCAAGAAAACAAAGGCACGGTAGACTCACTCGTGGTTCTCTGGGAGGCTTTCAAGACAGTTATACAGGGACAACTAATTGCACACCTATCAGGAAAAAGGAGGGAGCAAGACAGGGAGACTTGAGAGCTGGTATCCACCTTGATACTGTGGAAAAGAGACTATGTGAGGACCCACTCATGGGAACTGGTGCCTAGTATAGAAGGACTCAGACACAACCTGCAGACTCACGTCCAACAAGAGGCAAGGGCCAACTTTCAGAAGCAGCAGGAGTGACTCTATGAGACAAATGACAAAGCAGGGAAACTCCTAGCCTGGTTAACAAAATGGGAAGAGGGTCGTCTTTGGGTGCAGGGAGTCCCAGGCGAATACCTGAGACGTAGTTGAAACTCCGGCAGAGATCGCACAGACCTTTGCTAACTACTTGGAAGATCTGTAATGAGCCAGACCAACAGGAGAAACCAGGGATCTAGAGCTATTTGTTGCAGACCTCCCAGTCCCTCGACTTGGACATGATTTAAGGCTGGGAATCGGAAATCACAGAGGAAGAAATATTTGAAGTTATAGCCCCGATGAAGGGAAGGAAAGCTGCGGATCCCAATGGCTTACATGATGGATTTTTAAATGCTTCAAAGCCCACATCATGGGTCCCCTGCCTGAACAATTCCATAGGTATAGTCGAGACGGTACCTTAGCAGAGGACCTGAGACGGGCAGCAATTGTACTGATTGACAAGCCTGGGTAACCAAGTGAGGATTGGGGCTCTTATAGGCCGCTATCACTGCTAAATGTTCAAACCAAAACTCTCGCAAAAGTATTGGGCAACCTCTTGGTAGAGGTGGTTGATATCCTGGTGAGCCCAGATAAATCGGGCTTTATGCCCTACAGAGCAATGAAACACAACTTGCATCGCCTGATGGGGTGCTTAACATGCAAGACCTACATAGCTGAGTTGGTAATTCTGCTATCCCTGGATGCTCAAAAAGGCATTTGGTTCCTTAGAAGGGCGCTACATGTGGACAGCTGTGAAGAATATGGGATTCAGCCCCAGCTGCCTGTCGTGGGTGAGACTTCCATACACTAACCTGATAGCAAGAGTAAAAGTCAATGGGGTGCTATCCACAGAGTTCAGAGTAGCCAGTGGCACCCTGCAGGGATGCCCATTGTCTGCCCTGTTGCTTGCAGTGGTGCTTGAGCCACTGGGCACTTGGGTATGGAGGAACTCGCTACTCTGTGGGCTGAGATGGCATTAGGACTGGGAGGTCGTAATGTCCCTCTTGGTGGATGATATACTGCTCTATCTGGTGGATCTAGAAAACTCTGGGCTGAGGATTCTACAGATTCTAAGGACCTTTGGGTCTTACTCAGGAATTCTCATCAACTGGCACAAGTTGGTGGCATACCCCCTATCCTGGAATACCTATACTCCACGATGGGACAGTCCTCGTAGATGGGAGCCAACTGTGTTTTTATATCTGGGCATATTTGTGACCACAGATAGGGAAGCCTTAACTATGGAAAACCTCAACAGAATTCTTGAGAGTTATAAAACAGATGCAGGCAGCTAGCCAAACTCCTGCTGTCACCGAGGGGCATAGAAAATAGGGCCTTCTGAGTATTTCCAAACTTGGGGATATGTAGCGAGACGGCAAGAGTATACCTTTCTCTGAACTCCAAGAGCAATATGAACTGATGGGTAGTCAATATTTTAGATATATGCAGCTGACATATACCCTAGGCCAGCACAAAGAGTTCCTGAGTGTGATACAGGGTGTTGGGGGTGTCCCTGACTAGCCACGTAGTGTCCTAAATCTGTTCTACACTTCTACATAAAGGCCTCCACTCACTAGACTTTCTGCGAGGGAAATGGGAAGCTGACCTGGGTAAACTGGAGGATGATGAGTGGAGAGCGGCATCCCGATATCCCCATGAGGTGGCAATAAGAGCAAGGTTTAATATGATCCAGTTTAAAGTGCTCCATATGGCATACTTTACAAAAAACAGGTTATTCCAAATGGGAGGGAATGATTCTGACCTATGCTCGCAGGGATGTCAGCAGAGGAGCACACTACTACACACACTCTGAGGCTACCCTAAAATTCAGCCATTCTGGGAAGGAGCAAGGCAGGACCTCAGAGGTTCTGGAAATTACATTAGATCTCACGCTACAGCTGGTGACCCTGTGAACTTGGGGGAAAAAACATTAGGCAGATACACAATGATTTCATGTAATTATTGCTCTGACAGTAGCTCGCCGAGAATCGATCTGCAAATGGAGTGGTGCTACTCTCCCAACAGTATGGGAATGGGAATTTTATATGGATTGGTGAATGAGGTCTGAATGATTTTTGCATCAATCCAGGGGTGCCCCAGAAATTTTGACAACGTGTGGGGCCCCTGGTGTGCGGCTGCAGGTGCAGACTAGTAATGCCAGACAAGGTCGGCTGACCGCAAGCGGGGGTGACATTGGGGGAAGGGGACTGCTAGGAGGGAAGTGTAAAACAAACTCTGAATGTTTGACATGTAGGGTTGAAGGTATTCATGATGATGCCAACATGTAATTTATTGACAATGTAACCAATGTGTCTGAAATTGTTTGTTTCGGGTTCCCAGTTACTTGGGATTTGTTGTACTAAAATCTACAATAAAGATAGGTTTTACAAAACTCAGGGATTGTTTACTACAAAGCATTTAGTTCTCAAGGAATCATTATGTCTGGACTTGTAACCCATTAAATCAATGTACATCCCCGAGTGTGGACATATTGTGTGGATCACTAGTGTCAGAGCTCCCTTTCAGAGGGCCACGGGGCACGCAGGATCTACTGGGCCCAACCGTGGTGGTTAAGGCGGTTTACTTCTGATGTCCTTGAGCCCGACCTACTTTGGAACCTGAGCAACTGGGCCAAGTACCCCTTCAGCACTTGACTCAAAGTGGTAGCTGTGGTCGAGCAGTCTAGGCTCCCTCAGGGTTTAGTGTAGACACAGGTCAATGAACACGACTCATAACTCAAAGGTCAATTAGCACGAACATTAAATCAATGACCACTCAAATACTTGTTTTTATACAAACATAAGAAGTATTTTATTTCCAACGCTACATATTCAAAGGTATACAAATCGGAAGCAACAAAACAATCCCCCTTGAGGTTTTGGCTGTAGTAGTTAGCAGGCAAATTCCCATGCCACCCGCCTTTGTGTAACATGTTCAGGGTTATTCTCCACTCACTGGTTGCTGCATCCAGGGAATGTCTGCTACTAGGCCATACTCAAGAGTTCCCCTTGACTCTTCAGGATTTTAGTCAAAAGTGTGTACGGTGCCACAGCACCATTATCAGTGAATCCCCCTAAGCCCAACTGGCCCAGTTCACATTTTCCCGATCTCGCAACACGGAGGAGATCCGCGGAGCAGGGGGTGCCCTCGGCGCTAGTCCTGCTCAGTTCATAGAAGTCGGGCTGCATGCAGCCCATGTGGCAGCACCCAGCAGCACAGCCTGTCTCTCTTCTGAGCGATGCTGCCGGAGTCCTTCTAAGTTGACGGGACTGCTTCCAGCTCGTGAAAACGCTGTGAGTTAACATTACCCAGCGGGGAAGAGGGAATCCTTTATTCACTCCCGACTAGAGAACTGCGGAACAGGTTTGCCCAGGCCAGCACAGCACCTTACTCTCGGCTCAGTCTCCAGCATCCCTTTCCTGGCATAGAGGGGTCACAGAGCTGGCACAGTACACGGGCAACAACCTGATCGGTGCACAGCCTCACACCTCACTTGGAATCCTCTTTTAGGGCTACCCACTGGACCTTGCTCTTTCCAATGGTCTCCTCTTCCTCACAGGGCACACTGGACGTGGCAAGCAGGCAGACGTTGATGCTTCAGCAGGGAGACTAGCATGCCTTTGTCCCCATTCCTTGTCACAGGCAGAGGTCTTGCAGAGCATCCGCTTCTCACACAGTCAGTCTGGCTGCTTGGCAGATGGCAACTTTGGGGGTCTCAACCTCCCCTTCTTATAGTCCATTTCCAGACACCAAAATGTGACTTCTCCTTTTCTTCTTTCCTCGTGAAAGACTGTCTTTCACAGTACGCGCAACTCCGAAGCTATTTGTCCCACGGCACAATTCATGGGAGTGACCAGAGTTCACATCTGGATGTCAGCCACAGTGATATGTGTATCAAAATGCTAATTCCAGAGCCCCAGCCCTACTCTTTATGATTCCCTTATCAGCCCCATCTTCTTTCCCGAGATGTGTTCAGGCTTCTTCTTTGTGAACTATCACTGAATCAAAGAGCAGTCTTTTGAAGTGGAAAGGGAGTCTCTTCCTTTTTCCCTCCAGTTTGTCCCCATCCATCTCACAGGAACGCAGCAATCCACCAATCTGTCTAGGGGGATTCCTCCCATCCTCAAGGCTTCACCAGGCAGGTCTGGCTTTCCAAAATGAAACCCAGGATCCCCCATGTAATGTAACATTGCAGGTACACTAACTCAGTGTACATTCACAGCACACATGCTGTCCAGCGCTAGTACCTCCATGCATTGTACCCTAACATGTACACATGCATTCAGCACACACACTTAGTCTGTGCGCAGTGTTCAGCATTAAAGCTTTTCTATATTTAACCAGGGTGTGCTATACGGACGGACTGGGAGCAGCAACCAGCCCAGGCAGTCTGCCCTTGACCGGCCCCGGTAGCAGGTTGGTAGTGAGAAGCACCGCTCCCGCTTTTGTTAAGGGGGCCTGATATTGCAGCACTGCTGCAAAACCGGCCCCCAGTAACAAAAAGATCCGGCCCCCACTGTTCCGGCCCACTGGGAAAACCCCCAGTGCCTGCTATGGCCAGTCCAGCCCAGGTGTGCTATTTACATACGCAAGTTGCCAGCACAGACACTTACCCTGTGCATGCTGCATAATACTTCACCCTTTATTGTATTTCACACAAGCACACATACACGCAGCAAATGCTCTCATTGCACACACACTGCACAGCACTACATCTCTCTGGCACTGTATTCCTTGTAGGTATACATACACACAGGACAGGCACTAACCATAAATGCACTGCCAGTACTGCTCCAGCTCTGTGTCATACTCTTCCCAGGCACACATACAAAGAGTGCAGAGCCACTACTCCTGCACTGTGCAGTACTCCACATCTACATGATGTAGGCCAAGGGTTGAGTTAGTCTCACGGCAAGGGTACTGTAGAGAAGTGAGGGAGCCTGTGGGAATCCCTCCAGAGACAAAAAGTAAAAAGGTCCAATTTACTACATGGTTTGATGCCACCACTGCACTTGTGCTGCTTAACTCCTGGTTAAGGCAGTAGCCTTCCATGTATAATAGGGTAGCGCTTTGGGCACCTCTCCCGGTCCAACAAGAACGCAGCATTTGAGACAGTCGTATGTCATGCTGCACACGCATGATTTATGATTGCCCATGCAGAGGAATTTTCCATCCCAACAGTTTGGTTATATTGTCACAACACCTGCACCTTTGAGCACTCAGCCATCTTCACTCACAGAAATGTCCTTAAATGTCAAGAAGAATGTAATTTGAGCGTGTTGAAAAGGAAAAGGCTATGCAATTCTTTTTTCTTTTTTACATTATTTAAAATTATTTGTTTGAATAATATCAGTTCCACAATCGTGATCCAGATGTGTGTGTAAATGAGATCACAGAACCACTGTGTTCGTTTTCATGTTGTACTCTTGTTCCATTCTTGGGCAAAAAGTGATTGGTCCTGGTTACATTGAATACATCTTAGCTTACATGCAGGTGAGTGCATATTGCCAGAGCTCATATGAGTGTTGACCTGAATTCCGGGTTTTGGATTTCACAGTTTATTTCCTTGCAGCATATTTGTGGGTTTATCTTGGTTCCAGCTTTCTGTCCCTGTAAACTTTCCATGCTGCTGTTATATTGCTCTCCATCTTTTAATGGACTCTCTTGACTTGATCCGAAAGTTCAAGAACAGCACCATTTTGTGTGGTAGTGTGTCATAACTTTTAATGTAGATTTTGCAAAATAGTAGATTTGATTCCCGGAAATAGTCACTTTCCATCTATTACAATGCACTAAACCCCTTTTTGTGTTACCCCAGTATTTCTTGCCTTCATCAAGCTTGACTTACCCTTGTTGCTCCTCTCAAAGCCAGGGCCTGGGTGCACCATG
This sequence comes from Triturus cristatus, assembly GCF_964204655.1. Classification (NCBI taxonomy): domain Eukaryota; kingdom Metazoa; phylum Chordata; class Amphibia; order Caudata; family Salamandridae; genus Triturus; species Triturus cristatus. Next base: position 1,087,033,632 of record NC_140593.1, read on the forward strand.
TCAATGAACAGATGTTGATTTAAAGAGACTGTTGGAAACAGCCCCACTCCCACTCCGCAGGGTGGTGGAGGGCCTTCCCGACACAATGGGGTAGCTTGGCTCGAGTGGTCAGGAAACAGGCGCAGTGCTAAGCATACAATATACCCAGACAATAACCATGCGTGCATCCGTTCCAAAAACGACTCTACACCGTAAAAATTATGAAAATATTCCTCTTTATCTTTCTTCTCTTAGTTGCTGATTGGGAAAATAAATAACAATCACAGTATATACATTTTAAATAGAGCAGGTCAAATAAATATTTGCTGTTTGCTGAAATAAATAGGGGTGATCATAAATAGCAGGGCATAAATACAAGTGCAATATATACAGACAATTAAATACTTTGAGGTAATAAATACTGTACCAATAAATACTGTCCCAATAAATACTGTACACCAACAAGTCCTGTGGACCTATAAATACAGTGCAGCATTAAATAGATAAGAACTTAATAAATACAGTTTCCTCAATAAATAATTGGAAGTATACAGTAACACTCATGAATCAGATGACACTCCAATACTTAAGGGCTGATTTGGCCCAGGCACAGCTTGTAGGGTGTGGAAGGCTTGGGGGGTTCTACTCCCTGGCTGAGGCAAAGGCTGAGGCCTAAACTGAGGTAGATCAAAAGGGGGGAATTCCAATGCCCTGGCTTTCCTCTCCACACAACCTCTCTAGGTTAGTCCCAGTTCACCCCAGGCACAGTCAGGTGGGTTTCAGCACCTCCCTAGCCCCTTAGAGCAGTCTCTCAGGTCTCCACAGGGCCTTAGGCGCCCTCTACTCCACTTACTGCCCTTTTCTGATGTTCCGACGCCGCTGGAGTCGTGTCGACGCCGTGAGGCGGTTCCGGTTCGGTCTCGGCGGCCTCGGCACACTGTCAGTTCTTTGACGACGCCGGTAGGCGGTTCCGGTCCGATGTCGGTGGCCTCGGTTCGAACTCGACCTCCGATTCGACGGCGTCGGGCAGTCTCTTCACGATGTCGACTTCGGGCGGCTCCGGTCTGATGACGCTCTCGGCTCCGATGACGTCGGCCGGCCTGGCCTCGCTGTCGACTTCCGGCGACTCCGGGGTGCGATCCTCACCCCCGACCTCCGGTGCTCCTCCTCTCAGGCTCCGGGCGACTCCGGAGTGCGATCCTCACTCCCGACCTCCGGTGCTCCTCTACCTCGGTCTCCGACGACTCCGGAGGGCGGACTTCACTCCTCCGATGACGCCGCTCACTCGACCTCGGTTCACTTCCTCCTCGACCTCTGGTATTCCTCTCGACCTCCGTCGGCGCCCTATTACGACCTCAGGCGGCTCCGGGTACGACGTCTGCTACTTCAGTCAGCGCCGCTTCTCCACCTCGGGCTCCAGGTCTTCGGCTACTCGACGCCAGACTCCAGGGAAACCAGTTTCCAGGTCAGGATCTTGCTGCTTTCTGCTTCTAAGGCCTGTTCCTGCTGTCCAGGTCCTTAGGTTGAGTTTTTCTGTCTTTTTCCCACACAGGGCTATAGGCTGGGATCCATCAGTAGGGACAAGTATCAAGGGTGGGTTTATGGACCCCACTCCAGGCACAAGTTTCCACCCCTGCTGCTTCACTCCTTCCTCCTTCACTGCTGTGCTCCTCTCTCTTCACCAGTCAGGTGCCAACTGCCAGCTCCAACTGCCAACTGCCTCTCTTGTCCTCCCAACATTCTAAACCGCCTCCAACGGTCACAGGGTTCTGGAAGCTCCTGGAATGTTCTGGAAGGTGCTGGTAGGTTCCAGTGGATGCTGGTGATGTCATGGGAGGCCACCATTTTGTGCTTCAGGCCCTCAGACAGAAGGTTCAGGGGTAGCTAAAATGGCTCCCTGAATCTGTAGCAACACGAAAAAGTCTGGTGGTTCCCAAAAAGGAAAAATTCAAACAGGGTTTGAGGCAAAAGTGGGACAAAATAAATAATGATGAGGAGGGACCACCCAAAGGGCTGACAGGTCTAACACGCGTCCCCCCCAGCTGAAAGTGGGGAGAGCTACCCAACCCCTTGGGAGTTCTCATCACTAAGGCGGAAATACCTTGAGAGACCGTCTGCATTGGCGTGGTCCACTCCAGGCCGATGTTCCACCTGAAAGTCCATCCCCTGTAGGGAAATAGACCACCTCAACAACTTGGGATTCTCCCCCTTCATTTGCATCAGCCAACGAAGGGGTCGGTGGTCGGTCTGAACCAGGAAGTGCGAGCCAAACAGGTATGGCCGCAACTTCTTCAGAGCCCATACCACTGCAAAGGCTTCACGCTCTATTGCACTCCACTTCTGTTCCCTGGGAAGTAGTCTCCTGGATAGGAAGACCACGGGTTGATCCAGACCCTCTTCGTTGAGTTGCGATAACACTGCCCCAATGCCATGTTCTGATGCATCTGTCTGGACAATGAACTCCTTGGAAAAGTCTGGGGCCCTTAAGACCGGGGCCTCGCACATGGCTTTCTTCAATCTCACAAAGGCCTGCTGACAAGCCTCCGTCCAGACTACCCGTCGAGGTTGTTTCTTGGACGTGAGCTCCGTGAGAGGGGTTACGATGGTACCGTATCCCTTCACGAAGCGACGGTAGTATCCCGTGAGGCCCAAAAATGCTCGGACCTCAGTCTGTGTCTTGGGGGGTTCCCAGGCCATGATGGCCTCGATCTTCGCCTGGAGGGGTTGCACCGTTCCCCTACCCACCAAGTGTCCAAGGTACACTACCGACCCCTGCCCGATCTGGCACTTGCTGGCCTTGATCGTCAATCCAGCTTGTCTCAGGGCCTGGAGAACAGCTTGCAGGTGCTGCAAGTGATCCTCCCAGCTGTTACTGAAGACGGCTATGTCATCCAGGTAAGCAGCAGAGAAACTCTCCATCCCGGTGAGGATCTGGTTTACCAGGCGCTGAAACGTGGCAGGTGCGTTCTTGAGCCCAAAGGGCATCACACAGAACTGGTAGTGGCCATTGGGCGTGGAGAAGGCTGACCTTTCCCTTGCTCCATCAGTCAAAGAGATCTGCCAGTACCCAGAAGTAAGGTCAAAGGTACTTAGATATTGGGCAGCTCCCAGCCGGTCAATCAATTCATCCGCCCTAGGGATCGGATGAGCATCAGTTTTTGTCACTGAATTCAGTCCCCGGTAGTCCACACAGAACCTCAGTTCTGGTTGGGCACCCGGTGGTGCAGCTTTCGGTACTAACACCACCGGACTGGACCAGGGGCTGCTAGAAGGTTCAATCACTCCTAGCTCCAGCATCTTAGTGACCTCACTATGAATGCTGGCCTTCACCTTGTCTGACATCCGGTAGATCTTGGACTTCACAGGTGGGCTGTCTCCTGTGTCCACGTCATGGACGCACAGGTGAGTCCTACCCGGGACAAGGGAGAACAACGAGGAGTACTGCCCCAGGACCTGGCGACAGTCCTCCTGCTGTTCAGGAGTTAGAGATGGGGAGAGAATCACTCCCTCCACCGACCCATCCTTTTCTTGAGACGCAAACAGATCAGGGAGAGGCTCGCTTTCCACGTCCTCTCCTCCGTCAGTCACCATCATCAAGATGACTTCGGGCCTCTCGTGGTGGGGTTTGAGGCGGTTGGCATGCAGCACCCGCAGGGGCTGACGAGGGGTCTTCAGGTCCACCAAGTAGGTAGCCTTACCCTTCTTCTCCAACACCTCAAAGGGTCCTGACCAGCGATCCTGGAGGGCACTAAGCTCTCCCGGTTCGATCACCCACACCTTCTGGCCAGGCTCCAACTCCACCGGGTGAGCGTTGTGGTCATACCACGCCTTCATTACTGCTTGGCTGGCTTCCAAGTTGTCAGAAGCTTGCTTCCACAACTTAGCCATTTGGCTCCGGAAGGCCAGCATGTAGCTCACCACATCCTGGGGGAGCTTTCTGGGAGTTCTTTCCCATCCGTCTCTCACCAGGTTAAGAGGTCCACGTACAGGGTGCCCATACAGAAGCTCGAAGGGGCTGAAGCCCACTCCCTTCTGTGGCACTTCCCTGTAAGAAAAAAGTAAACAGGGTAGGAGGACGTCCCATTTCCTCCGCAGGCTTTCAGGCAGACTTCTGATCATGCCCTTCAAGGTTTTGTTAAACCTCTCCACCAGACCATTGGTCTGGGGGTGGTAAGGAGTTGTGAACCGGTAGGTCACTCCACACTCCTTCCACATTGCCCGCATATATGCCGACATGAAGTTGGTCCCCCTGTCGGACACAACTTCCTTGGGAAAACCCACTCGGGTAAAGATTCCCATCAGGGCCCTAGCCACAACAGGTGCTGTTATGGTCCTCAGAGGTATTGCCTCTGGGTACCGTGTGGCATGATCCACCAGAACCAGGATAAACCTGTGACCAGCTGATGTTGGCGGATCTAACGGACCCACAATGTCGATGCCCACCCTTTCAAAGGGGGTGCTAACGACAGGAAGTGGTTCCAGGGGAGCTTTCAGCTTCACCCCTGTTTTCCCACTGGCTTGGCAAGACACACATGTCCGGCAGTAGGTATCGGACGACACTTTCATCTGAGGCCAATAAAAGTGTGGGACAAGACGGGCGAAGGTCTTGTCTTGCCCCAGGTGTCCTGCCAATGGTATCTCGTGAGCCAACTCTAAAAGGAAGGCTCGATAACGTTGAGGGACTACCAAGGCTCGTGACGATCCATGTAGGGGTGCCTTGGGTTCACTGTAGAGGAGGCCATCCTCCCAGTAAACACTGTAGTTCCCTTCAACGTACCCTGCTGCCTGGGCTTCGGCCTGTCGCCTCAGCCCCTCAAGGGTAGGGCACTCCCTCTGGCCCTGGCAGAATTCCTCCCTGGACGGGCCTCCCTCCACGTGCCACTCGGCCGGGATGGGTAGGTCCTCCAGGTTGGTAACGTCCCCCTCCGCAGACTCCTGGTCCACCACCTCCGGTGGCCTATCCGTCCTACGGGGTGGAGACGCCGAGGCAGGCTCCTCCTGTCCTCGGTTCTTCCCTTGACTGGCAGCTGGCTGGGCCTTTGTTCCAGGCTCCAGCCGGAATGAACTCCCTCTTCGGGTAGTCTCGGACCTTGTGCTAACACAGGCCCAGTCAGGTGTACCCAGCATCTCGGTGTGAGTCCGGTATTCCACCTCCTTCCAAGCGTTGTGCTCCATGTCATTGCCCAGCAGACAATCGACTGGCACGGCAGGGCTTACGGCAACTCGAAGTGAACCTGCAACCCCCCCCCATTCAAAGGGAACCTCAGCCACGGGATAGTGGCCGGTTCTGCCGTCAGCCATCGCGGCTGGGTGGAGTACATCGGGAATTACCTGCTCTGGAGACACCAGTTGGCTACGCACCATAGTCATACTGGCTCCTGTGTCTCTCAGAGCCTCCCCTCTTTGGCCGTTGATGGTGATCCACTGCCCATACTTTGCGGTATTTGCGGGCACCTGGATCTTAGGAACCATCTCCCGTTCTCCCAGGGACACTAAAGTGACACCCGCCCACTCCCTTCCCTTAGTTAAGGGCATCTCCTCCCCGAGCACTACACTAGCTACTCCGGGGGGCTTTCCTCCAGTGGGAGGGGGTGAGCGTTTCTGACACTTCGGATCTCCTTTATAGTGTCCAACGCCACCGCACTCGTAGCAATGGACAACCCTTGGCTGCTGACTCTGGCCAGGATTAGGGTTTCTGGGAGGGTTAGCCTTAGAGGTGAATCCTGTTCCCTTCCCTTGGAAGTTATTTTGGGGGCCTTTGGAGAACTCCTTTTTCTTTTCCCCTCCTTCTTTCTTCTGGGGGGCGCCCTGTCCGGTCTTTTGAGCATCCCCTCCAGTCCCCCTTGTGGACACCCGGGTACTAGCCCAAATGTCCGCCTCCTCAGCAAGCTTCCGGGGACTGGTCAGCTTGCTATCCACCAGGTGTTGCCGCAGTTCAGGGAAACATTTCTCGAGTAGGTGTTCCTTCAACACTAGGTCAAACAGCTCCTCGTAGTTCCTTACTTCACTGCCCTGAATCCAACCTTCCAGTGCCTTCTTTGCATAGTCCAGGAAGTCCACCCAATTCTGTGTGCCCAGTTTGTGACTACCCCTGAACTTCTGTCTGTACTTTTCCGGAGTAAGTCCAAACTTCCTGATGAGCGCCAGTTTCATGGTGGGGTAGTGGGTTTGCTCATCCTCTTCGAGGGCCAATAAAGCATCCCTACCAGCTGGAGGCATGTATTTATACAGTCCCCCTCCCCAATACTTCGCTGGAACCCCATGGGCCCTCAATGAGACCTCATAGGCTGCTAGCCACTTGGCGATGTCGTCACCTGCCCCATAGCTCGCTACAATGTCCTTTGGCAGGTAAGGTTTGGATTCCCTGGTGGACTCTTGGTTTTGGCTGCCACCATTGGGAACAGGTTGTGCCCCGATTCGCAAAATCTGAAGATCTATTTCTTTCAGGCGCAATTCATGGGCCATCCTCTGCTCCTCCTTTTCCTTCTCCAGCTTTGCTAAGTCCCATGTGAGCTGTCTTTTCTCCCTCCGGTCTGCTAACTCCACTTCAGACAAGCCCCCGCTAGAGGCACGGCTGCCCCCCCTAGAAAGTGTCCTGGGCCCTGCGGACAGGTTCCCCACCTCAGGTTGGTACATCTCAGCCCCCTCGGGGTCAGGCTCTCCATCCCTGTCTTCTTCCTCAGCCTTGCTTTCCCTGCGTGCCTCCCCCCAAGCCCATAAGCTGGTTTGAAGTGCACCCTTCTTTGCTCCTGGGGGACAGTACACCCCCTCTCGCTGGCAAAACTCCCTGAGTTGGGCCACAGTGTACGTGTCTAGATTTTCAAGAACAAACTCCATCTTGCCCACTCAGGTTAGAGGACAGGTTTTGTGCAGTAACAATGCAGGGGGGTACCTTTAGTAATACCTCCTCCCACCACCAGAGTAAATTTGGAAAAAACAAAAACCCACAATTAGGAAGGCCGCTGTGAGAAAACTCCCGGTGTAGGCCTATGGACTACCCACAGTTATTGTTGAGTATATGTAGGCACAGCTCTATCCCACCACTGAACACCAATTTATGTTGGAAACAGCCCCACTCCCACTCCGCAGGGTGGTGGAGGGCCTTCCCGACACAATGGGGTAGCTTGGCTCGAGTGGTCAGGAAACAGGCGCAGTGCTAAGCATACAATATACCCAGACAATAACCATGCGTGCATCCGTTCCAAAAACGACTCTACACCGTAAAAATTATGAAAATATTCCTCTTTATCTTTCTTCTCTTAGTTGCTGATTGGGAAAATAAATAACAATCACAGTATATACATTTTAAATAGAGCAGGTCAAATAAATATTTGCTGTTTGCTGAAATAAATAGGGGTGATCATAAATAGCAGGGCATAAATACAAGTGCAATATATACAGACAATTAAATACTTTGAGGTAATAAATACTGTACCAATAAATACTGTCCCAATAAATACTGTACACCAACAAGTCCTGTGGACCTATAAATACAGTGCAGCATTAAATAGATAAGAACTTAATAAATACAGTTTCCTCAATAAATAATTGGAAGTATACAGTAACACTCATGAATCAGATGACACTCCAATACTTAAGGGCTGATTTGGCCCAGGCACAGCTTGTAGGGTGTGGAAGGCTTGGGGGGTTCTACTCCCTGGCTGAGGCAAAGGCTGAGGCCTAAACTGAGGTAGATCAAAAGGGGGGAATTCCAATGCCCTGGCTTTCCTCTCCACACAACCTCTCTAGGTTAGTCCCAGTTCACCCCAGGCACAGTCAGGTGGGTTTCAGCACCTCCCTAGCCCCTTAGAGCAGTCTCTCAGGTCTCCACAGGGCCTTAGGCGCCCTCTACTCCACTTACTGCCCTTTTCTGATGTTCCGACGCCGCTGGAGTCGTGTCGACGCCGTGAGGCGGTTCCGGTTCGGTCTCGGCGGCCTCGGCACACTGTCAGTTCTTTGACGACGCCGGTAGGCGGTTCCGGTCCGATGTCGGTGGCCTCGGTTCGAACTCGACCTCCGATTCGACGGCGTCGGGCAGTCTCTTCACGATGTCGACTTCGGGCGGCTCCGGTCTGATGACGCTCTCGGCTCCGATGACGTCGGCCGGCCTGGCCTCGCTGTCGACTTCCGGCGACTCCGGGGTGCGATCCTCACCCCCGACCTCCGGTGCTCCTCCTCTCAGGCTCCGGGCGACTCCGGAGTGCGATCCTCACTCCCGACCTCCGGTGCTCCTCTACCTCGGTCTCCGACGACTCCGGAGGGCGGACTTCACTCCTCCGATGACGCCGCTCACTCGACCTCGGTTCACTTCCTCCTCGACCTCTGGTATTCCTCTCGACCTCCGTCGGCGCCCTATTACGACCTCAGGCGGCTCCGGGTACGACGTCTGCTACTTCAGTCAGCGCCGCTTCTCCACCTCGGGCTCCAGGTCTTCGGCTACTCGACGCCAGACTCCAGGGAAACCAGTTTCCAGGTCAGGATCTTGCTGCTTTCTGCTTCTAAGGCCTGTTCCTGCTGTCCAGGTCCTTAGGTTGAGTTTTTCTGTCTTTTTCCCACACAGGGCTATAGGCTGGGATCCATCAGTAGGGACAAGTATCAAGGGTGGGTTTATGGACCCCACTCCAGGCACAAGTTTCCACCCCTGCTGCTTCACTCCTTCCTCCTTCACTGCTGTGCTCCTCTCTCTTCACCAGTCAGGTGCCAACTGCCAGCTCCAACTGCCAACTGCCTCTCTTGTCCTCCCAACATTCTAAACCGCCTCCAACGGTCACAGGGTTCTGGAAGCTCCTGGAATGTTCTGGAAGGTGCTGGTAGGTTCCAGTGGATGCTGGTGATGTCATGGGAGGCCACCATTTTGTGCTTCAGGCCCTCAGACAGAAGGTTCAGGGGTAGCTAAAATGGCTCCCTGAATCTGTAGCAACACGAAAAAGTCTGGTGGTTCCCAAAAAGGAAAAATTCAAACAGGGTTTGAGGCAAAAGTGGGACAAAATAAATAATGATGAGGAGGGACCACCCAAAGGGCTGACAGGTCTAACAGAGACCTGTTACTTGGATAACATTAGCCTCCTTTTGAAGGGAGTCAGGGACAACTCCACTGGTATAGAGTCTGACTGTCGTTCCTTAATTGCCGGAATCTGCAGGGGCCACAGGGTCCGCCTGTTTTTCCACCCAGCGGGCGTCTTGAGTAAGCATGTAAATGTTAGCCTCCTTTTGGCTACCTCGTGTTCGGGGCATTCCCCTTGTCTGAGTAACAAGGAAACCCTGATAAATTGAAAATACAATTCCTAGGACAGGGTAATACACAATGAAAGATAAATTCCTAGGCAATGTTTTTATATAATATTCCTCATTTTGTGTTTCTTAAAAATAGTGTAACGACAAACCAGTACAAAAATGCAAAATGTATTCAATATTTTTCTGACACCTTATTGTGTTTTATATTGTATTTTATTCTAATGAAATTTTAGACTTGCAACCAATGATAAAAACTGTATGTTGAAGAATAAAATTATGTTTTTAAATTCAGTATTGTAACATTGAATATTGGCTACGAGAATACATTTTGCATTTTTGTACTGGTTTGTCGTTACACTATTTTTATTTTTAAGACACACAAAATGAGGAATATTATATAAAAACATTGCCTAGGAATTTATCTTTCATTGCGGGGCATTCCCCTGGTCTGTCCACCCCTGAACATGCTTCGATTCCATTCAACAGGTGCACAGGCAACAATGGTTTTCCAGTAAGCATGATGCCATGCAGGCTTGGCTCCAGAATATTTGATCTGGGTGGGCTATGAAGAGTCATGGGTAGCCATGTAGATGCACGGAAAGCGGGAAAATGAAAAAAAGGGTGTTGCAACAGGAATGTCCCCTACATGGCGAACCGATATGTACACCTGTCCTGAGTGCCAGATTGCTTGTGAAACTGGTATCTTGCCCTTTTATTTGGCACCAGCATCAAGCTAATCTAACCTGTGTGCAGAGATTTAGGGGCATATCAGCAACAACCGGCGATAATTATCGCTAAGCGCACTTAGCACTAGGATCATTATTGCCGGCTAACGTGGATTTGTATCGCTGAGATAACGTGCTATTAGCAACGCTTATCTCAAAAGCGATAAAAATCCTAGCGCTAACTGCCAAACAGTGAGATTATCGCTGGAAACCCAGCGATAATCTCACGAAGTTTGGCGTTAGCTTGATGATAGGGCCTCACATACTTAGCCATGATATCCACCTTCCATAGGATATCATGGCTAAATCAGTCCTGAAGCAGGCGTAAGGAAAGTAGCGATAACAGGGGTTATCGCTACTTTTCTTGCCGCTATGCTTCATAGCGTGGGGCTTGATGATAGGAGAAATGTCGCTTAGCGACATTTCTCCAGTCATGTCAGGTCAGGCACCCCCACTTTGCATCTCATTAGAGATGCAAAGCTGGGCGTTAAGAATCCGGGTGCTAATGCAAGGTTTCACGCGATAGCGTGACCTTGCTAATTAGGCGATAAAATTATCGCCGCTTTTCGCCCGAAAAAGGACGCAAAAGCGGCGATAATTTTATATCGCTTTGTTGCTGATATGCCTCCTAGTTCTCTCTTTGGTGAAGCGAGATCCAGAACCTCTTCTATGGCCTGGAGGGGTGCACCAAGTTTCCCCCTCATGGAAGACACAGGACTACTGTCTGTACCCTTGTTTGCTGTGTCTTAGCCAGGCCTACCTGAAACATAGGGGCCACCTTCATACACAGGTTCCTCAAGAACAGGCACTAATTACATGTTACAGAAGGGGGTTATGACCACTTCTGTAACAAAATGATGACTGATAGACCTGACGCCCTTGATGTGGTATTTCCTCACTCTTTGTGCCTATACCCCTCCTTTTTGCTAAACAGTAGATGCTCGCACAGGTAAGAGCGGTGGGGAGGTGGGACAGGGTGGGGAGTGGTGGAAGTCGACAGACGACGGGTTAAGTAATATTAAATAAATAAAACCACTCACCTTGCGCTCGCCGCATCATCGACTCGCCAATGCAGCGAGTGCAAGGTAAGTGGTTTTATTAATTTATTTAATTAATATGACTTATCCCGTCGTCTGTCGACTTCCACCACCCCCCAGCCCGACTTCGCCCCGCTCTACCACTCTCACCTGTGCAAGTCGCTACTGTTGCTAAATTAGTTTCTGTTTCCATTAGGACTGTATGCACTTTACCCCTGCTAACCAGTGCTAACCAGTGGCAAAGTGCTGGTGCTCTCTCCTTCAAACTTGGCAAAATTGGTATACACCTAAACGACACCTTTAATTTACTTATACGTCTCTAATATAAGGTACTACCTACCTGGGCCTGTAAATGCTACTAGTAAACAGCATCAGTGTATTTTAGCAGTGGAAATAAGCGTAAAATTGTGTAAAATCACCGATATTGGCACTTATCGACCAATGCAAAAATCATACTTTCACCAGCTGACCAGAGGAAGAAAAATAGAAGCGAGCGCAAGGTAAGTGGTTTTATTAATTTATTTAATTAATATGACTTATCCCGTCGTCTGTCGACTTCCACCACCCCCCAGCCCGACTTCGCCCCGCTCTACCACTCTCACCTGTGCAAGTCGCTACTGTTGCTAAATTAGTTTCTGTTTCCATTAGGACTCTATGCACTTTACCCCTGCTAACCAGTGCTAACCAGTGGCAAAGTGCTGGTGCTCTCTCCTTCAAACTTGGCAAAATTGGTATACACCTAAACGACACCTTTAATTTACTTATACGTCTCTAATATAAGGTACTACCTAGCTGGGCCTGTAAATGCTACTAGTAAACAGCATCAGTGTATTTTAGCAGTGGAAATAAGCGTAAAATTGTGTAAAATCACCGATATTGGCACTTATCGACCAATGCAAAAATCATACTTTCACCAGCTGACCAGTGGAAGAAAAATAGCAGCGAGCGCAAGGTAAGTGGTTTTATTAATTTATTTAATTAATATGACTTATCCCGTCGTCTGTCGACTTCCACCACCCCCCAGCCCGACTTCGCCCCGCTCTACCACTCTCACCTGTGCAAGTCGCTACTGTTGCTAAATTAGTTTCTGTTTCCATTAGGACTCTATGCACTTTACCCCTGCTAACCAGTGCTAACCAGTGGCAAAGTGCTGGTGCTCTCTCCTTCAAACTTGGCAAAATTGGTATACACCTAAACGACACCTTTAATTTACTTATACGTCTCTAATATAAGGTACTACCTCGCTGGGCCTGTAAATGCTACTAGTAAACAGCATCAGTGTATTTTAGCAGTGGAAATAATCGTAAAATTGTGTAAAATCACTGATATTGGCACTTATTGACCAATGCAAAAATCATACTTTCACCAGCTGACCAGTGGAAGAAAAATAGCAGCGAGTGCAAGGTAAGTGGTTTTATTAATTTATTTAATTAATATGACTTATCCCGTCGTCTGTCGACTTCCACCACCCCCCAGCCCGACTTCGCCCCGCTCTACCACTCTCACCTGTGCAAGTCGCTACTGTTGCTAAATTAGTTTCTGTTTCCATTAGGACTCTATGCACTTTACCCCTGCTAACCAGTGCTAACCAGTGGCAAAGTGCTGGTGCTCTCTCCTTCAAACTTGGCAAAATTGGTATACACCTAAACGACACCTTTAATTTACTTATACGTCTCTAATATAAGGTACTACCTAGCTGGGCCTGTAAATGCTACTAGTAAACAGCATCAGTGTATTTTAGCAGTGGAAATAAGCGTAAAATTGTGTAAAATCACCGATATTGGCACTTATCGACCAATGCAAAAATCATACTTTCACCAGCTGACCAGTGGAAGAAAAATAGCAGCGAGCGCAAGGTAAGTGGTTTTATTAATTTATTTAATTAATATGACTTATCCCGTCGTCTGTCGACTTCCACCACCCCCCAGCCCGACTTCGCCCCGCTCTACCACTCTCACCTGTGCAAGTCGCTACTGTTGCTAAATTAGTTTCTGTTTCCATTAGGACTCTATGCACTTTACCCCTGCTAACCAGTGCTAACCAGTTGCAAAGTGCTGGTGCTCTCTCCTTCAAACTTGGCAAAATTGGTATACACCTAAACGACACCTTTAATTTACTTATACGTCTCTAATATAAGGTACTACCTACCTGGGCCTGTAAATGCTACTAGTAAACAGCATCAGTGTATTTTAGCAGTGGAAATAAGCGTAAAATTGTGTAAAATCACCGATATTGGCACTTATCGACCAATGCAAAAATCATACTTTCACCAGCTGACCAGTGGAAGAAAAATAGCAGCGAGCGCAAGGTAAGTGGTTTTATTAATTTATTTAATTAATATGACTTATCCCGTCGTCTGTCGATTTCCACCACCCCCCAGCCCGACTTTGCCCCGCTCTACCACTCTCACCTGTGCAAGTCGCTACTGTTGCTAAATTAGTTTCTGTTTCCATTAGGACTCTATGCACTTTACCCTTGCTAACCAGTGCTAACCAGTGGCAAAGTGCTGGTGCTCTCTCCTTCAAACTTGGCAAAATTGGTATACACCTAACCGACACCTTTAAGTTACTTATACGTCTCTAATATAAGGTACTACCTACCTGGGCCTGTAAATGCTACTAGTAAACAGCATCAGTGTATTTTAGCAGTGGAAATAAGCGTAAAATTGTGTAAAATCACCGATATTGGCACTTATCGACCAATGCAAAAATCATACTTTCACCAGCTGACCAGTGGAAGAAAAATAGCAGCGAGCGCAAGGTAAGTGGTTTTATTAATTTATTTAATTAATATGACTTATCCCGTCGTCTGTCGACTTCCACCACCCCCCAGCCCGACTTCGCCCCGCTCTACCACTCTCACCTGTGCAAGTCGCTACTGTTGCTAAATTAGTTTCTGTTTCCATTAGGACTCTATGCACTTTACCCCTGCTAACCAGTGCTAACCAGTGGCAAAGTGCTGGTGCTCTCTCCTTCAAACTTGGCAAAATTGGTATACACCTAAACGACACCTTTAATTTACTTATACGTCTCTAATATAAGGTACTACCTAGCTGGGCCTGTAAATGCTACTAGTAAACAGCATCAGTGTATTTTAGCAGTGGAAATAAGCGTAAAATTGTGTAAAATCACCGATATTGGCACTTATCGACCAATGCAAAAATCATACTTTCACCAGCTGACCAGTGGAAGAAAAATAGCAGCGAGCGCAAGGTAAGTGGTTTTATTAATTTATTTAATTAATATGACTTATCCCGTCGTCTGTCGACTTCCACCACCCCCCAGCCCGACTTCGCCCCGCTCTACCACTCTCACCTGTGCAAGTCGCTACTGTTGCTAAATTAGTTTCTGTTTCCATTAGGACTCTATGCACTTTACCCCTGCTAACCAGTGCTAACCAGTGGCAAAGTGCTGGTGCTCTCTCCTTCAAACTTGGCAAAATTGGTATACACCTAAATGACACCTTTAATTTACTTATACGTCTCTAATATAAGGTACTACCTACCTGGGCCTGTAAATGCTACTAGTAAACAGCATCAGTGTATTTTAGCAGTGGAAATAAGCGTAAAATTGTGTAAAATCACCGATATTGGCACTTATCGACCAATGCAAAAATCATACTTTCACCAGCTGACCAGTGGAAGAAAAATAGCAGCGAGCGCAAGGTAAGTGGTTTTATTAATTTATTTAATTAATATGACTTATCCCGTCGTCTGTCGACTTCCACCACCCCCCAGCCCGACTTTGCCCCGCTCTACCACTCTCACCTGTGCAAGTCGCTACTGTTGCTAAATTAGTTTCTGTTTCCATTAGGACTCTATGCACTTTACCCCTGCTAACCAGTGCTAACCAGTGGCAAAGTGCTGGTGCTCTCTCCTTCAAACTTGGCAAAATTGGTATACACCTAAACGACACCTTTAATTTACTTATATGTCTCTAATATATGGTACTACCTGCACCCAGGGCCTGTAAATGCTACTAGTAAACAGCATCAGTGTATTTTAGCAGTGGAAATAAGCGTAAAATTGTGTAAAATCACCGATATTGGCACTTATCGACCAATGCAAAAATCATACTTTCACCAGCTGACCAGTAGAAGAAAAATAGCAGCGAGCGCAAGGTAAGTGGTTTTATTAATTTAGTTAATTAATATGACTTATCCCGTCGTCTGTCGACTTCCACCACCCCCCAGCCCGACTTCGCCCCGCTCTACCACTCTCACCTGTGCAAGTCGCTACTGTTGCTAAATTAGTTTCTGTTTCCATTAGGACTCTATGCACTTTACCCTTGCTAACCAGTGCTAACCAGTGGCAAAGTGCTGGTGCTCTCTCCTTCAAACTTGGCAAAATTGGTATACACCTAACCGACACCTTTAAGTTACTTATACGTCTCTAATATAAGGTACTACCTACCTGGGCCTGTAAATGCTACTAGTAAACAGCATCAGTGTATTTTAGCAGTGGAAATAAGCGTAAAATTGTGTAAAATCACCGATATTGGCACTTATCGACCAATGCCAAAATCATACTTTCACCAGCTGACCAGTGGAAGAAAAATAGCAGCGAGCGCAAGGTAAGTGGTTTTATTAATTTATTTAATTACTATGACTTATCCCGTCGTCTGTCGACTTCCACCACCCCCCAGCCCGACTTCGCCCCGCTCTACCACTCTCACCTGTGCAAGTCGCTACTGTTGCTAAATTAGTTTCTGTTTCCATTAGGACTCTATGCACTTTACCCCTGCTAACCAGTGCTAACCAGTGGCAAAGTGCTGGTGCTCTCTCCTTCAAACTTGGCAAAATTGGTATACACCTAAACGACACCTTTAATTTACTTATACGTCTCTAATATAAGGTACTACCTAGCTGGGCCTGTAAATGCTACTAGTAAACAGCATCAGTGTATTTTAGCAGTGGAAATAAGCGTAAAATTGTGTAAAATCACCGATATTGGCACTTATCGACCAATGCAAAAATCATACTTTCACCAGCTGACCAGTGGAAGAAAAATAGCAGCGAGCGCAAGGTAAGTGGTTTTATTAATTTATTTAATTAATATGACTTATCCCGTCGTCTGTCGACTTCCACCACCCCCCAGCCCGACTTCGCCCCGCTCTACCACTCTCACCTGTGCAAGTCGCTACTGTTGCTAAATTAGTTTCTGTTTCCATTAGGACTCTATGCACTTTACCCCTGCTAACCAGTGCTAACCAGTGGCAAAGTGCTGGTGCTCTCTCCTTCAAACTTGGCAAAATTGGTATACACCTAAACGACACCTTTAATTTACTTATACGTCTCTAATATAAGGTACTACCTAGCTGGGCCTGTAAATGCTACTAGTAAACAGCATCAGTGTATTTTAGCAGTGGAAATAAGCGTAAAATTGTGTAAAATCACCGATATTGGCACTTATCGACCAATGCAAAAATCATACTTTCACCAGCTGACCAGTGGGAAAAAAAATAGATTTTGCACACACCAGTGTCTGTAAATGACAATTCAAGATTGCCCGGCACTTGTGCAAAATTGTGCCGCACACATGGAATTTACCTAAATCCGCTACAATCCTTATGAAAATATTTCTTAATCAAATAATTGTCTAGTAAGGTCATAGAGTCAGAAAAAATGCGTGCATAGTCCTGAATTTAAACTTGATAGAATCCAACGGAATTAAATAGAATGATGCACATTGATTGACACTCATTCCTTGCTCCTCATGCAAAGCACAATTTGGGGTATTATCCACCTCCGTCACCAGCCCCTGATGGAACCCCCCTATATTTTTGTGCGTTTTGTCGCGGCAGTGCCTAGAATCTTGTCTTATTTCCCCTTCGCCCACCCAGGCACGGCGCGAGCCTTAATGGCCGCCGCTCCTCATCTCCGCGGCCATTAGATCTGTGTCGCTCCCCATCACACCGTGTTTTGAGTAAATAGAAAGTGTTTAGCCAAGCTGAGAGATTCTCTAATAGAACAAGCCGTTTTTCCCTCTCTTCATCTGCTTGTCCCCACAGCTTTGTTATTTAAAGTCAGGTTAAAAAATATATATCAGCAGACAGGTTTGGACGGAGAGCCGGAGGACAGGAAAAGTTAGATATATTTATTTGACAGGGTCAAGGTTGCCGCTTTCCTTCTCTCTTTCCCCAGGTCCCATAGGTGTTAGAGTGAGAGACATTTAATCGAGGGAGTAGCGGTTTCATATCTATAACAAAAATCAAATAATGCAAGATGATTTACTCCCCCTAGCAACCGGGGAGCTTACCCTTAGCAACCAGCCTAGCCCGAGGCTGCGGTGTAATCAGCTTGAAAATATTTCAATTATTGTGTTGATTCTAGAGGATTTGAGAAGCACTGTGCGGAGAGCCCAGGCACATTCGGCCCGCGACCTGGAGAGGAAGATATTGATTTAAACAGGTGTCAGGAAGGAAAACTGGAGTAAATTTAAATGCAATAGCAGCGCGTCGGCGTCGAGTGCGGTGCGGCGTGGGGGTGACATTTTACTCATCGCCTTGAATGAAAGTGACTCGACTGAACTAGAAATTTCACCTTGAAAATCATCTCCCGTCATGTCAGTCAGGGGGAAGCCATTTGCAGACCAGGCCGTCTCTTTCTTGGGGAAGTCGGGGTGAGAAAGCGGGGAGGCCGAGATGAGTGGCGAGATTGGGGGTTGGGGGTCTTGGATCTTGTGTGTAACCTTATGTCTGGGGGGCTTATTTGCAAGCCCCTTGCGCCGCCTTGCATCACTTTTTTTTGACGCAACGGCAGCGCTGCATCAGCTCCATATGTACATGGATGCAGATGACCCATTTTTTTAAAGGCTGCGTCGGTTTTCACCTGCGTGAAAATCACCTGCGCCGCCTGGGATTTTAATTTATGCAAGAAAGGTGTTCCCTGGGAAATTAGTGGCATAACAAAGGTCCCAACAGTGCGGAGGGGGGCAGGGAGGCCTGAGCTCAAAGGGGCCCTCTTAACACTGTACCTGGCCAGAGAGCTCCTAAGTGAGTTCGGAGGGGGGGCCCCTCCATGTACTTTGCAGGGGGGCGCCATAAAGTTTTGTTAAGCCACTATCAACATCTACCTTGAAACTGACGCAGTGGTATTTACCACTTTTTTTTTCACGCAACCTGCCGCTCCGCTGCCAATGCGTCACAATCCCGACGCTCGCCAAACCCAGGCATAGGAATGACGCATTGGCTGTTGCAGTGGAAGTTGACTAGCTGAAGTGAGTTCCTACGATGGAAATGAGATCCCCCAACAGGAAAGCGCATACATAGGGTAAGTAGGACATTAAAGGGTGTATTTCTGAGTCCCTTGCGGCACTTTTACACTGCCAGTCCATCACTTTGTTGACGCACTGGTAGTGTAAATAATGCGCCATGTTACATCATATTTACAAAGTGATGCATCTAGGCACATGGGTCACTTTGTAAACCCATGTACTACATTATACCTTTGTCAGGTATAATTTATGCACGGTGGGCGTTCCCCCGCAAGAAAGCCTTGTAGAAGTGGCGCAGTGAAATTTTATCAGATTTCACTGCGCCACTTCAAGGGCATCACTGCGTCAAAACCTTATGCCTGCCTCAGGGGATTGCCCCATGTGAAAGGACACAATGCTGGAGTTGCGTCTGTTTTCAGACACACCCCAGCAATGGGTCACTTTTGCGCCTACAGATACGTTAGGATTCCTGACATATCTGTAAATCCTTGCGACATGGAGCGCCGTACAGTAAATATGGCGCATCCATGGTGTCGCAAGGAGGGCACACTGAAATGTGTCGCATCGCTGGTTTCCCCCAGAGATGCAACACTTTTCATAAATGAGGCCCTATTTGTCACATTTTGCAACATTACTGTCTTATGTAAGCATACAAGTGGGCATAGTGGTCCACATAAGTACACTCTGCCCACTTGTATGTGTGTCATACAGGACCAATGAAATAGAGCACAGGGTGAGTTTTTCACCTTTTCACACTATTATATTGGTCCCCATACAGTAGACGATGCGTCACTGAAAACTGACGCATTGTCTTTGTATTTTGACGCATTGCTGGAGTTGCGTCAGGTTTCACACCAACTCCAGAAATGCGCCAAAAAACCCGGCGCATCTATGGTGGCGTAAGTTTTTCTCCTGCAGGCGCTAGAAAACTGAAGCAATTGCTGCTTTAACGCAGCGATGTGTCAGTTTCTTGTAAATGAGGCCCCTGGTACTTAGTACAACAACATAGCGACCAGAAAAAAGAAGTCAATTGGTGTAACATATGAAATTAAAAAACAACTTATGGCCAAGTATAAGGGGTTATTTACTAGTATTTTCTGCAGGCACTCGCCCAGTGCAAACCACCACAAACCGTCGAGTCGATATACTTACCATTACAAAGGCTCACAGGGGCAGTGCAAAATGGTGCATCACAATGCGCATGAGCACCTATGCAATTCTTAATAATTCTAGGCCCAAAAGCCCAAAGGAATGAGTCCCCCCCACTGAAGACTGACTCTGGATCAGATGCTTTTTCCAGGCATGGTGGACAATGTGCCTCTGGTGTTGATGTGCTTTTAGAAGCTAAAACCAAATTCTGGGTACCCTTTCCTAATATCTAAATAAGAAACTGTTTTGTAGTTCATGCAAGGTGGTAACTAGCTTGCCATTTTATATTATCTTATCCGTTCTTCAAGAATGCACTCTTAATGTTATAACTATTTCTGATTTGGGGTGTTTGCTGTTTCTTAATATGTGGCA
Source organism: Triturus cristatus (assembly GCF_964204655.1). NCBI lineage: Eukaryota > Metazoa > Chordata > Amphibia > Caudata > Salamandridae > Triturus > Triturus cristatus. Next base: position 1,087,053,341 of record NC_140593.1, read on the forward strand.
AACACTTTTTTTAGGGCTCTCTTTTCTTGTGTTTTATACTTTTTAGGCTATTTTGAATATTGTATTTTCTACATTTTAAAGATATATCCTCAGTTGAGTTTTTGCATACAGGGTCGTCTTTATGTTGTGTGGAAATGTTCAATACGCTGCATGCCGTGTGTTTTCAAGCAAAACATACACAAAATAACATGTTTGGGTACTACAACGATTGACATTGCTCTGTAACTGTAATTTCAATTAGTCTCGAGAGGGTTATAGATGCTGGTGTAACATGAACATATTTTTTCTAAAAACAATTATGCTGCACCAACTAAAATAAGAATAAAATACGAAAATAGTGGCATGGTCTTTGTCAATAAGAGAGATTTTTTTCCCCCCGAACTTCATGGCAACGGATCTACTCATAATTACTGATATCTGGGTCTGATTGGCCCAAGAACCTTTTTGGTTGCATGTGCATTGTTGATGCACTCGATAAAAAAATAGGTAAATTACTCTTCTGTAAGAGCACATGATTGTGTTCAGCATATGCTGAGCACGTACCGGAGCACCTGGTCAGCGGTGGCCAGCACGGGTCAGAGGTAGGGGGGAAGGGGCATGGGGGGGAGGACGCGAGTGGGAGCGGGTATTAAAACATAAAATAAAAACGTACCTTTTCGCCTCTTCCTTGCCGTGTCTCTCCTCCGTCGTCCTCCCTCGCTCGGCCACAGGAAGCACACCCAGGCTTCCAGTCCGCCAATCACAACACTGTACTAGCAGCGTTGTGATTGGTCAGAGCGCCGTGTTCCGGCGCTCAGACGCTGACTGGAGGCCTGGGCATGTTCTCCACATAGGCTGCGGTGCAGCCCACATGGAGAACATGCGAAGTGCGCAAGACTGTTTTTGGCGGCCCGAGAAGGCCTGCCAAGCAGTCATTGCGCACTTAGGAGGGTGCTGCCTACCACTCCTCCCCTACACCCTCACGCAAAGCAGCGTATGTAGGAGAACAAGTGATAACAACAAGAGTTATAATCATTTTATTTTCCCTTTGTTTCACTCCAAAAAACCAGTGGGGCGACACTGCTCCACATTAGCGGAGGAGTCACCACCGCACCTGGTGCAGAGCTTGTGTATTTACACCTCCAGGGGTCTAGATCTAGAGAGGCCTAGTACCCCACTATGGGTCTTCTTTATCCACAATAATATAGGTACACAGTGTGCCACAATCCTCCAGGTACGCTGGGGTAGGTACAGGTTAGCAGCAAGGGAAGGTACAAGGCAGACTGGGGTAATTTACACCCATGACTACCTTGAAATGCTCTTTAGCATCATCGTCACACAACATTAATGAATTATCTCAGCTTATATGTGCATACACTTTCACTCCCAGTCTCCTGTTCTCAATGGTTACCTATTGTTATTCACATGTAAAAAAAAATCACTTTATCTAACCTTGTACACAAGCAAAAGTAAAATGAGGAAGTGAGAAAACAGCAATCCGACACAAATTAAAACCACACACCAACCACAACACCAACCAAACTGATTAGTAATGGAGAATTTCTCCATTCTGACAGAAGTAAAGCTGCCAATTGTGGACATATCTAACCTGAAAATTACTAACATCTTCCTATATGGAACATTGTGTTTCAGTGACACCTTTACACCAATTCCTGATGCCTTTCACAAATTTAGAGCCTGATATAAAGTTTGGCGAACACATTTTCCATCAAAACATGCAAGTGTACCACCTGCCATATCAAAAATTGCCATAGAGCATATTGCACTTGCGATAAGATTGACAGGATATCCACCATGTGTGCGAGAAAATACCCCATCCACCAAACTCTAAATGCAGCTCTTATTTATGTAACTCTCCACTGGAACCCACAACCAACCATAAATCGACTGAAGAACAACACCAGCTGAACAATAGGATACAAACTCACCAGGATGTTCAACCTAAGGTTCAGGTCAACTTTCAAGTGGACAATTCTTCTTTGACTTACCACTAAGTTATCTCCTTCGTGATCACCAACTATTACTCAATAACCAATGACACTGAAAACAAACATACACTTGACCAGATACCTGTAAAGCAACACTCCTCATTCTGTGAAAACAACTTCAACAAAATCACAGCACTGTTACATATAACATATCCTGCAGCGGTACTCCATTCGCTTAACACTCCACCCTGCAGCCCTTGCACGTGTACGACAGACCAAGAAAAACATCAGCTCAAATGGCTGATGCTGGTACTACAACAAGCCCAAGCAAAAACATAGAAAGCATGATTAGCATTGGAGATTTTCATAAAATACACTAAAACATCAGTCACAGTAAAACTATCTGGTAAAAATTGGTAAGATAGTCAGCTAAGTGGAATATTGATTCCACAGCTGGAACATCTGTAGGTTCAAATCCAGGGATATCCTTTCAATCTCTAAAGCTTCAAAACTTGATAAAAAATCATGCAGTTTTGGTCAGCAGTAATTGTACCTTTTAATTACAGAACTTTTAGGTACATGTAAAAAAGAAGTAAATAAAGAACAACTTTTATTATCTCCATAGATAAGCACAAAGCCATGTTCTCAGAAGAGAACGACTGCCTCAGCTGAAAACTAAAAAATTCCAACAAACACCACCACCTGAGCTATGAAAAATCCTTTCCTAGTCTATAAAAACAATTGCGAATGTATCAGTGCGAATGTACCAGTACTAAAGAAATCCCACAATTCCTTGACGCGTCATATCTTTATCTTTTTTACAGAAGTAAATTAACACCTACAGCAAGGGTGGAACAGGCAAAGATGACAGAAGACAATCTGATTTTGGTCTCAGAGCCACCAAATTTCCAGCTTCTAGTAGTGAATTATAAAATAGCAATTCAGTTGACAGTTACTTTTATTAACAACCTCAGTTGTATAATTATTACAGGAAGATGCTTTGATTGTTTTTAGTTTTTTCTTCTTTTTATTAAGTATTATTTTTTTCTTTTAATAAGTATTTAGCTTTAAGTAATGCTCAAAAGGACAATAGAAAATGGTGGAATTCTTTTATAAGCTTTCCTCCACTTTCATTGTGAGTCTCTTACATGTGTTTGAAACTTTTCCCACAACCACAAGTAGGACTTGATTTGGAACTGGGTGGTAACGAAAACTCCTCTAATATGTGAAGGAAATACGAAATCTGCAAGATTGTTCTCGACCGAATTTCCGCCAATACAGGGATAGAATGGAAAAGGAAATTGAGCATCCTTGATAAATAAATACAATGAACCCTTTTTAAGTTTTTGTATCTTGTACTTGCCAGAAAGTAACAGCTTATAATCATCAAAGCAGTAATTGTAACTGTAACAGGATTCATTGTCCAAGACACTAAGAGGATTTAGTTTTGAAGTTGCTTTTACCACGTTGATCACATTTAGAAGACAAACAAACTTTAGTTCAAGGAAATTTTCACAAAATTCACAAACTGTATCTTCTGTAGATTACATCAAAAAGAGGGGGGGGGGGGACCAAGGAGCCGGTTAATGGTCCAGTGTCCATGCTCCCAAAGGTTATATTACCACAAACAAAGGTTGGACACTGTTCCAAGGATAGGGTCCAGAGGTTGACCCATATGTCTTGTAAAAAAGACAAAAAGAAAAGAGGGGAAGTCCTGGGTTAGGCAGACCCACCACAAGGGGGAAAGCACATATGTTGCCTCTTGTTGCCCTCACACACCCCGAAGGGTGTCATGCTTCATCATCGGGCTATGCTCCTCGTCGGGCCGGCGCTGCAATTCCCAACGGGCCCCCGAAGGGTCACTTTCTCGGAGATCTTTTTGAGGCATGCCGGATGGTGTATGAGGGTGTGTGGGGTGTGGGTTCTAAAGAGGGTAGCTAAAATGTGTGCAATGTGAATTAAAAATGACTGGGGGTTATGTTGGTTTAGTTACCCTCCTGTCAACAAAAAACTCTCATTTTGAGTATGGTCCCCAAGGACACATTGTGCCTCGGTGTCATTAAAACGGTCAACATGTTTCGCGCCTCTGTCGCTGCTAGAGTCGTTGGCGCTTCATCAGGACCAAAGAAGTGCAAAGAGTAGTGAAATGCACGTGAGTGTGTACGTGAATATAAAAATATATGAATAAATACCCACAATATATGTCAGGGCGGCCCAATTGTACTGCTCCTGAACATGACCTAGGACACAGAAACAAAAGAAGAAATAGTTACAAAGGACGTGCATTAGACTAGCTTAATGCAACGTAGTGTGCCACAATCGTGTGCACAACATGCCAGTGTCATACAGATAAAAAGGAAAAAGGCGGGACCAAGTGGGGAAACATAACTCCCTCATCTGTTTTTGCTCAAGATAAGGAGGATACCAAGGCAGGTGTATCGTGGCGTGTCAAATTTATAAGGAAATCCCTTTATATGACGAGCGGAGACACTCCCTGTTCGTAATAATATACGTTCCATTGTAAGAGGGGCATCTCCACTTCTTGAGACCCTAAACAAGTCTAACTAGACATACATAACCATCCTCCCTTGAGGTATTCTTACCTCCCAAAGAACAGGGCTCACTTCAATGGCTGTTGGCGTTAAGTCGCCCGCACCGTATCGGGTTGCTAGGACAGAGGCATAATGAAAAAATAAGCACAAATGGACACGAGGTGCAACCATCACATCCAGAGGCATCGGTTGCGTGACCTGACCCCCTATCATTATCGGGTACTCACTGTAGATGGCAGGTGCCTGCACTCTTGAACCTACGCGTCCGACCGCCAAGCCAGTGATGCATTGGAGGCAGCGGGACGGAGGTTTTTTAAACTCGTAGGTTCCTAGGTGAATCCTCCTTCCGGGGCGTGCCTAGCTGTAAATTGAAGAAGCGCATGCGTGCAGCTGCGCCCTTACTGTGCATGCGCAGACCGGGACTAGTGATCCCCTGAGCATGGGCGTCCCGAGTGGAGGTTAATTCTTACTGGCACTCTATATACAGTCAAAACAAAGCTCATGAAACGTGTACCGGTCAACGCCAGGGTGAAGCGGTCTTGTCACAATCGTGGTAGGTAAAATCCTCCTAATGACAGCGTCTACTGGACTCTAAACATAAATCACAAGAGGCATAATAATAATGGCTAGTGATGAAAACACAAGGAGAATATCCCATACCACTTATTTGTCTGGGATAATGCAGTTACTTCATATTGTATGTTGTAGCAAAGGAAATGGGTGGGTAGTGAACAGCCACATTACAGGGAGGAAGTATCACTCACGTATGAGCCTTGGAGCACCCCATCTTGAGAATATGTAGGTCTCGTGTATGAAAGGAAATGGAAAACAGAAGGGAAAGAAAAGATAAACGGTCCCTCGGCAGAACTGCCGTGCAAATATTCCATCAAAAAGAGGGGGGGGGGGGACCAAGGAGCCGGTTAATGGTCCAGTGTCCATGCTCCCAAAGGTTATATTACCACAAACAAAGGTTGGACACTGTTCCAAGGATAGGGTCCAGAGGTTGACCCATATGTCTTGTAAAAAAGACAAAAAGAAAAGAGGGGAAGTCCTGGGTTAGGCAGACCCACCACAAGGGGGAAAGCACATATGTTGCCTCTTGTTGCCCTCACACACCCCGAAGGGTGTCTTGCTTCATCATCGGGCTACGCTCCTCGTCGGGCCGGCGCTGCAATTCCCAACGGGCCCCCGAAGGGTCACTTTCTCGGAGATCTTTTTGAGGCATGCCGGATGGTGTATGAGGGTGTGTGGGGTGTGGGTTCTAAAGAGGGTAGCTAAAATGTGTGCAATGTGAATTAAAAATGACTGGGGGTTATGTTGGTTTAGTTACCCTCCTGTCAACAAAAAACTCTCATTTTGAGTATGGTCCCCAAGGACACATTGTGCCTCGGTGTCATTAAAACGGTCAACATGTTTCGCGCCTCTGTCGCTGCTAGAGTCGTTGGCGCTTCATCAGGACCAAAGAAGTGCAAAGAGTAGTGAAATGCACGTGAGTGTGTACGTGAATATAAAAATATATGAATAAATACCCACAATATATGTCAGGGCGGCCCAATTGTACTGCTCCTGAACATGACCTAGGACACAGAAACAAAAGAAGAAATAGTTACAAAGGACGTGCATTAGACTAGCTTAATGCAACGTAGTGTGCCACAATCGTGTGCACAACATGCAAGTGTCATACAGATAAAAAGGAAAAAGGCGGGACCAAGTGGGGAAACATAACTCCCTCATCTGTTTTTGCTCAAGATAAGGAGGATACCAAGGCAGGTGTATCGTGGCGTGTCAAATTTATAAGGAAATCCCTTTATATGACGAGCGGAGACACTCCCTGTTCGTAATAATATACGTTCCATTGTAAGAGGGGCATCTCCACTTCTTGAGACCCTAAACAAGTCTAACTAGACATACATAACCATCCTCCCTTGAGGTATTCTTACCTCCCAAAGAACAGGGCTCACTTCAATGGCTGTTGGCGTTAAGTCGCCCGCACCGTATCGGGTTGCTAGGACAGAGGCATAATGAAAAAATAAGCACAAATGGACACGAGGTGCAACCATCACATCCAGAGGCATCGGTTGCGTGACCTGACCCCCTATCATTATCGGGTACTCACTGTAGATGGCAGGTGCCTGCACTCTTGAACCTACGCGTCCGACCGCCAAGCCAGTGATGCATTGGAGGCAGCGGGACGGAGGTTTTTTAAACTCGTAGGTTCCTAGGTGAATCCTCCTTCCGGGGCGTGCCTAGCTGTAAATTGAAGAAGCGCATGCGTGCAGCTGCGCCCTTACTGTGCATGCGCAGACCGGGACTAGTGATCCCCTGAGCATGGGCGTCCCGAGTGGAGGTTAATTCTTACTGGCACTCTATATACAGTCAAAACAAAGCTCATGAAACGTGTACCGGTCAACGCCAGGGTGAAGCGGTCTTGTCACAATCGTGGTAGGTAAAATCCTCCTAATGACAGCGTCTACTGGACTCTAAACATAAATCACAAGAGGCATAATAATAATGGCTAGTGATGAAAACACAAGGAGAATATCCCATACCACTTATTTGTCTGGGATAATGCAGTTACTTCATATTGTATGTTGTAGCAAAGGAAATGGGTGGGTAGTGAACAGCCACATTACAGGGAGGAAGTATCACTCACGTATGAGCCTTGGAGCACCCCATCTTGAGAATATGTAGGTCTCGTGTATGAAAGGAAATGGAAAACAGAAGGGAAAGAAAAGATAAACGGTCCCTCGGCAGAACTGCCGTGCAAATATTCCATCAAAAAGAGGGGGGGGGGGGGACCAAGGAGCCGGTTAATGGTCCAGTGTCCATGCTCCCAAAGGTTATATTACCACAAACAAAGGTTGGACACTGTTCCAAGGATAGGGTCCAGAGGTTGACCCATATGTCTTGTAAAAAAGACAAAAAGAAAAGAGGGGAAGTCCTGGGTTAGGCAGACCCACCACAAGGGGGAAAGCACATATGTTGCCTCTTGTTGCCCTCACACACCCCGAAGGGTGTCATGCTTCATCATCGGGCTATGCTCCTCGTCGGGCCGGCGCTGCAATTCCCAACGGGCCCCCGAAGGGTCACTTTCTCGGAGATCTTTTTGAGGCATGCCGGATGGTGTATGAGGGTGTGTGGGGTGTGGGTTCTAAAGAGGGTAGCTAAAATGTGTGCAATGTGAATAAAAAATGACTGGGGGTTATGTTGGTTTAGTTACCCTCCTGTCAACAAAAAACTCTCATTTTGAGTATGGTCCCCAAGGACACATTGTGCCTCGGTGTCATTAAAACGGTCAACATGTTTCGCGCCTCTGTCGCTGCTAGAGTCGTTGGCGCTTCATCAGGACCAAAGAAGTGCAAAGAGTAGTGAAATGCACGTGAGTGTGTACGTGAATATAAAAATATATGAATAAATACCCACAATATATGTCAGGGCGGCCCAATTGTACTGCTCCTGAACATGACCTAGGACACAGAAACAAAAGAAGAAATAGTTACAAAGGACGTGCATTAGACTAGCTTAATGCAACGTAGTGTGCCACAATCGTGTGCACAACATGCCAGTGTCATACAGATAAAAAGGAAAAAGGCGGGACCAAGTGGGGAAACATAACTCCCTCATCTGTTTTTGCTCAAGATAAGGAGGATACCAAGGCAGGTGTATCGTGGCGTGTCAAATTTATAAGGAAATCCCTTTATATGACGAGCGGAGACACTCCCTGTTCGTAATAATATACGTTCCATTGTAAGAGGGGCATCTCCACTTCTTGAGACCCTAAACAAGTCTAACTAGACATACATAACCATCCTCCCTTGAGGTATTCTTACCTCCCAAAGAACAGGGCTCACTTCAATGGCTGTTGGCGTTAAGTCGCCCGCACCGTATCGGGTTGCTAGGACAGAGGCATAATGAAAAAATAAGCACAAATGGACACGAGGTGCAACCATCACATCCAGAGGCATCGGTTGCGTGACCTGACCCCCTATCATTATCGGGTACTCACTGTAGATGGCAGGTGCCTGCACTCTTGAACCTACGCGTCCGACCGCCAAGCCAGTGATGCATTGGAGGCAGCGGGACGGAGGTTTTTTAAACTCGTAGGTTCCTAGGTGAATCCTCCTTCCGGGGCGTGCCTAGCTGTAAATTGAAGAAGCGCATGCGTGCAGCTGCGCCCTTACTGTGCATGCGCAGACCGGGACTAGTGATCCCCTGAGCATGGGCGTCCCGAGTGGAGGTTAATTCTTACTGGCACTCTATATACAGTCAAAACAAAGCTCATGAAACGTGTACCGGTCAACGCCAGGGTGAAGCGGTCTTGTCACAATCGTGGTAGGTAAAATCCTCCTAATGACAGCGTCTACTGGACTCTAAACATAAATCACAAGAGGCATAATAATAATGGCTAGTGATGAAAACACAAGGAGAATATCCCATACCACTTATTTGTCTGGGATAATGCAGTTACTTCATATTGTATGTTGTAGCAAAGGAAATGGGTGGGTAGTGAACAGCCACATTACAGGGAGGAAGTATCACTCACGTATGAGCCTTGGAGCACCCCATCTTGAGAATATGTAGGTCTCGTGTATGAAAGGAAATGGAAAACAGAAGGGAAAGAAAAGATAAACGGTCCCTCGGCAGAACTGCCGTGCAAATATTCCATCAAAAAGAGGGGGGGGGGGGACCAAGGAGCCGGTTAATGGTCCAGTGTCCATGCTCCCAAAGGTTATATTACCACAAACAAAGGTTGGACACTGTTCCAAGGATAGGGTCCAGAGGTTGACCCATATGTCTTGTAAAAAAGACAAAAAGAAAAGAGGGGAAGTCCTGGGTTAGGCAGACCCACCACAAGGGGGAAAGCACATATGTTGCCTCTTGTTGCCCTCACACACCCCGAAGGGTGTCATGCTTCATCATCGGGCTATGCTCCTCGTCGGGCCGGCGCTGCAATTCCCAACGGGCCCCCGAAGGGTCACTTTCTCGGAGATCTTTTTGAGGCATGCCGGATGGTGTATGAGGGTGTGTGGGGTGTGGGTTCTAAAGAGGGTAGCTAAAATGTGTGCAATGTGAATTAAAAATGACTGGGGGTTATGTTGGTTTAGTTACCCTCCTGTCAACAAAAAACTCTCATTTTGAGTATGGTCCCCAAGGACACATTGTGCCTCGGTGTCATTAAAACGGTCAACATGTTTCGCGCCTCTGTCGCTGCTAGAGTCGTTGGCGCTTCATCAGGACCAAAGAAGTGCAAAGAGTAGTGAAATGCACGTGAGTGTGTACGTGAATATAAAAATATATGAATAAATACCCACAATATATGTCAGGGCGGCCCAATTGTACTGCTCCTGAACATGACCTAGGACACAGAAACAAAAGAAGAAATAGTTACAAAGGACGTGCATTAGACTAGCTTAATGCAACGTAGTGTGCCACAATCGTGTGCACAACATGCCAGTGTCATACAGATAAAAAGGAAAAAGGCGGGACCAAGTGGGGAAACATAACTCCCTCATCTGTTTTTGCTCAAGATAAGGAGGATACCAAGGCAGGTGTATCGTGGCGTGTCAAATTTATAAGGAAATCCCTTTATATGACGAGCGGAGACACTCCCTGTTCGTAATAATATACGTTCCATTGTAAGAGGGGCATCTCCACTTCTTGAGACCCTAAACAAGTCTAACTAGACATACATAACCATCCTCCCTTGAGGTATTCTTACCTCCCAAAGAACAGGGCTCACTTCAATGGCTGTTGGCGTTAAGTCGCCCGCACCGTATCGGGTTGCTAGGACAGAGGCATAATGAAAAAATAAGCACAAATGGACACGAGGTGCAACCATCACATCCAGAGGCATCGGTTGCGTGACCTGACCCCCTATCATTATCGGGTACTCACTGTAGATGGCAGGTGCCTGCACTCTTGAACCTACGCGTCCGACCGCCAAGCCAGTGATGCATTGGAGGCAGCGGGACGGAGGTTTTTTAAACTCGTAGGTTCCTAGGTGAATCCTCCTTCCGGGGCGTGCCTAGCTGTAAATTGAAGAAGCGCATGCGTGCAGCTGCGCCCTTACTGTGCATGCGCAGACCGGGACTAGTGATCCCCTGAGCATGGGCGTCCCGAGTGGAGGTTAATTCTTACTGGCACTCTATATACAGTCAAAACAAAGCTCATGAAACGTGTACCGGTCAACGCCAGGGTGAAGCGGTCTTGTCACAATCGTGGTAGGTAAAATCCTCCTAATGACAGCGTCTACTGGACTCTAAACATAAATCACAAGAGGCATAATAATAATGGCTAGTGATGAAAACACAAGGAGAATATCCCATACCACTTATTTGTCTGGGATAATGCAGTTACTTCATATTGTATGTTGTAGCAAAGGAAATGGGTGGGTAGTGAACAGCCACATTACAGGGAGGAAGTATCACTCACGTATGAGCCTTGGAGCACCCCATCTTGAGAATATGTAGGTCTCGTGTATGAAAGGAAATGGAAAACAGAAGGGAAAGAAAAGATAAACGGTCCCTCGGCAGAACTGCCGTGCAAATATTCCATCAAAAAGAGGGGGGGGGGGGACCAAGGAGCCGGTTAATGGTCCAGTGTCCATGCTCCCAAAGGTTATATTACCACAAACAAAGGTTGGACACTGTTCCAAGGATAGGGTCCAGAGGTTGACCCATATGTCTTGTAAAAAAGACAAAAAGAAAAGAGGGGAAGTCCTGGGTTAGGCAGACCCACCACAAGGGGGAAAGCACATATGTTGCCTCTTTAAAAAAATGGGTCATCTGCATCCATGTACATATGGAGCTGATGCAGCGCTGCCGTTGCGTCAAAAAAAAGTGATGCAAGGCGGCGCAAGGGGCTTGCAAATAAGCCCCCCAGACATAAGGTTACACACAAGATAGTGCCACACCACAATCAATATTCAACTATCACCGAATTAATATCACAGTAGCCCAAAAATCCAATATGAAAATATTTATTTGGTTGGTTTAAAAACTTTCTTCCTTCTTTTGATTTTTTTGATAATCAATTAAAATATTAAAATACAATATCCACAAAAATTCACAATATAAAATCGCATATATAGAAGGAAGTGCAAATCAATCAGTGCAAATTCAAAGACAATCATAAACATCAACTCAACATTTAATCTTGTTTGTTATCCTTTTCATATGCCAACAGTCCATATGATTCGCAAAATCTTTTATTACAAGTAGACCAAGAAGCGACAAGTTTCAGAGGTATATACAGGTCCATCCTCCTTCTTCAGGCTTTACTACTAATATCTCCCTGCACTTTTGTCACAATTGGACAGGTTGGCTTTCTTCACAGGGAATTTTGTTCTCCTGACACTGGTCTTCAAAAGTGTTAAGCAAATATAGTGATCATTAATTAATGTCACGATTTATTCCTGAACTTCCCTCTGCTCTTAACTCATGCGAGGGGATTCGTCCATTGATGACATGCGGGAAATAAATTTATAAACCACCCGGCAGTGGTGTTCTTGATAATAAGATCACACGCTATTTGTTCTGTTAAATCGGGTCAGCTTGATAGTGCATATAAATAATTTTGATTATTTTTGCTGCAAAAATTGTTTTTCAGCAGGGGTTCGGTGTTTTTGGCCCAAGTATCGGGATTGAGAAATCTCCGTACATGCTCCGTTCATTATATGCATTACTGAGTGGTAACAAACATTGATCGATCAGTAAGAAGTTGTTAATCGATTATACTGTAGTATGAAACTGGTAGCTTTTGAAAAATGAAAATAATAAACAATATGCTTGCAAAAAAACCAAACATAATTATTATCTTAAAGCCAGTCTGCATTTCTCAGTGTGAATCCAACTCATTCAGAATATCACCAATCTCCTGCATGGAATCCGAGTGGCGATGCTGGGAAATGTAACTTGTCCAGTCATACCTTTATTGAGGAGGTCCTAAAGACATGACCCCAACCGCCTTGTATAATGTGAGTCCCCCTAAGATCTTCCGCCTACTTAGCTACTCATTTAGATTCCCTTGCACAGTGGTGACTAAGCTGTTTCACTCATATCACAAGCCATCCTTTGTTTACCCATTCTGGTTTAGTTTGGCTATTTCCAAGAAAAAGGTCAAGGGTGTTCATTTTCTCAGGAATAGTCCCATGGGTAAATCGAATATCTTTCATGGTGCGAATGTCACCTCTCCCTCATCAATGGCATTTCCCTTCTGCTGGGATGTGGCAACCACCACCACTGCGTACATATATTAAGTTGAAGAGAAATTGTCCAGGCTGAACTGAGCACATATAGTTATCCTCCTGGGTTTGATGCCAAGTTCTGATTCCTCCTATGTGTCTAATCATTTAGAGACATCACCCAAACATGGGTCTGCAGCAGATGCAAAATTCCAAGGTATGGCACTTAGTCCACCTTCAGCTCCCATGTGCCGGCTTGAAAGCTAAGGAAGTGCTTGGCTCTGTGGTCAACATCTACTTTCCACCATAGACAGGGAGGTGCAGGGGAACCAACAACCGCAGTTAGTGCCAAAGACAACAGCATTCATCCAGGCTGCGTATGCCACACACACACAAGCAAAATCATGATAGGCCAGATAGGCAAAGAGAAGCTGTTAGAACTGAGGGTCTCTAGTTGGCAGAGGTAGGTACCTTTGACCAAATAGGGACCCTTGCGAGGGAAATTCAGAGGGGAGCTGGTGGTGAAGTCTTTTGTCCCTGAGACTTCAGCAGGAGGTAAGCACAAGTTCAAGCCCTTGGAGTAATATTCTGCAAGATGATGAAAGTACTTTCTCCTCTCCTTGGCACTGAAGACACCACTGTAGGCCAACCCAGCAACACAGCACACTAACAGGGGGCAGTCCAACTCCTTGGTTCTTCTCCTTGGCAGAGGTTCGTATTGTTGTTCCAGAAGTGATCTAAAGTCTTGGGGTCTAGGTCCCCATATTCATACGACTAAATCCTTTGTCCTCTGAAGGCAGAGGGGCCTGTACCTAGTCCAAACCAGTAATGCGCAGTCCTGGAGCACTTTGTTTACAGGACTCTGTACCTTTGACCAAATAGGGACCCTTGCTTCTAAGTCAGGGAAAGGAGATTACACTACTGGATAACCCCTGCTCACCCCCTTGGTAACTTGGCACGAGCAGACAGGCTTATCTCAGAGGCAGTGTGTTAAGCATTTGTGAACACATACAGTAAAACAGTGAAAACACTACAGATGGACATCACACAGGGTTTATAAAAATAAGTATTCTTTATATAGACTTAACACAAAACCACAAACGACAAAAATCCACAATACTATACTCAAAATAGACTTAAAGATGGTAAAAGTCACTTAGTTCAAGTCGATGATAAATGCAACACATTTCTCACAAGGTTCGCAGGGATGGAGATGCGTTGGTTCCTTGTTTCAGGGGACTATGCGTCGCGCCTCAGTGCTTGCGCAGAGTAGAGGATGCATCTTGGTCCTTACCGGAGAGGAGGTGATGCGTTGATTCTCATACTGCGTTCCGGTTACGATGCGACAAGATGGTGCCTCGATGCGATGCGACAATCCGGTGCGATGTGATAAGATGGCGCCCTTGATGCGACGACGTCAAGACGATGCGTGCACGCCCGGTGGCCGTGCAGCAAACTCTGTAACTTTGGAGCCGCGACAGGCCCTGCGACACTCTTCTCCGGTGATGCGATGGCAACCTCTGCGGCAGCAACACGCTTCTCCGGTGATGCGGCGGCAACCGCTGCAACTGCGACAAGCTGCTTCTCGTTGAGTCACGCTTCCAGCTCCCAGCAACACGCAGGCATCTGCAGACAGGATTCCCAGCAAGGAAATTCAGAGGAGAGCTGGTGGTGAAGTCTTTTGTCCCTGAGACTTCAGCGGGAGGCAAGCACAAGTTCAAGCCCTTGGAGTAATATTCTGCAAGATGATGAAAGTTCTTTGAAAGTTCCTTCTCCTCTCCGTGGCACTGAAGACACCACTGTAGGCCAACCCAGCAACACAGCACACTGGCTGGAGGCAGTCCAACTCCTACAGCTTCCTTGGTTCTTCTCCTTGGCAGAGGTTTGTCTTGTTGTTCCAGAAGTGATCTAAAGTCTTGGGGTCTGGGTCCCCATATTTATACTACTAAATCCTTTGTCCTCTGAAGGCAGAGGGGCCTGTACCCAGTCCAAACCAGATCTGTGCAGTCCTGGATCACTTTGTTTACAGGACTCCTTCTTTCCTTTGACAGTGTGGGCCAGGGATATCAGAGGCACCACAGGTGGTGGAGCCAGCATTGTGGAAGGCAGGCACAGCCCTATTCAGACCCAGGTGCTGACTCCTCCCACCCCTCTACACGCAGATGGGTCTATTCAGCCCTGTGCTGACACATCCTGTCTCATGGAATCTCCCAGCCCCTGTCACTCACAAAACCAGGCACACAATACACAAGCTAGCAGAGGCAGGCTGGATGGTTAGGTAAGAAAATACCTACTTTCTAAAAGTGGTATTTTCAAACACAGAATGTTAAAACCAACTTTACTAAAAGATGTATTTTATCATTCTGAGTTCAGGCATACTAAACTCACATTTCTACCATGTTCCCTCGGTCAGTTAGGATTATAAGGTGTTATAATCAAACTGCCCATTCTGGCCTATGGGGACTGGTGGCCTTGCAATAGCAAAAAACGAAAATGGCTGTAATTCACAATTAAGACAAGCCATACACACCAGGGCATGTCCTACCTTATACTTACAATGCACCCTGCCCTTGGGCCTACCTTAGGGGTGTCTGGTATGAAGAAAAGGGAAGGTTTAGGGACTGGCAAGTGGGTGCACTTACCAAGTCGACATGGCAGTAGTAGACTGCACACAGGCTCTGCAATGGCATGCATGAGACACCATTTACAGGCTGCTTCTGTGGGTGGCACAACCAGTGCGGCAAGCCCACCAGCAGCATTTGATTTACAGGCCCCGGGCACACATGGTGCACTGTACTAGGGTCTGACAAGTAAATCAAATAGTCCAATCATGGAGTCACTAATCAATACATGAATTTACAATAGAGAACATATGCACTTTAGCACTGATCAGCAGTGGTAAAGTGCCCAAAGTCATAAAACAGCCAACAACAGGTCAGAAAAAATACAGGAGGAAGGTAAAAAGTTCAGGGATGACCCTGCAAAAAGGGCCAAGTCCAACAGAAGCCTAACAAATCCAGTCCCTACTCTATAACCTGAGAACAATGAGCAACTGCTGGTGCAGTTCATCGCTTGACTGGTATTTAGTTGGGCCAGAAACATTAGATAAGCTTTGATCTGCCTGGTCGCAACTCCGATACCCAGTGCTTGGGAGGTCTGATAGACCGCCTCTCTTTAGTGAACCCCTCATCACTTGAACCTCTTAGGACTTCTCAGTGTCCTCTCAGGTGATGCGATATACTTACTAATCCCCACATTTTTGCCATGTTTCTATGTCAACATAAAAGTGGCGTCTAAGCCTGGGAACGGCATGCGGCATGTTCCCTACCTGCATGAACACCTTGCACCTGCTTCTTGTTGTGACCTCTCTCCTTGTTGGTCTTCCTTAACACAATGTCCATTGGTGAGGATGGCATCCTAGGGTGGCACTTGAATCAACCTGTCTCAGGATATATAGCTCACCGAGGCTAGAGTAATTTCAGTGCTAGACTCCCTATGATGCAACTAAGGATGTGTATCTGAAGTCACCAACCTGTCTTAGGGGCAATTAAACTCATTCTGATGAACAGGACTAAAACCACACTCCCAAGTACATTTCTCTTCTCTTTTAATCACTCATGGATAACCTTGTTCACATATCAATGCAAATATATGGCTCATCCTCAATCAGTCTAATCTAAGTGCGAACTACAAGGAGGCTGTGCTCTCTTCATTCCAAATAACAAATACATAGAGGTGTTAAACGACAGTCCCAATCCTGCGACATAAGATGGGAGCCAAAAGCGATGTGTTAGTTAATGTGGAAACTAGTGTTCATTAATGCCACCTTTCCAGCATCCTCACAATACATGAGCTTGGGTGTCCAGCATAGGTCCAGGAGTAAAGGATCCATGTCAGATTTTCAACATATCTGGTATGTTCATCCTTTCTTGCCTCCAGTTCAATAGGCAATCATCTGCCCAGCACACAGAGAGGTCACCTGACCTATATTTGGCACTATGCAAGTGACATCACCTTTTGCTCTGCTATTTGTTGCTACCAGCATAGTGTGTGCTTACGTATTTGGGCCCCTACCAGTGGTATTTTTGTAATAAAGCAAGCGGCTGCTGCATTCTTGTGGATGGAAGTATTCCTGTCAAGCATAAACGATTGTTTTAGGTATTGCTAAGGAAATGTAAATCTGCCACATTTACCTCATGTGACAGAACATCATGGGGTAATATGCTACCTGTTGTTCCCCCATAAATTTAAGAGAGACTGTTATAAATTCTTCTGATAATTCTGATTCTGAAGCATTTTGATGCACCACGTGGGGATTACCTGACTAGCATGGAACTGGTAGAAAGACTGGCCCAATTTTCATCAACAAACATGGCAGCCAAGTGCATCACATGACATGTGACGTGCGGGCGCATTATCCAATCATGAGCTAAGAACGTAAATCCTGAGTGCAGAAGGAAGTGTGACTATTCGGGGGGAAGAATGCAGGAGATTGTCAAAACGGCTGCCTGATGGAGGCGATACTGTTAGACGCTTGAAGGTATAGAACGTGTATTGAAGGCGGATTTGAAGGTGAAGATTAAAGAGGTTGGACAGGTTAGCTTGACGTGATCCTGATATGTCATAGGAACAAATGGATTACAGCAAAATGACACCGCGCCTTCACACAGCGCATGGAACATTTCATCTACACTGTAATACCGTCTAACAACAACACAAGTGAAATGATAATGGGTTACAGCCAACCAATAGCACAATGTAGTACCATTCTGCTGTCAATTGCACTGACAACTCATGCACTGGGTACAGTGGCGGTAACCTGACAAGAAGATGGCGCTGGATTGAACTTGCAGGGTCAGAGAGAAAGTATACAGAGGGGCATATAAGACAAATAATCACTCAAGTCACCTTGCTGCGCTGTGCTGCGTGATAGGAAAGGTCAGGAACGCGCCGTACAGCTCATTTCCTAGCACTGGCACACAATGTGCTGCCTAGCGCCAATGGAGGCACCCTCGCACCACGGTACAAGGGTGCCTGCATTGTAAGTGGGCTTGTTTTTGTGCAGGAAGGTACTGAGGCATTTTCCTCCTTCTATGTGTGCTGCAGAATGTAGAACACATAGAAACCGGAAAAAACAAGGAGAAATAAACATATTTCTCCTTGTTACACCTTGCATGGGGAGGTGTAGCATTTTGACGCATTCCCAGGTTTACGATTGTTGGTAAATCTGGGAATGCGCCAAAATTGAAGAGTGGGTGCCATGGAACGCCCTCCTGGGGCAGAGTGACGCAATGCTGGAGATTTGCACTGTGTTGCATTACTTTAGATTTATCAAGCCACGCAAGGCCACGCAAGGTGGGCTCTATTAGTGAATCTGACTGCAGTGGCAGGCAATCATGGCTTCATCAGATGACTTTATTGTGTGATCCTCTTCTAACATCCATCTCCCTTGACCGGAAAAAATTAGGAGCGTTTACAAATAGATAAAAGTTGGTATTAAGCACTATTTAAATAATAGGATACCTCAAATACCCTCTCCTGAAACATCTTCACCATCTACAGCTGCCTACTGCAATTCTTCCAAATTCATTTCCCCGGTAGGTAGAATCATGACTGGATCTGAATAAGTGGAGACATCACCGTGCCACCCACAGCTGTCCACTCCAACCCTGGGCAAATTCACAAAGATTTTTTCCTTAAGTAGGAGCTGCCAGCTTCAGGATATTCAGGAGGAAATCTAAGACTAAGTCTGGAGTAAGTCATGCCTACTCACAATGAAACCTTTGTTAGTCATGGTCCTCATGGTCTAAGGTTGAGCTCCAGATGGCATGCCGATTGTACGGCACTTTAGAGAAGAGCTAGGCCCTACATCTTTGCTGCCTTTTTAGACCTGCCATTTCATGCGTCAAAATACATGCCAAGCCGGTGGCAATATACCAGAAGGGTTTGTGTCCATGCACAACATGTTTGTTCGCCTGATTTTATTGCGCCGATATCCCGGATCATAATAGATATTTTATTTCTATTGCTAATTTGCAGATGCATCCAAATGGAAAGGACAATACGCTCAATTTAAGGCCTTCAATCAAATCTCCGCGTTCCCACTCTATTACAAATGTGAGGCGCGGCGCCTTGGTCTGGCAGCGGATCGGACTCACTTGAGGGAAATAAGTGACGGCTTCGCGTCACATTCATTTATTTTATTGGCACCATTTTGATCTATTTATCCAGAATTTGAGTTCCTTGATCTCTTTAGAGCCGCGTAGTTGATTGAAGCCTTTGTGAGACAGCCAAGGAAAACAGACGTAAACAAGCAGGGAAATGGCGCCCGCCTGTTTGCTTCAATTACAGAATCCGGGATATTACCATTTCCTGCCTCGCCCCCACCCACCCTTTGTGATTTCCATATGGCAGACTTCCGCATAGGGGGAATAAAAATGATTTCCAAAGATACCTTGACTGCAGCACCTGAGGAGTGGAAACTGACCTTGACTTATTGCTAAAACAATGTGCCGCGCGCCTCTTCTAGCAGGTACGCGGGCTGGGGAGAGATATTAAAAATTGAATATGATTACCTGGTCTTAAAAAAAAGGGAAGCATATTAACTTTATATGCTACTTCACCAGATGTTAGAAACAAGCTTCAGGAGCGTAATGCTCGCCTTGCAAATTTCAATTGTGGCTGTGAGTACATTACCCAATGTTGAATATCTGGCGGAGAACATTTAAATGTCTGTTTAGGTTAGAAACACATATGCTAGACCACATGCCCCCAGTCTGCTTCACTTATGTAATTGCGCATAGTTTGCTTTTTTTTTCAGTTTAAAGTGCAAATCGAATAAAACAATGTCGCTGCTTGTTGAAGTTTGCGTGGGAGGCTCGACATATGCTCGCGAGAAAACACGAGGAACTTTAGGGAAATTACTTTCTGGTATAATTGCATGAAGGGAAAGGGAGCCTGGCGCCTGTGAGGCAAGTGGCGGGACTGTGAACGTGAGATTTACATAACACAATGGGTCAAAGATAAAGGAGGGAGCACAGGGAGGTATTTGCATTCACCCCCCTCCTATGTAATTCCTATGGAATTTCACATTTCCTATGCATTAGAAACGGAGGCGCGCTCGTCAGAATTACTGTTTTCACAATGAATACTGAAGGGTTGTATAATGATTGCTCCTCTGTGAAAAGTGTTCCCTCCTATAGCAGGACGAAAAATTGCATTTCTCAAACTCTTCTCTTGAAAGACTGGTCTATGGTCATGGGGCTTTGTGCTAGACGGTGTGATGCGCCCCTAAAGATTTTCAGCCTCTCGTGACTCATCGCATCACTTCTGCAAAGGGTAGAGGGGGGCAATGTCTTAACATCAGGAGCTTTAATGTATATTTCGTTGGAAGCTGACGCAAATCGAAAAATGTTTTCGAGAATATACCCTTTAACAATTCAATTAATTTAATTAAACATTTGGCACGGTGCCAACATGTATCCAAACATCCTCTCGGTGGGGTTATAATGTTAAAAATCCACGTGCTAGCCCTTCGGGGCAGTAGGTTGCCCTCTTTGTGCCCTCTGAAGGATTTTGTGGGCCATGAGCAAGAAATATTTTGGGAGCCCTGTTTTGAACAATTTGGAATTTTACTACCCAATTTTTTCAAATTCAAGCCCTGTGTTACATAACAATATTGAATTATATGTTAAAGATTAAGTTACAAATACAGTGGTGGCTTCATTTTATGTTCGTACTGCTTTGCGGGCAGGTGGGTGGGAGGGGCTGCTCTGCTCTCGGAGCAGGACTGTGTTGCCCACTCCTAAGTGCGCAATGACTGGTCGGCCCTCTCATGCCGCCCAAACCAGTCGTGCACACTTTCTCTGTTCCCCATGTGTGGTGTAGCGGTCTAGTCTGCGGCGCGCGACGTCAGCGGACTTCCGGCGGCGGCCATTTTAGAATCGGCATTAGCGCGCTGATTCAAACGCGATCGGAGCTCCGAACCGGCGCTCCTGCATAGATGTAATTTCTAATAATTAAACCCTCTAAACATCAGACCTGTGCAGCGTCCTCATTGGGGGTGAAGCAACTGAGGGGAAATGCACAACATTACAATGGCGACGAGGAGGTGAAACGGCCCAGCGCTGCCTCCAGAACCACGTGGTGTGAGACGACCGCATTTGAGGTCCCCACCACACTTGCAGGAGCGTGGCAGAGTCACGGAGAGCCGCTAAGGGAGCGCAGCGGACGAAGGTGTGGTCCCAGCCCCGGCCTGGTCCATTACGGCGTCGGGGGGTGGCCGAAGCTGCCCAGAAGAGCGAGGGGTAGCGCCACTGGTGCACACGTGGCCAGGCGACAACAAACACCCTGGCAGGGGTTGCAGAAGGAAACGCAGGAAACGGACAGTCCGGCCAGGACGACGACCCAGGCGAGGGAAGCTCCAGGGGTACAAGAGCGTCGAGTGCTTCGGGCCCAGGTACGCGGCGAAGGGGGGCCGGAGGCAAGATGAGTGCCTTAACGTCCGCTTTGCCGAACCCAGTACCCTTCCTGATCAAAGTGGGGGTCCCGGAGATGCCGTGGGAGGACTGGAAAAAGTATTTCTTGAACTACCTGTCTGCGCTGGAGGAAGAGGGCGAAGCGGAATTCACGAGCTCGCTCAGGAAGAAGATACTCCTACATCATCTGGGCCCAGCGGGACAGAGGGTATACAATGACCTGGTGAAGGAAGCGCGGCCCGCAGGGGACGATGATGTGTTCCAACACGCGTTATACGATCTGGACGCCCACTACCGCCCAGCGGTGTGCACCGCCATCGACAGGTACAATTTCTATCACAGAGCGCAGCGCAAAGAGGAAACAGTCGACGAGTATGTGGCAGCGTTACAGAAGCTGGCTCTAACATGCAAATTTGGGACCTTCCAGGAAGAGTTGATCAGGGACCAAATCATTATGCATACTGTGAACACTTCCATCCAGGAGAAGCTGTGGGCTAACGGAGACGCACCCCTTAAGACCGTGGTGGCCATGGTGAAGAAAGCAGAAATGTCTAAGAGGTGTGCAGAGGCGGCTAAGCGGGACCGCCTTCCAGAACAGGCGGTGTGCAGGATAGAGGAACGGAAGGGCCGCGAGGGACACATGGCTGCAGAGCAACAAAATGCGCGGACATACAGGAAGTCCACTGCCCGGGGTGCGAAACAGCAGGTACAGGGACAAGGAAGCACAAATACATGCTACAGATGCGGCAGTAGTAGACATGCCGCCAATGACAAAGGATGCCCGGCGTTCAGAGCAAAATGTGCGTACTGTGGCCTGATGGGACACTACGAGAGGGTGTGCCGAAGGAAATCGCCGAGGCAACTAGTGAAGTACGTGGCACAGGAGACAGGCAAGGAGGATGAGGCCGAAACCCTGGAGGAAGATGAAGAGATCCTGATGGTAGAGGATCAGATATTGGGGATAGACGGTGCGGTCGACAAGAAACCAAGATGCGACATGACCATTGGGGGAGTAGGAGTCACAATGGTCGCTGACTCAGGTTCTCCTTACACGATCATTAGAAGGAAGATATGGGAGGAAGATTTTGCACCGGATACAACATATCAGCTGCGCCCCACAGACATCCATCCCGTGACATTTACAGGGGAACCCATACCAATGGTAGGTTATTGCCCCCTGACCTTCGAGTTCAAGGGTAGGAAGTGCGACAGGAAATTATACGTGGCAGAAAAAGGACCGTCAGTATTAGGATGGAGGGACCAAGGAGAGCTGGGGATAAAATTGAACCCAGGAGGACGCGTACAAGTGCTCATGATGGAGGAGAATCCAGGAGTGGGAGCACAGCAGTGGAAGGAGGAGTTCCCTGAAGTCTTCAGAGACAATATTGGGAAGTTAGCTAAATTTACGCAGAAAATAAACCTGAAAGGGGGAGCCCGCCCGGTGTCCCACAGAGTGCGGAATATCCCGTTCCGCACCAGAGAGGCAGTACAAGAGGAACTGCAGAGGTTGGAGGACAACGGGATAATCGAAGCCATAGACAATGCGGAATGGTTGGCCCCCTTGGTCGTAGCGCAGAAGCCCAATGGGAAGGTGAGGTTGTGTGTGGACCTCAGAGAACTCAACAAGAACATTGTGGTGGACAAGTTCCCCCTTCCCCGCATCAACGAGATGCTGGCCAAGACCAAGGGTGCCAGGTGGTTCTCCACGGTAGACTTGACATCGGCATACCACCAGATTGCACTCCACAAATCGTGCAACCACCTCACTTCATTCATAACCCCGTTCGGGTGCTACAAATTCTTGCGGAAGCCGTTCGGGCTAGCCTCTGCCGCAGCAGTTTTTCAAAAGCTAATGTACCGGCTGTTCAACAAGATGGAGGGAGTCCAGTTCTTCCAGGACGACATCTTGGTGATGGGCACCTCCCGGGTGGATCACGACCAGAAGCTAGCGGACGTGCTGGCAGTACTCAAGCAGAACGGGCTCACAGCCCAGTGGGACAAGTGCAAGTTTGGCATGAAAACTGTCACGTATCTGGGGCACGAGATCAGCCAGGAAGGAATAAAACCCAAAACATCCAATGTGACAGCCATCAGAGACGCACCCAAGCTGTCAAGCAAGGAAGAAGTCCGGACGTTCCCAGGGATGGCTGAATTCTACAGCAAGTTTGTGTCCCACTTTGCCTCGAAGACCCACCACCTGAGATCGATCCTGAAGGACAAAACGGCGTTTGAGTGGAAGGAGGAGCAACAGCTGGAATTCGAGAGGATGAAAAGGGAGATATGCGAAGCGGTACCCATTCAAGGGTTCGACCCAACGGCACCCACGGTGCTAAGCACGGACGCGAGCGACCGAGGTCTTGGGGCAGTACTAACTCAAAGGTCCGCAGAGGGGAAGACGTCCACAATCAGCTTTGCGTCCCGCACGCTGGCGGCCAACGAATGCAAATTCAGTGTAATTGAAAAAGAAATGCTGGCGGTGGTATGGGCCGTGGAAAGGTTCCGACAATTCCTGTGGGGAGGCAGATTCCTATTACGAACAGACCACAAGCCACTCGTAAAGGTACTCACGTCCAGCGGCCACGAGCATGCAACACCGAGAATCGCCAAGATGACGCTGCGGCTCCTCGACTATGTGTACGATGTAGAGTACATACCTGGGACCAGGAACAGAGTAGCAGACTATCTGAGCAGAGCAGCGGCAAAGGAATCTGCGGAGACGCAAGGCGCAGAAAGTTGGGGAGAGTATGCGGTGGCGTTCATGGGCGACCACGAGAAGGCCATAAGCAGGCAGGAGTGGGAAGAAGAGTACGAGCCAGACGAGAAGGTGAAGGCGGTCAAGGTGTACGTGACGCAAGGGTGGCCGGAGAAGAGGCTACTCGGAGAAGAGCTCAAACAGTACTGGGAGGTCAGGGAAGAACTATCGTTGGGAGACGACCCCTGTTTCCTGTTCCGAGGCAACAAGTTAGTGCCTCCGCAGGCGTTGAGATCAAGAGTCGTGGCCATCGCCCATGAAGGGCATTTGGGAATAGTGAAGACGAAAGGGAGAGCGAAGGAGGACTACTGGTGGCCAGGACTAGACCTTGCGGTGGAACGTCATGTCAGAGCATGCAAACAGTGCAGCAATGCTGACAAGACGCAAAGGATTCTGCGCCCACCACTGGGGCGTTTCGAATGTCCGGAAAATCCTTGGGAAGAAATCTCAGTAGATGTCCTGGGCCCAATACAAGACGCCAGCGGTACCCAGAAGTACCTCACCGTGGTCATCGCCAGAAGTCCACGTGGATGAGAACGCGGAGACAGACACCATCCTAGGATTTCTCACGGAAGTTTTCATCAGAGAGGGCATCCCCAAAGGGATCCTAAGTGACAACGGCCCACAGTTCACGTCGACCAAATGGGAGGCCTTCATGGACAGGAATGGAATAAAGGTCAGGCGCACGCCGGTCTAGCACCCCGCGGGGAACGGAGCGGTGGAGAGATTCAATAGAGTAATAATGGGATCGGTGCAAGCGGCAATCAGCCAGGGCACAAGCTGGGAGAAGGAACTCAAACGACTACTATGGGCATACAGGATAACTCCCGCTTCCACAGGCTACAGCCCGTTCCGTAAACTGAGAGGGAGAGAACCTTTCACTAGAGACAATGTGGCATGGAAGAAGCTCACAGTGCAGAGTCATTGGTCTCCGGCAGTCGTGCGCAAGAACTTGGAAAGGGCACAGGCCGTGTACACTGACTATTACGACTCAAGGCACAACACCAAGGAAGTAGCACTGGAGAGAGGGGAGTGGGTGAGGTTGAAATTGCCAACACCAGGGAAGAAAGGGGACAGCAAATTCACGCCCCCATTCCAAGTAATGGAACCATACTCCACATCGGCTTTACTAAGCGACGGGAAGATATGGGCCCAAGATCGGATGGCGAGGTGTGCCAGGGGCGATGAGACAGAACTGGAAAATGAACTGAACAACACAGAAAGGGCCAGATCAACACCGGTGACAGAATGTGAAAGGAGGAGACCAGAAGGCGGAGTAGGAAGTTCCCCTCGGGGGCCCAGGAGCCCGGGAGAAGGGGGAGCCAGGACGCAAGGACAGGACGCCCAAGAGACTTTGGAGGAGACGGAGCTGCGTGGCCCGGAACTCCGAGAAGCGAGTGGGGCAGCGTTCCCGAGTGGGGTTGACACCACCCCGACCGCGAGCGCAGAAGGCAGGAGAACACGCTGCGGGAGGAGAATATTGCGGCCACGAAGGTTCGAAGAGTTCAGCCTGGACCACAAGTAAGACTGTTCACATTTGAAGAGGGGACTTGGTATGTAGTGTTTATAAAGGAGGGAGATGTGGTGTAGCGGTCTAGTCTGCGGCGCGCACTACGTGCGACGTCAGCGGACTTCCGGCGGCGGCTATTTTAGATTCGGCATTAGCGCGCTGATTCAAACGCGATCGGAGCTCCGAACCGGCGCTCCTGCATAGATGTAATTTCTAATAATTACACCCTCTAAACATCAGACCTGTGCAGCGTCCTCATTGGGGGTGAAGCAACTGAGGGGAAATGCACAACATTACACCATGCAGGCTACATTACAGCCTGCATGAAGGACATACCCACCCCTCCAGCCCCTAGCTGAGCACTGTGTCACAGCTCTCAGACCAATCACATTGCAGCGTTGTGGTTGGCTGAGGGGAAGGAGCCTGGCTGCCTGTTTCCTGAAGTCTGAGGCAGGAAACAGAAGCAGAGACGCGGGACCCGGCGGCAAGGTAAGTTATCTTTTAAATAAAAGATATTTTTGTGCTCACTCCCTCCTGCAGTCGCGAAGCCCCACCCCTCCTGTACGACCCCCTGCACAACCCCCCACGTGTCGTCCCCCCATGCCTGCCTCCCCAACCGCGAGCCTTGCCGGCCGCCACTGTACAAAAACATTCTGTAGTGAACTAGAGAGAAAGTTCCGTTAACCAGAGAGTGCCTTGGAAGTTGGCGGCACTGAGCAAATTCCCACTTTGACTATACCTTGAAACGTCTCTGCACCCTTCAACCTGGGGGGTTCTTATGCACTCCACTGCCTTTCTACTAGGTTCACGCAATACCAATGATGTTCTACCACAGTATTACATTTTAATATTACCCTGCATCTATCCTGATACCAACCACCAACATATCATCACAATACCAGCGGCCAACATACCTACATGTAATGGAGGCCGAGTTAGGAATTGTAAGTCTATACCTCCTTTTATATGTGTACCTTGACAATATGTTGGTAGTCAATATTGTGCAGCTGATATATGTCAGATCAACATTGTTGACCTAAATGTTGAAGCATACAACCTATCCAAATAGTACAAATGTACACCATACCCTGATATGCTTCCAGCCACGAGCTCGAGGCCAATTTTTGCTAGTGGCTGCTAAAACTCGGAATAGAACATGTGCTGCCTGGGAATGGAACAAACTCCCTTGCGAGCTGTGCTCCTCATCTGCCCTGTCCGTCTTCCAGAAACATTTAATAACCTACCCTTTTAATCTGTAAACCACAAACTGTGTTCACATTTACATTGCTCCTCTTTTAGCAATCTTTGCAGCGCCAAGAAGCTTCTATGCAATGGTGTTCAAGCACTTAGCAAATAACAGTTACAAATACTTGTTGACTCCATCATTGCATTTGACCATGTACAGCGCTCCACCGGGGTGTTATTTGGGTCTGCCTGAAGCATCAACTTTACTGGTTAGCCATTCAATTTGTTTCTGAAAGTTTAAGTTTGCATTTGATGTCTGGTTGAGAATATCAATAGATTTGCTCCAACTGCTCTTTGCTTAATTGTCTACAATTGAAAATAACTCACAACAACTATTCAAAACATGTTACTTGGTCTTATCAGTTTCTCTTAACGGCAAAGAATTTTGTAAAACCTTTTTTGTGCCAAGAACCGAAAATCAGTTTCACAATGTACATAGAACACTTGTAATACCAAGAAACATATGTTTTTAGATTAGTTTATCTTTAACAATTTCGTTTTGCCGTATTCTAATCTCACCTAAGACATAATGCACAAAAATTCCTGCAAGAGTCAAGTCAAGTCGAGATAACTTTATTCGGTTTTCAAGAGAAAAACCATAAAAGTACATAAAATCAGTAATACAGTTTATGATTACTATGGTCTATTTACAAACAACATGGGAAAAAATCATTCAGTTCAATTGTTAAAAAGAATAAAAACAAAAGATAACAAGATTAAAATCCTTAAGGTTCAGTTCTAAACAAGGCACTGAAGGCGGTACAGTAATAATTCTAATTTATCTAGATCAGATACAGCTACTAATACCGTTTTCTAATAGCAATTGCAACTTTAATGAAATTAGAAACCCCAGTACATATATCGGAAGTTGCCAGAGAGCGTAATTGATTAAAGCTATCCATATAAAAACATGGCCTAATTTTTTGTTTTTTAAATCGGGGCTAAAACTTGTCTCCTAGGCTCTTTGTAAAGGGTGCAAAAAAGCATAAAGTGCAATGTGCTTTGGGCTGCCAACTTGTCACAAGGGCAAGGCACCAAATTGTCCGTCCACCCAGCTTGTTTCGGAAAAGCCACTAAAAAATGTAGGGTCAATAGACAGAATCTTGTTAGGTAAAAATGGGTCTGGGTATTTGTAGAGAATGCTAAATTAAATTGCTGTTGAGCAGGGAATAAGCAGGGAGGGCCTGATACCTTCGGCTGAGAGCGGCATGTGATTGCCCTAGCAGGATGCGCCTCTTTTATGATTCTTTTCGCATTCTCACGGATGCTAGCTGGGCAATCAAAATAGCTACCCAGGCCTAACTTGTGAAGGATGTCCCTGACAAATCGAAGCCATGGAATAGCTAATGCACCATCAAGGCTAAGGCAATCCTTAATAACCTCTCTAGTGAATGAAACTCTTCCGCTAACCATATTTTGGCCCATAAAAGTAAGGGGGCAATATTTATACAATCTTCAACAAAGTCAAGCCCCACCTCATAATGGCAAAAGTTTGTGGGGGCACCATTTGGAACCAACAGTAATCTTTTAATGAACTTATTTTCCATGATTTGCAACTGGCTACAGTTATGGTACCCCCAAACACCTGCACCATATGTTGCCACCAGGAACACATTTGGCTTTATAAAGTGTAACAAGCTTGGTCCCTGGTGTTTGCCCTAGTTTAGATGCACAACGGAAAAGTCCCTCAACCACCCTACCTACGTTATGCACCCTTGTGGTCACGAGCAGATCCCATTTCAGCTTATTGTTAAAAATGTTCCTTAAATAGTTAACATTTTTCATTTTATCAATCATTTTTGGTCCAACTGCATAGTTTCTGGTTTTAGTTGTTTGAGGTCCGCAGACCATAACATAAGATTTCCTAAAATTAACCTTTAAATCCAGTGATAACATAACATCAGAAGATGCATCAAGTGATTTTTGGAGGACATTTGCTGTTAAGGCCATTAGAACAGTTTCGTTCGCATAGGAGAGGAGCCGGACCCGGGAACTCCCAATACGTGGACAATCAAGATCTTTCTCTGCCAGGAAAGCATCAAGACCATTGGTGTAAATTATAAAAAGAAAAGGTGCTAGGATGCATCCCTGCCGGACACCCTCTGTCGATGCAATAGGCCTAGTTTTTACACCATTGAGCCCCTCCTGGCCCTCATGTATTTGCTTACAATCACGGACAAGTTGAGGCACTATTCGATAGTACCCATGCCCCTTCTGAAGCCATACTGTGATCTTGCAATCACCCCCATATCTGACGCCCAGGTTTCTAGTCTAGCAAGGACAACCCTACCCAACAATTTCGCTGTGGCATCAATAAGGGAGATTGGCCTATAGCAGGAGGGGTCACACCTCTTATCTTTTTTAAACACAGGAACTACTATTGCCTCCTTTCAAGATGCCAGGATAGGGCTGATCACCACTGCTTTAAACACATTGGTCAATAATGGAGCCCATTGGTTAATATTAGTTTTAAAGAGGTCCAGTGGCACTCCATCCGGGCCGGGGGCTTTCATGCTGATTACTTCGACTATAGCTTTCTCAACCTCAGCTACTGAGATTGACACACTTAAGTGACAGGCCGAGGTTAGGTTTTGGGGAAGATCCTTCCTGGGAACCTCATGCGGGTGGCCTTTTGGATTAAAGATGGCCGCGTAGTGGGCTTCCCAGACATCACCCAAGATCAAGGAATCCATCCTGCCCAACTCCTCATTAAATAATGTGCGGTTTATGACTTCCCAGAAATATTTTGAGTCCTTAAGGGTGCTCGCTCTTTCCAGATCGTCCCAGGCTAGGCGCTTTAGATCTTCTTTCCTCTGTTTCACGGTATCTTTATAGACCTTCCTAGCAAGTTTGATTTGAGCTCTATCACGGGGATGTGCATGCAGTGCCAGAGTCATAAGAACAGCATTTTCCCAGAAAAGCGATAGTAACTGACTTAGCCAGTAAGGTGTAATACTTTGTACAAACGACATAAAGGAAAACTATTATACAGTTTCTTCTTGAGTATCTCAATGAAAACATAGGGCCTGATTACAAGTCTAGCGGTCCAAGGATCGCCAGACTCGCAGGGTCGCGGCGGTGGTGGTTCAGCCATCGCCGCACTGACAGTCGGTCTGCCCCATTACGGCTATGGGGGTCGGACCACCTTGGGACCGCTGCAGCCACCAGGGAATCGCCGTTCCCTGGAGGTGGCATGGCAGTCATGAGCTCGCATGTACTTGACGGACCTCCGCTGTCTAGCCAAGCATATTACAAGTTTCCTCTCCACCGGCAGTGTCATGGAGGTTCCTACAGGGCCCCTTGTGCCTCCTCCACATGGGGTGCATGACCCCCTGTGTGCATGCACCCCAGTTCCTGCATGGCATGGACTTTAGAGTCCATGCCATTCAGGAACCTTGTGTTGTGGTATCATTGCGGTGCCTGTTTTCTAAGGCACAGCAATGGAACCGTCACGCCGCCCGCCCGCCAGACACTTTAAACTTGTAATTTGGCGGTTGGCGGGGTCCTTCGGCGGTGCAGGAGTGCGACGGGGGTGTACCACCTGCTCCTGCACCGCTGAAAGTCGTAATCTGGCCCATAGTTGTTAGACCTGCCAGTCTTAGGGTGTATTTCCTCCAAACTTTTTGCCTTATTCCTCCATATTTTTCTCATCTCTTTTTTGTTGGCCTTAGGACTCTGTGCACTTTACTACTTCCAACCAGTGCTAAAATGTGTGTGCTCATTCCTTAAAACATGGTATCATTGGCTTGTCTAATTTATGTATAAATCCCTAGTAAAGTGGTACTGCCTGTAGCAAGGGCCTGTGCGTTAAATGCTACTAATGGGCCTACAGCACTTGTTGTGTCACCCACATAAGGTAGCCCTGAAAACCTGTCTCAGGCCCGCCAATGCAGCCTGTGTGTGCAGTTTTGAACTACCATGTCGACCTGGCAAATTAAACCCTTTGCCAGGCTCAAAAATTCCTTTTAAGTACAAATATGTCACCCCTAGGGTATGCCCTAAACAGCGCACAGGGCTGGATGCAATGTATTTAAAAAGAAGGCATGTAATGTAATGTTTTACATGACATGATAGCGACAAACTCTTACATTTGTTTTTCACTATTACAAGGCCTACCTCTCCCATAGGATAACATTAGGGTCACCTTATTACATTTAATAAGGATAACTTCCAAATTGAAACAGGTAAGCAGTCTACGTTTGGTGTCTGTGGAATTGTAGTGAAAAATCTTCTTATATTGTAAAGTCGGATTTTGAATTGCAATTTTGAAAATGCCATTTTTAGAAAGCTGCCATTTTCCTGCCTTAGCCATTTAGTGCCTGCAGCATGTGTCTCTGGGCCACATGAATAAGTGACAGTTGGTCTTTGTGTATTTCCCCTAGACAGCTAAACACATCCTATCTGCTCTCGTTATTCTATACTGAGGAGGAAACGCTACATGTATATCAGGCAAAGTGTGGTCATGAAGCCAAGTCTCCGTGATTAGGCAAATGTCAGGGGCCTCTTGATCTATCAGGGCCCACAATTCAACAGAGTGCTTAGGAATGGAGCGAGCATTCAAGTAGATGGCCTTGAGTTGGTGATGTTTTCGTCCATCTACAGTACCTGATGGAGCCACCTTTATAGGCCTGATTATGTGGGGGATACTTGAGACTAACCCAGGGCTTACTATGTGACAGTCAGAGCAGCCCAAAGTGGGAGTATTGATTTATACATCCAAGCCCCGGACATCCAGAGCCCCTGTTCACATCTGGAGCAGCTACAGAAGGGTAAATCTGCGAGCCTGGGTCTCAGTCACATTGCGTTTCCATCGCAGTGCGGGCCGAGTTTCTACCGTTTTTTTCGAAAGGATTCGAGACTGTTTAAAGCTGCTGGGCGGCGGTGGCAGAAACGAGAGAAATGGGAGAAAGGCGCCTGAGGCAACGAGTCTGAAGCGCGGCTGCAGCAAACACGGAATGACTACCCGAGGACAAAAAACCCTCTAGGAGACATCTGCGTTCAGGTGACCAGAGGCCACTGCAGGCATCAGCAGCCAAGGTGTGTGTCCTGTTTCCAAAGACGTCTTGTACCTAGGAATTTTGAGTTTCCTGTTGCCTTCCTCCTGTCACTTAGAAAGCTGGACACAGTTTGCAGTGAACAGTAGCAGGTATTGCCCAAAACAAACATTACCCCTGTTAAAACACGGATATTACTGGGGATGCGCTAGCAATTTTCCTGTGACCATTGCCTGCCATTCACTGACCTAATCTCCGCCGTGAGGGGAACGGCCACAACATCGTCACCTATTCGCAGATTGCCGTGAGGGGAACGGCCTGGGGAAAACTACACTACCCAGCATTCCACTCCGGGCGCTTGCCCTAGTTGTCATCAGGCAGCGCCGGGGGACTTTAAAGCCGACCCCGGAGCACCGCAGCACGGGACGCGCGCGGGCAGCGCCCGGGCGAAGCCCGGGCCAAGGGCGGGCCCGTGTAAGCCCGTTGAAGACCGGTGAAGGACGGGACGGGCCACCCTACTAACATACCAAATAAGGTGAGGATAATTGTTATTTGGTACCACTTCCGCGTTTGTGCCATGTTCACCTGAACATTGTCTGTGGAAATCAGCTGAGGATACAGTAGAGGTGTGAGATAATTGTTATGGCATCTTCTATTACAACTTCCCAATGAGATAACAGTGTAACGAGTGCTAGTTTAGGCGGGGCAATGTTGGGCACTCTGGATAATTTTCTCATACGGGTGTCGTCAGTTCTGGCTAAAGACATTGAATTGACAGAAAAAAGGCTATCACTAGATACTGTCTTTGACAAGCAATCATCTATGGGAAGCCTGGCGGGGGTTAAATCCCCTGTCCTAATCGATACAGAGCCAGATGACACACTATGCTCCTTGGATAATGTTCCAAACAGCCCACATTTTATTAGAAAAGACTTTACTGGGGTTTCGGTCCAGTTGCCTATAGCCATCCCAGGGAAGACTATTAAAAATACTACCCAGAAACTTCGGACCTCTCCTATTATTAAAACTATATCAGCACTCATAGCCAAAAAGGGTATGATGACCCAATTTAAGGACATGTCTGTGGAAAGTAAATCTCCGGGTGAAAAAATCCTAAAACAATCAAAACTCAAGGGTAAAAAAAGGAAACTTGGAAACAATCGAATAGCCAAGGAGAGTACTATAAATAAAGATTGTTCCGCCCAACCTTGCGTAGCAAGTAACAAACTATCCCCAGAGTTGGGCGTTGAGAATGACCCTCTAGTGGAGCAGGGTTCTCTGTTTTGGAAAAAAATGGAAGATATGCTCAAAAAGACAATTCATCCCTTCCATGGAAGACTGGACCATATTGAATCTAGACTATCATGTCTTGAACTTTCGCTTGTATCGGTCCAGAAGAGTTTGGGTAATCGGATTACTGAGCTAACCAATAATCGGACGTTATCTGAATGCCAAAACGTCGTGGGTAATACTCGGAACGGATTGCCCAATAGTGATAGTGCTCCTGTTGCAAATATGTCTGAGTCCTCGCGTGCTACTATTTTAATAGTTGAAGTTGCTGAGGCTAGACAACATGACCAGGGAGTCAAAGAGAAAAAAGACGGGTCAAGTAAATTGGCATTCAATGAGGGCACCATACCTACAAAACCTACAGAGTATGTATCAACAAATCTACCAACTGTTGAACTCCCTCCTGAATCTGTCCCATACGTGGTTATATTGGCAGGGATACCACCATTAGGGCCGGGTAAGAGAGAGACACATACGGAACTAAAAAATAAGTGTACATTTTGGCTCAATGCAAATAGGCCGTTGCCTGTACATAATAGGGCCGAGATTTTGACTGTGTGAAGAGTAAATTGGGTGGGTAAAAGTGCAAAAACACTAGGGGGGATTGTGTAATTGTTAATTTCAGGGATAGGAGATGTGTTGAACACATCTGTAACTGGCCACAAATAGACCCCAGATCACGGATCCAAACACTTTCACTTACCTATTTTTATGTCTCTGGTCAAAATCTAGATAGAGAAAAGTCCCTATGGAATAACCATTTTAGTTACCCAAATGTGCGGAATCCAAGCCTTTATAATAGGTTTTCAGTATTGTCAGGTCTAGAGGAGTGCGATTGACAGCAAATGGAGGCATTAAGCTTTGGTAGAACTAAAGGACAATCTGAGTTAAATTTAATGGAAAGGGAAGGACAAGCTAAGGAAGGTATAGGATCAATTATGGAAGGGCTAAGTTTAGAGGCTAACTTTAGTGTTAGCATAACCTCACGATCAGGTGTAAATTGTTCCCCCCACCCTTGCTCATATAGGGCAAATAATTTATTGATCCCAGCCAAGGGTAAAAAGTCTTATCCTAGAACAGTTGCAATTAGGGATCTAATACTTGATGAACCCCAATGCAGTGATGAAAATTTGATGATATATTCTGGTCTTATTATAGCCCGGTCATCATCAACTAAGGAATCACTAATTATCGATATGCACACAAGGACATGCCCTAGCCCAAATGTTGTTAGAACTGTAATTGGAGAGGGTACGCAGACTACAGCTTGCTTGACTTCAATGGTGTTGTGGAATCTGGCTGGCATTGGGCCCAAGGCACACTCACCATGCTGGCTAGAGTTTATTAATAAATGTGATATTTGTCTCTTCCAGGAGACCTGGTCTGTTGATCCAGTCTTTAATCTATGATACTTGAACTTCTTTGTACCGGCAGTGAGAGGAAACAGAGGACGCCCGAAGGGAGGATTGACAATTTGGGTCAAACAGCACTTGAGCGCCAGTATTCATCTATTACCATCAGGGCATAGCGACATTATCGCTATTAGGCTTAATATGATGGGTGACCTAAATATTGTTATCATTAATGTGTATGCGCGAGGAGTCCCTGGTGGGAAAAAAACGGAGGTATTTGAGATCCTAGAAACTCTGATTGAATCCTTGCCAGATGGTGTTTTGCCATTAATTGCGGGCGATTTTAACACAACTTTTGAACCGCTTGGTCTGGGAATTGTAAATATGCCGGAAGAGGAGGATATCAGATGGGGCGTTCCTAAACTGGAGGAAAGGGCACCAGTTAAATGGACTGAGGCTGCATTGTATTTAAATGGGCTTTGTCTAGGTAATCAACTAAGGGCGGCAAATGGTCGGACATTGTCTGATAGCAAGCAAGTAAAAACCTATGACAACGGGATACGGTCAAGTAATATTGACTATATACTCGTCCATTTGAAGCTCTGGCATACTTTGGTGGACATGGAAGTTAGGTCTCGTATTGAGAGTGATCATAACCCCCTCGTTGTATTGTTTAGGTTTGGGCAGGAGGGAATAGTGATTCCAAGTGAAGATTTACTTGCACCCCAGACCATCTTATCAAATGATGAGAGGCACCTTAAGTGGTGTAAAGTGAGTAGACAAGCTGACACACTATCTGCTATTAAAGTTCAGATAGATAGGGTATTACTTAAGATAGGAGAAAATGTATACTCTGGGAGGAATCCCTGCCTATTTGAGGATGATCATAATGACTTGTTTATTAATCTCAAAGCACACTTCTGTAAATCTGGTACCACTAAGATATTGGAGAGTAGAAAACCAGAGAGGTGGTATAACAAATCCTGCAGAGAGCTCGGGCTGTACTGAGTTCAGCATTAAAATCAAGGAAACTAGAGATAATTAAAGCAGCACGTTGCAACTACAGGAAAATAATCTGTGGGGCAAAAAGAGATTGGGATGACCAAGTATGGCAGAACCTCAAGGATGCATGTCTCTCAAAGAACCAGGCACTTTTTTGGGATCTCTTTAAATGGGAAGGAGGTGGGCTTGTGGATAGACCCCAAAACAATGTGCCCCAGGGTTCTTGGGTTGAATTTTTTAAGCCTCAGTATGCTAGCACTGAAGGCAATTTAAGTGGGTCGGCTCCCAATACTAAATTTTATGAAGGCATTGTTTTTAGTTTAGGGGATGTGGATAGGGCATTGAATACTGTAACTCCAGGGCGAGCACCAGGGATGGATTGTATACCTGCTGATTTATACCTTAGCGATAGAGAGAGATGGCGATTATATAGTAACCATCTATCTAATGCAATTGCCCAGGGAATGGCCGTCCCTTATACATGGAAAGGAGCAGAAATTGTGCCGATTTATAAAAAAGGTGATAAATCTTTAGCAAGTAACTATAGGCCTATTAGCCTGATCGACTCATTACAAAAAATAATGGGGCGACTGGTCCTGGGAAAGATCCAGGACTGGATGGATGAGGCGGATATCCTCAGTCCGTTTCAGGCTGGATTCCGCCCAAGGACTAGCACGATAGATCAGGTTTTTAGATTTATTCTCCTATATTGGCGTGTTGTGATATTGGGTAAAGGTGTATTATACGCAGTTTTTGTAGATTTAAGGGCAGCATTCGATCTTGTCCCGCGGGGGAAGCTCTGGCAAGTACTGGAGGATTTAGGTATGCCTCTGGAACTGTTAACCTTGACTGCACGCCTTCATGAGGATACTTATGCAAGGGTAAGATGGGGCAGGCAGGGGGAAGTTACAGATGTCTTTCCAGTCAAAAGGGGAGTGAGACAGGGTTGTGTGATGGCGCCTACCCTGTTCTCACTCTTTATAAATGGAGTGGTAAGATTCCTTTCCATGATTCCCACTGATGCCACCGTGCTGGCAGGAGAGTGCGTCCCGGTACTTATGTTCGCGGATGACACTCTAATAATATCTAAAACCCCAAGTGGGCTGCAGAAGGCACTTCAGCGCTTTGTGGAGTTTTGCGACATGCGAGGGCTAGAAGTGAATAGTGAAAAATCAAAATGTATGGTCCTTACTGAACCGAGATGCCAAAAACAAGCAAAACGGTTCAAGGGAAGTATATATATGGGCAATTGTAGACTAGAGCGGGTTGAAGCCTTTACTTATTTAGGGGTTAACCTCCAGAGTGATATGTGCTGGAATACGCAGTTAAATATAAGCACATTGAGGTTTAAACAACAAGTAGGCGCACTACGGAAAAGATTTAAGCGTTCCTTCACCAAACCGATTAGATCTGTTTTAGAGATCTACGGAATGAAAGTATTGGGTTCTGTCCTTTATGGGGCTGAGTTGTGGGGATTTTCTAATATTAAGCAGTTGACAATTCTAGAAAATGAGTTTTTGAAGAAAGTTACCTATGCTCCCCAAAGTACGCCTATAGCTCCTCTGTTTAGCGATCTTGGCAAGAAGTTTGTGTATGATTTTGCCTTGCTGCGACCAGTTTAATACTGGCGCAGGATATGGACAACACAGGAACTGTCTCACTATGTAAGGGGTCTGAAGGAAGTCATTGAGAAGGATTGCTTCCATAAAACTAAGTGGTTGAAATCAATTAGATCTCTTCTAGTGAGAATGGGGCTGAGGGATCTGTGGGATGACCCAATTAATACTGCTTTTCCTTCTAAGGCAGAAATTAAGAGGATATATTGGGAGATGATTTTTACCGAAAGGTGTTCTGTAAATGTTTCTGCACATCTCACAGAGCGTTTCCTCGAATTTAAATCCTACCCACTATTGGAACCCTACTGGGACGCAATTGAGAAACCACTAGATCGGAAGCTTTACTTTCAATTCAGGATAGGAACCCTTCCTATTAGGGCATTCACGGCTAAGGGTGGGCGTAGTTCGCGAAGTAGCTCTTCGCGAAGCTACGCAAAGTGAAGTTCGCACTACGCGAGCTACGCGTAGCACTTCGCGAACTGCGTAGTAACATGTTCGCACTGTGCAAGATGTTGTTTTCAATGATTGCACAGTGCGGACAAGCAACCGGCACTGTGCAATCATTGAAAATGGCATCTTGCACAGTGCGAGCTGTAGTTTTCTGCTGCTCGAGGAGATTTTTACTCGAGCGGCAGCTTTCTCAACGCGAACTGGTAGTTTCTCATCGCGAGCGGTCGCGAGCATACGCGACCCCTCGCAATGAGAAACCTGACCTCCTCGCGTTGGTAATCTCGCCGGGAGGTTTATTTTCCATGCTCGCGATCGCGAACAAGGAAAAAGTCTCGCCGGGATGTCATTTTGCATGCTCGCGGTCGCCAACTTGACGTTGAGTACCGCGAGCAAGCAAAAAATGACCGCAGCACTACGCAACACTACGCTACGCGTGTTCGCACTGTGCTACGTGCAGTTCGCGTAGTGCGAAGTAGCGCGAACTTCGCAAACTACGCGAGCGTAGCGTAGTGCTTCGCCCAGGCCTATTCACGGCTAGTTGGGCGGGAAATAATGATGGTGACAAATGCCCCAAATGTAAGGATAAGAAAGAAACGATGAGCCACTTCTTGTTTTTCTGCCCATTATATGCAGCACCAAGAAACAAGTGGGTTAAACCACTATGCCGCCTCATTGGCCTAAGGAGACATGAGGAGGCATTAAGAATACTATGCACTGATCCCTGCCTCCCAATAGCACTAGCCATGGCAACATTTTTTAAATGGGCATGGTTGCTTCGAGCTAAGGAAGATGGCTAGGTATACGAAATCCGACCTGTACTAGGATATGGAGGTATTGCCCTAGGCTTATAAACTGAGTCATGGTGATCTTCCTTCCATCCCTATTTTTATGAAATATACCTTATTCGACGATAATTATATGTAGTTTAATCGCTTTTTATGATTTTAGCTATTTATAAACTTGTTTTTATTGATATGTAATATGCTTAATGTATATATGTGATACTTTTATGACTTTTTGTCGAATAAAGTTTATGAAATTAAATGAAATGTATATCCAGATCTGCTAATTAGAATTTTGTCATTTTGGTCTTGTCTTCTTTGTTAAAAAGTATTCTGTTTCTAATTTGTTTTGGGACCCTTTTTGTGTAGTGTTTTCCCGTTATTACTGTTTGAAGTGTTGCACAAATACTTTACACATTGCCTTTATGTAAGCAAGACTGCTCTGTGCCAAGCAACCAGAGAGTTGAGCACAGGCTAATTTGAAGTTTTCCTTTTTAATTCACCCTGACAAGGATTATGGTTGCTGTTTGATTATGGTTTCACCCCCTCAATCAGTAACCCCATTTCTTACATTAGTTTACACTTATTTGTACCATTCCTCACCCAACTAGTTGTAAACACAATCAGCGGAAGAATACTGTTGTAATCTTGTTGTAATGTATTCTAGAACATGGGGATGTCATGTGGAATGTTGGTGGGAGAAGGTTGAGACTTGAGCTGGGGTTCGTGATGAACGGAGTCTGTTGATGCCTTCTGTTACATATACTGGAATAAATATCATAGCAACTCGACTTGGTGTATTACGATCTTATCTTCAACACTGGCGACGAGCGACTTTCAAACTTGATTGGGGACAAGTGAGTGGAGGCATCAATTCCCCTGAGGACTTACATAAACCCACGACAGGCGATTTCGGCCTTGAAGAGACTTTGACTTCGAGGAATTCACAGATATTCTGAACCTAAGACTTTGGAGAGTGCTACTTTCAACATATTGCGTTTTTTCAAGTAAATGTGGACTTACGAATAGATGACGGTGAACTTACACTTTCCGTTGTAAGTATTGCCATTTTTGAAAGCACTGGAACATTCTGTGGCTCGCGACTGTGTGCTCAAGCTCATTCGCGAGCGCTGAAGCTGATCGTTCGTCACGCCATTCTTCTTTGCTTCTACGTGTCCACAGTCATCGCGCAAAGACACGCATCACGCATTACGCTGTACGCTTTACGTGTCAGCGTGTCAGCCATTTTTTTTTCTCTGTCTTTATTGATACGGAAGCTGAAGTTGAAGCTGACATTGAGGGCGAAGCATGAAATATGGAAATCGGAATGCTTAACAACGGAAATAGAGTACTGTGACTAGCGGAAAACAGTGGATTTGACTGTGAGTTTGGTTACAACTCATATTTGGAGTGCACCATTCTGGACAGCGGTGACTACTTTTCTTGTGTTAGTTTATTATTTTTTTTCTAGGTTGGTTCAGCTTTAGACTTCTGGACAGCGGTGACTACTTTTCTTGTGTTAGTTTATTATTTTACATAAGACTTGTAAAATAATCCGTAATTGTTTAATTTACATTCAGTTGATAATGGCTACTCCAACCAGTATGTCTCAACCACCAGCATTTCTATCTGAAAAAGGAGATCCTATTTTACCCTGGAAGAGGTGGAGGAATTTATTTGACTCATATATTGTTGCAATAGGTGGGGAAAAGTTTTCAGCAGTCAGAAAACAGGCTATATTGTTACATAATTTAGGAGTTGAGGGGCGTAATATCTATGATAGTATTGATCTCATTCCAGTAGGATCAGCGGAGGGTGAAGCTAGTGATGTGTATGAAATGTCCATGGGGATGCTGGAAGGGTATTTTGGTCCACGTATAAATGTAGTCCTTGAAAGACATAAATTCTTTACTAGGACTCAAGGCAGTAATGAACGTGTCAAGAGTTATGTAGCTTCTCTCAAAACCTTAGCCAGAACTTGCGAGTTTGGTGACCTTTCTGATTCTTTAGTTAGGGACCAGCTTGTGAGATGCACGAACAGCACACGTGTACAAGAGAAATTATTGTCAAAAAATCCAACTTTGGTGGAGGCTGTTTCAATAGTTGAGGGCATGGAGAATACTTCTTCTTGGGTAAAAGAGATGAATGTTAGGGGTGAAGGGAAGAAGATGAATACGAGTGATGTTCATGCATTAATGGAGGAAGAAGGTTCGTTAGATTTTGAAAATGTATCTAAGGTTAAATCTTCTGAGAAGAATAAGACTTTGCACAAAGATACGAAGACTGCTGGTGGAACTCTAAAGAATTTTTCTTCGAAACAAGACAGTGATGATCGTTCAAGTTCTCAGGTCACTAAGGGGGATGGTGAAAAGGGTAATAGAGAGATGCCCAAGATTAAGTGTTATAGATGTGGTAGCACTAATCACTTTTCCAACTATCCTCATTGTTATGCGAAGGACTCCATTTGCATGAAATGTGGGGTCAAGGGTCACTATGCTCGTGTATGCAAGTCTTCCAGGGTAGGGGAGAAGAAAACTGAGGTTGTGCGTACTATAGTTTTGAATATTGATGAAAAGAGTGGTGGTGTGGATGCTGGGAAGCTTTCCATGCCGGAATGCAAAATCTTAGTGGACTGTTATGAATTCTTGGTACTTGCTGATTCGGGATCACCTTTCACAATGATTGGGAATAAACAATGGGATGAAGTGGTTGGTCTGGACAACGTCACGCTTCTTCCCCCGGATATTAATCCTGTCAGCTATGGGGGTGCCAAAATCATTGTTTTGGGTTATATCGAAGCTTGTATCAAATTCAAAGAACGTGTTACGGTGGGGAAAGTGTATGTAGCTGAACGGGGCGATAACTTGTTGGGATGGAGACATCAAAGGGACTTGGGGATTATGCTTAATCCCAATGCTCAGGATCCCAAAGACCAAGTCATGTTGGTGGATGATAAGAATGGGGGTGGATTCGGAAGTGAGCTCAGTAATGAATGTTTTAAAAGGTTTCCAGAGGTATTCACTGATAAGCTGGGTTGTCTTAGAGGGTTTGAACATCAAATCATTCTTAAAGACAGAGCAATACCTTGTGTTCATAAGGTGAGGAGGGTACCCAACATGATGATGGGACCTCTCAA
Source organism: Triturus cristatus (assembly GCF_964204655.1). Lineage (NCBI taxonomy): Eukaryota > Metazoa > Chordata > Amphibia > Caudata > Salamandridae > Triturus > Triturus cristatus. The sequence continues at coordinate 1,087,094,609 of NC_140593.1, forward strand.
GACTGAACTAGATAGGTTGTTGAGTCTAGGTGTTATAGAGGAAATTGAAGCTTCAGTGTGGTTGGCGCCCATTGTTTTGGCCTCGAAGGATGGTGGTGCTGGGGTCAGGATGTGTGTGGACCTGAGAAGCCTGAACGAATGGATCTGGGTGGATAGGCAACCTTTGCCTAATATTTCTGAGTCGTTGAGTATGCTTAAGGGAGCATGCATTTTTAGTGTACTGGATCTGTCCTCCGCATACCACCAGATTCCCTTGCATAAGGACTCGAGGCATCTCACCTCGTTTGTGACACCACTGGGAGCTTATCGGTTTTTAAGAATGCCATTTGGGCTGGCGTCTGCCGCAGCGTGTTTCCAAAGAATTATGAAGAAAGTGCTTGATGAGGTGAAAAATATTTTGTTCTTTCAGGACGATATATTGATTTATGGTAAGGATGTTGAAGGACATAATAGGACTCTGATGGAAGTTTTGGAGAGGCTTAAGGAAAAGGGGTTAACTGTGAAGAAAGAGAAGTGTCGTATTGGTGTTCACACTGTCACGTATCTTGGTCATTTGATTTCGGGGGAGGGTATTCAGCCCAAGCTTGAACTTGCACGGAGTGTGGTTGAAGCTCCTGTGCCAAAAGATAAAGAGCAAGTGAGATCGTTTTTGGGGCTTGCTGAATTTTACTCCAAATTTGTCAAAGGGTTTGCAAGTGTGACAGAACCAATCAGAGTTCTGTTGAAAAAGGGGTCAGTCTTTGCGTGGTCGGAGAAGTGTCAGGAAGCTTTTGAGATTGTCAAAGGGGAGATTGGGAAGATGCCCACTCTCGGTCATTTTGACGTTAACAATAAAACAATCTTGACCACGGATGCTAGTCTTAAGGGGTTGGGAGCTGTTTTATCCCAAGTGGTTAATGGTGAGCAGAGGACGGTGGCTTTTGCCTCGAGAGCTCTTAGAGATGCGGAGGTTAATTATTCATGCATAGAGAGGGAAGCTTTAAGTGTGTTCTGGGCTGTTCAGCACTTCAGGTTTTATTTGTGGGGGATACCGTTTTTGGTGAGAACGGACCATCGTCCATTGGTGCAGATCTTTTCGTGTAGGCATAGTGAACATATTACTCCTAGGATAAAACGATGGAGTGAGGGGTTGCAAGAATACAATTTTGTTGTACAATATATACCGGGTTCCAGCAACAAGACGGCGGATTGCCTTTCTAGATTGCCTGTCAATGTAGTGAGTGGAAGTTGTGAAGGTGATGTAGTGTGTTGGGTGGTTGAACCATCTTTGTCTTTGGAATCTTGGATTGAAGGGGTCAAAAAGGACAAAACTTTGGAGTCTTTAAAGGGTTGGGTGACTCAGGGTTGGCCTGATTATAAAGTCTTGGATTCAGAGATGAGAGCTTATTGGCAGGTTAGAGATGATTTGTCTTTTACTGGGGGTAATCTCATGAGAGGTGAGAGGGTGATTCCTCCAGTTGAATTTAGAGTGAAAATTGTTAACACGGGCCATGAAGGCCATCTGGGACGGAGTCTTACGAAGGCTAGAGTGAGGGAGCGATACTGGTGGCCGGGGATGGATCGCATGGTTGAGGAGGTGGTGAGAGATTGTGTTTCCTGTGCCGTTAGTGATAAGTCGCATGTTGTTAACAAAGCTCCTTTGTCTCCTGTTTTGGTTCCGGATGTGGCTTGGTCAAAGTTGGGTTTGGACATTGTAGGCCCTTTTGAATTATTACCATCTTATGAACGTTTTGTTATTTTGCTGGTAGATTACACCTCTAAGTGGGTGGTTACCAAGTGTGTGTGTTCTGTGACCACGAAGGTGGTTATTGAATTTTTGAAAGATGTATTTTCATTGGAAGGGTTTCCTGAATTTCTTGTCACAGACAATGGGGTGCAATTTGTGTCCCATGAGATGGTGGAGTTTCTCAGGAATCATGGTATTGTGCATCAGAAGACAGCTTTATATGCTCCACAGGCTAATGGATTGTCTGAGAGGATGAACAGGATGGTGAAGGACTGTGCTCAAAGGGCATTGTCTTTGAAGGTTTCGTTCAGTGGGGTATTGAGGGACATGTGGTGGGCGCATCGTACTACACCTAATGCGGTCACACAGGTTTCGCCGTTTGAAGTATTGAGGGGCAGGAAAGCCACATCGAAACTTAATCCTTTTTGGTTGCCTGTGTCTTCTGGGCCTGTGGTGAGTAGGGAGGACTGTCGTAGTAAAATCCTAGACTATCAGCACAAGTATAAAGCTGATTATGATCAGAGAATGAGAGTTAAATGCAAAAAGTGGAATGTTGGGGACAGGGTGTTAGTGAAGAATCCCAGGCATTGTTTGAAGGGAGAGTCTTCTTTCCTTGGCCCCTTTACCATTGTGACAGTCAGGAAAAATGTAGTAAAAGTTGATTCTGGTGCTATGTGGAGCATGTCTAGATTGGTGAAGTATCATGGCAATACATGCAGAGATGATGTAGGAGGGGGTGTTTGTGTTAAAGATGCGGAATCTTGTAGTGGGGTTCCAGTGGGTGGAAGTGCAATGCCGTTTGGTGTGCGCCCTTCTAGAGAGAAACACATGCCAAGGAAATTCTGTGACTATGAGTTACAATGATTGTGGTTCTAAGTGTTTCTCTTTGGAAGATAGATTCATTCTATCACGCTATTATGGCAGTTGTGAATGTCATGTTTTTGTTCTTTTAATTTTATTTTCTTTTCCTTATAATTCATTTAGGGAAATGTTCTTTGTATATTGTTTGTTATGTTTTTCTCTAAGTAGGGGGGATGTGTTGTAATCTTGTTGTAATGTATTCTAGAACATGGGGATGTCATGTGGAATGTTGGTGGGAGAAGGTTGAGACTTGAGCTGGGGTTCGTGATGAACGGAGTCTGTTGATGCCTTCTGTTACATATACTGGAATAAATATCATAGCAACTCGACTTGGTGTATTACGATCTTATCTTCAACAAATACCCATATAAAACGTTAGACACAGCGACTTATAAAATGTTGGTTCAATTAATTCAATATGTTCCTCTGCCCCACAACATGTTTTTCCTCTCGGGTCCAGACTTATCAAAGTGTTGCATTGCCCTTGCGTCACGCATGATAATGCAGTGGCAAAGCAATTCTAAAGTCAGATTTACCAAGTCTGGCGTGGCCTTCTGGTGCTGGTAAATCTTGAGTAACGCAAGGCAGCCCAGGTAATTGCCTTGCATGACTCTGCTCTAGGGAGGTGTGTTATGGGTGGAGCATGGGTGTTCCCGTGTATACACCCGTGGATTTTAGAGCATTTCCAGATTTACCATGAGTTGTAGACTTTGGAATGTGTCAAAATGCTACGCCTTCGCAGGAGAGGAGTAATGAGGAGAAAAATCTTTATTCATCCTCATTGTTTCCACTAAGTGTGCACCAATATGCATGTTTCCTTCTCATAATATAACAACAGTAAAACACTAGCATTCAGTTATATAAGCAAATCTCTTAACATCTCTCTTAATCCCTCAATATGTTCTCCTGTTGATAACATATAATCTACCTCATACTCAATGCCATGCAGATCCAGCCATGGCCCGTATCGGGCGTGCCACCGGGCGGGGATGTGGGGCGGGGGAGGGACAGGGGGGGGGGTTGTAAAATGTGGCATACGGACTATTTTAGGTAAGTTACGAGAAAAAAAAAAAACTAATTTTGTTGCGCGCGCTGCATCGCATTTGGCCGTGGCTGTGCAGATCGAAATCCCTTTGATTGGGAATAGTTAGCATTCCGTTTGACAAGTTAAGTCTTCCTTAGAGGGGTAGAGGGCAGTTGAAGAGTGGCACTCTCGCCTTAGAGCAGACCTCAGGTTGTCAAAGGGTGAAAACAGGAGGAGGGGAGAGACAGGATGTTGAGGCCCTCGATAATTGTGTCATGCAAGGATGGACTGGCCATACGTCTGAGTCCTTATATTTACACTTGCTGTCAGTGACTCTAAAACATGAATGTCTTATGGTTATAGTTATTAACTGCATCAATAAAACTTTAATAAAGAAATCATAAAAACATATGTGACTCCTAAGAAAGTGTTTGCCTTAATGACCAATAAATGCCAAATATGAAATCATAGTTGGCAAGACTGCCCCACCTTGATGGCTTACAGCGGATGTACGATGTTACAACGCGAGTTTTTACAACGCGTACCGTTACATCGCGGTCGTTACAACAACTGCGATGTTACCACGCCATGCCTTTACAACGCAAGTCTTTACATCGACTTGCACTAGATGGCGTGCTAACATTAGAAAAGCGTAATTTACTATTCCAACTCCAGTCCACTTAACAGTAGGGAAGGTGTTGGGATAATAAACTACACTATTTGTAATGTTAGCACGCCATCTAGCGCAAGTCGATGTAAAGACTTGCGTTGTAATGACATGGCGTGGTAACATGCAGTCGTTGTAACGATTGCGATGTAACTGCATCACGGTGTACTAACCGCGATGTAAAGGTTGTTCTCCACTTACAGCATATTTTAGTGGAGCAGAAGTGCTGTGTAACATGGTCCCCTGAATGTTCTTATAGTGGGTGGCCCACATAATATTTTCTGCAAAAGAGATTTGAAAATTATTGTAGTGGTACTCATTCTTGTGTATAGATTATCACTCATGAATCAGTCTAATCTTTCGTTAGCAATACTTTATTGGCTTTTTCTAAAGCAGTGTTGGGTGAACGAGGATGAGAACTTGATGGTTTGTTTGTGTCCCATTCTTGTATATTCAAATCATCTCCAGCAAGATAGGTGTATTTCGGTTGTGTGTGACAATATTGAGTGAGAAAATATTGTCCTGCAAAAATATCAGCTGCAGGAAATCGGCTAACCATATATCATCAAAATCCAAATATGTCGAAAACTATACATTTACTGTTCTTAAATCCTCATATACATACCAAGAAGGTATATGAATCATCGGCGTACCCGGATGTGGAATTAAGAATGCTAAGCCTAGATTGAGCTATATATCCTTGCCTTGACAACATAGTGGTAATTGAAATCCTTGAGTCAATATTTTTGGGGATGAAATTCTGCCTGGTATTTCACACCTTTTCAAGATTGTGTTCACAATCTTCCATACGTAAGGGCCCTATACAAATGTTTTTCATTTCAATAATACCCTTGCACTTATCTTGCCCTGGAGCTTTACCTTGTGATTGGGCATTTGTTGCTGGTATTGCTTTGCCTCTTTCCTCAGATTTTTTTCCTTATCCACCGTGACTAGTGATTGCTTGTTATTTCAAGTCGTTTCCATCTCAGCCTCATACAAACTAGAAATATATTGTAACCGCTCGAATTCATTAATTGTAGAACACTGGTCCATGAGTTAGATTACAACCTTAAATAACTATTTCCTCAAAAAGGCTTCTGATTTTTGTATTTGGCTCTGTACTCCAAAGCCCACTCGTTCCTTTCTTCCAGCTTTGTTTTTGGGGTTTTCAGCAGCAATATATATACCTCCCTGCATCCACTATTAGGGACTCTTTGGGGTTTTCTTTCGCATGGGTACGCCCTTCGACCACACCTTACTAACACTTATTTATGTTCCTTATTAAACCATTTTCATATATATTTGTGCAATCCTTTCGCAAGAGTGCTGCAAGTGTTTGTTGGTGGATGAATGGGCTCTAGGGCAGGCAGCCATGTTCTCGTGGTTTTCCATGCTTCCTCCATCTTTGCCATGTGCGTGTCCACCATTTTGTTTGTGAAACCAATCTGCGTTTCAGAGGTGGACATTTTTTCTTTTTTTCTCCAATCCTCTGCCTCCTTTCCATGGGCTTGTCCATCATGTTTTGAAAACAGTGTGTGCCTCGTGGTTGGCCATTTAGTCTTTGTTCTCCATGCTTGCTAAGCCTTGAGCTGCCCACCATTTTCTGAAACAAGTATGTGTGTTTGATCATTGATTATTAAGAATTTTCTGACACTTTTAAAAGCCTTTTCCTTGGGGTATTTTATGTGTTATAGCGCCTTGAGAGCCCATAGATATTTTTGTTAATTTTTCCTTTCACATATATTTTTCCTGTTATGCTGTGTTTGTGAGTTGGTTGTAGTAGTATGTATTCTATGGTTATAACTATTTTGAGTAATTAAATCAATTTTGCCAGCCTCCTTCAGACACCCATTGAAGTACTATGGGACCTGAAGGGACACCATATATATCGCTCATATACAAAATACACCGCTAAGCGGAGGAGTGTCGCCCCGTACTCCCTAAGTACCCATGACTGCTTGGGCCGGCCAAGCAGTCCTGCGCACTTTGCATGTTCCCCACCAGCCTGCATTACACAGCCTGGTGTGGAACATGCACAGGCTCCATGTTCCCGCCTGAGCGCCGAACCACGGTGCTCAGACCAAACACAACGGTGCAATGCAGGGTTGTGATTGGCTATGGGATGCCAATCACAAGGCTGCATTGCAGTGTTGTGATTGGCCCAGGAGAGCCTGCTGCCTCGGTGATTCCTGCTGCTGGCCGGGACTGGGACTGGAAGATGAAAAGGACGGAGGAGAGGCGGCTGTCTGCCCATTTCAGGTAAGTCCTTGTTATTCTTTTTCCCTCCTCACCACCCCCATCCGGTAGCAGCCACTACTTGACAAATTATGTGGTAGGGTTGAGTAAATTATGCAGCAAGAAAAGGAAAAGTGTGCAGCGTAATGCTACATATTTTGTAATAGTATTACTACTTTATTTCGTCATTTTTAAACTTGGTAATACTGTCTGGGCATTGGTTGTATCTCATGTGTACCATTTTAATACCCAATTATAGCAGTAAGCAATAAAACGGTGACCAGTTTAGCTTTGCAAAGAGCCTAGTCAGTGTGTGGCACCACGTGTTGCTGCATTTTTAGTAACTTTTGAACCGTTTGAGCTAGAAGCACATTTTATGTGTTAGTTAAAATCTGCAGGTTATGCGGCAGATGATGGATTATGCGGCAAATCTATAATTATGTGAAAATCGCCCCAGCTGCACAGGTATAATTCCAGTGTCCCTGTCTACAATCCATTCTTCTATAAACTGGTACGGTTCTGAATGTAAGGCCAGGAGTGGGAACTATGGAAAGTTTACTTTTGGTTCCAGCTACTGAGGTCCTGAGCCCTAAGAGTAGGGGTAGCAGGAGCACCACCAGGGTCACCAAAGGGAAAGTCAGTGGCATCATCTGCTACCCCTCAATGAAGTTCATCATCTGCTACCCCTTAATGACGTTCACAAGACTGCATCTCGAGGCCGATGGCCGAGCTTCTCTCAGCGAGCCCCGTTCTGCGCGCGCGGTGTCGCCCTGATCCCCTTGATGGAGTTCTGCTTTTCTTATTCACATTTGGGCATGCATCGCCGCCCATGACAGACAGCCCCCTCGACATATTTTCTTTCATGATTTCAGATGAGGACTCGACCAATCCGCGGCTCCCTCCGCTCATAGGGCCATGCATAGATTTCATGGCCATGGAAGGCTGAGCCCTTTCACACCGCAAATCACCGCCGCCTCCGCGATGAGTCTGAATGGAATGTAGCGCGCGCGCCCATTACTGTCCGCCGTCGAAGCCGACAAGGAAACGAATTTGCTCAAACAAGCCTCTTTTGAGTAAGAAATAGTAGGTTTTCTGACTGGATGCAAGCCTTAATGGGGCAGAAAACTGACAATCCATGACAGCCGGGTGAACACGCCAAGGTGAATGGCAGATTCCATGCTTCCTCTCGGAGTCCGTCAATGTTCGGGTTGTTTCAGTGTGCAGGCCCGCTCCTGTATACTGCAACAGCATTCCGCTTGTATGCACACCGCGCACCACAGAACACGGGCCACGAATCGCAAAACCATTTTCGCATCCATGTGCAAATGGATCGATTTAAGACTACAAATTTCCATTTTGCACTGACAAAATGTGACTGTATAGTCGTAAACCATTTACTCACATGTAATATGAAATGAGTGTCAATTACTATCATGTAGGAGTAAATCTCATCCAAGGTTGTAGAGTGGACGTCCCACGGAGGAGATGCCCTGGAAAATGTGTGCACACTATGAAATTTGAGGATTTATGGACATTCGCAAACTTATGAATGACCTGTATGCACCCAGAACCCCAAAACGGTTAGAAGCAGGAGTAAATCAATTTCTAATGTAGGCATGTGCTAGGAACACCCCCAAAGAAGTTAGGGCAAAAGGGAAGGTGTTATCGAAAGGGTAAAAATGTTTCACTGGTGCAGAAAACAAAAAAAGTTAGGAAATAAATTGCACTCGGTCGGGCGACTTTTACATTGGGAAATATACAGATATGTTTATTTGCTCCTGTAAAAATAGAATTCACAAAATATTTGTAGGAGTATGCCTGAAAAAACTGCGACAGTTGCAGATTCCCAGCAGTATGGTGAAAACCTTTGTTGACACAAAAAAAAAAGAAACCATTGTTAGCGCCTTAATCCTGTGCTTGAAACCTCTTTGGTAGGCCATGGAATGGGGCATCGGCAGGCCTTTGTGCTTAGAGACGTCACGTTCACACAACAAAGATGTCCAACCATTCTTGGTGGCATGTGGAAATGTCTAACATAAAAGGGTATCCCTCAAAGTCATACTTAAAAGCGAATGTGAATGAAAAACATTGATACAGAGTTTATCTTTCTGGAATCTTCGAGGAGGGAAAGGCAATTTACATTTCTAAAAGCACACTTAATTAAGCCATTAATTAAGCTCTTCTGCATACTATAGATGAAGACATTTAATAGAAAGAATGGGCTTTTCCCTCTTGAGAAAAATTGACTCGAATTAACCGGATTCACCCGCAATAGGAATGCAACAGAAATCAAACTAGCGAATTAATATTGCATACGTTTAAGGAAGAGACCGTTTTACACGTTTCTTTACCAAAACCTGTAGGCATTTAGGAAATGTGAGGGATTAAAAAAATGCATAAGTGAAGTAGAATGCACCGACCTCTGTTAAGAATACTCTTTATTTTTTTATTTTTTATTGAGCAGAGAAAAAAAAGGTGCAATGTACAAGGTTTCAAGGATTACATCTGAATGATAGCTGAATATAAGTAGGCAAGAAGACTTACAATGGGAAATGCAAGATAATTCCTTAGATCGATGCCGTGGGCATTTCATTCCATTTTATCATACAATGAAACGGTATTACAAAGTAGTGGAGAATAAAACAACTCCATGGCAAGTATATATCTGAATAAATATTCGATCTTGCAAAAGAAAGAAATGCTACTCCTGTCTTCAACTACAATTATTTTTAAGAAGAAGCCCCCAAATAAAGTGCAAATGCAATACCAACAAATCGTTGCCTTGATAGAATACAATACAACGAGCATCGCACACGAGAATTAATTCCACATAAAGTGGAAATACGATATCAGCAAATAATTACGTCAAGAAAATACAGTACTTGAGTCTTAAAGTGCAAAAAGTAGAGCAAGTAAAGTGCGTGTGCAAATAGCAAGCAATAAATAGCATTGTAAATTCACCTTCAGGAAATAAAAACCTTTTTCCCCCCGTCGCACCCCCGCAACTTGCTAAAATCATGATTAAACAAATAAAGGCACACTACCCCAATCAATTTATCGAAAATACAGATCTATACAATTCCCAATCATCCTAAATCAATATACCCGGTTAAAATTCTAAGAATCAACGAGCGACAATAGATCCGCAGCTGTCCTTGAAAACAAGCAATTTCCTAAACCTCTTCCAATTTTTGTTAAATTTCATTATTCTCCCGACTCTCCTAGCATAGGCCTCTTCAAATCTACAAATCCTTTTCATTTTATTAAACCACGTTAAATGGTTTGGTATCTCCTTCGATTTCCAATTTTGAAGTATCAGGGAACGAGACACCATACAGGAGATTGCTACAAATGCTTTATCACCACTGGATAGAATAGCTTCGTCCCTCACACCCCCAAACAATGCAGTTTCAACTTGAGGAGAAAAACACAATCCCAAGGCAGTGCCCATATCGCTAAAAATTTCTCCCCAAAACTGGTCCAATAACGCACAGGAGTAAAAAATATGATGCCAACCACCTTCGTTCTCCTGATGACACCGAAAATACCTATTCACACAATCGGGGAATTTTTTCTGTAGTATGGACGGTGTCCAATAGGCAAACCACCTTGATAAAAAGGACATTCTTTTAAAGTTAGCAGCACGTAAGGACCTATAGCCTAAGAGACAGATTTTCTCCCACTCCTGGAGACTAAATCTGCAACCCGTTTCTCGCACTATTTTCTCCAAATGATTTAATATAACTTTATCCTGGGCTTGATTCCTCAGTATAGAGTACCACTTACCCAACCCAAAAAAATTAGAAGCATATAAATCTATCATAATTTTGTGTGGAGTATTTAACATGCCCGCCGTATTGGATATAAAGTGGACTAGCCGTAAGTATTCGAGAAACGTGGGTGTTCTATGACCTTCTGCTCTTATGCTAATTTCTTGCCAGGACAGAACTCTATTTTGGTCAATAAAGTGCTTGAATTGAAAAAAGCCACATTCTTCCCATATATCAATATGTCTAGATTGAAGGTATAGGCCAATATTATTACACTCCCTTAATGTAACATATTGAAACCCAGAAGAGCTTGTTTTCTTAAAGACAGCCTGAAGCCTAGACGATAATTCTCGAAGAGACTTATAGCGGGTCTTTTTCGGTAATTTAGATGTTTTTAGAAAAAAGGAAGATTGAGCTCCTGCTTCTAGGATCATTTTGTCTAAAAAAACCTATCACAGTTACGCTGATAGTATAAAATATCGACCAAAAGATTTAACAAAGCAGCCTCATAATATGTCCGTACCTGCGGGAGCGCTAGACCCCCTTGGGTAATGGGTAATTGCACTATAGCTAATTTCACTCTGGGGGCTTTTTTGCCCCATATAAATTCCTTAAACAAAGTGTCTAATTCATCGAAATATAATTGGTTAATACGAATGGGGACATTTAAAAAGAAAAATGTTAAAAGAGGAAGGATAGACATCTTGATCATAGAGACTCTCCCTATGATAGTAAGAGGGAGCACAGACCATTGTTCTAATAAGGTTTTTATCTTCTGCTTAGTCCTCAGGTAATTCAATTCGAATAATTTATGGTACTGATTCGTGACATATATGCCCAAATATCTTATTGGATCTAATTTCCTGGCTTGAGCCCTGAGATTAATAGGAAACAAGTTGGGATCCGAATTAAGAGCGAGTAGCTCAGTTTTTTTTTCATTTATCTTATAACCACCAATCTGTTGGAACGGAGAGAATTCATAAAAAGCTCGATCTAAATTCTCTTTCTCTGGGGCTAAGTATAAAATAATATCGTCAGCAAATAGCTTGACTTTGGACATCGCAGGTATTGGTGGAGTAATAGCAGCATTATTTCGGATTTTTAAAACCAAAGGTTCGATAAAAAAAGGGAAAAGTAAAGGGGAAAGCGGGCATCCCTGCCTCGTTCCCCATTTTATTGCCACTTCCCCTATCTGTTCTTGATTAATGACCACCTTAGCACTAACACTCTGATAGATATTTCGAAGCCTATTAATTACTTGTTGTGGGACGCCAAAATGCTCTAGTGTAAGAAATAATGTTTGCCAATTCACCAAATCAAAAGCTTTTTCTGCGTCGACCGTTATAACTGCCGCAGGGATTTTGTTAGTGCTAAAAAAATCTAAGGCATGTATTAAGAATTGCGTGTTCATAGCCATTGATCGACCTGCAATAAATCCTGTTTGATCCCTGTGAATTACCTCTTGATCCACAGGAAGAAAACGCAGGGCCCACAACTTAATCAGGATCTTGTAATCAGAGTTGAGTAGGCTTATTGGTCTAAACGAATTGACATCTTCCGGGTTTTTATCTTTTTTTACAAATGATATTATAATAGATTCTTTAAACTCACTTGCTACTATTCCACCCTTTCTAATATTATTAAAAAGTCTCTTTAATGGGGATACCAATTCTTTCATAAAAACCTTATAAAATTCCATTGGGAAACCGTCCTGGCTAGACGCCTTCCCCCCAGCCATTGATTTAATTGCTTTTATTATTTCCTCCTCCCCTATATCCTCATCCAGTTCTCTAATTTTATTCTCAGAAAGCCTGGGAATATCTATATCTGAAAGATACACCTGAATTTGTTCATTACTAGTAGGATATTCTGTTGAATAGAGCTGCCCATAATGTTGAAGAAAGATCCGAGCAATATTATCCCTGTCTACTATAACATGATCAGTGACCGGATCCCTAAGTGAGACAATCAAGGAGGATTCTGTTTTTTTTCTCGTGGAGTTAGCTAATAACTTTCCAATCAGCTGGCTCTTCTCATACATTTTTTGTTGGAAGATTTTAGAATTACAAATTTCCTCCAAGATAAAAAATCCCCTTAATTCCGAGCTAGCTTCCTTATAGTGGTTAGCCCGATGCTGGATCATTAAGGCATATTCTTGATTAACCTTATTCTGTGGGTCCTCTATTTTCAGTCTCCGAGTTTTGGACTGACCGGCCCTCACTGCTATTATTTGGCCCCGAGCTGCGGCCTTGAACCCCCCCCAAATAGCAAAAGGGGCAGCAGTATTATCATTGACCAGAAAATATCGGGAGATCCATTCTCTAAACTCCGAAACCCATTTTGCGTTTTGTAGGAAAAGACGATCCATCAGCCATCTAGGTCGTTCCCTAGCCCTCTGCCCTAAGACTAGGGATATCCCTACAAACGCATGATCTGAGAAAGGATTAGCACTGATCCATGCATTTGAGACTTGTAACGACCTAGATGTTAAGAAATAATCTAACCGGGAGGCTGAGTGAAACCGGTGAGAAAAACAAGTAAAGAATTCTACATCTTGGTGGAGTTGTCGCCAAGGATCCACCAGCGAAAATTCCTCTTGTGTAGCTCTCATTATTTTTTTAGTGTTTGGTTTTAGTTGTTTTTTATTTTTGTTAGAAGTATCCTTCCTAATATCTAAAATGTAGTTGAAGTCTCCCACTAGAATAATTTGACCGGGGGAGTCAATCAACATTTCATAAATCTGATTCAGGGGTACTACATTATCAATAATTGGACCATAATAATTTATAAAATGTAACCTTATACCCTTAACTGCAGTTATTACCCGAATCCATCTCCCGAGAGTGTCTCTATGAACCTGGAAAAATTTCCAATGTATTTTACTAGAAAAATAAATTGCGACCCCTCTCATTGCTACCCCAGCAGAGGCAAAAAGAGCTGTAGAAAATTTTTGGGGGATATATAAATTGGGAAAATTTGATTTAAGATGTGTTTCCTGCAGAAAAAGCACATGGGGATCTAGTGAGGAAGCCCATCTAATAAGTGCACCGTATTTCTTTTTATTCAATATGCCGTTGGTGTTTAACGACAAGATCTGTAATCTACCACTTGACATGTCTCATCACTAAAAATAGCACTCCATGGACCTTCTCTGCTCTTTTGTTTACTGCAAAACCCCTTCCCCTATCACCCAAAACCCTCAAGACAAGCCCCCCCCTAGGAATGTGAAACCCCATCTCCTGCAACCACACTATCCACATTCCCACCCCCCCACCATCTAACCTGGGTGACATGTAATACACCCTTAGTAGCGGCCAACAATGGCCACCCCCCTTCCCTAAAAAAAACAGAGAACAACAAAAAAAGAGGAAGGCAGAAGGAAGATAAACGAGAAAAAAATAAGATCTGAAAGACAAAAAAAAAAAAGGAGAAAACAGGGAGAAAAAAAGAAAAAAGAAGCATGAACAAAAATAATCCAATTACAGAACTTTTACAAAATTGTCCTGTGCGTTTCAGCACTAAGATTCTGATGAGGGTCTAGAAAGCTCTTTCAAGAAAATCTGGGCCTCGTCTAGGTCCGAAAACATGAAGAACTTCCCCTTCACCAGGACCCGTAGCTTGGACTGCTGCGCATTTGAGGCCTGGGCACCATGTGCCTTAAATAGGTGCAGCATCTTGACAAACTGCTTCCTTCTACGAGCTGCGACCGCAGTCATGTCTGAGAAAATTCGACACTTCTGAGTCTTATTAATTGAAAACTGACGTTGGAGAATAGCCTTTGACAGGATTTTCTCTTTTATTCTAAAGTCAGTAAAGTTCAGGAGAATCGTCCGTGGAAACGGGGAATTGGGGAAAGGCTGGGCCGGGACCCGATGTGCCCTAGTAATGGAGAGATCCCCCTCATGTTCCGGCAAAACTTGCTGCTTTATAAACGAGTTGGCCCAATGGAGAGTTTTGTGAGCCCTCGATCCCTTCAGGTACCCCTACTATCCGGAGATTGGATCTCCTAGAGTGGCTTTCTAATTCCTCGACCTTATTCTCGAGATATCTTCTCCTTTTTACGGCCTCCTTTGACTCAGACAGAACAGAGCTCATTTGATCCTCAATGGTGGATATTCTGGTCTCAGCCTCAGTGACTCTGCAAGGGAGACCGTGAATCGCGTCTTCAATTTTGTCTAAGCGCTGATTTAGAGTGCTAATCTCCGTTTGCTGTATTTTCTTCATGTCCCTTATTTCTCCCAAAATCAAATTTAGCATATCCCTAATATCTAGTTGGAAAGTACCCGGATTTTCACTACTAAGATTTGCTAGGGATATATTTTTAGAATAAGAAAGCGGCATTCTGGAGAATAGGGGCCCTGATTCTGCTGGCGACTCTTGTATAGCAGACTGCAAAGACGGCACCAAAGCCTGGAGGGGCTCAACAGTTATTTCTGGTGCCCCTAGATCGCCATGCACCACAGAGTCACCGACACGTTTTACTATATCCAAGCCAGGGGATAAGTCAAAAATGTTTTCCTCCCCTGTTGGCTTTGTGGTTTTCAAAAGATTAGGATCCTCCTGTAGAGTGAGATTCTCACAGGCAGTCTGGGTCACAGGCGGGATTAACAAGGATGCTGTAGAGCCTACTATCTGAGGTGGTGAGGGTTGCTGAGGAGGCTGGGGAGATTGCACAGATTGTATTTTGGTAAATAACGGGAATTCTTTCACCCCCTTTGGAGGATTGCTTGTTACATTGGAGTCATGATTAAAACTGGGGAGGGTTGGCGTAGCCCCCACTAGGCTATTTTTCTCTTGAGGCACCAATGGATCAGCCAGAGATGTTCTATCTTTGCCACTATCCACTATCATGCCCGGGGAGGTATTATCTTCTGAGCTTTCCAGCATACTACGATTGTCTGGTGAGAATAAAACCACTCCCCTTTCACTTTTACAAACCGCTTGACGCGCCATTTTTGTAAGGGCACGGCGCGTTTTCTTAACTTTTTGAGCTTCGGTTTTAGGGGTTTTAGCATTTGCATTTGCCGCTCCCTCTTTCTGGGGTCTCACCATGCTTATTTATATATTTATATATTTCGCCCCCTCCCCTCCCTCTCTCCCTTTCTTTTTTCTTCTCTAGACTTCGAATATTGCTGAGGTTGCTTTTCTCCCGTTTAATAGTCTCTTGACCAAATTAACACCTCAGCTCCCCTACCACCATCTCCTCCTTACGTGTAGCAACAGGACTGTTCAGGATTCAGGTGCCACTCTGCATCCCTGCTGTCGTACTGGCGTTGCAAGCTTCAGCTATCAGTAGGAAAGAAGCCTGTTAAATTCTAAGCCTGGACCTGTGCTTGATCAGGAATAAAGTTGTGGAGCCTCACGCTGTCTCTTGCATTCTTTCCGCTTTTCTGTATCGTAACGTAGCTAGTATTTTCCCTTTATTCCCTTTATTCCCTTTGCCGGCTTCTGACAACGGGTGGAGTTCAGTCCCTCGCCGCCGCCATCGCCGCCATCCGTGTCTGCCTTCCTGCTACGAGTGAGAAGGGGGGCGGGGCCATTGACGCGCTCGCGGCGTGGAGGCGTGGTACTCCTACTCGCCGTCATCCCGGATACTCTGTTAAGAATACTCAATGGAAAACACCCACAGGCAAAGATATGGGCAGGTGCAGCACTTTAGTTACACACAAAGCAGCACAGAACAATATAACCACATACATAGCATAAGAAAACATAGCACTACATAACATGAACAATACAGCATAAAATATCAAAACACAGAATCCAGAGCACAACAAAGCATAAATAACATAACATAACACAACATTACAAAATCCAGTTAACATACCCAAAGTGGCCTAAACATAAATCAATGTAACATAACATCGCATAGCATCACATTGCATACCATAACACCAAACAACATAATTTAATATAAACAGCAGAATATAACCTACCATTACAAAACCCAACATAACATACTCAAAGTAAAATAAACATAACTCGATGTAAAATAACATAGCATGCGTAAGACAAACCATCATATAAATTATCTAACATAGCATAACACAACATAAAATAACAACACACAAGGCTCCCAGGCTTATGATATTTTACTTTATGGATATTTCCATCCACATTTAGACTTTTTCTCAGATGTATTTCTCCACATTTATTTTTTGTCCCACGTAAAATATTACCATCATTTAGTATTTTTACACTTTTTTAAAAAAATACAAATTATACTGATGGCTTGATGTCTCGTGTTTTTACTGACTCATTGTCTCTCGTGCATTAAGTAGCCACAGACAGTAAGATATATTTCAACACCTTTTTGTAAAACACCTATTGTGCGTTTTGTTCCATTTCAAATATATTTTCATTTATGCTCCAAGATACAGCATCACTGTGCATGTTTGTGCTCCTGTCAAAGGTGCCACAGTAAGAGCAGTGAAACCAAGCTCAATCGTGCTGGCCACACACACACACACACACACACCAACACACACACACACACACACAAGCCAACACACACACACCAACACACACACACACAAGCCAACACACACACATGCCAACACACACACATGCCAACACACACACACACCAACACACACACCAACACACACACACACACACACACATACACAAGCCAACACACACACACCAACACACACACACACATGCCAGCACACACACACACACCAACATACACATACATATACGCACACACCCACCAACACTCACACAGACACGCATACACACACACGCACACACACCAACACACACACACACCAACACACACACACACACCAACACATATACACACCAACACGCACACACATACACAGACACATACACACACATATACGCACACACACACGCACACACCAACACAGACCCCACAATCACTGTTTCTCTCTGATGCCTACATATGAACTACTCATTGGCTCAGTGGACAGGCGGAATGGTAGGTCTGCCTTAGTTTCCTGGTCTAGTTGATGCACATGGCTATGGCACTATTGCAGCTGTGGAGGGTCTTAGTAAGTGTGAATTTGTTATTTTCTGATCTCATTTATTTATTTACTTTTATTTATAAAGCTTTATATAGCGCGAACATGATCCCGAGGGATATCAGAGCGATTTACAGTTGTGGGGAAAGGAAGGTAACAGTTGCAGTACATGTGTCAAATGGGAGTCCAGACAAAATCACATATCAAAATAGAACTCACAGGGCAAGAACGGTTACAAGTACACAGGATCAGCAGAATAATTAGAACATAACTGGTACATATCGAGATGGAATAGCAACCAGCGCAAGGGCTTAAAGGTCTAGGTCCAATGCATTAGAGCAGACCAATGGCGGCTGGTGGAATTTGAAACTGGTGAGGCAATTGCAGAACGAATCAACATATGCAAGCAAGTGCAGCGAGGGAGCCTGGCGGCAATAAAGGGCGTTCGGAGGGGGTTCTCCCACCCATGAAGACATTTTTTTAAAATTGCCATCTTCTTGGTGCGATTTTCAGCACTATTTCTGTGATAAATTAACTAAAAATTCAGTTCTTGTAGGCATTCATAAAAGAAAACTCATACATTATTTCAGTGAATTTCTGGGTTGCCAAGCAAGTCTGACTTCTGAAGAGGGCTAGGGTACTAAGCAAGACTGCTTTGGCTCTACCCTTTCCAATAGAAAACACTAGTTAGCGATGTGAACAAGTTCAATGGACAAACCTGGGGTCTAGGGAGAGTCCCTCTCCTGAGAAAGAAATGTAAAAAAGATTGGCAAATGGTGCATTTTAAAGCAAATGAATGCAGCGATAAAGCAAGGCTAAAGCAGTGGGAACGTACAGTCTTGAAATATTAAACACATTAAAAACTGCCCCATATCTTCTTGCATTAATTTGTTCAACAGTTACTGTAATATGTAAATTGTTCTGCATGACAACTTTTGCCCTTTAAAATGTATGCTTGCCCAGTGTTTTGCACTGCATGCAGCATTAACATTGGAAAAATATGCTCTAACCAGACTTCGGGAAGCACCCAAAGTTCCTGGCTGTAACCAGTCATATAGAAATATTTGCAGATGAGCGAGTTGAGGCAGCCTATCACGTGTCCTTTTACAATAATATCCCAATAATGCTTGACCGTGCCTTTTATTTCATTAGACATACCCTTAGCACCAGAAATCTTTAACCTTTATGTGTTATTGATCTGGAGCACAAAGCAGACCTTTCCCTATAGTTTTAATTTATTGTTTTCTTCTTATGCTATTAGATTATCGCCCGGACACGGCTGTAATCACTATCCCTTGCTCTAAAAAAACACAGTGCTTTCAGTGAACAGGTACTGTCCGGTACTCAATACCGGCACTTCTTTAATTTGGAAAGGAGACTGCCTGCACATATCAGCAGTGCTGCAATACATTTAATGGGAGAGTACAGGTACTTCTCAGGAGCAAACAGTTACTAAATAGTGAGTACCTGCAACTTTTATTTCTTTTTAAAGCACTGGAAAAAAGTATTTTAGGAACCATGTAGAAAATTATATAACATCTAAAATATACTCTCCTGTCTTCTTCGGTGGTTAGGGTTACACTCCCTGTGAAACAATGTTACTCTGTGGTATTAGCCCTGGATTGGGATAGTTTTTGTACACGTATTTCCACATTTTTTGCTAGACGGTCCATGTCACAGAATTTCAGCGATAAAGTGCGGTATTAGAGTATTACTAAAATCAGTGGTAATGCCCCAAGTGTGCAGCAGTTCAGTCCCTGCACATTTCTGCCATTACAGTAGATCTCTAGATGGGCCAAGAGGCTTAAAGGGCAATACTTTATACTATAATACAGAACGCAAACTCTGTCTCAGCACCTTCCTGGCATGCAGAGTGTGGGTGTGTGTTAGGCGAAAGCTTTGGTGGGGACCCCACTTGAGTGTGACGTGAACACCAACAGCTTCTTGGATGTAAAACTGCACAGCCTTGGGGGACCGCCTGCTGCTCCCGGCTCTGTGCCCAGTTCATAAAACGTTTTGGGTTCGTCAGACCAAACCCCTCTCCCCTCCCCCTTCCATGCTTGTCCCCCTATTGGTGGATTTATCTGAGTGTGTGCGCCAAGCAAAGCCAACAGCTGCCTAAATCATAGAAACGTTGATATGAAACACATAGCTTTGCTGAGTGAGACCTTGTACAGTGTGTCTTGCCCTTGGGACCCCGAGGCCCCAAGCCCCCGGATGCAAAGCTCTCATGTTACCAAGTCTTGCATGACACTGTTTTTAAACTTCCACCCAGAGGATATGTCTCAATCTAGAGGTTTGCCAGCAGACGTACAAGACTACATTAAACAGAATGCATCAAGGTGTCTTTAAAAACTCAGCAGATTGACATACTAGCCTTGAAAACTGGGTCACCCCAGCGTTGGCCATTAAATACCATACATCTTGAGTGAGACCCAGCTATCTTCCTTTCTTTTTTTTAATGACAACAGTTTATTGGTTTTAGACGATACCAATACACCAGACATTCGCAGGAATTACTATATGGACCAGCATTCGCCAGGTCGACTGAGCCCGTGACAGAAAATTGCGGGAATAATATTAGCAAATACCACAACAAACCTCTCACCACTCCTAACCCCGAGTCTCCGTGCAGGAGCCGAGCCCCTGAAAACATCTGGCATGTAAATCACACAAAAAACAAAAGCATGATCAAATGTCTTTAAAGTTAAACGAATGCATTTCTTTAACATGTAGAAGCATTTCAGAGTATTACAGATTACCTCTGTGATAGAAAAGTGTTTATTAAAAGTGAGTTTTTACATAAATATTAACTGAAACACATTCCTCCCCTTGCCGTGATGACAATGCAATTAGTGAACTTAGAGGAAAGGCAGTCGCCCTGCGGTATACCTAGACCAAAATATTTATTATAGGATTTAACACTGTGAACTATTAAATAAAATACGAGAGTTTTCTTTTCACAGCGCTCTTCCCGAACTCGTGCATTTGAAGGTGCGGTCATATGTGATGTACACAAATGCGGCTTCGTGAAAAAGAATTTGCACAAAATCACACGGTGCGGAAGTATGGACGCCGTGATTAAGCTCAGATTTTTCATTTTCACACTGCAGTTCAACCAGCTTCCATTTATAGCGTGGTTTTAATTTTAAAAAATTAAACAAGAAAGGGAGAAGAATGAAAAAAACGTTATAATCAGTAGTATTTATATATCGCTTCATAAGCAGAAATATTAAGTATCAGAACGCAGACAAATAGTGGCAGGAAAAAAGAGTCTCCTTCGTTTGAACGTAAGAAATAGGTGTAAATAACATTAAACATTAAGAACATTGGCATAATGCCATTCAAGGTCAACCAGACTACTTGTCAGGAGGAGGATGCACCTATCCCCGTCCGGCCACCCCGTCTCAAATCGTTGTTTACGGGCCGAGTCCAAAGCAGGCTAAACCAAAACTACAGGTCCCAGAATGCATCGCCATGATAAAGGAAACCAAGGCCTGGGCACATGTTTAAATAACTGCCCTTCCAGGCATGGAGTTACATATCTACTCTAAACTTGTAAGAGTTAGTAAATCTATTCGAGAACTTGGCATCGTCATCTGAAGATATGCTTGTTAAAAATGTGATATTATAGAACAGAAATAGACATTCCAAAGTTGCTCTATTTCCTCCATCTGACAAATCAGACTTGCAGTGCCAATGTATGTTCTTTAGGTTTCCTTGTCCCTCAGCAGTAGTTACTCTAAAGTACCCTACATTCTAGTAGTGTAAATTCAGTTTCACTTGCGTAGCTGCCCACGGGCTAGGGGTGTCACATCTCCAGTAAGCTCCGGTCGCGGCCCGCATCGCAATACTCGGGGGGGGGGGGTCGTGTGGGGGTGGGGGCCGGGGAATTAAAAGAAAGAAAACTTACCTGACCGCCGGTCTGTGCAGCCCCTGCTGGGCCCTTGGCGCCTTCACTGGAGTGGCAACCCCTCAGCCAATACTGGCGCTGCTGCAGCAGCGCCAGGATTGTCTTAGAGCAGGGTTACTCGCCGCCCGCCTGCCCATTAGGAGACCGAGGGTTGAGCCTTTGATCAACCCTCGGTCTAATGGGCATGCGCCAGCCACAGCAGACACTAGTGCGCATGACTGGGCACGGCGGAAAAATTTACCGACCTTCACCAGTCATGCGCACTTGTGGTGCTGCCTGCCCCTGGTCTGACAATGCATCATGCATGTCAGTCAACATGACGCCGGACCGGCCACCCCCTTCAGACTCTGAAGGGGGTGGGCGATCCAACGTTATGCTGACTGACATGATTGTCAGTTCTCCCTCGGCGTCTCTGAACTTAAGTAAACTGAGTCAGTTTACTTAAGTTCACAGACGCCGAGGGAGCTGCGGGCGCGGGCGGCTTGTGGGGCAACGCCCTCGCGCCCTGATGGATGCACCGCCACTTGAGCAGACGATCCAGCAACCTATTAAGGTAAGAACTTGTTCATAAGAAATCTTTTTTCTTCCAATTTGAAGGCATCCTTGGAAGAGATTCTACGTATTTCCGGTGGGAGGGAGTTCCAGATCTTTGGAGCTGAGCCGGAGAAGGCTCGGGGGCATGTTCTCATTTTGTGAAAGATCTGAGGTTTCAGGAGGAGAGAGTTAGCACTCCTAGAGGGTCTAGCCCCTCCTGATAGTTCCAGTTTTTGTGCTGGATAACTGGGGGTTTTGAAATGGAGGGCTTTGTGAGATAGGCAAGCAATCTTTAGCTGTATTCTCGCTTCATATGGCAGCCAATTTAGGGATTTTAAGACTGCAGAGATGTGTGCATTTCTTTTGGTACCCGTGACCAGTCTGGCCGCCGTATTCAATGAGGCCCTTAGTGGGGCCAAGGTATATTTGGGGAGACCACAGAGCGTAGCACTGCCATAATCAAGTCTTGGCAAAACAAGCGCTTGGACCACTAGTTTGAAGTCAGCTTGTGGGAGGAAAGGTTTGAGCTTCCTGAGTATCCTCAACAGGTGGTTAGCTCCCTTGCATACTTTGCTAATATGAGTCTTCATGTTCAAGTGCTTGTCCAGAGTGATTCCCAGGTATTTAGCTGATTCGATAATGAGGGGGAAGCATTTGAAGGAGGTTGGGTGATTCAACCAGAAGTCTAGCTTAGGGGTGTGATTTGGAGGAGAGATGAGAAGGAATTCTGTTTTGGAGGTGTTGAGCAGGAGGTGGTTCATAGTTAACCAGTTTTGAGTAGTCAGTAGTGTAATGTTGAGTGAGGTGATGTAATCCAGGGTGGAGATTTTCAGATAAAGTTGGGAGTCATCTGCATACATATGGAAGAGAATGTCCATGGATTTTAGTGCATTAGCTAGTGGTTCCAAGAACAAGTTGAAGAGTATGGGAGATAGGGCGGACCCTTGGGGGACACCCATGGATACTGGAGATGGCTGCAAGAGAGAGTGATTCGCCTTCAGTCTTTGGGATCGGTAATGGAGGAAAGACGAGAACCATTGCAACACCGATCCAGACAGGCCCATCCTGTGCTCTAGGGTGGATAGGAGGTTGTCGTGATTAACAATATCAAACGCAGAGGAAAGGTCAAGGAGGATAAGGAGGCACAATTCATTTTGATCAAGCATTTTTTTAAATGTTGTCCATAACGTGAGTGAGAGCCGATTCGGTGATATGCCCACTACGAAAGCCAGATTGATGTTGGTCCAGGAAATGGAAACTTTCAATGCAATGTGAGCACAGAGTTGCGACGCATTTTTCTAGGAGTTTGGCGAGGGTGGGGATGTTAGAGATAGGGTGGAAGTTTTTGAGGTCAGTGCTGTCTGCAGTAGATTTTTCTATTATGGGTGTTACCTGAGCTGCTTCTATGCACTCCAGGATCGTGCCTTGTGACAGAGAAGCGTTGACAATCTTTGTCCAGATAGGAGATACTGCATCCTTGATTTCTTTGAAGATGGAAGGTTGCAACGGGTCGCTGAAAGGATTAGAAGGGTTGATACTCTGAAGAACCTTTTTAACGTCTCTTTCACTGAGGGGGGTAAAGGTGTCCCAGGAGGCATTGTTCTTGATTCCCAGGCTCAACGGTTCGATCGTGTCCGTTAGGGCCGGGCGGGGCGTAGACCCATTGGATAGCAGTAGGGCCCGCTTGGTATCCAGATCAATATTGATGAGTCTAGATTTCTCAGTAAAGAAAGCAGCCAGATCATCACATGAGGGGGGGCTGATTTCCGAATCAGGGCAGTTTGGTGCTTCCACCGATTGTTGTTTAACCAGTTCAAAAAGATTCTTGGGGCGGTTAGCGGCTTGATTAAGTTGGGATCTGAAATAGTCCGCCTTAGCTCTCTTGATTTCTTGCTCATGAGGAGATAACTTGCTGGAACTGGATTTTCCACAATGCACCCACTGTGGTATGGATTATTCTAACAGGCACAAAGGGCCCGATTCACAGAACAAACTTAAGACAAAATCCTAAACTTAGTACCATTTTGGTATTCACAGAATGCACTTACTACTTCTGGTATTCACAGAATGAACTTACTACTTTTGCGATTCACAGAATAAAATTACTACTTTTGCTATTCACAGAATGGATTTAAGACTACTAACTTTACGTCCGCACTCGGGCCGGAAATTCCGGCCCGGAGGCGGAGCTTCCGGCCCGGAGGCGGAGCTTCCGGCCCGGAGGCGGGGCTTCCGGGCCGGAGGCGGTGCTTCTGGCCCGGAGGTGGGGATTCCGGCCAGTGGCGGAGATTTAAAATCTCCACCTCTGGGCCGGAAGCTCCACCTCCGGCCCGGAAGCTCCGCCTCCGGCCCGGAAGCTCCGCCTCTGGCCCGGAATTTCCGGCCCGAGTGCGGACGTAAAGTTAGTAGTCGTAAATCCATTCTGTGAATAGCAAAAGTAGTAATTTTATTCTGTGAATCGCAAAAGTAGTAAGTTCATTCTGTGAATACCAGAAGTAGTAAGTGCATTCTGTGAATACTAGTATGGTACTAAGTTTAGGATTTTGGCTTAAGTTTGTTCTGTGAATCGGGCCCAAAGTAATTCTTCAAGGGATGTATATTGCGCAAACACAAATTGTGTGAATTTCACGCATCCCTACCAAGTCCCCGGAATTCCCTTTATCTATGGGGTGAATCTGCATCAGGGCAAAGTAACAATAAGTTCATCCATGCCAACCTCTTGAATGTTGCTAGCCAAGATGAGATGGTTGATGGTGTAAAGAGGCTCTGAAAAGTCACACACTCACCATAAGATACTTTCATAGGACCGTCACGAGGTCAAAAACACTTATTTTATGAATTAATGGTTGCAAAGGCCACACGGAAGCCATCCCAACAATTAGATGTTCTACTAATGCTCTACAACTGGCTGCATAGAAACTGGGCAGATATCAGATGGATATGAAAGATGCAATGCAAGGTTTATAAACAAAGAGGACAGGGTATAGTTCATGTCATGATGATAGCATGGTTCAGTATAGTTATGACAGTAGGGGCGACAAGCATTATTATGGGCCAAGTGATTGTGAATGACCTGGATCTAATGATTATTTGAGACATCTCATGAGCATGCTTAACTTGCAAGGGAAAGTAGGAAGAAACATGGGAAGAGCATGCAGTGTACAACATTGTAGACAATGTGTGGTGAGAAAGACAGAAGCATCCATCCCTTCTGATTTAACGCATCTTGTTGAAAAACTGAGAGAGGGTTAAACATAGCTCTACTGACAGAGAGATTTCTATGTTGGGAGAGCTGCGGAATATTTGTAAATAACACTGAAGTTTTGTTAATTTTTTATAGTGTTATGAACTCCTTAGGTGTTTGAGATGCCCTAGTTTCAAGGAGAGCTTGTTTGTAGGAACAGGGTGTTGCTTTATAATAATCCCTCTCGCCTTAGCTGTATTTCTAAAAGTCCGATTGGCCGCACTCTGCTCGTTACTTTTGGCACAGGCGTAATCGCCGTCGCCACTACATGGACCACAGTTCCTTGGGGTAACATGCTGGTAGGACGAGCAGAGTGCGGCCAATTGGATTTTTTATCTGTATTTCTGGTAAGATTTTTCAATAGGATACTTTATGGATGATTTAAGGTCTGTGAAGTATGAAACTGGATTTTACAAGGGATTCCCTCTATAAGGGGTTGGGAGTTGCTTTTGGTGCAGCCACATCTAATATAACGTTTACATCCAGATTTGTTAGCAAGGCGGGCTGACATGACATCCATATCCATCCTCGACAGATCAGTATTTGAGCTTCTGGAGCAACACGGAGGGGTGGTCAGACAAAAGGCAGGTGATTGGAGGTCAAAATAAATAGCAGCAAGGTCAGGAAGGACCGGCTGCAGGAATTGCCAGTACACATCTGCTGCCTGTTGATGGGAGGATGGATCTAACCCATGAGAAGGATCAGATTCAAGTTGGAAATGTCTTGTTCTCACATGTCTGCTGCTCACAGGCTCAACTGAAGAGAGAGAGGACATCTGCAGATAGGAATCTGTGAGAAAACAGTGAATGTATGACTTAGGAGTGGGTTCCAATATAGCCTTAGTGCCTGCCGTAGTGGGCTTTATTGGACATTTAATGCCCACTCTAGAGTTAAAGGCCCAAGCTGAAGGCAAGTTCCTTTAACAAGGGACCGGGCCTTTAATGGTCGGTAGAGCCCGCCTGGAAGAGCTACAAGGCTATTATAAAATTTTGCCCTAGGGGGCAAAATGTTCTAATTTATAAAACAAAGGCCTCACAGAGTCCAAATGGGTTTTATGGTTTTCTAACTCCTATTCGATAAAGTCCCAGATGACTGGGTCAATCATTTAACAGACCACAGAAGGAATGCAGTTATGACATTGACAAATAACAACTTCAAAGCAAGGATTACATAGATTGACTATGGTCATTTGTTGAGGCAGGACAAGTATGACTATTTCCCACACACTAGTCTGATGTTTTTATGGTCTGTCTTTCTTGACTTCTCAAGGTGAGAGTGTACAGTGTCAGCATGTGACTCCGCCATATCACAAAGCATGTTCCTCTCACTTGGTGTCCTTCGTCTATTTGAAAAGTGAATGGGCTCATGAAAAAAAGTTTGAAAATCCATGTGCAAGGTTTTCCACTCTGTATATGAAGGCAAGTTCCTTGACATTTTATTTGTAAATTTTTTAATAAGATTGGTGAACCAATATAAAGGGTTAACATAGATTACTACTGTAGATCAGGAGGTAGTTTGACGTGATACAAGATCCTACTCAATATATAAATCTTATACTTCAGGAGGAAGATGAGAGTGATTTCTATGAATTTCTTGCCTGGTCAACATGTGGATGAGGATTATGTTACTGAACAAAGGGACCAATGACTAGAGGGAAGAGTTGTAATTGAAGACTGTGTACGACAAAGAGCCAATTTACTGGGAAGTGAATAATGCAGACTATGGAGCGGGACACATATAAGCATAAATTATTCAGAATGCATGGCTGTGTCCTATGACCATGCTTCCTGAGTCTGGGAATACGTGCCCTTCCAATGTGGGGGTGGGGGGGCCTAAAACGTTTTGGGTAAAACACTACGAATTTTAAAATATTTGTTCAATGTGCTTCAAGGACCTGAGTAGAATATGTTAGTAGCTAGCATACATATTTATTGCAACCACCATCTATTTACCCACACTACCTTCAGTAGTAATGACAACACCAGCAAAAAGGGCCTTTACGGAGGAGCTACCTTGCTCTTTGGGTGGACTTTTTCCCACTCATTATCCCGATTCATTGTTCTTTTTCCGCTTTACTTGCCTGTCGTCAGATCACACAGCTACACCCAGTCACCCACTCATCCTTGAAAACTGAACACCTGCAATAAGCAACAGGAACTATGGGGCTGATGTATTAATAATTTTTGTGGTTGCAAAGCAAAATCATGGCTTTTCTACCACCAAAGTGCAAGTCACATTGTATAGAGTTTACTCTGAGAGTCTGAAATGTCATTCCTACTCTCAGTTACGCTTTGTGACCTATTACTATTCAAAAATGAAAGCAGGTGTGTAAGGGACATCCTTCTCTAGTTTGTGAGTGAGTGTGCAATGTATCAATAGTTTGAGACCGCCTGCGCAATTGTCACTTGTCACAGTGATCACTTACCCAGACCCGAAACGGGGTGGTATAAAATTTGCAACATGGAACCTGTCCTGAATGACCACGCACATCTTGTGAACGGTGATTTCCGGTATTGGATTGAGCAGACACAGAGCTAAGGAACCGCTGCATGTTTTGCCACATTGCAATTCCATCTTTTAATTTCAGTGGCGGCCGGTGTAGGTAAGCGCGGTGGGGCGGGCGGGGTGGGCATGGGGGGAGCCAAGAGACGACAGAATAGCAAAATTTAAATAAATAAATCCTATTCCGTCGTCTGTCGACATCCCACGCTGCACCGACGGCCGCTGTTTAATTTTGAAAGCAAGCCACAAGTTTTAAGGGCAGGGGATTTTGTAAAGGGTCATCCGATGAACAACGTCACAATAGATCTCAAAATGCCAGCTGACATCAACAAACAAACAAGCATTCTAGAATGCCTACTCTTGGCGATTTTAATTATGCAGGACTGGGAGGAGAAAATAATTTGTAGCTGTACACTGGAAGACCCCTTTAAAAAGAAGTTAGCATTCATGGAGGGATTGTGTGCACATAGCCCACCACCCCTGCATGCCCAGTCATACACAAAGGTGGCGATAGATCTCTTGCCTCATGCATATTTAAGAGGTCCAGGGGGCTTTGCGAACTCCTGAAAAAGGGCATTTTGTCCTGCAACTGGTTTGCACATTAGTCATAGTATAAAACAAAGTTTTTTTTTCAAACTATTGATGTGCAAAAATCTCAACCAATCGATTACGACCTTATTTTAGTACATATTAGGGGCTCCAGGGTTTTCCAAAGTCGATCTTCGAGGGCGGGATTCATGCCAAATTTTTAAGATAACTACATTTATCTAAATAGGGATATGCTAAAAATCTGGCATGGAAGCCACCTTCCAGGACCGACTTTGGAGAACCCTACATTAGGCCATATATTCCTACATTTGCTTGCAATCACTTCCGCATTAGAGGCAGAACTACTGGGATCACGAAGTCTGAGTTGAAAGCTTGGACTTGGATTGTGTATTTTATACTCAAATTGTCATAGTTAACCCCTTCGCCGCGGGGGTAATTCCCCCACGGCGCGGGGGGGCGCGCACTGCGCCGCGGTGCTCGTGACGAGCCCAGTTCGTCATGAGGCACAGTGGAGCTGTGCTCATGACGAGCTGAGCTCGTCACGACCCCGCCCACTGATTGATTGTTCCGCACAGGCGGGGAATCAATCGCGTGTGGGCAGGCCGCGGCCGTTATGACGAGCCCAGCTCGTCATGAGCACAGCTCCACTGTACCTCATGACGAGCTGGGCTCGTCATGAGCACGCAAGCAGTTAAAAATATTTTGAATGGGCCATCCAGTAAATGATGTCACAATAAGCCACCCAACCCAAGCTGACATCACCAAAAAGCAACACTGTGGAATGCCCATTTTTGTCCCAGTTTTCTCTTCACTTGAGGCCCCTCTATAAACCAGTTAACTAAAATATATTTTGTAAACTACATCACATGAGTGCTCGTTTTAAGCTCAAGGAGCGAGAAAGAAAATCCCTTTTCCTGAATATGAAAAAACACAATTGAAAATAGGACCCAGATGGTTCGGCAAATTATTATGCTAATTAGCTGTAAGGCTGTTTAATCGCTGCAAAGTAATGGTTAGGAAATCTGAACTACACTTTTTAGTGTGATTGTAGATCATATTAAAATTCTATTACTTTTCACTTAAGATGTGAATACGGGGAATAGAGCAGGCATCCATTAATACACTGACCCAAATATATTGCTTTTCGAGCACTGGGCTTTTCGAAATAAAAAATAAACCTCGGAAACATTATTACAGTTAACGCCGTCCCGAGGACAAATTGTGTGAAGCGCGGAGGAAATATTGATGTTTGCCATTGATGCGAGCCTGACTGTTGATTTATGGATAAATGTATAATTGTTTTAGCCCCTCGCACTTCTGTATTGTTAACTCAGGCAGCAGCAGGAAATGTGGTACCAATAAGTCTTCTCTTTTCCTCCTTTAAAAATATAAATTCTTAATGAACACCTGTTACAATGTTAATGAAAGTGAGATCTGTGTGTAAATAAAGGAAATTTAATAACTTAATGGGGTGGATTAAAATTGGCAACCCATCCTCTTCTAATAGCAACAAAAACTACCCAGTTCCTAGGGAGCCACACTTTTTGAAGCATCATTTCACAGTCTTAATCATGCGATTGATTTTTAATTGAAACAAACAAAATATAGTTGCTTTAGAGAGCGGGTAGATGTTAAATCAACCTGGGGCAGGTTGCTAGAGGGTACAAATTGCTGCTGTTTAATTTTGCTATTTTTTATTGTGTGGTTGCAAAAATGGGATTGTTCCCAGAAACAGCTGATTGGACACTGTGGAGAACATAGCGACCTGGTATGTAAACAACTTGTACAACATGGCAGAGTCATGCGGCATAGATTTAGTGACATGTGTCAGAATTGGTCAATGCCTCACTAAGTATGTTTTTGTGTGTGTATGTGATGCTTGTATGGAGCAAAGCTATCCAAAAAAGGTAGCAGAGCACTATAGAAGGATAACAGGCCAGCATATACATCCGGACATGTCTAAGAGCGATAGGCGGTAGCTGGTTATTGGATTGTTAATGCATTGTGATATGGGGATCTTTAAAGAGGTGCGTCTTCAACCCTTTTCTAAAATGGAGCAGTGTTTGGGGCCGTCCTGATGGATACAGGGATGTTGTTCCAGATCCTGGGCGCAAAGATGATAATGCCTTGCTGCCTTGATTTTTTTTCATTTTTTACACTTCTGTGGGCCAGATGTACGACCATTTACTTTTGCGACTCGCAAATTGCGAAAAATTGCGAGTCGCAATTTGCGAGTCGCAAAAGCAAATGTACAACAGTGTCAGAGACACTGTTAGCGATTCCCAATGGGGTCGCAAAATGCTAGCCTCATGAATATTAATGAGCCACTCGCATTTTGCAACCCCATTGGGAATAGCTAGCACTCACAGGGATGGTGGCCTGCTGGGGTCAGCAGACTACCATGTCTTTGACTGCTTTTCAATAAAGCAGTTTTAATAAAAAAAATACAGCCCGTTTTACTTAAAGGAAAACGGGAGGCATTTAAAAAAGAAAAAATGAAACACTTTCATTTAATTTCTTAAGGGCAAGTAGTGGTCCTATGGACCACTACCTGCCCTTAAAAAATATTTCAGAGCCAGTCACAAAGGGGAAGGTGTCCCCTGGGGACCCCTTCCCATGTGCAACTGTATTACCACCCTCTTGAAGAGGGTAATTTACAAAAGTTTTACAACCGCAATTGCGGTCGCAAGCCATTGGACCATGGCTTGTGACTCGCTATTAGGAAGGGAACGCCCCTTCCTAGTAGCGAGTCATAAAACACTATTTTGCGAGTCGCAAAATACTGTTTGCACATGGCACTATGAGAATTAGCATGCGGAAACGGGTCGCAAACCCGTTTGCGCATGCTAATTCTCGTCGTACATCTGGCCCAGAGTCTCCAGTCAGGTGGTATCCTGGATTCAGGTTTGTCGACAGCCACAGGAGATGGTGAGTTTGTCTGCAAGATATGCGATGGTGCTGGTCAAGATGGCTTTGTCAATGATGCAGCTGGTTTTGAAGAGGGTACCGGCTGGCAAGAGGAATCAAAAGCGATGCATCAGGATGGGGGTGATGTGATCATATTTTTCCAGCCCTAGAAGAGATGTGCTGTGGGGTGTATGATGCATTTATATGGTGCCACCATGGAGTCTAGGGGGCCATTGAGCAGGGCATTAGCACCATCTAGATAAGAAAGTATGAGGGCTTGAACAGCAGTTCTGAAGTCACTTTCTGGAAGAAGCAATTTCCCATTCTTTAGAAGAGAGAGCTGGCACCAGGCCATCTTTGTTTCTTTGTCTATGTTCCTTGGGGGTGAGGTTGATGTCAATGGAGAATGCAAGTGACTTGGCATTCAGTGAAAGTTGGGGATCGAAGCCATCAAGGTTCATGCCATTGACCCAGGCTTGTACTATTTCCTGTTGTTCTTGGCAAATACCAGGAATTCTATCAAGTGCTTACCATAGACAAAGCTCAGGTGTATGTTGGGTAGCAAGGAAGGGTAAATACTGCACATTTAGAACAGAGTTGTTAAAGTTTATCTCTGAAATTCCTGGACCTGAAGTGTTTTGTGAACTCTGATGAAAAAGAAAAGGGCAGTGTCCGCTAACTACCATCACCTCCAACCTTTAATAATACAGCCGCATTACTGCCATGTTTCTCGTGTTGCGCCAGGTTTGAGGCGTTTTTGGGAACTCTATATTACACAAACTAATTCCTATCTTTTTATATTAATGAAACACAAAAGTGCTGTTGTACTACTACCTGTCATCCTAACCGCCTCACCCCATATTTCTCAATGCAATGATTCCTACATTATTGCATTATTAGGGCTCTATATATTTGTGGCTGTGTGGGGTGCAGAATAATGGTGCATAAAATTGTATCTGAGTCTTCCTATGTAAGAATACTTTAATGGCATATGTTGTCACTGATGACAAACAAAATAAAAAGAGGCATGGAGTTTGACGCCTTAATGGTGTCAACCAATTTCTGGTGAATCATTCAGTCAAAAGGCATCTACAAAACCACACCTCCTTCTACGTACTAGAGGAAGGATCTACATTCACAGGATCTATATGATGTGACCCATCTATTAGGTCATGATTGGTACCTCCCCGAACACAACAAGACTATTGGTCACATGTAGTGGGAAGAAGGCTACAAGGGTAAATATTAAAAGATGGAAACTGAAGCGTTACCTCATAGTCCATGTTATCTTCCTCAAAAGATAATGGTTTAAATGATACTTTCAATAAAAAGAAACTAGAGATTTTGCTGACAAAGTTTTGATGTTCAGTGTTCCATAGACTTCTTTAAACTGCAAAGGAAAATCATCTGTTCTCAACTGCTCTATGGTTATGCCATTTTATAGTCCTATTGGTTGCAGTACGGTGTGACGTCACAATGCCTCCAGTCCCCATCCGTTGCCTCCTTATGGATTGAAGACAGAGATGGGCTGCTCTTGCCATCACTTCCATTAAAACAGCGGTGTACAGCAGGGCCATATCCATGCTAGATTTTCAGGATATCGAGAGAAAATAAATAAATTACATTAAAAGGAACTGCCTGGAACTCCTCTACATAGTGATACGTCTACAAATCTAGCACCGATTGTCAGTCCTGGACATATGTTGCACACAACTATTTTAAACTGTTTTTGGGGATATTTTCAAGGGTATTTCTGACTCACCCTTGGCCCACCTGCACAGTCCTTGACAGCTGAAGTCCACTGTTTCATGAACAGGCTTTTCATGTGAATTTTAAGAACCTTAATTGAAAATTTTAGCTAAAACAAATTTGCGTGGACTCTGGAATCAATGGTAATGTCTGGTACCTGAATAATCATGTAAGATGTCTCTCAGGGATGGACAATGCCTAAGCACCATAAGCAGGCAAATCTTCCCTCTGATGAAGAAAGTAGGCTAAATAGGGTTCTCCTGGAGTGCAAATGACAGAGTTACAACAGAAGTGAAGAAGAAGGTGCAAAATTAAATCCTCACCAAATAAACAAGATATGACCTATGAAAAACTTTCTTCAACACCAAGGTCCAAATCAAGAAATTGGCATTCAATACACAAAAGCAATATTGCAGTCCACTGGATAAGTCACCACTCCTAAACATACCCGGCATCATTGGAGGATCCCCTTCACATTCCTCTGATATTTAACAACTAAGTTGGCGCAAGCACAAATGTGAAGACACCAATTTCAAGGCATTTTTGACTTTTACAAATCTGAGTCAATGACAAAATCCATTATTAGCCCGTGGTCAGACTGGCTGTGAGTATGGGATCTTAGTATGGCAGGCCAAAACTGAGAACAGGGGTGAATTGAACAAGTAGAGAAAACCAATGGATAGTTGCAAGATGGCATAGGGAGTTCCAAACATGATGGAGAGTACTAGCATTAACTGTGCTTGGTCTAGATCTCACCCTACGACCCATGACTTGTCTACCGCTGTGAAGATAATCTATAAAGGAACATAATACTAGACCATTATCATGGGTTGAAAGAAAACAAAGATGTTTAGATAAGGCACTGAGATCTAACTGAGTCGCCTAATTACACAACTAAATGGAGAAGTACAGCGGAGAAAACCAAAATGATATAGCACAATTAATACACATTTAAACAGGCCCGGACAACACATCAGCTTAAAGACTAAATGACAAAATAAAAATATATTTGTATACATGGAACAACTGAAAAAGGACTTCCATTGAACCCATCACTAGAGAAGGCCTCGGTTATTTCATATCCAGTTCATTTGAAAGTGAGTAGTTTCTCCTAAATGAAAATCTGATACAGCGAATGTGAATTATATCATTTGAGAATGAATGTTAGGTTAGGATGGTCTTATAAAGTGCACACATTCACCTGTAAGAGTCTCTTGTTGCTAAAGGGTATCTTGGTACTAATGTGATTAAAATGCCTCAAATTTAAATGTAAATCTGTTATTCCACATCAATTTCATGTGAACGTAAATAGGATCCACTAAATGTGAATGAGATCGAGTGAAAGTGAATGATATCAATTTAATCTGAAAGTGAATGATATCCCCTAAATCTAAACGTAAACTTGAAGAATATTAATGTGTTAAGGAAATCCACTTGGTGTGATAAATTTGAATGAGGAAGGAATCCACTAATTTTAATGGGATTAACTAACTGTGAATAAGATTCACTGGAAAAGAAAGTAAGGGAAAGCAAACAACTGTGAAAAATATACACAAAATTTGAATGTTGATAGTATGTCTTGTATTAGGTGTGTATAGTGCACACTTATTCAAAAGGCAGGAGAGCACTGTATCCATAAAAAAATCAAAATGGGCATTGTTTACCCAAAGCAAAAGTAAACATGATCCATTGAAAGTGAACGTGAATGTAAACGAGATTCGCTAATTTTGAATGTGATCCAGTTAATTTGAATCTGAAAGAGAACAACTGTATGAAATTGAGACAGAATTAAATGCTATAACTCAGGTTAATATCAATGATGTCAACTTAGCTTGTTGTTTACCAATTTAAAAATATATGTGAAAAAACCTGGAATAAGAAATTTGAAGATTTGGGGAAAATAGCATAACATAATTACACATTTCAGGATATAGATCAGTTGAGAGGCAGCACATTACTACCAAACAATACTGTATTTTTAATCTTCGCTTTGATGTACCCACCATAATTACAGATACAACCGTTAGGCAATGGTTGTTTAATTAAATCTCTTACCTTGTAGCCCTGACATCAATTTTAAATTCTCATCTTGCTTTTGGTAATTCCAAGATGGTCACAAGCGCATAAAGAGGATGCCATGCCAAATACTCATCATTCATTCACTTGAAAGAATGGGCAAAACTCTCTAGGCCAGCTCTCATCATAACGTTGATCAAATTTCTTCCTTCATAATGCTATAAGTGACAGTGCTAACCTTTGTCTCTACCATAAGGATCATCTCTATTCCCTATGTTAAACTGTACATGTGACCATTAGAAGTCACAACTTAATTGTGCATAATCATGTAGTCTGCATTCAGTTGTTGTTCAGTGTCTTACAAATAAGTTCATATGATAATGAATAAATTAATGCTAATTTTCTTTATAGACTAATTTATGGAATTAATTGAATTATTATGTGCCTCCAAAAATCTTTATTGTCCATATCAGGTGTGATATCGATGCAGTGAAACTTGCAATGAACTTTGATTCATTGAGGATAGTTGTGAATATTTTTTCATTTTGTTAAGAAAGCAAATTTTACACTGCCAGTAACCTAATTTTGAACTTGATCAGTGATGTAATTACTTTTTAGTGTAATATGGGTTTACGTAGTATATAATCTTGTTTTACACGGTTTTTAACTGACAACAACATGCTTTAAGATATGGGAATGAGATTAGGGTCCTACTTACAAACATGGGGTTACATTCTGATCCCTGTGCAAATAGGAGTTGGTTTTGGTATTAGAATTCAGATTTGTTATGAAATTATCACACCCCACTGTTTCCCCATGAATTCGGGAGGTCAAACATTCTGAAATTTACAGGAGAAACAGCCTAGCAAAACCAGCAAAACATGTGGAATTTGGTGTATTCAATGACAATTCTGCATAATTTACCGCATTTCCCATTTGAAAACTCAGAATAAGAGGTTGCTGCCATTAACGATAAGCGCCTCTGGGTTATGGTATTTACGGGTGTGGTAAATACCTCTCCAAATGCCACCCAAATTGGTGTCAGTGGCTTAGTGTTGGAGAAGTGCATCCAGGGGGGTATTCCAATTGGTTGCACAAGTCTTCAGTCTACAGTATGTCCATATGCCAGAAGTAAGATATAGTTTTAATGTTGTCTTGAGGGGTATGTAGGTTGTTTGCTCTCTGCTGTGAGTATGCATGATTTGCAGTCTAATGCATTGTTTGGGTTTGTAGTATGGATGTCGCCTGTGTGATGGTTCCTGATGGTGTGTCTGTGTTGTAAGGTGTTGGAGTGTACATGGTATGTTATAACCACACAAATTCCAGGAAAAAAATGGAAATGTAATTGAGGACCACTATTTATACAGAAGATCCAATAAGTTTACCAGTAATTTATTCACATCTTAAATAAGTAACAAAGTATGTAAAAAGTACTTCCTCAAATTATCTATCAAAATGCACCTAGTTTTTTTGAATGAAATTTTGGATTTAAAATATTTTGGAGTGTGCTGCTTTCACTTGTTATCTTCCCATCTACTACTGCTCACACTATTCCTTGTCCATTAACACTCCTCCAAGGTAGCTTCCTGTTGCCTGATGTATTATGCAATTAAACAGAAAGAATTTTTTTTTTTAAACTGTCTTGGGCAATAATTAGTAGATCGACGAATAGAAACTCTTCTTCCCTGAGAGAACTGGCATATATATCAGATCTCCACGGTTAAGAGTCAACAGTAAACTATTACCATCCAAAATGGAATCACAGATGTAATTGTAGGAAAGTAGGATTAGCTTTCATGGTCACTCCCACTTTTTCTGGTGTCATTATGTTTTACTGACTAGTCTGACTGGGATCCTGCTAATCAGGACACCAGTCTCTGTGCTTTTTCCCTAAATTTGAGATGGTGAGTAGTAAGGCACACCCCGTATTGGCTACTGGTGTACCCTTGTAAGTCCCTAGTATATGGTACTAAGGCACCCAGGGAATAGGTACACCAGGGTCCCCCATGGGCTGAAGCATGAATTATGCCACCCAAGGGAGATTACTCAAATTGTGACTACAGGCCTGCCATTGCAGCCTGTGTAAGCTGGTGCTAGCACCACTTATGACAGATTTAAGTTTCCTTATATGTGAGGTCACTGATTTTAAAACATATAAGTCACCCCTAAGACAGGTCTTTCAATCCTGAAGGCAGGGTGCTCGGTTATAAGTTAGAGGGTGCCCCTGCATGAGCAGGACGGTCCTACAACCCACAGAGTCCATTCTCCCGGGTTGTAAGTGCATCAGCCATTAAGATACATAGAGTGCCCATGCGTCATTGCGCGATGGCTATCTCTAAACTGGCTGTAACAAAACCCTGTCGTGTTTGGTATCAAACATGTTGGAATTAGGGTGTATGATTCCATGCACTGTAAAGCTCCTCCGGGAGGCCCTTAGTGCTACTGGTACAAGTCTTCTGAACCGGGAGAGCAAACTATGGCTGCTGCCACCAGAGACACAATTCCGCCCTCCTGCTGCTGAGCCAAGCTCGAGCAGGGGAAGGCAGGACAATATGTTTCTGTCACAGGGAGGTGTGACCGACTCCCAGACAGGACCTAGTGTGTTGGGACAGGGTGGGGGCGCTAGCCAATGCCACTAGACTGCTTTGAAGG
This sequence comes from Triturus cristatus, assembly GCF_964204655.1. Classification (NCBI taxonomy): domain Eukaryota; kingdom Metazoa; phylum Chordata; class Amphibia; order Caudata; family Salamandridae; genus Triturus; species Triturus cristatus. The sequence goes on from NC_140593.1 coordinate 1,087,131,950, forward strand.
GCACATTTGGTGCCCTCCTTGCATACTCCAGTTGGAACCAGTTCAGGGAGCCGTTGGCTCCCGCTCTGGTGCGAAACTGGCCAAAGGACATGGGAGTATCCTCCCCACTGTCCAGCCCCTCCCGTGGGAGGGACCCTTGATTCGTCCCAACCCTTTCCTTGGGGTACTTAAGGGCTTACATGTGGGTGGTTCCTTAGATTCGTCATGGAACAAGATTCAGATCCGAAACCACTTCATCTTCAACCAACTGGGAAGACTTCTGCTGATCCTGGTCTTGTCGTCCTGCCAGTCTTCTGCACCATCTGTGCCTGTGCTCCATACAGGTCCTTTTACAGGCCAGTGGATATCCAAGACACTGAAGACACTGAAGGAATCTCCCTTGAAGTGAAGGACTCACTTCTCTGCATCTGGAGGCACGCCAACAAAGCTGACCGGTCTCCTGTTCCTGAGCTCCTACGGACTCCGAAAGGTTCAGCAACTTAGGTGGCAGTTTTGCAACTCCCTTGAGGCATGCACTGTCTTCACAGCTAGTTTGAAGCCAGTATCCCTCGTCGGAACCGCTGGAGCAGTACCTCTGTGCACCGTATCGACTTGCCGTTGCAAAGGCTTGTTGACTCTCTTCACCAGAGTTCTTCGGGCTCCAAGAAGCTCCAGCCTCAAGCATCTCCTGCAACCAGGATCTTTGCCTGCACCACATCCTCTCATCCTTTGGTGACCTGCTCAAGGTCCTCTTGCAACTCCTGTGCCTTCAGCCTGTGGGTTCTCTTGAGGGTCTTCTTTGGCTCCAGTGGGCTCCCCTGCTTGCTTGGGCCAGCTCTGACTTACCTGCTTGTGGTGAGTCACTTGGACCTTGCTGGTCCCGACACTGCACCTTTTTTGACTACTACGTTGGTTGCAGTTGCCAAAGCTTGTTAGTGGCCCTGCCAGACACTGACCCCCTGGCTCTTGATATCAGGCATGGTACAGCTCATGAATGGCTCCTGGTCCATACAGCTGCAACTTCAATGGCACCATCAACTCTCCTGCATCCCCGACACCGGTGGGCATTTGTTTTCCTTGCCTCCTGGTCACTTCTGAATGGCATAGACTCTGTCCCATCTGCATGCAGGTACATCTCATCTTGAATCCACCTTTGGGTTTCACCGGACTCTTTTCACCTTCTTCGCCAGTGGCTTCTTCACTGAAGTTCTCGATTGTGGTCTGCGGCAGTTTCTGACGTCACTTCGCACCCATGCACCCGGCTTCCCTGGTGTAGGTATCCTGGTTCCTGGGGTATCCACTGGTGCAGTGACTCTCCAACCTTCCATCTTCCACGGGTTTTCTTCGGGGTCTGCTGGGAAGGGTCCTTCTTCTTTAAAATTGCAACGCGACTTACCCATTGACATGTATTGAGCACACGGTCGTATTCCCACTTGCACACGGACTCCGTGGGGTTCCTCGGTACTTACCGTGGGTGGTTCTTTGGGTCGCTGGCTCTTCTACAACTTCTGGGTCCAGTTCTGACTTAAGTCGTGGTTTGCAGTCCACTATTTTAGTATATAGTTTGGTCTCTCCCTGGAGACAATTGTGTATTTTTGCTACTTACGTGTTCTATTATCACAGTATTGTGTGTATTGTGATTATATGTCTCAGGCTAGGAGATACTGCAATGTATTAATTGTATATGGTATTGTATTGTATATGGTTTTTATAAAGCGCAACTATCACCCGACGGGTACCTTGGCGTGTGCTACATGACTGATCATCAAACGGTTGGGGGAAAAACGAGAGAAAAGCAAGCGGGACAGTTCCAAGGCCGTCATGCTCTAGGGAACAGCCAAGTTTTAATCTTCTTTCTGAACTGCATAAGATCATGAGACTTTCTAAGTTCCAAAGGAAGGCTGTTCCAGAGCTTAGCTGCAGCATAGCTGAAAGCCCTACCCCCTAACCTGACTCTCAGAATCTTCGGAACTTTCACCAAACAGGCAGTGGCAGACCGGAGACACCTTGTTGGTATAAACCATGCAAAGGTCTCTTGAAGAGGTATGGGTCCAAGGCCTTGTAAGGCCTTAAAGACCAAACATAGGGACTTAAACTGGACCCTCTGCAATAAAGGCAGCCAATGAAGCTCTGTAAGGGTCAACGAGCCCGATGAACAACGTGGTTTCATCAGAGCCAGTTTAGCCGCCACAGTTTGAACTCTTTGAAGGCTTTCAATCAGAAATTTAGGGGCCTCCAACAATAGGGCTTTACAATAGTCTAATCTACTGAGGATGATGCTACCAACGACCAGCGCTCTGGCCGTCACTGTTAGTACCGGGAGAATAATGAGTGTTTATAATAAATACATATTTTCATAACTACACTGTGTCGTTCTTTTTCACTCAACCTACACCATAAGATTAAGTACTGGTAAAACAAGCTGCTTTACACTCCTTCTGGACTAAGCCTGAAGGCAGCTTCCCACAGGTACCACTTAGAGAGCTTTCTAAGGTTGTCTAATACCAATAAAATCACCATAAGGGTTGTCCAGATCAGTTCAGGGTGCTACACTTGCATAAGTGAGCATCATATACTAAGCCAGCCTCCTACAGTGATGGACAACACCTTCTCAAAGCATTCTGCAGCACACATAGAAAGAGGAACACCCCTCTCAGGATTGTGTTTGTGCAGGAAGGTACCCCTTCCTGCAGAAAAACAACCCTACATGCAACGGGGGCACCCTTGCACCATGATGCAAGGCTGCCTGCGTTGGCGCTAGGCTTCCAAAAGGGTGCCAGTGCAGGGCGCGTTGCTCGTTGCACAATGAGTCATGTGCCATTCCCACAGCTGATTTCTGGAGTTCGTGGTCTGCGAATGCTGCAAAAGCGCGAACTTGGATAGCGTTTTTGGCTGTAATGAGAGAGGTAAACCACTTCCTATCCGGCTTTCGCCCTAAAACAGAACCTCTCAATCTCCTATTCTTAGCAGTAGCCACCCTCTCAGTTGCGGCTCGCATAGGGCGTGCTCCGGGGCATTGAGGCGGGGCGGGGGAGGGGCAGGGTGGGGGGGTTGGTAAACTCAGACATACGACGGAACGGAGGAAAGTAATAACTCCGTTCCGTCGTATGTCCGAGTTTACTATCCCCCCACCCTGCCCCTCCCCCGCCCCGCCTCGCAGAACGCCCTATGCGAGCCGCAACTACCCTATGCGCTATCAAACCTCTAACCACTGTTCGTTTAGAGAGATCCATCCCATGCTCTAGAGTGCTGAGTTGTCTTCTCGTCCAATAGATCCTGATAATGGGCGCAAATTATTTGCAAAGGTACTTGTAAATGTTTTTTTCACTGTTTAGCGTTACATTGATCCAACTTAGTATTTACTTTCAGGTTTAAGGGGAACAATATGGAGCCCTCGAACGATGCACTATCCCAAAGCAACAGCCGATGATTTCTATCTGTGGCGGTAAAATTAACTTTTCCCTTTAGCTTTTATGGCCTTTTGTCAACTTAAATTGTGTTGTCGTATGATTACTTTGCAGAAATTGATTTTTATGTAAAATTAGTAATGTGTCAGTTTTTTAAAATTGTATTCAGTACTTTAGATGGAAGCACTCAGTAGAACGACATCACCGAAAAATGTAACCAGGTGTATAGCATTCTTTTATTATGACACATATTATGTACATATATGGGTGAGCTTGAGTGTGCATTCCATGTTTTAAGCCGCTAAAAGCTGTTCTAGTCTCAGCTACACATCTGCACCACTAACAGAAGCTGCACAGTATGTATTTTGGAAAGTAGACAGGTAGGTAAACGTGCAGACCCTGGTTAGCACTTCCAGTCTACCTGCAGGATAATCCCATTCATCCCCAATCTCTTCTCAACCAATGTGGAGAACTTCCTTTCCCCTTTTCCCGCCACCTCGGTGATGGGCTAGAAACATTGGGGCTTATTTACCAACCCTGTGCGCCGCAGGAACATCACTTTTTGTGACGTACTGGCAGCACAACCTGCTTCCCCATATTTACAAGGACACGTAAAGCCACCCTACTTGGCTTCTCGTGTCCTTTTAAATATGGCCTCTTTACATGCAACACTTTGTGTGAAAAGGGGCATGCCGTGAGTGTTGCTGTGGGTGTTCCCAGGCAACACCCATGGTTTCTGCCGCATTTCCAGAGTTATGAGAAATCGTAAGCCTGGAAATGCGTCAGAATGATATGCTTCCCTAGAGGAAGCGTAGGGAGACGGAGGCGTAGCGAGGCGCAATGAGGAGAAATGTTTTCATTTCTCCTCTTTTTTTTCCTCTTTCTAAGCCTGCTACATTCTGCAGCACACATAGGAAGACAAAATCACCTGTTGTGTTGTTTTTGTGCAGGAAGGTGTGCCATGGTGCAAGGGTGCCTGCATCAGCGCATGGCAGTTAATTGTGCGCCAGCGCAGGTGACAGCAAAGGAATCTGTCATATCATTGTAGATATGACGCATCTCTTTGCTTTAGACTTAATGCAGAGTGGCGCAGCCAAATGCCTTGTGGCACCACACTGCGTTAATTCCTTGTAAATAAGACCCTTTGTGTATCTTCTTTCTCATGGCGCACTTTGACTCCTGCCCTCCATGCAAGGGGCGAGGAATTGACTCCTGACATTGACCATTGCCCCCTGTCTTCCACCCCCTAAGCCCCAAAAGACAACAGAGGGACTTTTGAGGGCTACAGCTAGAATAGCTAAATTGTCAATGCGATTACAGGATTATAGGTATGACATCCAGTATTTCCCTGTTCCAAAGAATTTTACTGCAGATATTTTTTCTAGAATGGCATTGCCTTTAACTGAGATTGGTAGGAATTTGTGGAATGAATTTTCAGTTGACAACATTTCACAAACGAATGTGCCCTAAGACAGCTTTGACCAAAATTAGTGGTTTTAAACTAAGAGCAAGGATGAGATTTTAAAAAGAGTGAAAGGGAAAATAGTGAATGGATATGGTGACTTGGAGAAAAAAATTCTGAGATATGAAAACAGAGGATTTTGGGAGGTTGGAGATGAATTGAGGGTGAATGATTCTTTGGTGTTACATGGGGAGAAAGTAATTCCCAAATATTTAAGGGAATAAATCATCAATCTGTGTTCTGAGGTTCATTCTGGTATCACACGTACCAAACGGAGATTGAAAGAGTTGTATTGGTGGCCCGGAGTAGATATGGATGTTGGAAGGTTTGGCAGATTATGTGCGAAATGTGAAATGGCTGACAAAACTCAGAAATCATTTAATTCACCTTTAGGTTCCTTAGGGTGTCCAAAATTACCCTGGGAAGACGTCCTTTGGATATAATGGGACCAATAAATTGGCAGGATGGTACAGGCAAAGACATTTTAGTCTTGGTGGATGTGGTCTCACATTGATTGGACGTGGAATTTGTGGATAAAGTTTACATCATAGCAGTGAAAAAGTTCTTGGATGAGATATTTTGAAGGGAAGTTTTCCCTGCAGTCATACTTTCTGATAGCCAAGTAAAATTTAAGTCCTCTGAAATGAGAGTACACTTAAGATAACATAACATGTGTATTTGTAAAGCGCACGTTCGCCTGGAGGCATCTTGGCACTGAATAACAGATGTTTATTGTTACCAAACTCAGTGGTACTCACTTTATCGACCTCAGATGGATGAAAGGCTGAGTGGACCCATCAGGATTTGAGGCTGAACACAGGCTCCTTCAGTGGATGCATTAGTCCATGAGCCACCAGACCCGAATGAGCCACCAGATGCTTAAAAGCCTCTGGCATTTAACAGACATCTACTGCCCTTTATCATCCAAGTGGGAATGGTATTGTGGAAAGGATGAACAGAAGTATCAAAGGAATCTTCCAAGTCTCTAACAAGAGCAATGTTTCGTGGGATTGCGAAATACGAAAAATGGTGTGAGCACACAGGACAACCTGTCATGGTTCTGTAGAGAAAAGCCCATTTTCATTGATGAGGGCTTGAGTACCATGCTCTAAAGTCAATCCAGGTTGGATGAAGAAAAATGAAATGATGGAATATGATATCCAGGAGGTGAGAAAGTGTATAATGGATTCACACAAAAAAAAGCTGTATTACAATTGTAAACATATTACGAAACAAGTGAAGCTGGTTGCTGGTTAATGGGTGCGAGTGAAATGTCCCAGGAAAGTTGCAAAAGGAGAAAGCAAATTTAGTGAACCTTAAAATGTAATTAAGGTAATTAATAACACAGCTGTTTTGGACAATGGTGAAGTATGGCATGTAAGTCGTCTGACATTGGCGAGAAGCGTGACTGATGATAGCGGATTTTATAAAAACATTGCTAGTAACTACTGTTGGTTGGATCAAAGTGGTCTTACTCCAAGAATTGAGTTAGTTCCAGAAAATTGTTCTGATGAACATGTTGAGGAAAATTCAAGTTCTATAGGGATTTGGGTCATGCAAGTGAACAAAAATACCTTGAAGTAGCACAAACTAACACCAAGTGTGGTATAGATTCTCAAGAAACAAAGGAGGTTAGAGCCTCAAAAAGAAGAATTGTCAAGAAACAAAAATAATTGGAGATGTTTATTTTTAGAGCTGATATAATCACTTTGTTTAGTTGTTTTAGATTTAGTTTTAAGCCAAGCACATCTTACTACACTCTGTTAAAAGAAGGGGGATTGTTTAGTATTGTGTAATAATTTATTACAGCTCTCTGTGTTCTCTAGAGTAATTCCATGTTCTGTATTCTGTATATATATTGTGGGGTTGAGAATGTTGTAGGCATTCTTTGCTGGCTGGGATGTAGATGCTACACCTGTTCTTCTGAGGTTGGAATAAAGGAAGACTAATACAAGTTCCATGCTTGTTTGAAGCTTTATTACCAGACGGAGATACTACAGGGGGCCAACATGCTTTGAACCGTTGTTTGCAGCACAATGCAAAAACAGGGATTCTTTTCAACATTTTAGAAAGCGTGAGCGCAACAGACTTTGGGGCAGATTTACAAGCCCCTTGCGCCACTTTTGCGTCAATTGTCCCATGTTAAAAGTGATGCAAAAGTGGCGCAAGGGGCTTGTAAATCTGCCCCTTTGACTTTTAAATTCAGCTAGGACAAAGGTGTACATACTAAACCAGGAGAAGAGTTTCTAAAGCAACAACCCTGCACACCTTCAGCACAGACTGGAGAAACTCTTACTAATTGAAGCAACTTGTGCAAGAATTATGTGGTAATTTCACATGCACAAACACGCAACTTTGCATAACATTAAGCAGGAAAACTCCCGTAAATTCTGAGGCCTAAGAATAATTCTGAGGACATTTATGCTAAGTCAACTACTCACTCACTACTATCCCATACACAAACATGGGTTATGTTGACAACATGCACTAAGGCCCATAATTTATGCTAACATAATCAAACATATAGAAATGTGAGCCGACAGATGACAACATGTTTTCTTTAACATCAGGCAGAAGGAACATTCACAAAGCTATGCCCAAAGCCTTGAATGAAAAATGCCTTTTATTTTCTACTTTATCAATGAAAAAAGAAAATCAAAGTGAAATGCTAATGCTTCAACCTAAGCAATACATAGGCAACCTGTACAGGACTTCATTTCTATTTCAACTCAGAATCACTGTTCAGTCCATCTCTGACTTGGGAGTGAATTCATATAAAGAAAACATGCAAGCTATACATTAAACATCTCCAGTCAATTTAATACATCACTGTGGAACCAGTTAGCACAGTCATTTTTCATTGCTTGACCTCACTTTTAATTAGAGACTAAATTATTAATGCCGTTTGATAGGAGATAGAGTGCCTGTGAGGGCAACTGCTCTCTAGGCCAGCTCCCTACAACTACACACTCAGGTTTTGTACATTTCAAATAAAACACAAGCGGCCAGGGGAAAACAATTTACATTTACAGCTCAGAAAGAGTCTCCATCAATCCAGAGTCTGCGGCTAATCACACCTGCTGCAAGCCTACTGCACAAGGCTGAGAGAACATGCTAGAAAGCGGTGCTTTTTTGTACTGTTCACTCCAGAAATTCTGTATGGGCAGTGACAGAGTTATTTAGATATGTGGCAAAATAATTGTGTATTCAAGGCGATTCAGACTGGTGGGAAAGTGGGAGGATTGGGCGCTTCTATACCTGTCATTTTTAGAGCTGGGCCAGTCAGACAGAAGTCAGAAGCTTCGATTCACAAAGACATTTGGGGGGAGATTTTCGAAAAAGTTGAGCAATGCAGCGCAGCCCACAGCGAGGCTGCGCCGCGTTGCGCGACAGGGAGGGAGCAGGAGAGCACCATATCTCCAGAGATAGGCTCTCTCCTCCCCTTTCCCTTGCGCCGGCGCTGATTTCAGCTGCCGTGCGCCATGCACACACCTTAGCGCCGCAGCGCTAGAGTGTGTGCATAGGTTTTGTACAGGAAGGATACCCTTCCTGTACAAAACACTATGCAAGACACGATGCAAAGCTTTTCCCACTTTGTATATGTGCTGCAGAGTGCAGCACCCATGGAAAGTCAGAAAAGCACAAAGAAATTAAAGCATTTCTCCTGCTAGCGCCTCCTTTGAAGGGGCGTTAACTTTTAGCGCAAAACCATGTTTACAAATCTTTGGATATATGTTTTTGCATCGAAAGGCATGGGTGGTTGCATGGGAACGCCCATGTACCACCCATGTCACAATCCCTCAGCGCAAAGTAACACAAAACAGGGCTTGGCACTGCTTTGCGCTACTTACAGGGCACTTTCCAGCGCAAAACAAGTTTTGCGCTGGAAAGAAAATAGCAAAACAAAAATTTGCGCTGGTTTGCGTCACTTTTGTGACACTAAACCAGCGCAAAAGTTTTGAAAATCTGCCCCTAAAATGAATAATGCATAATGTTAGCCTCCGTGTCTTTAATGAAATCCAGATTCTCTAGTCATGGTAAATAGGAGAATCGCAATTATCTATTTCTTTTAGGGACTATGGGCCAGATGTACATAGGTTTGGCTTTGCGATTACCAAACAGCCAATTTTTGCAGTTCGCTTTTTGGGAATCGCAAACACCCATGTATTAATGTGTTTTTGACACAATTTGCGATTCCCAGTGGGTCGCAAATTGACCTACCTCATGAATATTCATGAGGTAGGTCTCAGTTTGCGACCCATTGGGAATCGCTAAACTCATAGGGATGGTGGCCTGCTGGGATCAGCAGACCACGATGTCTGTGACTGCTTTTCAATAAAGCAATTTTCTTTTTAAATGCAGGCTGTTTTCCTTAAAGTAAAGTGGGATGCATTTCAAAAATAGAAATGAAAGGTTTCTATTCATTTTTCAAGAGTAGGCAGTGGTCCGTGGTACCGCTGCCTACTCTTAAAAATGTTTTCACCAACATTCACAAAGGGGAAGTGGTCCATTGGGGACTCCTTCCCATTTGTGAATGTGTTACCACCAATTCAGAGTTGGTGGTAAAATGCGAATGTCTTACGACTGCATTTTGGTCACAAAACATTGGCACCTACCACTGCGAGTCAGAATTAAGAATGGACATCGTAAACACGCCCGTCCTAATACTGAATTGCAAACTCTATTTGCATTTCGGTAATAGGTTACCGAATCACAAATAGCGCTTGGTACATGTAAAAAAGTATTTTTTCGTTCGCAAATGGCCTGATTCTGCAAATCGGGCCGTTTGTGACCAAAAATTTGCTTTGTACATCTGGCTTATTGTCCTTTCCAATGTCTGTGTCCACTTTGGCAAGGTGTCTGCATTCTGTGACGTGGGAGGCCTATATGGAATCCTCCAGGGCTCTCTGATCTGGGGTATCCATTTGGGCATCCTAATAGCAGTGGTCTGGTTAAAGGCACTACATCATTCTGTTTGAAACCAATAGACAATACCCCGAAACTGGTCCAAGGATGCCTGTTTCTGGTCCACGGAGTACCTGGCCTGGCAGTTCGGGCTTAGATTGTTCCTATGGGGAGCAGGGTCAAGACTGATTTGCACATGGCTGGGTCCAAAACTGGGGTGGCATGATGTGCAAAAAAACAATGGATTGGGATGCAGCCAGAGTGATTGCCAGTGGCTGAGAATAATTCAAGCATTGCATCAATCACCGTGTTGTTTTTGCATGAAATCAAGACTGTGCATATCATGAAGAAAGTTTGGACAAACAAATAATACTTGCTTCTAGTCTTACCATAAACATATTGTTTCTCTAATGTAACTACTATTAAAACATGGTGGCTAGCATTATGCCTCCCCATTGAGCCATATGTATAATACAATTAGAAGTATATTAAACATATTTTGTGATGCTTTCCTCTTTTTTATTAGTAACATAATCAACAGAGAAAAACAAAGAATAATTATTAACAGGTTCTGCGCGTCCTGCATAATACATTTGTGTATGCCTTCTATAAACCAACAGATCAGTGAATAGATACTGGAAGTGTTTCATAAACTCACTGGTAAATCAAGGTGGCTTTCCTATCTGCATATCAATTGTTGCTTTATTTATCTCAAGTGCATTAATTGGCCAATTTAGCTCTTTTGAATCATCCTTGCTCGGTTTGTCCAGTTTAAGGTTGCTATGAAAGTTATTAAGTAGGATCAGGTACCAGGCACAATCCCCTGAGTAGAAGTGTTTATAGCACCTTAACTAATTGGATATTTTCTCTCAAGGTATTTTAATGTTCGAAAATTAATATTATGGAAATTTGGACAATAGTAGTTTTTTGTTTAATACAGAGTAGCAAGGTGTTCCAGCTAATATTTTTGGTTTATTTCTGGTATATTTCCAGCAAAAGCCAGCCACTACGTGTTTTACAGTGAGACACTTCCTAAAGGCACCTCCTTAAACCAACACAGGTCCCGAGAGTCAAAGAAACACTTAAGAGGAGAGCAGTCCTCTTGCTTGAGTAACTGTTAATATTGACCATTAATTCCCTACATGGTGAAACAACCCAATCCGTATTTAACTTAAATGCAGAAAATGTAGGCCTGGGTGGTGAACTCCGCTCTGTTCATGGAGTTTGCAGAGTTTTCAGTGATCTGCAGGGTGTGCGGAGTTCTGAAAAACACGGAGCAGAGTTTTTTCCTCACTCGCGTTCACCAACGTCAAGTTGCCGAGCGAGGAAAATCCACCTTCCGGCGAGGTTTCTCAACATGGGCAGTCAGATTTCTCAACGCAGGCGTTTGCAATGAGAAAGCTGCCGCTCGGGTAGAAAATCTACTTGAGAGACAAAAAAGAAGCCGCACTCTCTTGTGCTGCGCATGGTGCAGTTTGCGCTGATTTTACTGCGCGGGACAAACACCTGGCCTGAAAATCAACACGAACGGCATGACCAAACGCACTCCGCTGCTTGCAGAACTCCGTGTAGCCCTGTGGAGTTTTTTGGTCACTTCGCCCAGGCCTAATCAAGTGCAGAAATTAACAGGGGCAGATTTACTAACCCTTTGTACCAGGTTTGCATCATAAAATTAATGCAAAATCAGCACAAATCTCAGTGGTGGACTATACTTTCAATAAAAATCATGATTTGCAGCCGCAGTCCATGCAGGTAAAAGCGGTTGGGCCGGGCGGGGGAGGATTTCGTCAAACGACCACAAGGGAAAATTAAATAAATAATTAATTTCCCCTCTTCGATGTTTGTCAAAATCCCCCCCACCGCCCCCTCTGCCCCACCGCTCTTACCTGCTAGGGCCGCGGCTGATGATTTGTGTTGGAAAGTTGCCCAAAGTAACGCAAAGTAGCACTATGTGCTACTTTGCATCAATGGTGTGTACCATGTTTGGTACGTGTATGTTCTTATGCAATCACCTATAGGTTTTGAATCTCTAATTCCTGCCTACTAACATTTGTGGACAGGGATGTGCGCCAAAAATGAATCTTCCTTGAGGCAGGCATAACAGTGGAGTCATTTTTTGAAAGTATCCACATTTGTTCTACTTTGCATGTGTGCTGCACTGCACAGCTCACACACAAAGTGGAAAGGCATTGAAGCACTAGAATGGTACAATTCCATGACAAAACGTATGCTTGACAATATGAGCACACCCTTGAACTGGTGCAAGAGTTTGAGTGTTGGTGGATGACAGTGTGAAGTGCAACAGCACTGTGGGACACCAAAACAGCATCATATTTTAGTAAATATGGCACTGTTTCTCTCTAACCCTTTGATGCAACCTAGCGCAGCAACTTTGGTTCTTCCAGTGCGTTACACCAAAAGTTTGTAAATCTGCACCCCCAGTTTCTATGTAACGGGTACAGACTGAACAGACCCATCTATGTTGTAACTATACCTTCAGTCATTATAATTACAAGAAAAAACAAAGCAAGTCCAAGCATATTACAGCGGCCTCCTACTAGTCAGAAAACCTCTTTCCCTTAGTCTTGAAGCCAACAGCTTCACAATTGTTTCTCCTGATTCTTATTATGGCTGCTTAAGTCTTGTTTGTCAGGCCAGTGGCTTTTTACTTGATTTGGTCTCCTTGTACATAGAGGGTCTCCCTATAGCGAGACCATGCAGACAAATTCCCATGAGGTTGGTAACTCCTTTCACTAGCCCCATCGAAACTGTGTTCGACCTCATGGTCACCGGTTCAAATCCTGGTGGGTCCACTCAGCCTTTCATCCATCTGAGGTTGATAAAATGAATACCATTGGGTAACAATAAACATCTGTTATTCAGCGCCAAGAGACCCTTCTGTGTGAACGTGCGCTTTTCCAAATACATATGTTATGTTAAGAGGCACATTCTGCTTGGATCAGTTACCTGGATATTTCTGTTTGAAACTCTACATACTTCCTCAAAGTGTTCTGAAGCTGCCAATAATGCAAAACACCTACATAAATAAATAATTAAAGGAATACCTATACAAAAAAGGCACTGGAGCTATGCGGTACACTTGCAATATAATCCATTGTTAAAAATTGTGTTTTTAGGTCAAATGGATCAAAAATTAGAAAGCAAAAAGTTACCAAATGTGTTGATGCGTAATAGCAGACCCTTTTCAAATGATATATTATCATCTTTTCGACACCAGTTGCTATATTTTGGGATTAAACTGTACTAATGAGGTGAAAGCTTTGCAGTGTTTGCATAAATACAAATTACAAAATAGTGAAGTATTACTAGCACAAAATGTGTGACATTAGGTTGTACAGTTAGCCTTATCTTGCCATATAATTTAGCCAACTCAATTTGCTCATGACTTCCACATAATTCAGGAAGCCCTAGCTATAAACTACAAATAGTGAGTTTCCATGGAAGTGTCAAACTTGAGTGGTGCAGGCGCTGGTTCCTAATCGTTAGTCTTTTTTTTATTGGTGGACATAACACTGTGGGAGGACATAATACTGCGGGGAAGAGTATTTGTATCTGTTAAGTGTATCAAAACTAGAGGTGATTGATTTTACGTGGGATGGGAGAAGAGGACAGTTGGATGTTAAGAGACCACATTACAGCAGTTTTTGCAAAGCTCCAAGAAAACGTGGCCTAAGGCTGAACAATTCATAAAAATCTTGAGTTTACTCAATGCAGTGCTGGCAGTCGCCCGGCCCTTAGAGTGACAGAATCAAAGAAAATGTTCTCTGAGTCTTTGATGCCATTGGTTGACCCCTGTGAAGCTTCTGGTTTCTCATTACATACATGGCCTTCCTGTACCTTCCTGTGGTAGTCCTGGATACTGATGATCAAGACAGAGAGTCTATTGCATATACCTTGCCTTTGATGTGAGGAGGTTCCTGCTGGATGGAACACTTGGCTGACAAAAGGCTCAGCCCATTACCGGTTGTAGACCAGCTGGTTAGTGGGGACAGGTGCTTGAAAATAGACTAGTCCTTTGCTGGTCAATACTGTGGGCAGAGCTGCGAGTGGCACAGTTGAGTCTCTCTTGGGCCTGCTGATGTGTAGAGAAGTCCCAAAAGAACTCATTCACCTACCAGTTAGTGGGCCAAACATGCTGCCTCTATGGTGCAGACATTAAAGAAGCCCCATAAGCCCAGGGGAGACATTTTAGTGGAAATGGCCAGACAAGCATTAAAATCAGACATGCTATGGTTTTCTGTCCAGCCAGGCGTAGAAGGACTTCAATGTGCAATACGTTTTGTGACCAGGCATCAGTTAACTGTGGCCTTAGGAGGCAAACATATTTTAATAATAATTCTGAATTTAAGCATTACTTTGCAGGTCATTACTTTCCTCAGGAGTCATTAAATCGCTGGAGTTACATTGGGGGGTCATTACATCTCAGGTAAGTTTTAGTGTTTACTTCACAGTATTTTAATTCACAGGTATGTTATTTTTTTAAATGTTTTACAGGCTCTAAATTTAAAAAAAATATTGTGTATTTATGTGTTTTTACAGGCATTGAGTGTATATATCTATCTATATATATGTGTATATATAAATATATATATGTGTATATATTAAACATATATATGTGTATATATAAATATATTCTGTGGAAAAACAAAAGGTTACAGGGACAGTGTTTACTCCACAGTATTTTAATTCACAGGTAAGTTATTTTTTAAAATGTTTAAAGCATCTAAGTTAAAAAAATATTTGTGTATTTATGTGCTTTTACGTGCATTGAGTATATATATATATATATATTGATGTGATTAAGGACCCTGGTGGTTCGAAACGCGTCATGGCGGATATGCACAGAAAAATAAACTAAGATTGCACTTATTAAGTGGAGTTTGTGCCTTTTTTGGTTCTGAGCAGTGAACTGCTGGAAGAAAGGAGTACGGAGGATATATATATATGTATGTGTGTATATATATAATTATATATATATTCACTGAAAAAACCATAGGTTTCACACATGTTATAGTTAGCGGAAATTTTACTGATAAAAAACCAATGAAATTCCCCCGTTATAGTTACTGCAGGCAACTATAACTCACGCGACCGCAATCCTCTGCTGATGCTAATACTGTATTTAGACACTTATTTGCCCATGTCTTCTTCCATACATTTTTAGCTATACATATATTACAAATATTTTTTTTTCATAAAGACACATATGTCATCAGCAGAAGATTGCGGTCGCGTGAGTTATAGTTGCCTGCAGTAACTATAACGGGGGAATTTCATTGGTTTTTTATCAGTAAAATTTCCGCTAACTATAACATGTGTGAAACCTATGGTTTTTTCAGTGAATTTGCAAGGTTTTTTAAATGCTAATTCCTAACTATAACGTGTGTGAAACCTATGGTTTTTTCAGTGAATTTGTAAGTTTTTTTAAATGCTAAGTTACTTTACGCCATTCGTGGCGTGCGCGCCCACTTAACGCAGTTCGTTCTGTGCGCGCACGGTGCGCTTCGCGCACCGCGCGCCCACTTTACGCAGTTAGTGCCATGCACGCACGGTGGGCACGCGGTGCGCTACGCGCACCGCGTGCCCACGTTACGCTAGATGGGCCATGTACGCACGATGCGCTTCGCGCACCGTGCGCACATGGAGGACATATGATGCACTTCGTTTTGAAAGGTAATATTTTAATTTTTCGTATATTTTATAAGCCATGCACAAATGGTGCCCTTCGGGCACCATTTGCACACGGGGTGGAGAGAGTGTGGATAATTTTTTTTTTTTTTATTTTTTTTTAAAAATTTTAGTTTTTTTCAAATTGTGATAAGCAATGCACAATTGGTGGCCTTCGGCCAACAATTGCACACGGGGTGCAGAGAGTGTAGATGATGTTTTCTTTTTAAATTAAGCGTAATCGGCGAAATTACCGAAAAAATAAAAATTCCGTTTTTGGCCTTGGAGGATCTTTGGGGACTCCCTCAACATGCCTATGTGTGTGGGAGCTGTCTAAACAGCCCCTTTACATGTTTTTGGGCTTTAAATTTTAAAAATCGCTCTCAGTGTGAGAGAGAAAATGGCGGCCGCAGCTTCCTGGTTTCGGCCGATTCGAATGTTTACTAAGATCTAAGAGCCAATCAGAATCGCGCTCGCGCACGCCACCGTACGCGTACGGTAAGCGTACCGTAAGCGCACCGTAAGCTGGCTCAGATATATATATTGATTTAAAGGCTATTTTCTCAGAATCTACTGAACAGATTTACACCAAACCTACAAAAGGCACTTCCTTGACCTGAGGACTACCTCTCTGCCAAATTTCTAGTAATTCTGTTCAGCCGTTCGGGCTGTAGCCCTGTCTAAAGGTCCTATGGAAAAATGCATGGGAAAAACGCGTTTTGGGACCCCCCTTTTATCTCAGCCCCCGCTTGACGAATCCCCCCGAGACTTTCAGGGTAGGAGCGGAGCGTAGCGCCCCACCTATTTTGAAAAATTTGCGAGGATTCGTCAACCGGCGCAAAAGTTATTCAAAATAGAATGTTGCGGATTTCCTATGGAAACGTGGTCCTAACTATAACTACCTACTGGCGACCGCCAGTAGGTAATATATATATATATAATATGTTTATGAGTGTGTGTATAATATATATATATATATATATATATATATATATATTCATATTCACTGGAAAAACAAAGGGTTCCATGGACAGTGCTTACTTCACAGTATTTAAATTTGCAGGTAAGTTATTTTTTATTTATGTATTTTTACAGGCTTTGAGTGTATATATATATATAAAAATATATATATAATAAGTTTATGTGTGTGTGTGTGTATATTCACTGGAAAAGCAAAAGGTTACAGGGACGTTATAATTAGGAAAAAGAATTAAGAAAACCTTTGAAATTCACAAACAACAAGGGTTACAGGGACGTTATAGTTAGGCTCAGATTTCACTCGTACAAAACTAGTGAAATTCAGCAGTTATAGTTACCTGAGCTAACTATAACTAAGGCCCCCGCAATGCATTGCTTATAAACTCACATATTACATCACTCATGACATGGTCAGTGACATCTCTCATGACATCTTAAATGATATCACTGATGACATCATTCAGAGAGTGTAAGTGTTTTCTAAGGGTTTATCTTTGTTAAACATATATACTAACCTACTACAAAAGTTAAATTAGTATACTAGGTGCACTACTAGTTCTAACATATATTATGTGAGTGGCTGTGTGACTGTAGGTATCCTTATGTGTATGGTTGTGTGAGTGGCTATAAGGGTGTGTAAGTGGATGTGTGAGTAACTGTGTGGGTGAGTCAGATGCTGTGTGAGTGGCTGTATTGATGAGTGATTTGGTGTGTCAGTGGCTGTCTCATTATGGGTGAGTGAGTGGCAGTGTGAGTGACTCTATGGGTAGGTAAGTGGGTTTGTTGTAACTGTATGGGTGAGTGAGTGGGTGTCTGAATGTCTGTATGAGTGACTGGGTGTGTGAGTGGCTGTATGGCGAATGAGTGGCTGTTTCAGTGGGTGTTTGATTGTTTGTTTAAGTAAGTTGTATGTGAGAAGCTGTATTGGAGAGTAAGTGCCTGTGTGAATGCTATATGAGTGAGTGAGTGGGTGTATGAGTGCTTGTATGGATAAGTGAGTGGGTATGTAGGTGGTTGTGTGGGTGTGTGAGTGAATGTGAGTGCTTGTATCGGTGAGTGAGTGGGTGTGTGAGTGACTGTGTAAGTGAATAAGTGGGTGAGTGAGTAGCTCTATGGGTGACTGTGTGGCTATGTGACTGACTGTTCTGGCGAGTGACTTTTTATATGTGTGGCTGTATGGGTGAGTGAATGGGTGTGTGGGTGGATGTACGAGTGAGTGGGTTGGTGTGTGAGTGGAGGAGTGAATGGATCTATGAGTACTGGTATGGGTCTGTGAATGGGTATGTGAGTGGTTGTGTGGGTGTGTGAGTGGGCGTACAAGAGGTTCTATGGGGTGTGAGTGGGTGTGTAAGGGGTTCTGTGGATGATGTAATCAGTGATGTCATATGAGATATCATTAGTGATGTTACTGACTATATTATGAGTGATGTAATATGTGCGGTCATAAGCAGTGTACTGAGGGGGCGTAAGTTATAGTAAGCTCAGGTAACTATAACTGCTAAATTTCACTCGTTTTGTACGAGTGAAATCTGAGCCTAACTATAACGTTCCTGTAACCTTTGGTTTTTTCAGTGAATTTCTAAGGTTTTTTAAATTCTATTTCCTAACTATAACGTCACTGTAACCTCAGGTTTTTTAGTGAATTTCTAAGCCATTTCAAATTATTTTACCTAAATGTAACATCTTTGTAACCTCTGGTTTTTTAAGTGAATTTCTATGGTTTTTTAACAAGTACTCGCATTTGCGGAGTGGTGGAGAAAGGGGGCGTGTTTCCAAAGTCTTCTCAGCAATGCTGCTGTTTGGGACTTACTGGAGATAACAGGAGGGCTCGTTGGCCCCCAAGGACCCTCTGCAGCCAAGAAGACTTCCTCCCCCAACCAGCTGTGCACCAGGAGGAGCATTTGCAGAGTGGTGGCGAAAGGGGGGAAGGCCTCTGGGAACTTGCCGGTCATTTGTTTCTCATTTAAAAAAAATTAATTATGGAAGGGGGCACGCAACTTCATACCCCGGGGCCAGATCACCAGCCCCGGGCCAATTTAGGCCCATCCCCCAGGTCCCAGCCTTAAAAAAAACATTAAATTAAAGGGAAGGGGTCCGAGTGGCCCCCATCCCTGGCCGATTTCAGCCCAGGAGCCCCATCCCCCGGGCCCGGCTTCTATTGTTGGTACCCTTCAAAAGAATGATGGATTTAACCCAGATCTCTTGACTGGGGTTAATGTTTTGATTTGTTCTGCATTCCGTCCATAAATTGTGTGTTTTTTGCTTCCTCGCCCTAAGTGCACCGGGTATGCCCTGACATGGGTCCCGGGCACACTGTGCCACTGGATTCAAGCTATCCTGGCTGAAGAGGGGTGAAACCCCAAAACCGGTCCTAGGACGCTTGTTTCCGGTCCAGGAAGGACCTGGCTTAGCAGTTCGGGCTGGACTGTTCCCATGAGGCACAGGGTCAAAACTGATTTGCATATGGCCAGGTCTAAACTGGGTTGGCATGGTGAGCAAAAGTATAATGGATTTAACCCAGATCTCTTGACTGCGGGTGAATGTTTTGATTTGTTCTGCATTCCGTCCATCAATTGTGTGTCTTTTGCTTCCTCGCCCTAAGTGCGCCGGGTATACCCATGTAGTGTAGTTCCTATATCCCTGATAGGCTCTACGCATTGGAATAATATACACTATAGTTTTGACATAGGACTGAGGTCAGTATGTCTCTATCGAGTACATTAAACTTAATTACTTGTGTGTGCCAGCTAGCTCAGAGGTCACTAGAAAACTTCTCGAATGATCAAGAAGGGATTAGTTTCTGACAACCGCATAAACATGACAACTTTGTTTCCCTTAGAATCAGAACAATCTCAGAATCATGGAAACAATTGATAACTGTTTTACTGAGTCAATCGTGCATGCTTCGTTTCTACAGAGTTACACAGAAACAGATAGACGGGCGTTTCAATAAAAAGGGTTTATTGAACAATCTTATTTCTCGTGCAAGAGATATGAACTGCTACAATCGTAAGATCGAGTGCGAAGTAAAATATGTACAGCGTTAGCAGTAAGATAAAATAATACTACAATAGCATGGTTTGTACATATGACAGATATTCATAAAAATACATACATAAATAACAGGCTAAAATGTTAATACTCATCTGATGCTTCTAGCTAGTTCGACCCCTGTGTACCTAACCTAAGTGTAGTACGACGTAAGAAGTAGATGCTGTTTGTCTATAGTCTAGTTTAGCTATAGTTGCCAAGATTTGCCAAAAGCCCCTCTAGGTTCTAGTCCGCTCCATACCTTAGAATGAGTGAGGTTGGAATCTCTTTCCGAGTCTTGATCTCTAACACCCCGCAAGGGGAGTCAGAAACACTGGAGCTGGATTCTCTGCGAGGATGACAGCGTCTGGTCAGTGCGTCCGGCGGGGACTTGACTTCCTTTCGAACTTGCCTTGGTGAGCTGTGTCGTGCAAGTAGGCAGCTGAACTGTGGTTTGCCATGGTAAGTGAAGGTATATTTATACCTTGAAGGTGTTTAGGAATGCCAGTATTGATGTAAAAGTCGGGCAGAAGAACGTCATGAATGAACCCCTAAGGAATAGATGTTCATGCATAATAAATGAGTTCTTGGGGAAATCAATATCCAAGCAAGGGGACGTCCTAAAGGCTTAAGAGTCTGGTTTCCAAGAACTCGTTGTGACGTAGATGAACGGATGTAGGTGGCCATGCCTGTATTTGGTTAGCATGGATAATCCCTAAATAAGGGTAGGATTTCTATGTCTAAATATGGGCAATCCGTATCGTGCCTATATAAGGACATGAATCAGGAAACCTATATATGGTATCTAAATCGACACACAACACCCAGACGTGGGTCCCGGGCTCACTGTACCTCTGGATTCAAGCTATCCTGGCTGAAGAGGGGTGAAACCCCAAAACCGGTCCTAGGATGCTTGTTTCTGGTCCAGGGAGGACCTGGCTTAGCAGTTCGGGCTGGACTGTTCCCATGATGCACAGGGTCAAGACTGATTTGCATATGGCCAGGTCTAAACTGGGGTGGCATGGTGAGCAAAAGAATGATGGATTTAACCCAGAGCTCTTGACTGGGGGTGAATGTATTGATTTGTTCTGCATTCCGCCCATCAATTGTGTGTCTTTTGCTTCTGGTCCCACCCGGGCACCCAATTGTCACTGATGGGGACTGCAGGGGGGGCCTGAAGGCCCTGCGGTCCCTGCTGGCTCCCCGCCTCCTGCAGGAGCCGGCATTGCTTTCACACATAGGGAGCTGCTAAATATGCAGCTCCCTCTGTGTAAAAGGCAATTTTGCTCTGCTTCCAGCAAGCGAGAGCATTTCAATGCTCTCGCTAGCTGAAAGCAGAGCACAGTTTGCCATGGCTTGGCAGGAGCATTAAAGTTCCAGGGCCCTGGGGGGTGGCGGTCCCCAGGACCATCTATGGCTCCAGGAGGGGGCCACGTGGCCCCTCTCCTTGCTTGAATTTTGCCTCGGGAGGTGGTGGTCCCCAGGATTGTGAGCGACCACACGGCAACCTGCATTCGATTTGGCAAATGCCCCGGGGAGATGGCAGCCCCTTGGGCTGCGGTGAGGTCTGTGTTGCCCCCAGAATTTTTTAAAGATAATGCCCCCGGAACTTTATACATATAATCCTATGTGGTTGATAGTGCCAAAAGGATTGCATGCAAAAACCTACAATACAAAGAATTGCATTTCAAAAAGTATAGATAGAAACACTGTGGCGAATGTGCATAGGTGCATGTTTAGGAAAAATGTTAAGCTGTAGAAGTAAAAAAGCTGAATTTGTAACACAGCATTAGTGAACGGTGCAAATACATTAATTAACCCCTAGCCAAACCCTCTACCTGTTTCTCTCTCGTTAACCTTAACCCTAACCTTTTTTTACCATTACATTGCGTTGTCTCTGCCATTTTACAGAAGGACCCCCTGTACCACCTTCTGCGCCATCAGTCCCCAGTCCTTCCTTCTTACACTATCTCTTATTCTTTCACTTGCACCTTCCATTACCTGAACCCTTACCTTAGCTAAACCCTTAACAGGACCTTATCCAAACCTTATCATATTCCCAACCTTTGCCCTAGTAATTATTCCATCAATAATCATTACTCCATTCCTAATGATAAGACTTTCCCTTACACCTTCTATTTCCAACATTCCTTACTGTAACACAAACCATAACCCTCCCTCTAAAGTTAATCTTAAATTAACCCAATCACACAAACTCCTACCCCAGCCCAATTCCATCCCTTACCCCTACTCTAACCTAACGCATGGACGTTAATAAGGGGTCGCTGGCTGATTCCATCAGCGAGGGTAGGTGACACACATGCTACCCTGTTTAGTGTGTGTAGTACATCAGTGATGGGTCCTACACTAACTAATTGTGGAGGAAGAGTCGCACTGCAGCTCGTATCCATGAAACAGAAGTGAAAAGCAGGAAGTGATGAAGCCTGCTGCACGGTGGTGGGGTGCTTGGCGGAGTTTCCGTGTTACACAGTGCCTGCCCTGACACTTCTGGGTCCTGTGTGAACTGCGGCCTGTTAAATAGTAAGCACTGCCGGCCTCCAGGGGCTGCAAGGACGATCAAAAGGGTGGAGGAGGTAAGGATGCAGAGTCACCCGCGTTGGTAAGAGAAGAGCCCGGAAGCCAAACTACATATACTAAATGCACTGTTAGTGTGTAACTGCACAGCCAGAAATTAGTCTTCTGCACCACCCCACTGCAGCCCCTACCAATGTCTATCTCCGAGCCCCCCACTGTTCCAGCTCCGCATACATGCCTCCGCCTTCTTCAAACTACCGGTGTCCTCAGAATGCCCTCTGCCAACCACCCTCGCAAACTTGTAGGACCCTCATACACACAGTCACTTCCATGCAAAGAGTGCCCTGCACACCTTGCCCCACATTCACATTTTGTTCTGCTTACACTCTCCATGCCCCTGCCTCCGCTTACTGCCTCTGCTAACTCAGCACAGCTCTCCTTACAGCCCACACTCTGCCTAATATCCTATACATATTGCTCCTACCACTCACTGGCCATCACACACACACTTCCTCAGCTCAGCACATACTTTCCAAGCACTGTTCACTTTGACCTGCACCATAAACGTTGCACCTGCAATCCATGCTGTGCCCGGTATCCCTGTGCAATAAACTCCTGTCCAGTTTTACAACATACCCTGTATAGGATCTCTGCCACTAACTTTCCACCTAGACCTTTAATTATCCTGCCCTATGTACCCTACACATACACTCTCTGCTTAGGTCATGTGAAGGATTTGCCTTCTCAGCCCCTTTGGCCTGCCCCCCTCAGGTCTCCCTTCCATTCAGTCCAGTTGGGTTGGTTCCCCTTAGTTATTTCCTCTCCGACCTTTCTCCACTCGGTTCTCCCAGGGCCGGCCTCTCCCCCCAGCTCTCAGCACACTCCCCTCTCAGTTTCACATGCCCAGCCTCTTTCCCCTCTGAGGCTCTTCAGGTGCCCAGTGTGTTGTCCCTTCCTAAGCTGCCTCCTCTCGCCTCCTGGCATCTCTCTCTATTTCGACTGGCCTCTCAGCGGTTCCTTCCCTTCAGCCTCTTTACCACCAGCTATACCCAGCACCCTCGGCCTGTGCCCTCAGCCAGAGGCCCAACTAGAGTCAAATTTCAGAGGGGGAGGGGGGGCTAATAAAAATGTCGGGGGGCCTAATTCTTCCAGCAATCGGCAAAGTGAAGATGCAGGGGCTCCAAGAAGGGGAGACAGAATAACAAAGTCTTGTTGCAAAGTAAATGGTTTTTTAAAGACCTGTGAAGTGCTCAGGTGGGGCTGCAGTAAGACAGACACCAGACCACAATAGCTCAGCTGTGTGTGTGCCCGGGAAGCTGTCTCAGCCGGGCTGACACACACGGGGGGGGGGGCTGAAGCCCTTTTAGCCCAATGGGTGTTGCGCGCCTGCCCTCAGCCCTTCCTAGCCCAGCACCGGTATTCTCAGTTCTCCTCTGCCTCTCCCTCTGCCACCATCTTGTCCGCAGCCTAAACTAGGCAGGTACGCTGCGCATCGGGAGAGGACAGGTCGTTGTGGGCTCAGTCCCTGGCTACCCCGCACCACAACCAGCCATATGGGCGCTGAAAGTAAGTTCTGGTCAACGTGCTCAGGACAGCATTACCCGGGCTTGCAGGTAAGGAAGGAGCCTTGAGGCTGCTACTCGGCTATGCTATGCCTAGTCATGTTATGCTATGATTTGTTGTGCTACAGTAAGAAAGGCCCTGCAATGCTGTTAAGATATATTTAGCTATGCTCTGCAAGCCCATGCTATACTATGGCATGTTATTCTCCCATAAGCTGTGCCTTGGCATGTTTTGTCGTTGTGTTGTGTTACATGCTAGGGTGTTCTATCATATGTGGTGGCATAATATGGTTTGCGATATCATTGCATGTCTTATCATGCTTTTGCGCTATGTTATGAACAAGTATGTTATAGTATGGAAGGCTATGCTGTAGTATGTTTGCTATGCACTTTCATGTTATGTTGTGCTATGGCACATTATTTTAAATGGGTTGCTTTGTTGTAGCATGGTGTATATTGTTGTTCCATGCTGTGTTACAGTGGGCTATGCTGTTTATTCTTGGTTATGGTATTTTCAGATGCAACATCTTAGTCTATGCTTTGTTACATTGGACTTCTGTTATATTATGCTTTGTTGTGATACTTCCTATGAAGTGTTAAGTCGTCAAATTTCATGCTATGATATGGACAGCGTGCAGCCATGGTATGTTGCCAGCATTTGTCTAGTGTACTGCTGCTAGCTGGATGGCTTTGAGGCGCTCTAAGGAGTTTGGGAGTAGCATGTTATGCTATTGTGTGTGGTGTTGGAGCAAGCTTCTTTTACTTGGTATACTCTATCCTGAAACGTGGAAGAGTAGTTTAAAGATTGGTGCTTCTAAAGGGGAGCACATCTGGCACCTGAGTCGGATAAGTGGCTAACTCAGACTCATTTTTCTTTGAAGATACCCTTGATTGGACACTAGTGAAGTCGTTGCTACTCCAAGATGAACAATATGTTGTGCTGTTTGTGTGGGGGGTGGTGGTGAGGTTAGCCGTGTTCGGGATCATTGGGATACGAGTCTGCCCTGGACTTATTGTTTTTGCAGCATGTGGTTCCTGACTTCTTCAAGGGGCCTCCTCCTTTTAACTGCCCACAAAAGTACTAGATCCACTTAGAGAAATTGAGACAGGCAGTGTGCTCACATGGGAGGCAGTTAGGCTGCCTTCCCCCAGAGAGAATGATAGTCCCCCGCTCTTCCACCTTAAGAGAGGCTCGGTTTGGTACCCGGCAGATTCTGTTTTCTTTCCACACTCAGAGGCTCAGGCTGGTACCCATGTTTCCATTCCTTGAGTGTATTTCTGGTAGTACTCTGCGCCCGTTGTAGTCTCCTTTGCCTTATGTACCATTTGCTATACACACGTATGATTCATTGTCTCTGTATGTGTGTTAGATGGGTTTTGAAAATCTGGAAAGTTTCGCTTTTGAGAGCAGTGATCAATAGAATCAGTTTTAGATGTGGGCTGTAACATCTGCATTTGTAAAGCAAGCATTCATGCCTTTGGGCATTCGGGCTGTTAGATGGTATGTTTGTTGCTGGTAAGGTATGCTAATGTAGAACAAGCCTATTATTGATCAACACAAGTACTGTACAAGTGATGTGCATGTTTTCTGTAGAAGAAATTAATGATAGAAAACCTGATAAGGTTCAATGGCTCCAGAGGGTTAGAAGTATATATCCCATGTCACGGAAAGGAAAGGCGCTGGGAGAGCCTGACCTGCATTAAATAGCACTATTATCTACGCTCTAAGACTGAGATTTAATTTCATGGTACTCTTAGTTTCTAAAACAAATGATAAAGTGAAATTGTTTTGAACATTAACCTTACCATTTTACAAGTTATTTGATATTGATAATGTCTGATTTCAACTTTACCTGTGTATTTTCCATTGTTACACAATTTGATAGGTTCTTAATTAATGGTACATTACCTTAATTGTATTCCTGAAGATACTACCTGAAACAATGTATGTAGCTGCATTTTCAATAGTATTTGAAAAGCGTCTATATCTATAGCGTACTACTTTTGTATCTGTAGAGATTTTCCAGCCTTAAAGTTAGATCCATCACTTCATGGGATAGCACCAAGCCAAAGGTCATGCAATGTCAATTCCTTTAATTCCATGGGGTCCAAAGGTCATGTGACTTCATTTCTTGTGATGTCATCAGGTCAAATGCCTTGCTGTGTCACTTCCTGTGACATCACCTCGGTGGTTCAATGGTAACGTGATGTCACTTCCTGTGATGTCACCAGATCAAGGTTTGTGTGATGTCACTTCCTTTGACATCATGCGGGGCCACATGGCATGTGATGTCACTTCGCTACCCCAGGCATTTTGATGAATCAACGTTTATAACCTAAGGCATGTACTTTACATATTTGTTACCTTACTCTAATCCTAAACCTTAAACCTAGTCTTAAACTTCCGCTTATCTGTGACACAGCATTAATGTAGTGTTCCTAAAAAACATCTGTGCTCCCTTTCTTTTTACAATTGATGTAGCTCTACAGCTTTGCTAACACGCTGTGGATCCAACGGGTTAACGCAGTTTTAGTTCTATTTTTAAGCTGTTTTAAACTGCCTTAACCGCCAGAAAAAACTGTAGCTAAGAAGCAATCAAGCCAGAGCTGGTGCTGCGTAAAATCATCGCTCCTATGAATGCAAATAATCCCGCGGTTAAACACATTTGACAAAAATGTAGAAATGCTAATCAGCTCTGTCATGCATGCACAAGTTCAAAAATGTATGCAAACCGTGTAGTTTGAAATATAACATTCCCTGCATTCGTTCACACACTACACAGGATCTGTTGAGCCTTTCCCAGGATTATTTTCTCATTGTAAAGAGCAATGGCAAGGCATTCTGGGAGCAGGAATACAAATGATCACATTAACACCTTGGGACAAATTTACCAATTTGTTCGCATGACGCAGCGCAGCAAAGAAAGTTGCTTTCTGTGAAAAGGAGAGAGAAGAACAGTGCTATATCTACTAAGAAGAGGTTTTATATCTCTCTCCCATGGTCCTGCTACTCTTTAGGCTGCCTTGCATCACTCACACACACCTTTGCACCACAGTCTAAGGTGTCTGTGCAATATCTAGCCTAGGATTTGTACTGGAAGCATACCCTCTCAGTACTAAATAGTGATATTATATTCTTAGATATAGTTAGCATAAAGTTTGCAGAAAATACACTTTTCTCCAACATTACGGCTGCGAACAGCTTTGTCAAAAATCCTGCCTACCTTATAGCTTTTCATCAAAATGAATAGGTGGCTTAATTGAGGTGCACATGTTGTGTACCAGCCTAACGGAAAGTAGCAGATAACACTACTTTGCATTACTTCACGGTTACTATCTAGCACGAAACAAGCTTTGTGCTGGAAAGTAAATCTCAATTCAACACTTTGCATAAAGTGTTATTAAATCTGGACCCAAGGTCTCCCTTTTGATATTTTTCTTGCAGGCTACCTGTGGATTTTGGCAAATTATTTTTATTTTTGAATAGGTGATCTTTTCACTTCTTCTGGACATTTCTGCACTGATAAATGTATGAAAGAGAGTGTAATATGCTTAAGAACAACAAGTAGTGGCAAAGCCAATAGGTGTCGCTTTAATATGTGTGATGTGAGCAGTTCTTACTATAATTGGTCGGAATGTGATAGAATGTATGTGGATTGTTTTCAGCTTGTGTGAGTGTTAGTTTTAAAGGCTTTGGGCCTCATGTAGGTAGCTAAATACCGGTCGGTAACGGCCGAAATTCGGTAAATATCCCGTTACCGACCGGTATTTAGTCAAGTGAGATGTAGGAGGCCAAAAACCATTTTCGGTAAATATGAATCAGTAAATACCGATTCATATTTACCGAATTCTAAAATACCGCTATATATTTTACGAATACATATTTTCCGATTCGGTAAATATGAAGTGGTAAATATGAAGTGGTAAAACGGGAAAAGATATGTAGGTAAATTCGGTAATTAAGAAATCCATGAAATTCGGTAATTAAGAGTCGGTAATTAACACAGATTGAAAGCAGGTGGTAAGCATCAACAGTGCAGATAAGCAATCCAAAATGCAACAGCGTGGACAACATGGCCGCTCTGTATGTCATTGCAAGGCGCCTACGTCTACAGGCAGCAGGACTGAGGATATGGAGACGGGAGGAACGCATTTACAGACAGCGAATCACACTATTTCAACTGACTGACGCTGAGATACATGAAAGGTACAGGCTACACCCCCAAACCATCATGGACCTGATAAGGGACCTGCACCCACTCCTGGACCAGCCAACAAGAAGGGCGCATGCCATACCACCGCATGTGCAGGTTCTTTGCAGCCTACACCTACTCGCATCTGGCAGTTACCAGGGGGTGACAGCTGCGGTGGGCGGTGTATCCAAGAGTTGCCTGTCCCGTTTCTTCAGGAAGTTCCTGGATGCCATGATGCAGAGAATGCACCACTATATCAGCTTCCCAAACACACAGGCTGAACTGCAGAAAACTAAAACTGACTTTTATCACATGGCACAGTTCCCCCATGTCATTGGCTGTATTGATGGCACACACATCCCAATCTGCCCACCAGCTGCCACTGAGCACATCTACAGAAACAGAAAGTCCACCCACTCCATCAATGTGCAGGTAATCTGCGATGCAGGGAACATCATCACTGATATTGTTGCGAAGTTCCCTGGGAGCACCCATGACTCCTACATCTTCCAGAACAGTGGGATCTACACACGACTGCTTGCGGGAGAATTTGGAGAAGGATACCTGCTAGGTAAGTAACAGTGACGCTCCATAGTACTCAGTGCAAATCATAGTGTATTGAGGCATGTGACTGATGTTTCCCTTTTACTCACCTAGGGGACAGTGCATATGCCGTGCGGTCATTCATCCTCACTCCCTACCTACACCCATCAACCCAGAGTGAGAGACGATATAATGTGGCACACAAATCTACACGCAATGTGGTGGAGCGCACGTTCGGACTATTGAAGAGCTGGTTCCGCTGCCTCCATAAAAGCGGAGGTGCACGCCAGTACACACCCATCCTCTGCTGCAAGATAATTGCCACTTGTGCAATGCTGCACAACCTTGCCACGAAGAGAGGTACAGAGGTCGAAATGACATATATTGAGGACAATGATGATGAGTCTACACAGCCAGAGGCCAACGCAGCAGGAGTGCCAGCAGCAACAGAACGGAGAGTGAGACGGGCAGAGATCACATGCAACTATTTCTGAATGAGTAAGGGGACACAGCCAGTAGTCGGATGCCATAACGTAGTTTAATCAGGCAGCACTACGCCACGACACAAAGGGAAACCTATTCCATCAACATTAAGAAATAAACTTATGTCAGTTAAGGGTTACTTCACCCAATGGTGTCATTGTTTTTCCTGACGCATTAATGTTTGCGCCCACGCGCACCAGTGCGGGATGGCATTGAGTGAGCGTCCTCACTGGCTGGGGTACCAGTGGCACCACCTTGCCGCCTGCTGCTCCGACGTGTGTCTGGGACAGGGGAGGTTATGCTGCTCCTGCTGGTCGTGTCTTCTGTGTCACCAGCATCCAAAGCGCCAGTTGTTGCAGACTGGCTGGTGAGCAGCACTTCTAGTGCACTCGTGACCCTCACCATCCCCCTGGACACATCTGTGCTGCAGTGTGCAAGGCCCTCCTGCATCGCCACAGAGCGCCTGCAGAGCAGCGATGTGGCAGTCGCTAGCCGGTTCACTGCCCTTGAGGTCAGATCCTTTCTCTGATGTCCCCTGTGCCGTGCTGCCCTGTCCTCATCATACTTTGAGCACAGCAGCATGATGGACTGGGACATGTCCCGCATGCCCGCTGCCATCTCAGCCATGCCCCCTGCCATGGCGCTGATGCCCTTGTCAATGTTTACAAAAGTCTCATTGAGGCCACGCATTTGTCGCTGTACGGACACCATTGCCCTTGCCTGGATGCGTTGGATTTTCACCATGGTGGCCTCCAGCCCTGAGGAGACTCCATGGCCCAGCCCTA
Organism: Triturus cristatus; assembly: GCF_964204655.1. Lineage (NCBI taxonomy): Eukaryota > Metazoa > Chordata > Amphibia > Caudata > Salamandridae > Triturus > Triturus cristatus. The sequence goes on from NC_140593.1 coordinate 1,087,161,500, forward strand.
GGGGAGGTGGACTCTGCGGCCGAGCCCTGCGGCGCCGTCTGCCAACTGTGTGTGCTCCCTCAGAGTCGGAAGGCACACTGGCATGGGTTACATCCTGGGGTACAGTGGACGTTTCCGCCCCCCTCGAGTCTTCAGACAATGAGTCTGTCACATCCAACCTGGCAGCAGGACGCCTCCTCAACCTGTGCAATGCAGGTGGTGAAGATGGTGGTGACACCTGCAGGAGTGGGGATGCTGGCTGGAGCGGCGATGCTGGCTGGGGTGGTGTGACTGCCTGTGGTGCCGTTTCGTGGGCAGTACTGGTGGTGGCCTTCTCCGCGCTGTGTTTGTGGTGTGCCCTCTCTCCCTTGTCATGGGCAGTTCTGTGCGCAGTAGTGCCTGTGGACAGAAAAGCGACATCAGCTAAGTGTACCTGAAGCATTGATTTGCTGACATGACAAAACATTTTCTAAACAGTATCTCAATGTCCTCTGCCTGCTTCTCGCTACTGTGTGTCACATGCCCTGTTATTCTGTGCTAATCGTATCATGTTTGGGCTTTCAGGGACTACATCTCCCATGATGCATTGCTAGCATGCACTAACACCTGTACTGGAGTGGGATTCTCATTGCACATTTGGGGAGTTGGGATGGGGGGGGCACATTGCTGTGCAAGCGTCTTACCTTGTTTGGAGGTGCCTCTGGCGGAGCTGTCAGCGTCCCCAATCCCCACGATGCTTTCTGGCTCAATGGTTGTCTCCACTAGCTCCTCCAGTTCTGTCAGGGCTGGTGCCCTGTTGCGTCCACCTCCTGTCTGGCTGGCCTCTTTTTTTAATTCTGCCACCTTCCTCTTCGTGATGATACGGATGTCGTACCACCGCTTCTTGAGGACATCGATGTCCCGGGGGGTCACTCCCATGGCATTCACCTGTGCCTGGATTCCAAGCCAGATCTTACGTTTCTCTGACTCAGGCACTTGCTGTGACTGTTTGCCAAAAGGCTTCTGGTGCTGCTTCACGGCCTCCTCCACCAGTACTTGCAGCTCCTTTTGGCTGAATTTCAGCTTTCGCTTCCTCTCCCCTCCTTCCCTCTCTGTGTCCTGGCTGGCCATTGTTGCAGTTTCCAGGGCTGAATCAGGCAGTTGCTCTGTTCCTCTCCTCAGCACTCCCAGCCTCTCCAGAGTCTGCTGATTGTGTGCACCTGCCTGGGTGTGGCCACTTCCTGGTTGGGTGGGGTTTAGGTAGCACAGGATTGGCTGATTCAAGTCATGTGTTTTTTAACTACCGATTCGGTATTTACCGATTCGGTAATTACCGATTCGGTAAATACCACTTCGGTATTTACCGATTCGGTAAATTCCGATTCATGTTTACCGAATTTTACCGCATCGGTAATGTTTACCGATTGTTGACCTACATATAACTTACCGATTCTTAAATACCGATTCGGTAAAATTCGGTATTTAAGAATCGGTAAAAATTATTTACCTACATATGGCCCTTTGTGTTTAAAATGTTAATTCTCACTGAGTAGTACTTTGTTTTGTTATTTCTAATTATTTGAAGTGTTGGCTTTGTGATATACGAAGGTAGTAATGCTCACTTACAATATTAGTAAGTAGCATTTTTATTGTATGATAAGTGTACAGCAATAATAACATCTGGTTTATGAAGAAAGTAAAAACATTTTTTTTATATTAAATAGGTCATAAAATAAATGTATTTACATTGGTCTACTTTATTTTATTATGTTTGTAATATAGCCAGATTAGGGGCAAGCAACAACACAAAGATGGATGGGTCGGTGGTTGGAGGCAAATGTCAACATGGAGCGGGATAGGATGGTTGGTGTGGGGCAAATAACAACACAGAGAGGGATGAAAGCATAGGTGGGGCAAACAACAACACATAGTATGATGGGAGGGTGAGTGGGTGGGAGATTGAGGCACATAACTACACGGAGCAGCATGGGAGGCAAACAGCACAGAGCAGAATGGCATTGCAAACAACAACACAAAGCAGGATGGAAGGGTGGGAAGGGTCAAACAACTACATAGAGCGGGACAGGAGGGTGGGGGCATGCAACAACATGGAGAAGGATGGGAAAGTGGGTACAAGCAACAACACAGAGTGGAGAGGAACAAGAGGGTCGGGACACTTTGTTGGACTCACCATTCCTCTGACTTTCTAAGTCTTGTGACTTTTCAATATTTGATCAATAAGTACCTCACAACCGCAAGGGGCCTATTTTAGAGAGGGCAAACACTGAGACTAGCGCATGGATGTGGCCATACTAGATAGGGGTACACCTGTGCCCAAAGATCCATTTATCATTGTCAATATGGCAATTAAAAACAAGATAGTGTGCTTCCCGGCTGTTGGTCAATTTTTCATTCAGCACAGATGGCAGGTACAAATCCTCACCCAATGTGCATAGTCAAAACATCCCATCCAACATCAAAGCTAAGAAAAACATGAATAGAAAGAGAAAAGTGTAAAACAGGCCAAACAAATAATGCTGAATGCTCCCAACCCCCATAATGTGGACCAACCCACTCTATTGGCAGCAAGTGAGGGGTTCATACATAAGGGTGGTGGTCAGTATTCCATTCAGCACATGCGGTGTGTTGAACTGGAGACTTGTCCAAACCTCAAACAAAAGAAATCCACCGAAGGCAGAACAACCATCTTGTCCAAATTCAAAACTATGCAGAACATCAATAGATATAAAAAGTGAAAAACAGATCAGACCAATAGATAGAGTACCGAATTCTCCTCATTCGCACTGATTGTGTCAGTGCCCCCTAAAGATAGCCGCTAAGGGGCTACATGTACAAATGCTATGGAGAGAGTTGCAATTCAATATAAACATTCTAAAAGACAAATTGACACATACATGAGTAAAAAAGATCTAAAGAAATAGTGAGGGGGTAAGGCAATGTAATATGCTCTTCCTGCCATCACCTGATATAGCTCACACCAAAGTGCACAACGCACTTTGACTCTCCTGTCAGCTATCTGGGCCATTATCACTGCAACAGGGAAGAACATTCACAAATGGATGCTTCCGGAACCTAGACATCAGACAATTTGAGGAGAGGAGTTGGCCCAATGGCTAGGGCAGTCGACCTCGAATCTGGGGAACTGGGTTCGAGTCTCGGCAATGACGCTGAACATCCTGTGATTCTGGGCAAATCACTTAATCTCCCCGTGCCTAACAAAACAATGAATGTGTGTCCTCATGTAACTGGTGCTATGTAAAGCGCTCTGATACCCGATTCGGGTCAAGTTTGCACTATATAAAACTCTGTAAAAAAAATAAAATCTCATTCTCTGTCACAGAAGTTACAGGCAAGTCAAAGGTTAAATCAACAGTTGAGCCTCTAAGTTCACCTGCAGTTTCACTGCACAGGAGTTCAAGTTGAAGCTCGATCGTACCTCTGACCTTGGAGGATTTATCTTCCTTCTGAGATACAGTCGGTCTACTGGGTCGTTAGGTTGGCAACTGTTCCCAGTTGGCCTTTGTTGCGACAACACATTGGTCAATTTACCGTTTTCCAATGCACAGGATTCCTCCCAGTCCCACATAATAGTTGCATCAGAAGAAATGAATTATGTCATCTGTGATTACCTTTACCTCAGTAGGTAACAGTTGAAACTAGCTTAGTCCCCTACTTACTTTGATGAATGAGTATTGCTGCTGTTTGTTTGCCAGTGTAGTGCGTCGGCATCTGCGCTATTACCTCTGTGACATGGCGCTGGAACATTATGTACCTAGATGACATAGATAACAACAAGACATATAGTGTAAGACATATAGTGTAAGATTAAGATCTGTAAATGTTTCCTAGGCCTCCACCCTTTTAGAATTAATAATGACTAACTTTGATTAGACAATGTATCTGGTGATCATTAATGTATTTTGTATTCATGATGGTCTATGTCACTGAGCCATGGTACAAGACTGTTTTAATTGAGTATTTGCATGATGTGTTAGGTATGAATGGTATGTATGAGGTTTGTGAGTATGATGAGTTTTAGTTGTTGAGGGTGAGACGGTTCTTTTTTTGTTAAACCATTATGATAAGTGACTACGTCTTGAAAATATCAATTATGATTTACAATGTATAAATAAAGACAAATATTGGATTCATTCAATTTATATTTTCCTGTGTTATTCATAATTGCTTCAGACTCTTTACGTAGAGCTTTGGTTTGGAGGTGGGTTATTTTTCTTCTCTTTTTGGAGATCAAAAATCATAAATGTCAGGAAGAGATTACCATTTAAAAAATAAAAATGACAATACTGGGTTCATAAAGGAAATAAAATTATCAAGAATATCATTGATAAAATGTGTTATTTTTGAGGAGCCTGACTTACAATCGCAGTTCACTTCAGATGAAAGAATGTGAGAGAAATATTTAATTGAACCAGTCACTTCAATCAATTAATCAATCAGGGGTTTGTATAGCGCAGCTCCTCACCCGTGAGGATCTCAAGGTGCTGAGGGGGGCGGGGGGGCACTGCTGATCCGTCTGGGCATGGAGGTTCATTCGAAGAACCAGATTTTGAAATCCTTCCTGAATTGGGTCAGCGACGTGGATTGCCTGAGGTGGAGGGGCAGGGTGTTCCAGGTCTTGTCTGCGATGTAGGAGAAGGATCTTCCTCCGGTTCTGGTCTTGTGGATCTGTGGGACGGTGGCCAGGACAAGTTGGACGGAGCGAAGTTGTCTGGCGGGTGTGTGGAATGAGAGCCAGTGGTTCAGATATGCTGGTCCTTGGTCGTGGAGAGCTTTGTAGGCTTGTGTGAGGAGCTTGAAAGTGATTCTCTAACTATGAAAGTGATTTTGTAATAAAAAAAAGAAATGAATTGTCTCTGAAAAATAGCCCATCACCACCACCACTACTCATCAAATATAGTTAATATTAGAAGCGGTTGCCACACAAAGAACACAATAATTTTCTTAACACTCACCTCCAAAAACCTTTTAACCATAATACATCATGCTTCCCTTTAGAAACCAATTGTCGCCTTCATTACTTCAATGTCTATATCACTTGATAGATTAAAACTTTTGCTATCCCTTAAACTTCATAATAAGAGAAATGTATTTTCTACATACATCTTAACCCAGTGGGCACAACATTAGGAATAATCTTGATCCTTCTATATCATTCTTCCTAAAGATACACATTGGGCCATTAGCCAGTTTCCCAGAGACGGGTTTCACAGCCAAAGGCAATACATCAAGAATAACAATTATCTGTTGCTGTGGGCTGTTAGTGATTCCATGAAAAGGGTAAAAAGATCTGCAGAATCATAAATGCCTCCCTACAGAATACCTTTTGATGTTTGTAGTTTCTGATAGTTCTACATCTGTGTTTCATACTGGTCAGAAAGTTCTATGCTATATGCTGACAATATTGCGCGTCATAAGTATACTCCGTGGAGATAAATGCAAATTACCTACTCCTTTTTGTTTTATCATTTATTTGGTCTTTTTCTAAGTTTAAAGTGGTCTCTTGCTTCATGCATGAAATCAGTTAGTGTGACAATTTTCAGTTAGGTTAGTTCACTTTTATTCTTGCATTATTACAATAATAATGCAGTTGAAATTAATTTATTTTTCTCTATTTACAGAATCCTGGTACTTCATTTTCACCTTTATTTCACTGTCTTTATTTGCAATACGAAGCAATTTTAAATAAAGGGACGTATTCCTTTTTTTAACTCACTGTCCTTAACCATTTTAGATCATTTTGTACTTTTAATGTCACTCTCGCAAATCTATTGACATTTCATTCAATCATATATATCAGAACAAATTACAAAGACTACGGTCACTAGTTATCTAAAGACCCCTGCATTGCCATGCATTGTGTTGTTTGCCCTAAGATGCCTGTGATCATTATGTGGTAGTGTCAGTGAGTAAACTGCATCCCATGTAGGAGTGCACGTCTAACCATTCATCCTTCATCGCTTGTATGGGCAGATCCCTTCAACTTTCGTGAAGTCAAATCTAAGGGCTCATTAACAAAGGTAAATTCACTTGTATAGATTTACTCTTGTGTATATTTACATTTAAACTTTATGGTAACTATACTGCTTTTGCCTATTCATTATTTCCAAGAACAAAGTTACTCCAAATGTAGACTTACATGTTTAGATTCCCTGAAAACCAGGGACTAGAGCCAAACTTATGACTGCAAAGTTACAGCTACCAATTTTTCAAACTTAGGCAGAGGTCTCTGCCACCGAGATGGTGATTACCCTATAGGAAAGTATAGAGAAAATATAGGTGTTTATTAAACTTTAAAAAAACATAGTAACAATACATTTAGGGGCCGATTCCAATCGGGGTCGGAAAGCACTCCGACCGAGTCGGATCCGGAGTGTTTTCCGCCTGAGCCGGTCTCCTACAGTCCGACCGAACGAGTATGATGCGCACGTATGCTGTCAGACTCGGTTCGGTCGGACTCCCATAGAAGTCAATGGGAGCCAGTTGTACGACGCGTACATGCGCTCCCATTGACTGAATCGGTACGTCACGAACAAGTGCGCCCCCTACAGTGGGTATGTGTCGGTGCCATCCGCACCGTACATGCCAGTGTTGGGGAGACCCATAGGTCTTCCCCTGTGTCCGAGTCATAGGGCTGCGGATGTTAGGGGGTCCGACGCGGACCCCCAAAGTCCACCTCTGGGAGCTTTTGCAAGCCGAACACTCCGGCTTCCCCACAGGCTGCCCGACGCGTGCCTCGTACTGGCTCGGTTGTAAATCGCATCCATTGCACGCCACGGTTAGCTTCGGACCGAGATGTATGGAGCGGTTCAGACCCGGAAACGACTCGGTCGGTGAATCTCATGTAGCTCGCGTCGTACTTCCTCGCTCATACAGCTGTACGAGTCGGCCGGAAAACACGCGTACGGCTTGTAGTTTTTCCGGCCGGATCGCGTTCGGTGCCCTTCCGACCTGAATCGGAATCGGTCCCTTAATGTTAAATATTAATGCAAAGTTATTTTATATATTTACTTACACCTAGAATAAAAATGTTACAGCACTATTATCTTCAAAGTGTACTAAAATAATGAATTCAAATATTTTATTTAATGTATAATCATTGATTTAAAAATGTATTTAAAAATAATTTCCCATCTACTTTAAAAGGCTTATTTTGTAATATGTATTAAAAATTACGAATAATTAGCTACACAATTAGTTTTAATTTATTCCAATTTTTTTTGCAAAAAAGTTAAAAGTGAAATGTGTCTCTTAATTTTAAAAAGTTAATTGAAATGTATAACTAAATCATGTTTATTTTTAAATTATATTTGTTAATTTGTTAACAAAGTTATATCCACCACACTCAGGCTCCCATAGCATTGCATGTTATACCAAATCCCTCATTCTGCCGCTGAATGTTACTCCAACATGGAACCGCAGGAGTCAGTCAAATTACTGGCTTCCATGAATTTGAATAATTCACGACTTTGGTCGATGGATCAATTCTTCAGAAAAGGTTCAGGCAGCTTAAAATTAAACATTAAAATTAAACATCACGCTCCAATCTCACCATTGCTGCTGAACTTGCAGCGGGTAACATCCAGCGGCAGGCGAGGGGTTTAGCAACACACAATGCTATGGCAGTCAGAGCGTGGCGGAAATAACTAGTGACAACATGGTGAACTGTACACATGAGGACTATAACTTACCCATGGAGGTGAGCTCATCGTGGCATTTGAGCTTTGACAACAGTATAATATATGCTTTCTTTGGTTCAACATCCGCATGGTAGCCGCGCTCCTGGTAGAACTATTGAAGTCCTTCTTCTATTATCATGCTTGTAAACCCACTAATGGTGACGGGGCTCTTGATATCAAATTGAAGCCAAAATGGTGTGTGTATTTGACTTTTCATTGCAACATTCAGAAAGGAAATTTTTCTCCAAAACGCGTCTGCAGGTGAAATAAATATATGGCATTAAGAAGCCCATGAGTGCCCTGCAGTGTTTGTCGAGCAAGGATTTATTTGCATGAGTGTTATCATCATGCTGGCATGTGGCACCTACCGCGAGTTCGGCAGCAATGGTGAGATTGGAGCGTGGTGTTTAATTTTAAGCTTCCTGAACCGCTTCTGGATTGTTCCGTTGACCAAAGTCATGAACTATTCAAATTCATGGAAGCCAGTTATTTGACTTACTCCTGCGGTTCCATCTTGGAGTAACATCCAGCCGCAGGTGAGGGGTTTGGCAGCACACAGTGCTATGGGAGCCCGAGTGTGGCGGAAATAACCAGTGACAACTTGGTGAACTGTACACTTGAGGACTATAACTTACCTATGGAGGTGAGCTCATTGTGGCATTTGAGCTTTGACAACAGTATTGTACATACTTCTTTCGTTCAACATCACCATGGTAGCTGCGATACCGATGGAACTATTGAAGTCCTTGTTCTATTATCATGCTTGTGAACCCACCAATGGTGATGGAGTTCTTGAGATTGAATTGAACCCAAAACTTTCTGTGCAATGGAATTTTATTGCAACATCGAGAAAGGTGATTTTTTGCCAAAACGCGCCTGTTGATTAAACAAATATATGGCATGAGGAACTACATGAGGGCCCAGCAGTGTTTGTCGAGCAAGGATCTATCTATCTATCTATCTATCTATCTATCTATCTATCTATCTATCTATCTATCTATCTATCTATCTATCTATCTATCTATCTATCTATCTATCTATCTCTCTATCTATCTATCTATCTATATATATATATCAATAAACAAACTCGATTTCTCCGCACTTCCATATCAACGACGGGGGAACAGAGAATCCACGAACCACAGGAATCTTTGGCATAAAGGTCTTTTATTCAATTGCTCCTCAGAACGACATGTTTCGGGCACCACTTGCCCTTGATCTTGTTACAAAGGAAGCAGTTCGCCATGTTTAAATCTGCTGTGCTTTCCCCCTCGTGGTAGGTGAACATAGAAAACATACTAGCACTCATTATTACTCAGTTGGTCTGTTTTCTTTTTTATAACCTTTTTTTCACTTTTGTTCCCCCACATTATTTGCATTGATTTACTTAGCACATTATGTGTGGTAGCACAACCATTTTCTACATATATATGGCAACATGCTTATTTATATAGAAATATATCCCTAATTTGAGCTGTCCTATTTCTCTGGCTTATTATGTATGTGATATGCATCAGAGTATCAGAGTATAAATGCATTACATCCTGCATTGCTGCTACACAATGATTCACCCCCATCACTTGTTGCATATTGTTACAATAATAAAATCATTGATTTCTGCGTCATGCTCCTTATCACGTTAGAAACAAATGAAAGTAGCTGTCTACTCTCAATGTGTAAATCATTGTTGCTGACTATACGATATGGTTAAATCCATTTTCCCTGCCTAATGCTTATTTGTGTAGTCAACTCATATGTATACAGTTTGTGAGTCCTTATTGACATTGCTGTTTTTTTCCCTAACTGTGCAAACTATGCTTAAAAGCATCGCAGAATTAATCATAATTTAACCCATAAATTAGTGAATTGTTGCCTCCTGTGCAAACTTGCCTGTTGATAAAGTGCTAAGTATTGTGCAAAGTATGCAATACAACCGCAAAGTGCTAGATGTGCAAAAGTGCTGAATCTGGCCAAATAGGCCATTTAAAGTGCAAGTGCTAAAACCTCAATACAAAATACCATCATAAATAAATATATATATATATATATATATATATATATATATATATATATATATATATATATATATACACAAATCTAGCGCGATCCCTGTTGGAATTTGGGACTCGCCACTGTAGAAGCAACTGTTGCATTCCTGGTTACAATCCTCTCCCTATATTATAAAAAAATTATCAATTCTCTGTCACTTGTAGACTGCGCCACCCTAATCTTTACACGTACTTTTCTTATATGCCGGATTGTGGTTATAAAAAATAATGTAAATCCTCAGTATTATTTAATCCATTTGGGAACTTACTATCTAGCTCCAAAATCATACGAGATTCCATCTGCCTCAATTTTCTTTCCCTGTCGCCACCTCTTCGTAACTTGGGGACCGCTGCCACCACAAAGTATTTCAAACAGTTTAGATTGCTATCATGCATCTGTTTGAAGTAGCGAGCCACCAGATAAGTAGTGTCATTATTCACGATGGCTCGTAGGTGTTGCAGAATGCGGACATGCACCTGCAGCTTGGTACTCCCCACGTACCTAAAGCCGCAGGTGCATGCCAGAATGTACACAGCGTACTCCGTTCTACAGTTAAATTTGCCCTTGATAGCAATTCTATCCGGGCTGAACGGAGTGGTGTACCGAGTTGTGTTTTCCCCGAATCTGCAAGCCCTACAGGAAGAGCATATAGTAAAACCGAGTTTCGGTTGCAGCCACATAGTGGCTTAAGACAATTCTGGGCTGCTCTTCATAATCTGTGTGCGCATAGAGGGGCCTTTTTTGTATGTAATAACAGGTTGTGCAGGGAGCCTCGGAGCCAGTACCGCATCTGTCAACACAATTGGCCAATTGAGTTTGATAATAGATTGAATCCTCCTTTCCTGTTTATTGTAGGGGGTGATAAGTTTGGGGGCATTATTGCCATCAACACCATCTTCTTTTTTGCTATGATTGGAAAACAGAGATTCCCTGGTTCTTTCCCTCATGTTCCTTTCTGCCTCCACTAGAACTTTGTTGCTGTACCCTCTCTGTCTGAATCTGCTTAATGCTTCTTCTGTACACTTTTCAAGATCTTCCTGTGTAATGCAGATTCTTTTTATACGTAGAAGTTCTCCTTAGGGGATATTTATAATTATGTGTTGAGGATGTGCACTGCTGGCATGTAGTGTAACATTGTCAGCTGTGGCTTTTCTATGTAAGGTGTTTGCCAACCTCCCTTCTTTTACATACACTCGCACATCTAACAATTCAATGGATCCCCTACTTATATGTGAGGTAAATTTCAAATTGGCAGTGTTCTCATTAATACAGTTGATAAATTCATCGGCCTGTCTCTCATCCCCCTTCCATACAATAAAAACATCATCTATATACCTCAACCAGTATAAAACATGGCCGGCATATTTGCCACGAAGTATGGGTTTGAGAACCTGCTCCTCCCACCATCCATGCATGCAAAGCTGGGGGAGAAGCAGGCTCCCATCGCCACACCTCGCTTTTGCAGATAAACATCATTACCAAAGGTAAAAAAGTTATTGTTAAGACACCAAGAGATCAATTTTAAAAGCATTTTGTTATGATTATAACATTTCATTGGCCTTGTATTTAAAAAGTACTGTGTTGCATTCAATCCTGTATAATGCTCTATACTTGTATACAAGGATTAGATGTCTAATGTGATAAACATCAAGTTTTCTGCCCATTCTATATCTTGTATTTTTGTCAGAAAATCCCCAGTGTCCGTCACATATGTGGGAAGCTGTTTCACAAAGTCCTGAAGAAAATAATCTATATATTGCGTAGCTTTTTCCCCCCATAGTACCGATTGCTGATATGATCGGTCTTCCTGGAATGGGGGTAATGTTCTTATGAACCTTGGGGATAAAGTAAAGTCTAGGTAAGACCGGATGTTCCACATATAGAAATTTGTACTCCTCTGGGGAAATAATTCCCTCTTGTTTCCATTCACAAAACATCTTTTTTTCAATGACCTTTGCCAAATTATATTGTTTGATGTTTGTCTTCTCATCACAATTCAGATCATCTAGGTGCCTGTGAGCTTCTAGCACGTACTCTTTTTGTGTCGCTAACTACTATATTTCCACCCTTGTCTGATTTTGTAACAAAGACTTAATGATTGCTGCTCAACTTTTTTATCAACTTCGAGTACTGCATTTCTTCTTTGCTTTTATAGCATTTTCTATGTTTGACCTGATGATGTAATTTTTAGTTTTTTTCCATTACCACCTCATGGTAGATATTGATAGCATCTTTTGGCATGTTTGGAATGAAGTTAGACTTGGCTTTGAAGGGGCTCATTCCTGCTCCTGCTTGTCTAATGTTGGCAGCGAATAATCTATCCTGAGTCGATTGTAATCCAGTCATGATTTGGCCGCTGTTATTGACCTTGTTGTCTAGTTCATGTAGATCAAGCAAAGTGGACACATCTGATGCAAGCATGTCCATGCTAGATTCTGTCTCGCTTGTATTTTTTGTTGCTTGAGCTTCTTTTAGTCCATCTTTGATGGAGAAGAACATTTTCAATTTCAACTTGCGAATAAAGCGAAAGACGTCAATCCTGGTACGAGCATAATTAAAATCGCTGCTAGGGCAAAAAGACAACCCCAAAGATAGCAGCTGCTTTTCGGCCTCTGATAAAGTTATTGAAGAAAGGTTAATAATGGTATTCTCATCAGTCATTATTTTTTGCGCCAGCATACTCTTTTTGGTTTTGCATTCCTTGCGCTTTTCCCTTCTTCTCGCGTTTTTTTCTGGCTCTATTGCTTTCTTTTGTTGCCGTGCCCTCAGTGTTTGACGTCTGTCGAACGATAAAAAAATCGACCTCTTCTCCTAGGCCCAAAATGCGCATCTGCCCAGAACCACTTGCATTGCTTATGCTTTCATTATCTGACAATAAGTTGCTTGTTAATAAATCACTGTCCGAAGCATTGGGGGTTTCCTCATCAGCCGTATTTGCCCGTTGTGCACTTGCTGGCTTTGGTTTTGCTTGTTGCACTTTGAATTTTGCTTTTTTAGCGTTTTCATATTTACGGGCAAAGGTGAATATTCATCCTTGCTCATAATCCCCCTTATCCCTGGAGAATTTGTAAGCCTTCCGACTTTTGATCTTGTCTTCCTGCTTACTCAATCTTTCTTGTATCTCTGTTCGTGTCTTAGATACAAAGTCGCTTGGTTCTAATTTTATCAGTTGCTCATTGATCTGTTCAATTTCCAGAATTAAAGCTTGCCGGTCAATTTCTGCGTACTTTATTAGTATTTTAACCAAATTCATTGATGCTGCCAAGTTACTCTCCCCCCATTCCGTTAACATTTGCGGATTAGGACTCTCGAAGCTGGGAGCTAGTAAAATCCGTAAACCACGAGGGATGCGTCCCACTTCTACATACTTGGTGAGAGATTTATGTTTCCACCATTTCGTAACCTCTGCTCTCATGCATTTCTCCAACTTCCTTAGCAGAGTTTTCGCATCCCCTTCCTTGGTCGTGTTTGAACTAGTGGAAGCTGCCCCTTCCGACATTACTTTTGGCAAGGTACTAAACAGTTCTTCTGCAGCAGCTTCGCGCTCCCGAACTGCCTCCGCTGACATGCTGAGGGCAAAATTGTACTGAAGTACTTTACTCCAACGTTGCCTGTGCTTGCATCTCGGGTCGTGCCGTTCACTCCTCCCCACCAATACTATTCGCTGACTTACTCACCGCCTCTTGGTTCTGCCGCTCACCCGATGCTGCATCCACGGCGGCAGAATTTCCGGCGTTTTGCGAGATTTATCCAGCTGTGATTGCGGGCTGTTTCCAACGTTCCTTTCCCGGATCCTGGCACTCTGGTTGGGGGAGACAGCCTGCATCACGGGGAGTGGGTTCGTCACGGAAGCAACCAACTTCCGTAATTGACGTCAATAAACAAACTCGATTTCTCCGCACCTCCACATCAACGACGGGCAAACAGATATCCACTAACCACAGGAATCTTTGGCATAAAGATCTTTTATTCAATTGCTCCTCAGAACGACGTGTTTCGGGCACCACTTGCCCTTGATCTCGTTACAAAGGAAGCCGTTTGCCATCTTTAAATCTGCTGTGCTTTCCCCCTCCTGGTATGTGAACATAGAAAACATACTAGCACTCATTATTACTCAGTTGGTTGTTTTCTTTTTTAAAACCTTTTTTTAAATTTTGTTCTCCCACATTATTTACATTGATTTACTTAGCACATTATGTGTGGTAGCACAACCATTTTCTATATATATATATGGCAACATACTTTTTCATATAGAAATATATCCTTAATTTGAGCTGTCCTACTTCTCTGGCTTATTATGTATGTGATATGCAATCAGAGTATCATCGTATAAATACATTACATCCTGCGTTGCTTCTACGCAATGATTTACCCACATCACTTGTTGCATATTGTTACAATAATAAAATCATTGATTTCTGCGTCATGCTCCTTATCACGTTAGAAACAAATGAAAGTAGCTGTCTACTCCCAGTGTGTAAATCATTGTTGCTGACTATACGATATGGTTAAATCCATTTTCCCTGCCAAATGCTTATTCGTGTAGTCAACTCATATGTATACAGTTTGTGAGTCCTTATTGACATTGCTGTTTTTTTCCCTAACTGTGCAAACTATGCTTAAATGCATCTCAGATTTAATCATAATTTAAGCCATAAATTAGCGAATTGTTGCCTCCTGTGCAAACTTGCCTGTTGATAAAGTTCTAAGTATTGTGCAAAGTATGCAATACAACCGTAAAGTGCTAGATGTGCAAAAGTGCTGAATCTGGCCAAATAGGCCATCTAAAGTGCAAGTGCTAAAACCTCAATACAAAATACCATCATAAGAGCCATATATATATATATATATATATATATATATATATATATATATATATGAATGCTCGTTTGCCACGCCCCAGGAATGAGCTGCACTCGAACGCTGAACAAGGTGGCAAGCCTTTAATCAAGGGTACAGGCAGAAGGATGCTGGTAGTTCAAATCTGACAGATACAACGCGATGAGCCTGACGCGTTTCGAAGTATGATCCTTCTTCCTCAGAGGCAATCGTGATTGTAAATGCGTGCTCGGGTCTGCATCTCTTAATGCCCAATTATACGCCCCCAGATGGGCGGGTCAAATTTCCCAAGCCATCATGGATGTCGTAGTCCCAATAATCAAACCACTGATGGTGCACTAATTTCTGTCCTTTTCAAGCCCGCCAATGGGCCACCACCAACAGCGTCTGCCTTAATCCCAGATCAACGCTCCACATCCGTGGCCCCCTCTCTTCACGGGGTGGTGCAACTCGACGGCGGGCCGCCGCCAAAAATGAATGCTCGTTTGCCACGCCCCAGGAATGAGCTGCACTCGAACGCTGAACAAGGTGGCAAGCCTTTAATCAAGGGTACAGGCATAATGATGCTGGTAGTTCAAATCTGACAGCTACAACGCGATGAGCCTGACGCGTTTCGAAGTATGATCCTTCTTCCTCAGAGGCAATCGTGATTGTAAATGCGTGCTCGGGTCTGCATCTCTTAATGCCCAATTATACGCCCCCAGATGGGCGGGTCATATTTCCCAAGGCATCATGGATGTCGTAGTCCCAATAATCAAACCACTGATGGTGCACTAATTTCTGTCCTTTTCAAGCCCGCCAATGGGCCACCACCAACAGCGTCTGCCTTAATCCCAGATCAACGCTCCACATCCGTGGCCCCCTCTCTTCACGGGGTGGTGCAACTCGACGGCGGGCCGCCGCCAAAAATGAATGCTCGTTTGCCACGCCCCAGGAATGAGCTGCACTCGAACGCTGAACAAGGTGGCAAGCCTTTAATCAAGGGTACAGGCAGAATGATGCTGGTAGTTCAAATCTGACAGCTACAACGCGATGAGCCTGACGCGTTTCGAAGTATGATCCTTCTTCCTCAGAGGCAATCGTGATTGTAAATGCGTGCTCAGGTCTGCATCTCTTAATGCCCAATTATACGCCCCCAGATGGGCGGGTCAAATTTCCCAAGGCATCATGGATGTCGTAGTCCCAATAATCAAACCACTGATGGTGCACTAATTTCTGTCCTTTTCAAGCCCGCCAATGGGCCACCACCAACAGCGTCTGCCTTAATCCCAGATCAACGCTCCACATCCGTGGCCCCCTCTCTTCACGGGGTGGTGCAACTCGACGGCGGGCCGCCGCCAAAAATGAATGCTCGTTTGCCACGCCCCAGGAATGAGCTGCACTCGAACGCTGAACAAGGTGGCAAGCCTTTAATCAAGGGTACAGGCAGAATGATGCTGGTAGTTCAAATCTGACAGCTACAACGCGATGAGCCTGACGCGTTTCGAAGTATGATCCTTCTTCCTCAGAGGCAATCGTGATTGTAAATGCGTACTACCAGCATCATTCTGCCTGTACCCTTGATTAAAGGCTTGCCACCTTGTTCAGCGTTCGAGTGCAGCTCATTCCTGGGGCGTGGCAAACGAGCATTCATTTTTGGCGGCGGCCCGCCGTCGAGTTGCACCACCCCATGAAGAGAGGGGGCCACGGATGTGGAGCGTTGATCTGGGATTAAGGCAGACGCTGTTGGTGGTGGCCCATTGGCGGGCTTGAAAAGGACAGAAATTAGTGCACCATCAGTGGTTTGATTATTGGGACTACGACATCCATGATGCCTTGGGAAATTTGACCCGCCCATCTGGGGGCGTATAATTGGGCATTAAGAGATGCAGACCCGAGCACGCATTTACAATCACGATTGCCTCTGAGGAAGAAGGATCATACTTCGAAACGCGTCAGGCTCATCGCGTTGTAGCTGTCAGATTTGAACTACCAGCATCATTCTGCCTGTACCCTTGATTAAAGGCTTGCCACCTTGTTCAGCGTTCGAGTGCAGCTCATTCCTGGGGCGTGGCAAACGAGCATTCATTTTTGGCGGCGGCCCGCCGTCGAGTTGCACCACCCCGTGAAGAGAGGGGGCCACGGATGTGGTGCGTTGATCTGGGATTAAGGCAGACGCTGTTGGTGGTGGCCCATTGGCGGGCTTGAAAAGGACAGAAATTAGTGCACCATCAGTGGTTTGATTATTGGGACTACGACATCCATGATGCCTTGGGAAATTTGACCCGCCCATCTGGGGGCGTATAATTGGGCATTAAGAGATGCAGACCCGAGCACGCATTTACAATCACGATTGCCTCTGAGGAAGAAGGATCATACTTCGAAACGCGTCAGGCTCATCGCGTTGTAGCTGTCAGATTTGAACTACCAGCATCATTCTGCCTGTACCCTTGATTAAAGGCTAGCCACCTTGTTCAGCGTTCGAGTGCAGCTCATTCCTGGGGCGTGGCAAACGAGCATTCATTTTTGGCGGCGGCCCGCCGTCGAGTTGCACCACCCCGTGAAGAGAGGGGGCCACGGATGTGGAGCGTTGATCTGGGATTAAGGCAGGCGCTGTTGGTGGTGGCCCATTGGCGGGCTTGAAAAGGACAGAAATTAGTGCACCATCAGTGGTTTGATTATTGGGACTACGACATCCATGATGCCTTGGGAAATTTGACCCGCCCATCTGGGGGCGTATAGTTGGGCATTAAGAGATGCAGACCCGAGCACGCATTTACAATCACGATTGCCTCTGAGGAAGAAGGATCATACTTCGAAACGCGTCAGGCTCATCGCGTTGTAGCTGTCAGATTTGAACTACCAGCATCATTCTGCCTGTACCCTTGATTAAAGGCTTGCCACCTTGTTCAGCGTTCGAGTGCAGCTCATTCCTGGGGCGTGGCAAACGAGCATTCATTTTTGGCGGCGGCCCGCCGTCGAGTTGCACCACCCCGTGAAGAGAGGGGGCCACGGATGTGGAGCGTTGATCTGGGATTAAGGCAGACGCTGTTGGTGGTGGCCCATTGGTGGGCTTGAAAAGGACAGAAATTAGTGCACCATCAGTGGTTTGATTATTGGGACTACGACATCCATGATGCCTTGGGAAATTTGACCCGCCCATCTGGGGGCGTATAGTTGGGCATTAAGAGATGCAGACCCGAGCACGCATTTACAATCACGATTGCCTCTGAGGAAGAAGGATCATACTTCGAAACGCGTCAGGCTCATCGCGTTGTAGCTGTCAGATTTGAACTACCAGCATCATTCTGCCTGTACCCTTGATTAAAGGCTTGCCACCTTGTTCAGCGTTCGAGTGCAGCTCATTCCTGGGGCGTGGCAAACGAGCATTCATTTTTGGCGGCGGCCCGCCGTCGAGTTGCACCACCCCGTGAAGAGAGGGGGCCACGGATGTGGAGCGTTGATCTGGGATTAAGGCAGACGCTGTTGGTGGTGGCCCATTGGCGGGCTTGAAAAGGACAGAAATTAGTGCACCATCAGTGGTTTGATTATTGGGACTACGACATCCATGATGCCTTGGGAAATTTGACCCGCCCATCTGGGGGCGTATAGTTGGGCATTAAGAGATGCAGACCCGAGCACGCATTTACAATCACGATTGCCTCTGAGGAAGAAGGATCATACTTCGAAACGCGTCAGGCTCATCGCGTTGTAGCTGTCAGATTTGAACTACCAGCATCATTCTGCCTGTACCCTTGATTAAAGGCTTGCCACCTTGTTCAGCGTTCGAGTGCAGCTCATTCCTGGGGCGTGGCAAACGAGCATTCAAATATATATATATATATATATATATATATTATCTACTGGCGGTCGCCAGTAGATAGTTATAGTTAGGACCGAGTTTCCATAGGAAATCTCAAAATTCTATTTCGAATAACTTTGGCGCCGATTGACGAATCTTCGCGAAATTTTCAAAACTAATGGGGCGCTCCGCTCCGCTCCTACCCTGAAAGTCTTGGGGTGATTCGTCAAGCGGGGGCCGAGAAAAAGGGGGGGTCCCAAAACACGTTTTCCCCATGGATTTTTCCATAGGGACTTTAGTCGCAGCTACAGCCCGAACGGCTGAACAGAATTACGTGAAATTTGGCAGAGAGGTAGCCATAAGGTCCGTTTGGTGCCTTTTGCAGGTTTGGTGTAAATCTGTTCAGTATTTTCTGAGAAAATAGCATTTAAATCAATATATATATCTATACGTGCGCAGCGTGCGCGCAGGGTGCGCGCACTCGGCCGCCCGCGAGCGTACTTCTGATTGGTTGTTACATCTTAGTAAACATTCGAATCGGTCGAAACCAGGAAGTGTCGGCCGCCATTTTGTCTCTCGCACTGAGAGGGGGGTGAAACACAAAGGAGAAAAACATGTAAAGTGGGCACGCTGGACAGTTCCTGACCCCCTAGCAGGGGTCAAGGGGTCCCAGGAGGTCCCCAAAGGGCAATAAAAAAATTTAATTTTCTTTCGGTAAATCGCCGAGTGCGCGAAGCGTGCGCGCACTATAGGAATGAAAAAAATTCCGCGAGGTTCGCGCAGCGTGCGCGCACGGTATAAATGCTTTAAAAAAAAAATCCAATCTCAGTCCCCCCGTGTGCGCACGCTGCGCGCAGCGCAGTGTGCTGGCATGGCTTTTTACATAAGAACAGTTTATGCCTAAACCCTTAACAACAAAGCGTATCATGTGTCCTCCTTGTGCGGACGGTGCGCGAAGCGCACCGTGCGTACATGGCCCATTAAGCGCAACGTGGGCGCGCGGTGCGCGTAGCGCACTGTGTGCCCACTGTGCGTGCACGGTGCGCAAAGTGCACCGTGCGTGCACGGCACTAACTGCGTAAAGTGGGCGTGCGGTGTGCGAAGCGCACCGTGCGCGCACGGCACGAACGGCATAAAGTAACTTAGCATTTAAAAAACTGTACAAATTCACTGAAAAAACCATAGGTTTCACACACGTTATAGTTAGGAATTAGCATTTAAAAAACCTTGCAAGTTCACTTAAAAAACCATAGGTTTCACACATGTTATAGTTAGCTGGGCATTTTCCTCGTGAAAAACCAATGAAATTCCCCCGTTATAGTTAGTGCAGGCAACTATAACTCACGCGACCGTAATCCGCTGCTGATGACGTCAGATATTACATCACTGATGACATATGTGTCTTTCTGAAAAAAATAAATAAATATATGTATAGCTAAAAAAAAAAGGAAGAAGACATGGGTATATAAATGTGTAAATACAGTGATGTAATATCTGACGTCATCAGCAGCGGATTACGGTCGCGTGAGTTATAGTTGCCTGCACTAACTATAACGGGGGAATTTCATTGGTTTTTCACGAGGAAAATGCCCAGCTAACTATAACATGTGTGAAACCGATGGTTTTTTAAGTGAATATATATATATATACAAATCTAGCGCGGTCCCTGCTGGAATTTGGGACTCGCCACTGCAAAAGCAATTGTTGCATTCCTGGTATATATATTGTTGCACTGCATCCTGAACTGATGTTGTTCAAACTCCCATGGTGCATTATGGGTTATTGAGAATTATTGGACTACAAAGAAATGAAGTAGTTTACCTTTAAATTTGAGCACTTGGTATTATGACCCGTCTTCCAATGATTATATATCATATATAATCATATGTATATATTTATATATATATTCACACACACACACACATATGTGGAGAGAGAGAGAAAGAGGGAGAAAAATAAAAAAGAACTAGCTATAGACATTAATATAGAAATAGATATAGAAATGGTTATACAACAGTGAAATAGTAAAAAAAATATATATATAACAGGTGTAAGGTTAAAACCTAAAAATATCAATTAAATCCCCCAAAAATTAAAACGTTGAAAGGAAAGAAGACAAAATAAATATTAAGACACTTGGCCAAAACAACTGTAATCTGAAATGAAGGAGGTTAAACACACAAATGTTCCTTCAAGGTGTTTTATCACAACAGCTAGTAGGAATGAGTGGTAGCAAACAACCTGAGATGCGCATTACATAATAGAAACCAATATTATATGAGAGGGCAAGGAGGATAAACAGTTATGTACAGTGCTTGAAATGGAAAAATAGAAGTGCAGGTACTCTGTACCAGAGTACCTGCTTGTTTCTGAGAAGTGCCGGGACTCTCCAATTAAAAGTATTACGTCTGTCTTGAGAAGTGCCGGTACTCACCCTCCCAAAATAAAAAAGTGCTGGTACTCCGTACCGGACAGTACCGGCCCATTTAAAGCACTGGTTATGTATGATATATGTGCAGAAGTTACTGTAACATTACAAATTTCAAGTGATGCCTGTTGGTAAACAGAAGCGTTTTACTTGGATGCACAAGGAGAGGAAACAACATGAAGGGAACAATGAGCCTACCTCAACAGACGGCTCTCCTTCTACATCCCCATCCGCCAGCTACGCTCCGCCGACCTCTCACTCGCCACCGTCCCGCGCATCCGAAGAACAACCACCGGCGGGAAATCCTTCTCCCACCTCGTCGCCAAGACATGGAACATCCTCCCACTGAGCCTACGACAGACCCAAGACCTGCTGACCTTCAGGAGGATACTCAAGACCTGGCTGTTCGATCAGTAGCGCCCCCCCCCCCCCAGCGCCTTGAGACCCTCGCGGTTATGTAGTGCACTTTACAAAAGATTGATTGATTGATTGATTGAAGAAGAGGAGGAATATAGGGAAACCAACAATAGTAAAGAAAAGCTATAAGCAAATGTGAAAAAGGGTAATGAAGAGCTAAGAAACCTTAATATTATCAAAGTGCATTAAATATTTGTTACGGTTGCAGTAGAATGTAGAATATATGGGTGTCCATCCGGGATTTGCAGCCATTCTATGACACAGATACATACCTGTAAACTATAAAGCCTGCATATAAGGCCCGCCTATAGAAAATGTTTAAACAAATATCATGATGATAATATAAAAATTTCTAATCATGTACAAAATGTTTTGATCTATGATTTTCAGGTGTTGAACATACCTGTGCTGTATACATTATGACTGTTGAGTATGAATGATGAGATAGATGTGGTGTGTATTTTGTACTTTTTACACGTGTTAACACTGTCTGGGCATATGGTGCACCTCATTAGGACCAGTTAATACCCAAATATAGCAATAAGCAACAAAAATGTGATTAGTCAACCTTTACAAAAGGCCTTTCCTGGTGCAGCAACACGTGCCGCTGCGGTTTTCATAACTTTTGAGCCGTTTGAACTAGAAACATTTGTTTTTTCAAGTCTACAGATTATGCAGCAGATGAAGGATTATGTGGCAAATCTATAATTATGCTAAATTCACTGTGGCTGCATAATCGCATAATTCCAGCAGTCCTGGTTATGGGCAACCTCAAAGTACTTTTACTCTGCAGGTGGGACCCATCATTTTGCCTTACGCCACTGTCACCGCTGCATGTGTTTGCACTAGCACAATTCGCCAGGGGTCTTTAAATGCTGCATGGACAAGCTATCAAGCTGCAGTCTTGTATGCCTTTCTTCAGGAGGGCATGCTTCAGATACAATTTTTATGAAAACGACCGCCCTGGCGCAATGCATGTTAACCCCATTTCCCCATGTGAATTATGCATCTTATGCATATACATTTTTTTTCAAGATAAAGCATCACTTGTCATATCACAAAATAAGGTAATGCCCCAGTGAGTGCCCTGCTTCCATCAACATTATGGATATTAATATAGTGGCTTAAGTGGCAGAGGTCTCATTTATGCTATCTGTGCATAAGTGTAACAAAGTTATACATGCGATGTGAACAGGAGGGATAGCACAGAGCATTATATTTCTGGTACATATTGTTTAATCTTATTCCCCTTCTGGGATGGCTTGTGCTTTACTAGGGGACAGCGTTGCCAGCCACCCTTACTGACAAGTGTGCTGACTCTTTCCATGTGGCACCTACTGGTAACACCACAGACATTACAAAGGTGTTTGCGTGATCTCAGGTGGCAATCAATGGGGTGAGAGATCGGGGAACTTACATTTGGTGTCTCTTTATGGGACGCTACTCAGATTCCGATATATGTGCTTCACTGGGAAAGATGTCCAAACATTATTTTGCAAAATGGTTGCCTTCTTTGAAGCCAACATTTCTGCAATTTGATTGCAGATAGATGAGTTCCCAGAAATTATTTGGCTCCAACAATCTCAGAGTGTTTAAACAGGGGCGGCTCCTCTGTTGTGGCGGAGGAGCATCACCCACCAACCCTCCCAACCCTCCCACCCCCCACCATCAGCAGCAGCTGCAAAACGTGACAAATAAAATGATAATCAAGCATGTTTGTTATCGTTTTATTTTTCTCCTACTGTGCAGTCCAGGGGGCGGGGCTAGGAAACAATGGGCACTAAGGGGGCTTGGTGGACATTGTTATCAGTGCCCTTGAAGGTTTGGCCAGCCGTCTCAGGCTGGCCAAACCGTCTTGTGCGTTGAAGCTGTCTCCAATCCAGCTGCGTTGCCGGTTTGGAGACAGCAGGCTAAGGCTCCCAGTCCCCCTAGGGGCGCAAATGAGGGCGCTCCGGCCAATCGTGACACTGCTCTCATGCTGTGAGAGCAGCATCAGGATTGGCCGCAGGGAAGTCTGGGAGCCTGTGCTTGCAGTGGAGCCAGAAGAGCAGCGATGCGGCGGGATTCACGTACGTTTTTTAAAATGTGTTTTTTGTTTTGTTTTTGTCTACCCGCCACACTGCCCTGACATCACCTGCGACTGTGTTTAGAGATAGTTGTCTCAGAGGCGCCCACGGAGCCACTGTCTCAACTGGAAATTTATGGAGCCTAATTTAGAGTTTGGTGGTAAAGAAAATCCTATAATTTGCAAGTAAAGTGGTAAATCAGGGGAGAATCTGCTGGAGGAATTTCCCAAACCGTACAGTCCATAAACCCGAATTCGGCCTACAAACAGGCGTGATTAAACAAATCAGTTTTAAAATTCACGTTTGGAATGTCTTTACCTCATTTCTATTCCTCCCAAGGCTCTTATAGGATTGCTGCCTTTGTATCTAAATATAGACGTGAACATGTTGATCATGCAGCCCAGCTCTAGCAAATCCGCCTTAACTTGCGCCGGATGGCTCAGAAAATCTCAGATGAGGTACCCTGGGGAACCCTGTGGTGTTTGATGCACTGGAGGGTTTCATTTCTGAATTATCACATACACTCACACCTTCTACGAGGTCAGAAGACTGTTACATATCAGGTCACGTGTGACATCCTTTGTTACCAGTACACTAACTCAGAAAATGTCTGTGCAGAGTCAACAAAGTGGCATGGCTCTGTGATGCTTTGTCTGCACTGCAGCCCTTGTGATAGAAGGAAATGTCAGATGGAAAATGTATTGCTTATATCAAACTGACACTGTCAACAGTTTCTCCTCATGGAAAATATGTAATTTTTTTGTGAAAAAATACATGCTTCACCGATCATCTGCATGGAAAGTGTACACAAGAGAATACCACGTGCACATATATGTGCAAGAAACTGGTAGGAGACTGTGTCAAGCAAAACATGTCTTGAGGTTATAGCACATATCATTGTCATTGTTTCTCAAAGACATTTGCAACTCAAAAAGTCTCCCAAAAGTGTAAATTATGTGAAAAGGCATAAACAGAAGTAAAAGAACATTACAGGAAATCGGCAAAATCGAACAATAGAGAACTTGCATAAACTATTTAGCACACACCTAATAACAACTCTTGCCTAAAGGATCTAAAATGAAATTCACAATGGAGGTATGAGTTAAAACAGGGGAAACCACGCCTCTCTCCAAACACTAGCAAGGAAGGCTGACCAGGCAGCCTTAGAAACATGCTGGGTTTCTTGAGCACTACACTCGTAGCCCAAGTTCACATGGAGTCCCGAATGCTCTTGTCATTAAAGAGGAAACCCTGATATTCTCAATTCAAGAAGGCACAAGTGTTCTAGTGAAGACACTCTAGACTGAGAAATTGAACGGAGGGAGAAGCAAGAAAAGTCCAATGTCAGTTCCAGGAGCTGAGATAACTATATCTGGGGTGGTTACAATGGCGGACAAGGCTGATCCTGCAGCTGAATCGCCTTGTGAAGAGGCAAATTCTCAGAAATAGGGAAGATGGGGCAAGGTGTAAGGGAGAAACTCTAGGGAAAAGTGTAAGGGAGACATTCTGACTAGCCCTGAGAAAACGAATCTAAAGCCCAGCCCTCGGGGTCCAGGTCTGAGTGCCGGCTGATGAACATCGGAAACTGGAGTTTTGACAAGATGCAAGAAGGTCCTCTGCAGATTTCCAGAGGTCGCAAATGACCATGAATGTCCTGAAGGTCAAGACCAGTAGGGGCTCGTGGAGGGAGTTCGGTGGGGCAGTGAGGCGGGGCGGGCGGGGGAGGGGCAGGGTGGGGAAATGTAAACACCGGAATATGGATGAATGGAGGTAAGTACACATTTAAATTAATAAAACGAATTCCTTTGCGTGTGCTGCATCGCATTTTGCGATGCAGCGCGTGCAACGAGATGCTAGGGTGTCTGTGTAGTGGGTGATTGTTTTCCTGCACAAAAACAATCCCAAGAGGTGTTTTCCTCTTTCTTTGTGTGCTGCAGAATGCAGCTCATATAGTAAAAGGATAAACGAGGAGAAGTAAAGGTTTTTCTTCTCGTTGTGCTAGGTTTACGAACCCTTCTAAATATGGGAATGCGCCAGGCTCTATAGATGTTGCATGGGGACACCCACAGCAACACCCATGGAACGCCCCTTTCACGCAGAGGTATGCGTGAAAGGGGGCATATTTAAAAGGCTATGAAAAGTCACGCAGGGTGGCTTTACTTGGCCTTGTAAATATGGGCAGGCACATTGCGCCTCCGGTCCGACGCACCATCGGCGCAATGGTGCTAGTAAATAGGCACCTTTGTCCATGCTACTGACATTATCGTGCGCGAATGCCACTTTGTAGCAGCTTTGTTTACTAAGTCATCATTTTCAGTATCTGTTGAGACTTGTAGTTCCCATCGCAATAAACATCTTTCCACATTTTTTCTTTTAAATGTTCACTCAAAATTGGTTTTGCCATTCCATCTAACTGTGAAAGGTATCATCCTGCACTCTTGTTCATGGACCAGAAGTTATCCTACGGACTCAACCCTGTGACGATAGGGTCTTCATACTTCAGTCATTTCTAACCAGTGGATAATTTGCATACCTTATCTACTTCAGCAATGCAGTTGATAAGGTAAACTGAAGAAGACTGTGGCATAAACTATTAAAATGAGGCACTGATCCAACATCACTACATTTCTGATCACTTTACACAATGAAACCTGGATAAAGATTAAACTATCAAAACATAAATCTCTCTCTCTACCAATCCCCACTTTGAGTGGTCTAAAACAAGGCTGCATCGAGGCACCACTTTTGCTTTCCACATATATATATATATACATACATATA
Source organism: Triturus cristatus (assembly GCF_964204655.1). NCBI lineage: Eukaryota > Metazoa > Chordata > Amphibia > Caudata > Salamandridae > Triturus > Triturus cristatus. Next base: position 1,087,187,537 of record NC_140593.1, read on the forward strand.
TATATATATATATATATATATATTCACTGAAAAAACCATAGGTTTCAGACATGTTATAGTTAGTGGAAATTTTACTGATAAAAAACCAATGAAATTCCCCCGTTATAGTTAGTGCAGGCAACTATAACTCACGCGACCGCAATCCTCTGCTGATGCTAATACTGTATTTAGACACTTATTTGCCCATGTCTTCTTCCATAAATTTTTAGCTATACATATATTAGAAATATTTTTTTTTCATAAAGACACATATGTCATCAGCAGAAGATTGCGGTCGCGTGAGTTATAGTTGCCTGCACTAACTATAACGGGGGAATTTCATTGGTTTATTTTCAGTAAAATTTCCACTAACTATAACATGTCTGAAACCTATGGTTTTTTCAGTGAATTTGCAAGGTTTTTTAAATGCTAATTCCTAACTATAACGTGTGTGAAACCTATGGTTTTTTCAGTGAATTTGTACGGTTTTTTAAATGCTAAGTTACTTTACGCCATTCGTGGCGTGCACGCCCACTTAACGCAGTTCGTTCCGTGCGCGCACGGTGCGCTTCGCGCACCGTGCGCGCACGGTAAGCACGCGGTGCGCTTCGCGCACCGCGCGCCCACTTTACGCAGTTAGTGCCGCGCGCACATGGAGGACATATTATGCGCTTCCTTGTGATAGGTAATCTGTTAAATTTAATTTGTAAGTGTTGACAATAATATGCCATGCAGAGAGTGTTTTTTTTTTTTTATTAAAATTTTTAGCGTAAGCGCACCGTACGCGTACGGTAAGCGTAATCGGCGAAATTTTCAAAAAATAAAAATTTACCGTTTTTGGCCTTTGAGGACTCAACTAACATGGCTATGTGCATGGGCGCTGTCTAAACAGCCCCTTTATATGTTTTTTGCCTTTATTTACAGCCCCCCCCTCAGAGTGCGAGAGAGAAAATGGCGGCCGCCGCTTCCTGGTTTCGACCGATTCGAATGTTTACTTAGATGTAACAGCCAATCAGAATCGCGCTCGCGCACGCCACCGTACGCGTACGGTAAGCTTACGGTAAGCGTACCGTAAGCTGGCTCAGATATATATATTGATTTAAAGGCTATTTTCTCAGAATCTACTGAACAGATTTACACCAAACCTACAAAAGGCACTTCCTTGACCTGAGGACTACCTCTCTGCCAAATTTCTAGTAATTCTGTTCAGCCGTTCGGGCTGTAGCCCTGTCTAAAGGTCCTATGGAAAAATGCATGGGAAAAACGCGTTTTGGGACCCCCCTTTTATCTCAGCCCCCGCTTGACGAATCCCCCCGAGACTTTCAGGGTAGGAGCGGAGCGTAGCGCCCCACCTATTTTGAGAAATTCGCGAGGATTCGTCGACCGGCGCCAAAGTTATTCAAAATAGAATGTTGCGGATTTCCTATGGAAAAGGGGTCCTAACTATAACTACCTACTGGCGACCGCCAGTAGGTAATATATATATATATATATATATATATATAAAATCTAAAATCGCATCTTGATCCTGCTGCAGGTCTTTCTCCAAAACTGTGCAAACAACCAATCACTCACTTAGCCTGCACAGATGATTTAGTCATATTTCCCAAACTCCAACTGGCCTACAAGTTTTACTATCACAACTGAATGAGTACAGCTTTGAAAATGTTCTTACAATTGATCTCAGTAAAACCAAAGTAATGGCTTTTGGAAAAGGATCAAAATCGCTGTTTTGTACTGATCATATCTCATTAAAGAAAGCATAAGCCTGTATTAAAACTAAATCCATGAAGAGATTCTCACACATCTATGATGGACGAGCCATTGGTAATCAATCATTCAATGAATGCTTAGCTCATTCCATCCTGTCAATATGCCTCACTAGACTCAAATCGAAAAAGGTCAAGAAGTTGGACAAGATTTATATGAAAGCAATAAGATCCTTACTGAAATTACGTTCAGCAACCCCCCCCCATTGCAAAATATGCAAGGAGCTATCCCTAACATCGTTGCCATCCTTGCACAAAATAGCCATGAAAAATTACATTTGCGACTGTAGCAATACAACATCAAACTCATTAAAAGGGTTATTTTTGGATGAATTCCAAACAAATATGAGTACTGTAGGAAGGTAAAGTATTATGTAGTGATGCTGGTTAGGCTTCCCCATGCAATAGTATCACAAACCCAAAGATGGTCCTTGGAAACACAAATAATAAATCCTTAGCTCAGTCCTTGTAGGGTAGCAAAGAGCAGTCAGGCTTTACTAGAGGAAAATGTGTTAAGCATTCCAGAGTTCCAACATGGACGATAAGTAATTGACAAGGCTCGAAAGAAACCCAACACCAATTTATAAAACTAAAGCTGATTTTTATATTAACTTAGAGACCAAAACGAACATGATCACATACATATAAGCAGAGTCAAGTATTTTAGAAGAGAACATACATCACTGCAATTCAAAACTACAGAGCCTTTGCATTGCAGTAAATGGGAAAAAGTGGTAGTGACAATTGGTCACTTGAAGGTCGAGTTGCGTGGAACCCAATGAAGGTAAAGGTGATGAGGGTTCCAGGACCAAGCCACGACAGTCAGTTCAATTTTACCTGGCCCATGGAGCTCGGGTGCAGTGTTGTCCTGGCTGTCCCTGGTGCTAAACAGGAGCTGTGGAAGAGCTGAATTTAGAGCTAAACTTGAACTGTGGGGAACAAGATGCAAAAACACAACAATGGGGCCGCTGCTTGTGTCCGATGGACGTCAGATGGAGTTCCCTCTAGATGCAGCGTCGAGTGCAGGGGTCGGTTGTCGGACTGGTGACCAACAAGCCTTGGCAGCAGTAAGTGCAGCATATGGATACATTAATGTCTGGTAGTACCGGGGAACCTGGTAGCTGCCTGTAACTTTGTGGAAGGCAGGACTACATTTCCCACAATGTACTAGACCATCTGGATTTGGGCGATCCATCGGAGGGTCCGGTGGCCAGATATTCTTTGGATCTGGAGCATTGGTTTGCCTGCAGTTTGCAGGGAACTAGTGCCACTGGCCCAGGAGAGTCGGAGGTTGCTTCTGGCTTTCACATGGGTCCCTTTGTCAGGGGGAACCGACCTGTAGCCTAGGATAGACCAATTCCAGGACTGTTGCCACAGGTACAGTCTCCCTCTTTTGGATTGTGCAAGTCCTGTTATTGTCGCCTTGGGTCTCTTTGTCCTCTTTGATGCAAGATGGATCAGAACTGAAGTTCTAGTGCCTAGGGTGAGCCTTAAATCCTGGATTTAGGGGTGTTAGGGGTGTGGGTGGAAGTGGTCAATGGGCTACTTGCTTCAGCGGCTAATCCCCCCGAGGTGCCCACCTCCTGGGGGTGTAGGACACCTTTTCTACCCAGATCCCACTATTTCTACCACTTATACAAATGGCAGAAGTCTCCCTTAGCTGTGCAGACCAGGCAAGCCACCATAGAGGTGTGGATAGCCTTCAAGGGGTGTACGGTCTCTGCATACCTAATTTCTGCCTGTCTGGGAGAAAACATGCCTGGGGTAGGGGGATGGCTGTTTACTCCTTTGGGAGGCAGCCCTGATGCATATCAGAGGCTGTGTAGCCTTTGAAGCTGACCGCTTTGATGGGCCACTTCACTAGCCATCCTGGGAGGGAGGAGGTGTAACCTCTTTTCTGCCAAGGCCCTGACTCCTGGGAGTGTGCTCACTGCCTGGCAGGAGGTCAGAATCCTCTCTTGGAGGTAGCAAGTGTGGGCTGTGAGCCAGAGCACAGGAAAGCTTGAGCAACCAGGTGGGCAACCTCAAAGGCAGCAACCTGGGAGCATGCCACATCACTCCTGGCACAAGATTTATGTCAGGGGTGAGAAGGCATGTTGTCTGATACCAAACATGACATATTTAGGCGGTACCATGATGGAGCTGGCGACCTTGGGTTTGCCCGGATGCAAGCCCTGTTATCCTATGGAACGTCTATCACTTATAGTGTTCTTTAATGGTAAAGGGCACTATAGGGATATATAAGCTTGCACTTACATGTCCACCCCTTTTAATATAATATACCCTGCCTTCTGGGCTTTAGGAGTTCTTCCTTAGGGGCAACTGCAATTCATTGACTTTGCCGCACATGGTGAGGACAAAGTCGACTTTGAGCAGTTTGCACGGCTCCTGCAGTCTGCAATGGCAGGGCTGCTGTCTGTAGTTTACATGGGTCACTCATGGTGACACAAACAGTACTGCAAGCCCAGGGATCCATTTACCACCCATTTCCTGGGTACCACTGATATATTAGGTACCTATAAGGTGGTAAAGTCATTGTCAATTGGGGTTGCCACTGTACACATATTAGTTTTGGGGAAAGAGCACCTGCCCAAGGGCCTGTTTAGCAGTCTTCAGTGCACTGTTTGAGTCAAAAACCAGCATCTAGTAGTCAAGCTGGGGGGACACTGCAAAAAGGGCCTGTTTTCTTACAAGTACCACCCTATGCCTGAATTTAACCAATAGCAGCAAAATAATCAATGAAAAAGACCTGCCCCCACTGACGGTGCTGATGAACACACCCCAGGAAGGGCAGAAGGCTCATATCAGGGAAACCTTACAGGTAACTGACAGCTCCCACAACCTAACAACTCTGCAGAACTATAAACACTGGGATCTTATACTTGGCTCTTACTTCTTGGCTATACAGGAATACTTATATTCCAATGTCGAAGATGGTCATAAAATTAAGTATTTAAGATTTAGGCTACTGTACATTCCACAACATCAGTCTGAAGGCACATGGAATATCAAATGCAAAGTTGATACAAGTTGTCAGCTATGTGGGTTCAAAAATGAAACCATCGACCATATCATTTGTCTATGTCCAAAATTATTTGATCCAAGGAGAGAGTATCTGCAATTTATTTTTGACGCAACTAGCATCATGTCTACTAAGGAGATGATTACTTTTTTTTGTTGCTAAAATCTCAGTTCAATTGAAACATTTATGAAATTCTTTGACTTGGCTTACAATCTCTTAAATAATTGTTGAAAACAACTTGTGTAATTTTAGCATAAACTTTAGTGTGGTATTATATGGTCTAAAACATTTTATCAGGCATAAAGTATTTTAGCTGGTTTTGATGTTTTAGAGAAGTGATCTAATTATCATAATTGATATATTTACATGCACTAAAATGCATTTATACATTCATTCAGTAAAAATTTAGTCATTTGCTTTTAATTTTGTAGTTTTTTAAAGTGTCCTATTATAATTTAATTCAATTACTCTGCTGTAATGGGTGACTAGTTTAGCATTTGATTTTATGCACCTGACTGTACTTTTTTTGTGTTCTAAAAAATAATCTTGATTTTGAGGGTTGTCATACCAGTATAATATTAATTATTTTCTGGATATTACAATTTGTGTGGGTCTCTGATCTCAGGGACTGTCTAATCATTGTTTTTATTGGTGGCGGCTGGTGACATTTGAAAGTGGTGAGGCGTAAAAGTTCTGGATGAGTGCCCAGGGACAAGCGAGTGAGATTGTCAAGGGGTTATGAGGATTCTCTCCCCCCCCCAAGACAATTTTGAAACAAGAGTGGGCAAATGGTGTATTTTCAAGCAAATTTGAGAAAAGATGGTTAATAAAGCAATTGTGAAAGTGTAGTTAAGACATCAATAAAGAGGGCCCTTCATGTATAGTGTGTTCTGTTAAAATTCTACAATTAGTCATATCAAAGCTAAAATGTTTTTTGGGGTTACTGTAGCTGAGTTAACAAGTATGTACTTATTTCACACGTGACCAAGTTAATATTTTTGAATGTGCATAGCCGACATACAGCCATGCAGAGAGAGGGTATCCCTGTTTTGAATTTACCCAATACATAATATTTTTACTATTCATTTTTCTGTGGGAGGGGCACATTTCCATTTAACATGTGACAGCTTAACAGAGGACAATAGTTGGACATCCAACTCCTAGCCTGAGCATGCAAATTTAAAGAGCCCTTGTTGGTACCCTTTGGTCAAGCGTGGCCTTAGACCACAACAATGCTAACCCTGCATCTACCTGGAAAGGCATTTGGGAAGTTGCTTCTGCACACTCTTGGTGTAGTGACCACAGTTAGAAGAATACAAGGCTGCTCACAGTGGGGCATCCATTCCAAACCCAAGGTCAGAGCACTCCTGCCAATTATGCGTCAATTTGCAAGTGGATGAATCTCAAGTGATGAAGCTGCAGCACCACACGTCTGCCAAGTATGGGTTCAATCACTTTGGTCTCTTCCTCCATATTGGAATGAAAACTTCCATTTGCTGTGCTCAGAATACATTCTTTTTTAAATATCAATAGTCAGTATGAACACAGCTGAGAAACAAAGAGCAGGTTCAACCAAACAGAGACATACATCAGTTAGAGGTCACCAGGAGAACACATTGCTAGCCCTGACTAGTAGCATAACACAAAATGATGAGAGTCCCTGAAATATGTGATGAGCCACACCCTAGACTTTCATATCACATAGCTATCCATAGCAGTTACACCATATGGGAGCCCTTGAAGGGTGGGGCCCTTCTGCACGCCAATGGCGGCAGGAGGCTGCCTTACCTCCTGCCGGCCTCATTCTTACAACCAGGTCTCAGGGTATCAACGCAAACAGGGAGCAGTTTAGCATAAAGAGTAAGCCACAGATTTCAGTTCTGCTGTCGTAACGTCTCACCCACTCTCCGTGTCGTTTGGGTGAGTAAACATTTACTGGCTCAAGCACAGTGGGGGGTTTGTTTGTAAAGTGCAAAAAATGGTTGATTCTTGGCAACTTTTGACCATTAAATCAGGCGCATCTGTAAACATCGCACCCAAGTTAGGAGCTCAGGTACACACAGGGCATAAGGCTTTTTGTTGAATTACCTAATCCTTTACCAGAACGTTTATTACTAAAGAGGTTTAAGTCAACAACCCACAGCCAATAATCTCACTGATCTAATCACATCCAATAACTTGTAGTTTAGATTCATACTATGAAAATAGAGAAATAAAATATTCTGCTCCGGCCTGACCTCCTCAGTCACCTTGAAGCCCAACGATGAATATCTTGTTATTGCCAATGCCACAGTGGGTGTGAGAGAGAATGTGTGTTCCTGGGAGAAAACGCAAAGAGCTCCTTGTAGCGGCCTAAAGGACGGCGTGGCTTGAAGCGTGTAATTAAGTTAGCGCGGCTTCTCCTCTGCTTCATCTTAGTCTGCCCCTAGTCCTCCAGAGCCTGAGGTTATCTGTGCTCCTTGAGGTCTGGAGAGACTGCTAGGATCACACAGTGAGACGTACTGTCGCACAGAGTGTACAGCACTACACAGTAGAATGCAAAGCCCCAAGGGAGCATGAGGCTGGGCCACTGTCAGTTCCCTTCCTTAGACATACTCAGCCCACTTGAGCATCTCTCCTCTGCTGTGTAAATAAACAACAATCAGATATGGCGCTTTCTGCCAACGCGCATTATATAGAAGATTTTATATACAAAAAAATCTAGTCCAATACCGGCACATGTGTTATCATCATTGGAGGATAAAGAACTTAGTAAATCTTTCAGCAATTCAAATTTACAGCTCACACGCAGATTTTAGCAGTGCGTACTCAACTCGCTAAGCTAAGATTGCAAAGGTATTCCCAGGAACAAGTGCATGTTCTGGGTCTGGTCAATACACAGAAAATACAGTGTAGAGTACAGGGCTTCCCATAAGTGTCTATTTATAGGTTTTTATCATTTATGTATGATATGTCAGTACACACTGCATGTACCACATTGGAAGTGGGCCACATCTGAGGGCATGAGCCAAAAATGCGTGTTGGGTGAATTCTAGATCTCTTGCGTGCTATTCGATTATGCATACTATGACCCCTTTTGAAGGTGAGTAAGATCTCCTCCAATTATTGGCGGCCTATGTTCAACATGCGAAAAAATATGTTAACTGCCCTCTTAACCGCTTTGGAGAGGGTAGTGAAAAGGGTTACCAAGTCATTTTAGTATTATTTGTTTATCCTATCTCTCTTGAACATCATCTCTTTTCCAACTTCTGCCACACTTCTTTGCTTTTGAAGCAGATTTTGTGGCCAATATTTTTTTTTTATTTAGTAGATAACTGTTTTGCTTGTTGATCATTGGAAGTTATAAACCTCTCAATCCCGCCTGAAATAAATGAATTTGCCCACTGGAAGATGGTCAGTAAGGGTTTTGGTCGTTGACTTTCAAAATAGAAGAAGGTATTTCTACTTGATGCTTCATACCATGTGTGGTGTGTGCTTTCTGCCTGCTCTTGGAGTGAGGTCTAAGTCTAAGAAGGTCACCTTTCTGTGCTCACCATAATGGTACTAAGAAAGCGGAGGTCTATGGTATTAAGACATTGATGAAATTCACTCACTTGTGTTTCAGAACTGTCCTATCTGACTAATAAAACATTGCTACAGTTTCAAATTCAGTGAGAATAAATGTGTTTTGAGACCAATTGTTTTGTCTCAAAATTGTGTACATAAAGATTTGAAACATTTGGGGCACAGGGACAGCCCATGCTAGCCCCTCCTGTCTGAATGAAAAAAGAATTATGTCTCAAATTGCAAATAGTTCAATTCAATTACCAATTTATTTGTATTGCACAGCAGACAAATCACTACCCTCTATGTGGCCTTCTATATATATTGTTTACATTTAGGGTTTGCTCTGATTTGTATATTCCTGTTTACGTGTGTATTTTGTATATAACCTGCCTAAGACTCACTTCCGGCTCACCTATTAGAACATCTGAATTGTAAAGTTTATTGTATAGATTACCCAAAAATTGTCCTTTATCACAACAGTAGCTGAGTACATTCTAAAAATGTGCACTTGACTGATGTCACAGTTAAAGATTTGTACATGTAATTAAGCTATTTTCTATACATAGATAAGGAACTCTGAAATGTTTCAATTTCCATTCAGAGCAGAATAAATGTCTGAATGTATGAATATGTATTCTATTTATTTGTAGAACCTGCACTACAATATTATCTTATTTTGCATATATGATTTTACATTCCAAAGTCAAACATGAGCTTTCTTCTGCTTACAGCCATTAATCTCTAATGTAACTTTTGCTACATTAGTAGGTGTTGCTTTTTAAGCTTGTATTAAGGACAGTTGTTACTAAAATAGTGTTATCCAGTTTAGCTGTACACAGTTTTTAAGGTCGAAAGGTTGACGGTCGAAAACATGAAATGATGAAGATTCGATCTTGTTACCTGTAAATGACACACATCTCAGCAGCTGTACCTCACTTATCTGTTAACAATCCCCTTACACAATAGCAGTGACTGCATTTTTACATTATTCCCCATTCTAGAATTGATTTCTACAAGTCGTGTCTTACAGTGCAGTACCAGTTCAAACTATATGTCAGAGTCTCATCTGGCTTTGAAAGCCAAGACCTGCACACATGCGCTACTGATTAAATATACAGCACTTTCTTTTATATGAGGGATGGTAATTTTTTTATTTTTTTATTTCAAAGTTCTTTATTGATTTTACATAGAGCATACAAAGAGACAGTAACAGGGTTATCATAATTATCTTGAGTTGTTAGAAGGCAAGATTATACATTTATAATGAACCATGAGGGAAAAGCATTTCTGGTTGGTCAATAAGGTCGCTCCCTGTATACTGTGGAGAAGAGAGATTAGAGAAAAGAGAAGGACAGAGATAGAAGCAGAAAAGAGAAGCAGAAAAGAGAGCGCGGCGAGTAGTCTGGCTGTATTGATCAGTTCTGATATACTGAGGGTTAGTTGGCAAAAGTGCAGTTACAGCTTGGTGGCTTTTAAAGTTTATTCTGTGACAGACCACCAGATCGCCTACTCTCTGTATTCTACCAGTATAGGAAGATGAAAAATCGATTAGATTCTGAGCTTTGATCAAGCTTTCGCCAGATTCTTGAGACACTTATGGGTGAGTAGTCGCGCTTTACAAGTTACATGATTGATTGAGTTACACACACATGACATCCCAGTCACTAGATAAGAAATGTTCCACTGGGTCAGTAATGAACAGGTGCTGGTCAAAATCAAAACAAATCAACAAAAGACTCATTTATAAAGTTCTTCGAACAAGTACACAGAAGGAAGGCAAAACATTACACTAATAATCCAAATATTTACAGACAAAGGAGAACGCCTGATGATCTTGGGTACAGAGAAATACAATCAAGACAAGAACTTCCTGTAAAGTATAAATAAAGTGCTAGTCCTCACTGATTTTGGGTACAGAGTGGAGATTACCTTTCCTAGCCAGATATGTTAAATTATTTTGAAAACTGCAGGGCAGAGTATTGGGATGGTCACAAAACTCCTGCCACACTTTTCCGAAACCGTCCATGGAACTTGGAGTTGTAGATTCAGACATATATCTCGATTTCTCAGTACTACAGGCTTTTATAAGCACTGCACGAAAGAGGCTCTGTTTTAAGAGACCTGTGCCTTCTTCTCAAGTCAAAACATTTACCACCTGGATAGCCAAGACGAAAAAAATACTGGGCCAGTCAAAACACCCAAAATAGGTATATGATAACTATACTCCTGTCCATCAGTCAGACAGGTAAAATGGCCTTTTGGCAGAACTTACCGTCTGTGGGTGCTGCGGGGGTGTTCTGCTAGGAATGACCACATGGGGAAGAGGTGGCAGTGTGGTCTGCTGAGGTCCAGGGAGATCTGCTGGTGCATGTGCTGGACCAGGATTTTCTAATGAAAATCTATAGGGTTTTGAAGCTCTGGTTTGTTTATTTGTCATGATTAAAAATTAATAATCATTAATTAATAATTATTTGTTTTGTGTAAGTGTGTGTTTAAACTTACCAACATACTAATGAGAAGAAAACCGACACGTGGGAACGCTTTTGTATTGCTATTAATAAATGTGCATGTTTTATTAAATAAACGTTGCTGAGTGCTGTTTATTTTAAGCACGACACGCTTTTGAATTAATGCTTTTCTGTGTTGCTAAAGCTAGATAATTACATACACATAAGGGTATTAGTGGGGTTAACACTGTTTAATCACTATGCTGTGGTAACGTTGTTTTTGTCTCTTTTAATTAAGATGGTCCATTTTGGCCTAACCAAAAATGTCCGCCGTTTGCAGCCTGGCCTCGAGTGAGAATTTGTGATGAGGAGGCTTTGCTGAACACATTTGATCACAGTCCTTGCCTGGTTAAAACTTTCCGTGAGGACAGCAGCAGTTCTGGGATGGTGTCCAAAAGCTTTTGAGTAGCCTTGGAGGACAAAGGAACTGTTAAGAAAGAACTTTGAGCATTGTGTCATCGCTAAGGAAATGTGGACTGTGAAGAGATACATTTTTTATTTTTGGTTCCTGTTCTGTCTTTTTATTTTTGTGATTTCCTGAGCGGAGATTTTCCAAATGTAGCGATGCTACATCCTTTCCTGCTCGCTCTGCTCAGCGGATTCGGCGGACGTGTACAACATTAATGTTTCTTTAATATTGCATGTTTCAATTTAAATATTGTTAGCCTAGAGAGGGTGGGAGGCCACTTTGCCATTTTCTTCCCAAACCTGCGTTGGTGAGGATCGATGCTGTGAGGACGGTGACTTGGGAGATTTCTACTTAGAGACTTGTCCTGATGACCCATTCTGACATTTAGCTAGAATAGGTAATTATGAGAAAATGATTTATTCTGATTAATTTCTTTTGACTAATTTTAGATAAAGAATCATAATTTTAAATACGGTGTTGGTGATTATTTCTGGTCAATTATTGAGTACTCTATTTGATTATTGATGTATAGATTGTTTAGATTATGACAATTGCAATAGCTAGGTCTTATCGACCTCGGTGTAGTTGTGGGGTCTAGGAGTTTTCTTTCCACAGGTTCAATGCTGGTAGAGTATTTGAGTGTATGCTAGTGAAATGGGCCCTAGTGTATGGTGAGTGTATGTGCGTGTAACTGTGAAATTACTCTATCCGTGGAAGTAGGGAGATTTTGTACACCCCAATCTGCATCAAGTTCCTGGTAGCAGAGGATGGTTATTGATGATTGTCTTGATCTGATTAGATTGCTTGTACATTAGCTTATTGATTATTGATTGATGTTGGTATATGTACTAATACTATATGTTGGAGTCGTCATGTTGAGTTATATGTAGTGCTTCTGGAACTTGGGAGCTAGTAGCAGTTCCGTAGTAGGGCAGAGGGAAGTATATGCTGCTCTCGGGAAAGACGGGATTGTTGGTCCTGTACGTATGCAGGAAAATTCATATTGTCTGGGTTTCGGAATCAGTGACATTGCTATATGTTACTATTAGAGATATTTCTGGTATATAAGGAGTGCGTATGGTAGTGAAGGTTATCTATGAAACTCTGGTTTTAAGTCCCAGGGATCCGTAAGGTTCGCCGTTAAAGCTTATCGCGGGAGAAGTAATAGGTATTCTCTGAGCTTGTTTGAGAAACTGGGTAGAAGTAAGCTGCTTGGTTAATGTGTGTTATAATTCTGTAGTGGAGCAGATTGTTCGCTGTTCTCGGGAAAAGCAGGATTCTGTGTGTATGTACTATATTTTCTTGTATGAATGTGCGTGAATGTTCGTATATTTAGTTGATTGTAAGACTCTTTGGACAAGTCCTAGAGGAAACAGTTATTGAATGTATGTTAGAAGGGCAGAGTAGAGGGATGTGCTACTGTGTCAATGAGAGGTTTCTTGTGAAATAGATTTTTCTTTACTATTCTTTGGTTAGCGAAGCAGACAATGGAGATGTTTATATGTTGTAACTAATAGATTTTGTAGAAATTTGACACAGAGTCTACTGAGAAATTTTGTAAAGGAGGGGTAGACGACTGACAGGAGACAGGAGCGAGAAACTGCAGCGACTGCTGACGTCAAACAGACCGCGCTCTGATTGGATATTAGATCAGAATAGTGCTCGCGCTGAGATTGGTGCGTTGGTGTGAGCCGCGCAAGGATTGGTGGAGCTATTCTAGTGACGTAACGTTCCAGGATTGGTGCGTTAGTGTGAGTCGCGCTGTTATTGGTTGAAAAATCATATTGTGTAGTTGTATTACGGAAGGGATTAGAAAGTTTTGGTAAGCGTTAAAATGTATTACCAAGAAGAGAAAAAGAAAAAATCTTTGTTCAGAAAGATTAAAAATTGGTTCGACAAGGATAAAGATGTTAAAACGAGAGAGGGTGAATTGTTACCTCCATCGAAAACGCCTGCATCCTTCATGGCTGCGAGATATGGGTATCATACCTGTATATGGTTGGAGAATTGGGTTAGGTATACCAAAGAAGATGGAGTTTTAGTATTTCCAGAACATGGTTCATTTAATCTGGCCGTGTTGAAAAATTTACGGGAAAAGATGTTATGTCTTGACCCAAGACCAAGGCCGACACAATTCGAGGCTTTAGTGGAATGGGAAGAGGAAGTGCATGAGCGAGAGAAACAGAGGTCTGGAGGCAACTATAGGTACATGTTCGGGAGGAGACATGGTCGTGAAACTCATCATGATCGAATGACGAGATGGCGAGATGCTAGTATGTCAGAGGGACTATATCCTGTGAGAACAGTTGAAGAGGGAGCAGAAAGGGTTCCTGAGGCAGAAGTGAGAAGATATGGAGTTAATGAATATGAGGATGAGGTTTTAAATGACATGATTTACAAAAGACCACCTCCATATAGACCGGAACCAGAAGAGAGTACACCAGTTGTTTCTCCGATAAGAGATACGCATTGTATCATTGAGACAGAAAATGTGACACCTGAGTTAAGAAGTGGTAATCCTTTCAGGGAAAGAGAGAATAGAAGCAGTGGCGAAAATACGAGAGAATTAGCCAGAACTACATCGGAGTTGACTGAAAAGATCAAGGAACTGACAAAAAATCTAGACGCTGTTACGGTACCCGTAACCATAGGTCCGGTTATGCCTGTTTTTGATAAGCAGAGGACGAGTGAGAATGGTTTGGTTATTCCATATGTTGGGAATAGATTGACAAGTTTGGCTGGTCCTTCAGGAGATTCAGGAAAAAGGGCAGGAAAATTCAGACATGACACCTGTAATGAAGGATTAGAGGAGTCTAATTCAGGACTGGATGCTGGTGAAGCTAGTTGTTCAGGGATGCCGATTTTAGAACCGCAGAAGAAAGTGGTTCCAGTGAGAAAATCTACTGAAATAACAGCTGAGGATCTGAATGAATGGATGAAAGTTCTTCAAAAGAGGGATAAAGATTCACAAGCAATTGATGTTGCTAGGTTACGTGTAGAATTAGAAGAGCTTGTTGCAGGGACAGTTCCAACAGAAATTCTAAAAAATCATCATGATGGTGAATTATTGTTTATGTGTAAGAACATCACCTGGAGAGCGAGAAATACACATGACAGATTAAGAGCGATAGCAAATGATTATGGAGTTGACATTGATAAAGTGAAAGTTTTGCAGAAGTCTTACAGGATGGATTTTACAGACAAAGACATAGAAAATTTGAATGGTACTGGTAGAACAGGACAGATTAAAGAGATGATCGCTTTATTGCGAAAATGGGGTGATGTTGAGAAGTGGAAGGATAGATGGTACAAAAAGAGAGAAGAATCAGGGGATAGGACTTATTCAGCATTTCCTGTGAGAGAAAAGGAAAAACCAGTGGATACTTATCCTATGAGAGAAATACCTGGAGGAGGATATGTACATGTTCCATGGACCAGACAGGATATTTTATCATTTACGAATGATTTTCCTCGATTGAGAGAAAAGCCCGTCGAGTGGTATAGGCAGGTAGACAGGTTTGTGAAATTGTCAAAAGTGCTGTGGATTGACCTGAATAGTCTGTTTGATATAATTGTTCCAGCAGATTTGTGGGCTGAGTGTAAAATAGTTGTGAGTTGGCCTACTGAGGAATATCCAAGAGATCAGAGAACAGGAGCACCAGATCCAGAAGTAATGAGAAAGTATGAGCAGGTGATCGTATACCTGAAAAATAAAGTACCTCCAAAAGAAACAGACTGGGTTAAAATAGATCGAACACATCAGGAAGCTAAAGAATCAGTTCATGGTTTTTACGAGAGGCTGATACTGGCATTTAAACAATTCAGTGGAGATGAACACCTGGGTGACAAGGATTTGAGTCATTTTGTATACAGATTTGTATATGGCCTGAGACCAGAGATTAGTGAAAGAATTCGTGAGCATACTGTGGATTGGCAGAGTAAGAAAATAGATGAGATTCTGAGACATGCAAAATACTTCAGTGATGAGATTGAAGCAAAACAGAGAAAGCTGAAAGAGAAAGCAATGTGGGCACAAGTGAAAGTTGCGGAAAGACAGGAAGCACAGTTGGTGGAACAGGTGAATAATGCAGGAAATAATGCAGGGAATAGACCTAGGTATGCAGGGAAAGGAAAGGGGAATCTTGAGGAAGCTAAAAAAAAGTTCCCATGTCACAACTGTGGCCAACTGGGACATTGGAGATCAGAATGTACCAATCCACCATTAGTGAATAATGAGGGAAAATCCTTAAATCAACAGGTGCAGAACGAGGGGAATAATCAACAGCAGCAACAACAGAAAGTTGTGAGACAGCAGAGTCAAGAGCCAAAACCGCCCTTGCCGCAGAATAGAGGAGCACAAAAGTATAATCCGGATTCGGGATTCTACAATGATGAGCAGGTAAACAAACCAAGGCGTTCTAACCAGGTACAACAGTACTTGTTAAAGAATGAAGGGAGTGAGCCTGAGGGTGATTATTGACGGTGCCGAAGAGAGGAGGAAGAGTGCATACTTGGTGCAACTCTAGAAATAGACCAGGCAGGACCATTTGTGGATGGAAAAATAAATGAAGAAGGTGTTACTTTTTTAGTAGACACAGGTGCGACAAGATCAACTGTCAGGTCAACAGATATTAGAAATCTTCCTCTCTCGGATGAAGCAATCCAAGTAGTTGGTGTAGCCAATACACAAATCAGAACACGTCTTACTGAACCAGTAAGAGTACAAATAGGGAAATTTTCAGACATGCACAGATTTATCGTCTGTGACACAAGTCCAGTGAACCTGTTAGGTAGGGATTTACTCTGTAAAATGAACTGTACAATTTTTTGTACACCAGATGGAATAGCTTTTAAAACACCAGATGAGGATGTTTTGTACCGAATGACTCTAGAAAATAGAGAAAGTGAGTTAATTGGTGCATATGCTGTGTTTGATCTGGAAGATTTGCCTCAAGAGTTGAGAGACACAGTGAAAAGGACAGTTTGGGATTTTACTGGAGAGGATGTGGGATTGATGAATAATGTAGATCCTGTGAAAATTCTGTGAAAGAGGGAATTACTTATCCTAACATTCCTCAGTACAAAATGACACCAGAAATAATTGAGGGAATAACTCCTATAATTGAGAAAATGATTCAGCAGGGAGTTCTGAGAGAACTACTGAGTAGTCCGTGTAATTCACCGATAATGGGGTTAAAGAAGCCTAATGGGAAATTCAGGATTGTACAGGATTTGAGAAAAGTTAATCAAATTGTGGTGGCATGTTGTCCTATTGTGCCAAATCCATCAGTGATTTTGTATCAGATTCCACATGATGCTGAGTGGTATACAGTGATTGATTTGTGTCATGCTTTCTTTTCAATTCCACAGCATCATGAAAATAACCAGTCTATTAATCGGGAACGAGAGGGTGAAATGTCTTTTTGTTCCGTGATGTTTACTAATGTCTTAGAGACATGGGATGAAGTGAAACAGTTGCAGGATGAGGCAGAGGAGGAAGAAAAGAAAGATTGGATTAAGGCAGGTTGTGCCCCGAGAGAGACAGACCATGTTTGGGTCTATAGAGATGGCAGACCAGTAATGCCGAACTCCATGCTGTCAGCAATGGCAAGGATGTATCATGGCCAGGGACATTTGGGAAGGGATTCAATGATTAGGTCTTTTAAGCAGACCTGGTACAATGCAAAGTTCAGGACAATTGCAGAAAGTATCTGTCAAAGATGTTTGATTTGCCAGCAATTTAACACTGGGAAGAAGACAGTGGTGAGTCTGGGAACAATAGGCAGAGAAGGAGGTCCTTTTACAAGAATGCAGATTGATTTCATTGAAATGCCCCAAGTGAACAGACTGAGATATGTACTAGTGGTAGTCTGTTTGTTTTCAAGATGGGTTGAGGCCTATCCGACTAGGAGAAATGATGGAGTAACAGTGGCAAAGTTACTGTTAAGAGAGTTGATTCCTAGGTACGGATTTCCGGTAACGATTGAGTCTGATAGAGGTGGACACTTCTATAATGAACTCATGAGTTTGATTTGTGAACCATTAAGCATACAGCAGAAGCTACATTGTGCATACAGACCAGAGGCTTCTGGTGTGGTTGAGCAGATAAATGGCACAATCAAGAACAGGATTGGTAAGATGTGCTTAGCCACTGGCATGAAATGGCCAGATGTCTTGCCTCTAGTGCTAATGACTATTAGATCTACTCCAGATAGAACTACTAGTTTAAGTCCGCACGAAACCATAATGGGACGTGCAATGCGACATGCATATGTACCTGTCAATAAGTTGATGACAATAACTGATGACATGATTTTGGATTACTGTAAAGGCCTGGCTGACGCAGTCCATTCTGTGTTTCACCAGATTGGAGAAGAAGCTACTACACTTGAGAAGAAGCAAGCTCATGATCTGAGTCCAGGAGACTGGGTGAGGATTAAAGTTCACAGAAGAAGAAATTGCTTGGTTCCAAGGTGGGGAAGTCCAAGACAAGTAATTCTAACTACGACGACTGCAGTGAAGTGTGCTGGTGTGAAAAACTGGGTGCATGCGAGTCATACTCTGAGAGTTCCAAACCCAAAGGATGGGACTGGTAAAGAGTATTTTGAAGAGTCAGATTCCAGTGATGATGAAGACCCAGAACCAGTGAGAAAGAATCAAAGTTCAGGAAAAGAAGCAGAAAAGGCTTCAAGTTCAAGAGAACCATTGAAAATTTCAGAAAGGAGATCTGATTCTGAAAGAGAGCCTGAAGTTCCAAAAAGCAGTGGAGGAAAAAGAAAAGAAAAGAGCAGTTCCACAGAAATTACTCCTGAATCAGAAGAGGAGGAGATTGAAGAACCACTTGAGATTATATCTGAAGAAGTAGGGTCAGAAGAAGATAGAGAGGGACAGATTGCGGAAGACCCCCGAGGAGGTGTAGGGAACACTTCTAATAAGCTAGGTGAAGGGACAAGTAGACAGCAAGAAGATTGCGTGTCGGAGACCCGAGGAGGGAAAGAAGTAGGGAAGTCTCAAATAGTGGTGAAAAAGACTGTGGAGCGAAAGAAAACTGCTGAAGAACAAGAGCGAAAGAAAACTGCTGAAGAACAAGAGGCATTTGAAACAGAATCGGATGAAAGTGAAAGTGGAAAATCAGAGGGTCGAGTTCTGAGAAAGAGAACTTGGATTGGAGAAAGAAATAATACAGAAATAAGACCGAAAAAGGTCATAAGAGGAGATTTTTGGCCTAACAACAGAGTGAAGAGGCTGAGATACAGACTGATAAGAGGAAATACATTGAAAGCTGAACAAGTGAATGAAGTATCGAGTCAAAACGAAGTAAAAAGGAAGGAGCAAAAGGAGTCAAGAGAACCTGAGGAAATAAAGAGAATTAGAAGACCCAACCAAAAGTACAGATCACCGGAATGGTCTTATGTGGCACTGTCTGAAGAAGGAGAAGAAGAAACAGTGACTCGAGATAATCCGGAGGGGATCTTGAGAAAAGTGGTTGAGGAAAAGGAAGAATCTGTTGGAATCTTAAAAGTTATTCTGACTGACATTGGAGAAGAGTCAGATGCACAGGATTTTGTTGATGATCTGATACAATTTGATGTTGCTGAAGAAGAAGGAGTGAAAAGTGATGAATATCCAAATTGAGTGAACTGAAGAAATCACTTGGAAAAAGTGAAAAGGAGAAAGTCTGAAACTCAGCTGTCTGAAGTAATCCAAAGTTTGAGAAAATTACAGTAGTGGAGTAGTAGAGGCTAAGTCAAAAGACAAGGTCAAAGTAGTAAAATGGCTAACATAGAGAATAATCAAAGTAGATGTGCCTTTTTAAGAAGATGCTGTAGAATGTGCTGCTGCTGTACTGGATTATTAATGCTACTATGGGGTATTTTAGCTTTATTAGTTACATTTAGAGTTTCAATAGGTACATTTGAAATACATACTGAGAATGAGACAAATGTAGAAAAGAATTTGCAAAAAGTAGTTCCAACTAGAATTAGTAATACTTACATGCATAAAGATAGGTCAATTAATGATTTTTCTAGTAATGTTTTTTCAAAGTTTTTATACGAATATGTGAAAACAATGGAAGTGAGGGATTGCTACGTTTGTATGCAATTACCTGCATCCGTTTCAGAGGGTGTTACTTATCACCATTTACCAGCTACGTATGGAATTTCTTGTAGTGTATTAAGTAGTGTTTTTTATTTGTTAGGGAAAATAGATTATAAGATGTCTAACAAAGATAGTATTTTTGGGCACTTGCCAATGAACAAAGAGCTGAATCCAGCTAAAGAAGCTAACATTTTTGGTGAGATTTTTATTGAGAAAGAAGAATTAACATTAGATTACATTTTTAAGAATAATTTAACTTGTAGTTTGGAAGAAGAGGAGAAAGCTTTCCTGAACATTGTGGAGGAAAGGAGATTGAGTATGCATGAAAAGGCAGGGAAATATAAAGTGAGTGAGACAATTTGGGACATTGAGATGGGAAAAGAATTGAAAAATGGAGCTAGTCCAGCTTTAGCTTTAGATGCACCACAGAAGGGTAAGCTGTGCATTACAAGAAGGAAATCCCAATATGATACATATTTTGTTGGGACTAGTGAATGTCATGATACATACTTCATTGCAACAGGATGGGGTTTCAGAGGTGGAGAAGATACAATTTTTCCAGGAGTGTATTATGTTTGTGGGAACAAGGCTTATTACAAGTTGCCTGACCATTGGTATGGCACGTGTTATGTGGGCCTGGTTTTTCCAAAGATTTTTCATATAGATAGAATAGAAGATGTAGAACATATTAATTTACTAATGCGCTTTAAGAGGGAAACTTGGTTTGAAATTGTGGGTGACATTTTTGGAGCTTTAATTCCAGCAGTGGGAATTTCTTTAAATGCTAATGGGATTCGGAAACTGTCAACAGTGGTGGATCGCTTATCGACAAATACCGCTGGAGGGTTTCTTTTGGTGAATACGGAACTAATTGCCGTACGTGCTATGTCTATGCAAAATAGACTTGCTCTTGATATTTTATTGGCTAAGGAGGGTGGAGTTTGTGGAATGCTGAAAGTTCAACATTGTTGCACTTACATTCCAGACGAAAGCAAAGACCTGAAGGTCTATATCAAAAATATTACTGATTTGCATGAAGAATTAGTACCACTTGAAGCTGAAAGTATCTGGACTAAAATAGCTAATAAGGTGATAGCTGTTAAGAGTTTTATTGCAAAAATAGGTAGTACTATTATAGGTAAGATATTGTTTCCTTTAACTTGTATAATTGTTGCTTTATTGATATTGAGATTGGTGTGTTTGTGTTGTAAAAACAGGGGAGGGAAAAAGAAATTAGTTAAAAGAAATAATGAAAAGAGAAATAAAAGGTTGAAAAGAGAACCACAAGAAATTGAATTAGAAGAATTAAGGGAGAGTGTCTACTTAGAAACAAAGAGGGATGATGAAAGAGTGTCTGGTGTGTAGTGTTGTGTAAGGAGGAAAAAGACATTTCAAATTTCTCCTAAAATGGGACTAAATTTCACTACATTTTTTTTTTTTTTGTGGGTTATTTGGTGATAAAATCACCAAAGGGGGGATTGCTGGAGCAGGATTTTCTAATGAAAATCTATAGGGTTTTGAAGCTCTGGTTTGTTTATTTGTCATGATTAAAAATTAATAATCATTAATTAATAATTATTTGTTTTGTGTAAGTGTGTGTTTAAACTTACCAACATACTAATGAGAAGAAAACCGACACGTGGGAACGCTTTTGTATTGCTATTAATAAATGTGCATGTTTTATTAAATAAACGTTGCTGAGTGCTGTTTATTTTAAGCACGAAACGCTTTTGAATTAATGCTTTTCTGTGTTGCTAAAGCTAGATAATTACATACACATAAGGGTATTAGTGGGGTTAACACTGTTTAATCACTATGCTGTGGTAACGTTGTTTTTGTCTCTTTTAATTAAGATGGTCCATTTTGGCCTAACCAAAAATGTCCGCCGTTTGCAGCCTGGCCTCGAGTGAGAATTTGTGATGAGGAGGCTTTGCTGAACACATTTGATCACAGTCCTTGCCTGGTTAAAACTTTCCGTGAGGACAGCAGCAGTTCTGGGATGGTGTCCAAAAGCTTTTGAGTAGCCTTGGAGGACAAAGGAACTGTTAAGAAAGAACTTTGAGCATTGTGTCATCGCTAAGGAAATGTGGACTGTGAAGAGATACATTTTTTATTTTTGGTTCCTGTTCTGTCTTTTTATTTTTGTGATTTCCTGAGCGGAGATTTTCCAAATGTAGCGATGCTACATCCTTTCCTGCTCGCTCTGCTCAGCGGATTCGGCGGACGTGTACAACATTAATGTTTCTTTAATATTGCAAGTTTCATTATAAATATTATTAGCCTAGAGAGGGTGGGAGGCCACTTTGCCATTTTCTTCCCAAACCTGCGTTGGTGAGGATCGATGCTGTGAGGACGGTGACTTGGGAGATTTCTACTGAGAGACTTGTCCTGATGACCCATTCTGACATTTAGCTAGAATAGGTAATTATGAGAAAATGATTTATTCTGATTAATTTCTTTTGACTAATTTTAGATAAAGAATCATAATTTTAAATACGGTGTTGGTGATTATTTCTTGTCAATTATTGAGTACTCTATTTGATTATTGATGTATAGATTGTTTAGATTATGACAATTGCAATAGCTAGGTCTTATCGACCTCGGTGTAGTTGTGGGGTTTAGGAGTTTTCTTTCCACAGGTTCAATGCTGGTAGAGTATTTGAGTGTATGCTAGTGAAATGGGCCCTAGTGTATGGTGAGTGTATGTGCGTGTAACTGTGAAATTACTCTATCCGTGGAAGTAGGGAGATTTTGTACACCCCAATCTGCATCACATGCTGCCCAAAATATCAGAACTCCACAAGCAGTTGGCTGGGTTATTATAGGGCAGTGTGTGCCCTGGCATCACCAGCTTGTAATACCTAATAGGGTCAGTCTGCCGGCTTAGGCAGGGGATGGAAATCATGTGCATTGAGTGATCAATCGCCCATTGCCTCCGGCAAAGGATCCATTCCAGTCTTAGCTATCCTATGGGATTTATATTTCGGCAGATGGGATATCCGTCACCGTTGTCACGAAGTAACCTGTAAGCCAAGATCTAAATCAGGCCCAACATCACTATAGGTAAAGAGGGGAGATAAGTGACCAAGTCCTTGTAACAGCAGCATTTTAACAACAAATCTTAAGACAATGCCATAGTGCCCTAGAAAACTGCGACAGTCGTCGCTACAGGGACGGAGAGAGAAAGAGATAAAGAACGACAGAGAAGAGGCGAAAAGGAAAGTGTGACATAAACTACAAACAAATGCACCTAGTTGGGCTTAGTAAGTGGTGCAAAAGTCCCTGGACCTCTCTGACTTTCAGGCATTGGCATTCCTGAAAATACGTCTAGAAATTAACCACAATAGAAACACATATTGCACGGACTATCCTGTCTTTTCCCAAGTGCAAGAAAAGAAAATGATAGAAGAGAAGAAAAAGTGAAAAAAAAGTCCATATTAATAATAAGTAAAAAAACAAGAACTACTACAGATGGTTGAATCCAATCATTAATTAGTATAAACAACAAATACAGACATGTGGAATAAATGTAGCAATAACAGAACTGTTCTACTAATGAGAGCAATGTCTGCAGGCGCAAATAAAAATAAATCTGTTCATGATTCTTTGAGCTCTGAAATCTGTAGCAGATTTGGAAAAGACAACGTGGTTGGTTGCACGCTGACCCACACAAACAGAACATGTACCAACCACATATGCTGTGTCCTTATGTTCCTGACTAGATACATATCTTGTTGGTTGGAGGGGTTAATCGAGGTCACAAGATGACGAGACCAGCACCGTTCACTAATCAGTGGTCACTGACTGAGAGACCCACAGGCGACTGGTGTCTCGCTCATTTCAGCCATTTTGAAAAGACTATTTTTGAAAGAGGGAAGTCGGTCAACGTTGGCTTTCCGAAAGGACAACCAGCTGCTGTTAAAGAGGATTTAAAGTAGTTATGCATTCTGTAAAGTAATTAAGTGCAATTTAAAGTATAGTTAAAGTATTTAGTAAAAAAAACACAACCTATGTCTACCGAATCGTTAATCTGAGCCCCTCTGAGCATAAATCGCCACTGTTTCAACCAACTTTTGGTCTAAATACAGTAGCATTGTAGAATACGTCTACAACTTGCACTATTCTGTTTTCTAAGCACTATGCCTTGGTGACTCACTATTTGTTCAAATGAAGATCACGATGCAGAATGATAAACAGAAGGGCTTCCACTTTCTCACTTCCTGCCAGTGGCCTTCACTTAGTATATGGCAGAAAACCGAATTCCAGGAAATCCAATTTCTTTCACCTCTAGTGAGCACCTCAGGTGCATCGACCAGTTTAGCAATACAGTTTGCTTCAGTTCACATATTTCCTGTGGGTGTCCAGCATTCCATTTCCCAGGCTTACAGGTCTGAGGCACCAAAGACAACACCACATATGTGTCCATTGATGTAGGAATCCCATCAGGGTAGGGATCTTCATTTAACCAATCTAGCAGCCCTGCCCGTACAGGTTCCCTGCCAATGGTGGTTGTGCAGGAATACAAGGGTAACACACACCTTCTACCAAGGGTACATTATTTGGAAGAATTTAGCAGAAGACCAGCTGTTTGCAAGTTCCTCTATACCTTTTCCTCGTCTATACCCATACTCGGGCTTCCCCCGGGGATTTCTGTCAGGAATAGGAAGCACAACAAACGTTTCTCTATGCATGGCTTGTAGTTAAAGGTCATCGACCATTGTATAGTGATTCCTTTAGCTAAATCTATGGAGAGGTTTACTCAGGGTTTTGTAGGAATGCAAGATGATCAGCTTTCTCAGCTTTCTCGGTGTGCTTTGCCTATAGTATCATAAAGAACCATTATGAACACAGTTGGTCAACCCAATTCGTTGTTTCATACGGAGGATATAAGATCACGTATAAAACATATCACTTGAGGGGGCCGTGGCCGGCAAGATGGCCAACTAAACCGAAGCTCCCGGCCCTTCTGCATAATCCCTCGCCATCCTGCCGCAACGTGGCATCCAACTGCCATGGCTGTGGCAGCATAGGCAGCAGCAGACCCGGAGGCACAGTTTGCCCGCCCCTGGCAAGGCCCAGTGGAGGGTCACTAAATTGCTGTGGGGTCTTGCTCCCTGTAGGAGCCTGGTGGGCCTGTGGAGTGGCGGCGCCATGGACAAGTGGACGTGGGGCTACGGTGCCCATCCTTGAGGCACCCTAAACCCCTTCCCCAGTGTCCAAATGACTAGTCTGCCTTCCACTACTAGCCTGGACGCAGAGCTTAGCGGGTGGAACTCAGTGGGCCTGCAGCATGGTGACATTCTGAGGGGGAGAATGTGAGGCGACGTTACCTGCCAGCGGGACCTGCAGAGCAGTCTTTATTGTAGCCCAGGCTGGCCTGGACTCGGCTCATGCCTCGAAGACTGAGGGGGGCCATCTTACTGCGGATCGCTCTGGGAGGCCGTGCTGAGATTGGGGACGCTGGCCAGATGACGGAGAGCTGGGGCGGTGGCACGCGGCCTCATTGCTTTGAGTGGCCGTGAACTGACTCTTCCCGTAGTGACAACAAAGGCCTGTCTCTGCGGTGTCCTGAGGTGGCTGGGCCTCAGCTGCTTACCCACTGGCAGACCTTTCTTAGGGGAGTGGTGGCATGGAGCCATTTTGCAGCGTCAGAGGCCAGTAATAGAGGCCTAGCTTGGAGGAAATCCTTTTTTCTTCTGAGTGCTGCATTGGGCCCCCGGGGGCCGGTGGGTGTCCCTGTTGTAGTAGAAGAGGAGTGAAGGGTGGCTAGCAGCGTCCTTTGGCTCGTGCAGGTAAGCGCGGTGGGGGCCAGGTGGGGGGATTTCATCAGACGACGATGAGGGAAAATGTATTATTTATTTAATTTTCCCTTGTTGTCTGTCCTGCCCTGCCCTCAGGCTTGGGCAGGGCTGATGGACCAAACTGCTCCTGGAGTGATGGAAGAGCTCCTCCCCCGCAACTTTTTGAGGACCTTCTAGAGGCTGAGGCCCCGGAGGGGTAAAGTACCGTACTGTGGTGCATTGTTCTTCATGCATTGTCTTGATTTGAGCCCTTGCCTTGTCTTTTCTGGGCATGGTATGGGCGGGTGCTGGACCTCCTACTCCCCCACTCCGTATTCTTGGTTCATTGTTCTTTGTTTTTTTCCTTTCTGGGATGGCTGTTTGCGAGTGGGGCGCTGTGACGCATGAGGCGCTTCTGAGGGTGGCGTGAGGTACAGCATCCAAGTGTGGAGCGTGCATGGAGCGACTACAGGTTATCCAGGGTCAGAGGATTCTTGGGACTGATAACATGTTGGTTGTCGCAGGGGAATTGACTCACCTCCCGTCATACAAGTTCCACTGAATACCAGAATTGGGAAGTGAATAGGCATACTTATTTGGGGTAAGGGAAGGGTTGCCATGATTGGGGAGACACAATTCTGGTTTGTGTTTGTTTACTCGGTGGGGAGGGGAGTTTTGTTTCTGTATTCTTTCTGAAACATGCGGACAACTGGGGTCCACATTATGGTCCTACTCTGCATATGTGGCCTATCGGGGGGGGGGGAGGGGGAGAGGTTTGCGGTGAGAGGAGATGTCTCCCTCTGAGTTTGCCTGGGGTGTGGGGAGTCCCATGATTGAGTACTTATGGCAGGATATGTGCAATGAATTCATGGAATGCACAAGGTCTTAACACCTTCGTTAAACGAAGTAGAGTGAATGCTTATTTGCGTAGGATCAGTGTAAAGATTGCCATGTTGCAGAAGACACACCTGTTGGATGGGGAAGCTCAGAAGCTCCAGAAGAAGTGGAGGGGGCAATTGTATTCCTCCACATATATAGTTATGCTAGAGGGGTCTCATTCTGGATGGTGCCTTAGGTTATCTTTCAGCTTCGTAGTTCTAAGGCAGATGTTGAAGGGTGCTTTGTATTAGTGTATGATACCCTTGACGGGATAGAAATGTGTCTGCTTAATGAGTATGCGTCTAACGTACATGATCAGGAATCCTTTGCCGTTGCAGAGGGGAACTGCTGCCATATGTGGGGCTGCTGATTTTCTGGACCTGCGACTTCAACTGTGTACTTGATGGAGGTTTAGACTGACAACCCCCCAGGACCAGCACTAAACTGGACATGACAGCCAAACTTGCTTAGGTGATGGACCGCATGTGCTGCAGGGAAATCTGGCATGAGTTAGAGAATTCTCCTGTTTTATCTAGGCTCATGTGGAATATTGTAGGTTGGACAGATTCTTGGTGGCCGAGGAGGGCACACGGTGTGTTTGAAGCGTTAGTTATCAAGCCCAGTTTTTGTCGGACCATGCACCATTGCTCCTGGAGTATGGGCTGCATGAGAGTTGTCCTGTGGTCCCATTATGGCGCCTGCACCCAGAGGCACTGCAAGATCTGTTTTTTCTCCGCCAGGTTCTGTCTGGTTTTTGGACTCAAATTGGGGTTCCACAGCGTGCCGGTGTATGGGGTGGTGGTGCGGGGAGAATGCCTCTTGCCTGTGGGAGGCAACAGACGGAGACTGGAGCGGGACCACACGGAAGGAGAACAGGCACTGAGCCATCTGAAAAGACAGGTGGGAGGACCACAGGGAGAGGAGAACTCCTTGAGGCACAGCATATAATGAGATAGATCTGGGATAGATTAGACTGTAACACCCGGAGGCAATATAGGCAACATCTACATTGAGAGGGAGTCAAGTCGGCACGCATGTTGGCCTGGCTGCTTAGAAGGGAGCTCCCCCCATTTATATTGTCCTTGGCCTGCCCGGATGGGACACTGGTGGCGAGTCAAGTTGGGATTAATGTGCTACTGTGGAAGCACAAGGCGGAGGTATACAGAAAGTTTGCAACTGGGTCTCGAGAGGCTCCTGGGTTGTTTCTGGACCAGGTTGCACTACCAGTGCTTACCTACGCCCAGAGAGAGCTGTTGGAGGGAAAGATAGGTCTTAAACAGGTGGTAACTGCCCTTCATGTTCTAACTAGCAGGAGATGCGCAGACCCGGATGGTTTCCCGGCAGAGTTTTACTGGGTCTATTACACACTGCTTGCCCCCCACCTACTGGAGATGTTTCAAGATGCTCAGAGGCGGTGAGAGTTGCCTACGGATATGCAGAACATTATGATAGTCATGCTCCCTAAGCCCAACAGGGATCGGGGAGACCCGGGATCATACTGCTCACTCTCGATGCTGGAAGTGGATACGAAACTACTCTCAAAGATACTGGTGAGGTGGCTGCCGGGAGTTTTGTGACTTGTTTAATTGCGGAGGCCCAGTGTGGGTTCATACCGGGGTGGAAAACACACATGAATCTTCAATGCCTTTCTAATGCCATGCATATGGTTCAGGGGCAGACGTGGATGCTGCCTTGGTAGCGCTTGATATTGAACAAACCCAGAACAGGAAACCGTCACCTATCCCCATGCGCTAAAGTATGTCCCAGAGATACTCCCAGCTCAAGGTACAGAACGCTTATTCAATATACATTAGGTACATATCTAATTGGATTCTGGAGTGCCTTATAAGCCCCTGGTAGGCCTCTGAGGTACCTATGCCCTAGGTACATAGTATACCATATACTAGGGGCTTATAAGGCAGTCCAGAATCCAATTAGATATGTACCTAATGTACATGGAAACCATTTTAGAGAGGAAGCAGCTAGGCTGTGGTCCTGATTAGCAGGGCCACAGCCAGACCAAGGTCGGAAAACAGTGAAACACCAGCAAAAAGTGGGGGTACCCATGTGAAGCAGATCCTACTCTCCTACACTCCCCCCCCCCCAAATGCAGAGACATTAAACTAACCTTGACCAGTTGAGTCTTCATGTTCTAAGTGGAAATACCTAGAGAGTCCATCTGCATTGGCATGGTTACTCACCGGTCTATGTTCCACTGTAAAGTCCATCCCCTGGAGGGAAATGGACCACCTAAGCAGTTTGGGCTTTTCACCCTTCACTTGTTTTAGCCATAAGAGGGGCTTATGGTCTGTCTGAACAAGGAAGTGAGTACCAAACAAGTATGGCCTCAACTTCTTCAGAGCCCAAACCACAGCAAAGACCTCCCTCTCAATAGCTGACCAACGTTTCTCTCTAGGCATCAGCCTTCTGCTTATGAAAGATGCTGGCTGATCCTGACATTCTTTATTCAATTGTGACAGTACAACCCCTACCCCCAATTCAAATGCATCTGTTTGAACAATGAACTTCTTGGAGTAGTCAGGACTCTGCAGAATGGGAGCAGTGCACATGGCCTGCTTCAGGTCATCAAATGCCTTTTGACAGTTAGCTGTCCACTGAACCTTTTTGGGCATCTTTTTAGAAGTTAAGTCATTCAAGGGTGTCACTATTGATCCATACCCTTTGACAAATCTCCTATAGTACCCAGTCAGGCCCAAGAAGGCTCTCACCTGAGTCTGGGTAGTTGGGGCAACCCATTCCATTATGGTCTGGATTTTGCTCTGCAATGGTTGAACCTGGCCTCCACCTACAAGGTGGCCCAGGTACACAACCTAACTCTGCCCTATCTGGCACTTAGTAGCCTTGATAGCTATGCCTGCTTTTTGCAGGGCCGCCAAAACATTCCTCAGGTGGACCAGGTGATCCTCCCAGGTGGAGCTAAAGACAGCAATATCATCTTCCAGGCCTTTAAGGACTTGATTCACCAACCTTTGGAAAGTGGCAGGTGCATTCTTCAAACCAAAGGGCATTACCACAAATTGATAGTGCCCTCTAGGGGTAGAAAAAGCTGTCTTTGGCTTTGCATCATCAGCTAGTCTGATCTGCCAGTAGCCAGCTGTCAGGTTAAATGTGCTTAGAAACTTGGCTGAGGCCAAAGTATCTATTAGCTCATCTGCCCTAGGGATGGGATGGGCATCAGTCCTAGTGAGTGTATTGAGACTCCTGTAGTCTACACAAAACCTCGTATCTCTTTTTCCACCACTGGTGTGAGGTTTAGGTACCAGGACTACTGGGCTAGCCCAAGGGCAAACTGAGGGTTCAATCACACCCAGATCCAACATCTTTTGGACTTCTGTCCTTATACAGTCCCTGACATGGTCAGGTTGCCTGTAGATCGTATTCTTCACAGGTAGACTGTCCCCAGTGTCCACTTCATGAGTGCACCAGGTGGTCTGACTTGGAGTCAGAGAAAAAATATGTCTAAACTGGCTGAGAAGGTTTCTGCAGTCAGTTTGTTGCTGGGCAGTGAGGCTGCCGTCCAAGGCTACACCATCAACTGACCCATCATCAGGGTTCTGAGAAAGCAGGTCAGGGAGTGGGTCACTCTCTTCCTCCTGCCCTTCATCAGTAGCCATGAGCAAGCCCATGTCTGCCCTGTCAACATATGGTTTTAGTCTGTTGACATGAAGTACCCTATGGGGACTCCTAGGGCTTCCAAGGTCTACCAAGTAGGTAACCTCCCCTTTTTGTTCAACAATTGTATGGGGGCCACTCCATTTGTCCTGGAGGGCTGCTGGGGCCACAGGCTCCAAAACCCACACCTTCTGTCCTGGCAGGTAAACAGTCAGTACAGCCTTTGGTCACGCCAGGCTGTATGCAGTTCCTGGCTAGCCTCAAGGTTTTTGTTTGCCTTTTTCATGTACTCAGCCATCCTGGAGCGGAGACCAAGTACATAGTCTACTATGTCTTGCTTTGGGGGCTTGAGAGGTAACTCCCATCCTTCCTTCACCAAACACAATGGACCCCTGACAGGGTGACCAAACAAAAGTTCAAATGGGCTGTAGCCAACCCCCTTTTGAGGCACATCCCTGTATGCAAATAAAAGGCAGGGCAAGAGCAGGTCCCATTTTCGCCTAAGCTTCTCTGGGAGTCCTTTGATCATGCCCTTTAAGGTTTTGTTGAATCTCTCAACTAAACCATTGCATTGTGGGTGATAGGGTGTGGTGAACTTGTAGTTCACTCCACACTCCTTCCACATAGCAGTCAAGTAACTAGACATGAAGTTTGCACCCCGTCAGATACTGCCTCCTTAGGAAAGCCTACTCTTGAGAACACACTCAAGAGAGCTCTTGCCACCACAGGTGCTGTAGTGGTCCTTAGGGGAATTGCCTCTGGGTACCTGGTGGCATGATCCACCACCACCAGTATACATCTGTGCCCAGATGCTGTTTGAGGATCCATGGGACCAACAATGTCAATCCCAACCCTCTCAAAGGGAACCCCCACCACAGGTAGTGATATCAGGGGGGCCTTTGTAGTGCCACCTGCTTTGCCACTGGTTTGGCAGGTTACACAGGAGCGACAAAACTCCTTTGTGTCTTCAGACATGTGGGGCCAGTGAAAGTGAGGAACAATTCTGTCCCAAGTCTTGCTCTGGCCTAGGTGTCCTGCTAGGGGAATATCATGGGCTAGTGTCAATAGGAAACCCCTAAACTTCAGAGGTATAACCAACCTCCTGGATGCACCAGGCTTGGGGTCTCTACTCTCTGAGTAAAGGAGTCCATTATCCCAATAAACTTTATGGGTGCCACTAGCATTCCCAGCAGCCTCATCAGCAGCTTGCTGTCTGAGGGTTTCAAGAGAGGGGCAGGTTTTCTGCTCCTGGCTCAGATCAGACCTGGAAGGGCCCCCTGTCCCCAAGAACTCAACCTGGTCAGGTTCAAGCTCCTCTGGGACAGTTCCTTCTTCAGGCTCAAGATCATCTCCCTGAGGAGAATGATCAGTACTCTGAGTCAGGTGCGAAGGCTCTGGCTTAACCCTACTGCTCCTCCTCTTGTGTGGCACCTGGTCTATTATTCCAGAATCCAGGGCCTGTCCAGTTTTAGACATTTTAGCCTGTGACCTGGTCACAGCAAAGACATGTGCAGGGATCCCTAACATTTCTGCATGTGTCCTGAGCTCCACTTCAGCCCAAGCTGCAGTCTCTAGATCATTGCCAAGCAAGCACTGTACTAGTAGGTCTGCACTTACCACAACCTTCTTAAGGCCAGTTACCCCTCCTCAGGAGAAGTTAACAACTGCCAGAGAATGGTCTGTTCTGACATTGCTAGCATTGGTCGCTTGGTATATTTCACCAAGTATAATCTGCCCAGGATCCACAAGATCTTTTGTCACCATTGTGACACTTGCTCCTGTGTCCCTGAATGCCCAAGCTTCTACTCCATTTATTAAAGGCTGCTGTCTGTATTTGCCCAGGATACTGGAGCTCACAAAGGGGACATATCCATGCCCCCATCACTGACAAGCACAGCCTGAGTTGGTACTCTGACTAGGCCAGAGTCCATCTCAGAACCCAGGGTCAACCCTACTACACCCTTATTCTGTGTATTCCCACCACCAATTGTAACTGCACTAGGGGGAGCAGGTGCCTTAGGGGCATTGGTGGTGGCTGTAGTATTTTCTTTGGCCTTGGTGCAGTCATCGTTCAGTGAGTTTTCTGCTTACAGATTTTGCACCAAGGTTTATTTTGGCCTTTACCCTTACTTGACAGTGACTCCCCATTAGAAGAAGAGTTTGGGGGCCCTCGAGAAGACTTCTGGTGTTTGCCCTTGTCCCCACCCTTGTCAGAGTTCTTGGAATCTTGCTTCTTAGGGTCACCACATTGATTATGTACCTTCTGCCTCACCCTGGTTCTGAACCATTTGTCTGCCTTCTTTCCCAATTCTTGAGGAGAGGTCAGATCAGAGTCTACCAGGTACTGGTGCAACAGCTGATTTTGACAGTAATTAAGAATCTGCTCCCTCATTATCAGATTTTACAATCCTTTGTAGTCACACACTTTACTGCCCAATAACCAACCTTCCAGAGCCTTAGCAGCACAGTCAACAAAGTCAACTCAGTCTTGATTTTAAGCTTTTTGTGTGTCTCTGAACTTTAACCTGTATTGTTCAGTGGTTAGGCCAAACCCATCTATTAGTGCACTTTTCAAGACCTGGTAATCATCAGCATCCTCTTCTCTTACAGTGAGGAGTGTATCTCTACCTTTGTCTGCAAAGGAGAGCCATAAGATTGCTGCCGACTGACCTTGAGGGACCTTCTGTACTTTACAGGCCCTCTCTAAGGCAGTTATCCATTTGTGCATGTCATCCCCGCTCTGGTAGGGAGGGACAATCTTACTTAGGTTTCTATGGTCATAAGACCTCTCCCTATCTCTAGGGAAATTGCTGCCGCCAAGGGACTCTAGATCAAAACAAGGCCTAACATATAAGAAATGGGAGGGCGTCACAGAGATTATTTGCAGTAATATTGGTGAGCTGCTGCTGTTACAATATTGAAAACACACATAACTATCCCTGAATATTAGATGTAAACACATTCAGGGCCTTATTTATGAGAAGTAATGCATCGCTGTGTGAAAACAGGGATGCGTCACTTCTTAGTGCGCCCTCGTTGCGACATGATGGATGTGTCATATTTACTGTATGACACATCATGTCGCAAGGAGTTACAGATATGTCAGTATTTCTGACGAATCTGTATGCGCAAAAGTGATGCATTGCTGGGGTGTGTCTGCAAATAGACGCAACTCCAGCAATGTGAACTTTCACATGGGGCAAGCCCCATGTGAAAGGGCCTGCATCAGTCTTATGCCTGCTGTGTGGCAGGTGTAAGATATTGATGCAATGGCGTCCTAGAAGTGGCGCACTGAGTTCTCATAGATTTCAATGCGCCACTTCTACGAGGCATTTTGCGGGGCAACACCCACCCTGCATATATTATGCCTGGCGCAGGTATAATGCGGTGCAGGGGTTTACAAAGTGACGCATCTGCCTAGATGCGTCACTTTGTAAATAGGGCGTAACATTGCACATATTTTATGCTGCCGGTGCGTCACAAAAAGTGATGCACCAGCGGCATAAAAGTGAAGCAAAGCCTCATAAATAAGGCGCTTAGAATCTGGACGAGTGTTCCTTTGCACTGTCAGGGACTTAATGAAATGAAATTATGTATTTAATAAAGCGCGCAGCTACTCAGACTAGAGAGTCCTGGCGCATGACAGTGGGAGGAAAACACGCGTAAAAGACCCATCAGTTATCAAAAAGCCAGGTTTTTAAGTTCTTTCATGAAAGAGAGTAGGTCTGTGGTTAGTCTCAGAGACTCAGGGAGGGTATTCCACAATTTTGGGCCTAGAAAGCCGTGGGATCTGCCTCCAATGCGGGCACTGCATATTTTAGGCATGATGGCCAGGTTAGCATTGGAAGAATTCAGGGGTCTAGCTGTTGTGTAGCAATTAACGCGCTTATTCATGTAGCCGGCTCCTAAGCCATGGAAAGCTTTAAAGAAGATGGTCATCGCTTTGAAGCCGATCCGTTCTTTTATGTGGAGAGACTTAAGAATAGGGGTCATACTAGATCTGGGTTTAGGTCTCAGGATGGCTCTGGCCGCCGCGTATTGTACCACTTGTAGGCGCTGGATAAGGGATTTGTGAAGACAGAGGTACAAGCTGTTGACATAGTCAAGCTTTGATGTCACCAGAGTCTGCACCACGATCTTTCTGCTCTCAAGCGGTAACAGTGGCAGGAGTTTTTGTTAGCATCCAGAGTATGCCAAAGCAAGTGCCATTTAGATTTTGAATTTGAAAGCACATGGAGAGTGTCTTGTCTATGACAATTCCTGCGTTTTTGACTTTCGCCTTTTCAGCGGGCGGGGGCAGCAGATCTTTTGGCCACCAAGCGCTCCAGTCAGGCGTTTATGGATTACCAAAGAAAACAACTTCAGTTTTGTCAGGATTGCACTTCAGCTGATTGATCTTAAGCCAGTTAAAAACCTTTGTGAGGCAAGACCTAATCATTGCCCCGTCAAAGTCGGTTCCTTTTTCACACGTAAAAATCAGCTGAGTGTCATCAGCATAGGAAACAATTTTGGCGCCCTCTTCCTCTACCAGAAATGCAAGGGGGATAGATATATATTAAAAAGGATAGGACTGAGAATGGAGCCCTGAGGGACACCTACATTCATGGCCGGAACTGGGGATGAGAAAGGGGGAGCCAGATGTCCTGAGATCTATTTGCCAAGAAGGATGACATCCATTGTAAAGGCGGTCCCCCCCCAGACCGATGTTAGCAAGTCTCTCCGGGAGCCTCTCATGTGGGACCATATCGAAGGCCGCCGACGTATCGAGCAGTATCAGAACAGTCTTGGTCCAGCTTACCCTTGAGAAATTCAGTCACTTCCAGCAGAGCGGACTCCATACTGTAGTTATCTCCCTAAAACCGGATTGGGACTCATGAAGGAGCTTCCCATCTTCAATGTGTTTTTGGAGGGCCTTGTTTACATGCTTCTCTAGTACTCTGGAGTGGGTCGGAAGAAGAGAGATTGGCGTGTAGTTGGCAGGGTCCGTCGGTATGGCGTTAGCCTTTTTTATCAGTTGAAGAATCTTAGCATTCTTCCATAATTTCTGCATGTTGCCTGAGGAGAGAGAAGCATTAAAGAGCTGGTTTACTGTGGGGTTTATGGTGGGAGCATTCCCTGGACATGGGTCAGTAGGAGAGCCAGACTTAATGCTTTGGAGAGGGGTCAGTGACTCTTCAAGCTGAAACTCAGGGAAAGCTAGTAAAGATGTAGGATCCAAGAGGTGAAATTTGATATAAGAACTAAGGTAGAAGGTCAGTTCTTCCTCAGAGATGTTAGTGAAGGCTTGTTGGATCATGGAGATCTTTTTGTGGAAGAATTCAACTATTTACTTAGACCATTCTTCAGTGCATGGCCCTTCCTTTGTGCCGGCTCTCAGGGCAGTAAAGGATTTAACTATGTTAAAGATTTCCTTGCTCTTATTATGGGCATTTTCTATCTTGGTTTGAAAGAGGTTTTTCTTGGCTGCCTTCACGAGAATGTAATAAGCTTTTAAGGTGTCTTTATACACCTTCCTGTCCTCAGGTAGATACGATTTACACCATTTCCGTTCAATTGTTACACTATTTCTGTTGCGAGATCTAAGGCAATCGTTAAACCATGGAGCTGGTGGGGCTGACCTCTTTGAGGAGCAGCAAACAACCGGTACCGCTGCATCAATGTTGGTTCGGAGCCATGAATCTATTGAGAGGGCGTCCGAGTCAGGGCATCCAGACAGCTCTGGTGAGGAACGACCGAGGGCGTCTGCTAACATCGGGATGGATATTTTATGGAACGTCCTGTAATTAGAGACCCTCTGCCCTGTGTTAGCTCAAGGGGCTGTGGCAGAGTTGGGAATGACAAATTTTAATAGGAGGTGGTCAGACCAGGTAATGGGAAGAGGTAGGCTTACTGATATGTCAAAGTTGTGAACGATTTGGTCTAGGGTATGGCCCTTCTCATGGGTGGCCAAAGAAACAGATGGAAACATGTTGCAGGCCTGCAGCGCCTCCAACAAGGAAATTGTTTGAGGGTCTTTTCCATTGTCCATATGTATATTGAAATATCCCAGAATGAGGCAGTTGTTGTATTTTAAGGCCAGGGAGGTGGTGGCTATATTAAGCGTAGTAATAACATTTCCAATAGCACTGGGAGGTCTGTAAATCAGAAATCCAGCTCTGCTATGATGGGGGGATAAGGTACAGCAGAAGCCTAAGCAGTCTAGTTTTTTATTATAAATTATGGCAACACCTCCCTCCTTCCCATTCGATCGGTCCCTCCTAAGAATGTTATAACCCGTAGGGATGGCCGAGGTGATAGTAGGGTTGGAGGCTTCAGACAGCCAGGTCTCAGTGAGAAAGAAAAGATCAGACTGTTAGTCTAAAAGTAGGCCATAAATGTATGGTTCATGCTTTTGTATAGAGCGACTGTTTTCTTATTGTTTTTACACTTATTGTTGCGTGGGACGATATTGGGTGCGAGTTTCCAGGGCTGGAGGAGAGTCCAGTTGCACTTATTGCATCGAAAGTCTACCTCCAACCTCGGATCAGCGGCTGTACAGTGACATAATGGTAGCCGCCTAAGGCTAAGCAGTTTTTCCCTATTGCAATATAGTGGAAGAAACTCACCGGAGGGGAACTGGGCAGCATGGCCGGCGCCGAACGCCTCCGGGCGCAGACAGGCTTACCTTCAGCGCCAGCGGCGCGCCCGCTGTGCACGTCCACTCAGCACGTCCGTTTGCATCAGGAATATATAGGCTAATGCCTATGATGCAAACTGGATCGCCAACGCAGCTGAGGAAGCGCAAACTGCATAGGCATAAGTGAGGAGCCCGATAGTAGCCCCAGCCCTCCGCACAATCGGCGCATCAGCCGCGGCGGACCAGGGCTGGAGGAAAAGCGAGATGCGAATCGAAGCAGCTAAGGAGGTGTAGGCAAGCAGAATCAAGTGAAGTGCAAGTGCGCATAGGTAGGAGAAATTATTAAAAAGCACAGAGTAATTCAGCCAGACATATACAATTTAAAAAGTAATAAAAACCTAGTAGCAGGGCAGGAAACACTAAATCCTACAGCTATCAGCTGCGCACATCCGTTTGCATCGGGAATATATAGGCTGATGCCTATGATACAAACTGGATCGCTAGCACAGCTGAGGAAGTGGAAACTGCGTGGGCGGAAGTGAGTAGCCCGATAGTAGCCCCAGTCCTCCACACAATCTGCGTATCAGGAACAGCGAATCAGGACTGGAGGAAAACCGAAATGCGAATCGGAGCAGCTAAGGAGGTGTTGGCAAGCAGAATCAAGTAAAGTGCAAGGGCGCATAGGTAGGAGAAATTGTTAAAAAGCACAGAGTAATTCAGCCACACATATACAATTTAAAAAGTATTAAAAACGTAGTAGCAGGGCAGGGAATCCTGAATCCTACACCTGTAAGCTGCACATGTCCATTTACATCGGGAATATATAGGCTAATGCCTATGATGCAAACTGGATCGCTAGCGCAGCTGAGGAAGCGGAAACTGCGTGGGAAACAGGGGCTCAAATTAGATCATAAATTCAAAGGTGTCCTGAACAGGGGCCCCCAAAATATGTTTGGCCCAGGGCCCCCCAAATCCTTAAGATGTCCCTGGGCCATCTGCTGCTTTCTGAGGTTGAACTTGTCTTGCTCATACTTCAGCAGTCTCTCTCTCCTCTCCTGGGAGGTTTCCCTCCCTCTGTGAGAAGAGACAGAGGTCCCTATAGAGGAGTTAGTCTGGACAGATCCCCTTGACAGAGATCTATCCCTTCTAGCCCTATTTTCAGGTCTACCTGGAGGAATAAAGGAAGGAGCATCATTGTCATGCTCCTCTTCCTCATCCAGGAAATCTGGGTTCACCAGAGTCTGGTCATTGTCACCAGTCTGGTCAGCATTAGAGGTAGGGTCAGGGGAATTATTACCCCTAGGCCCACCCTCACCTGCTGTCCCACCCACACTGTCTACCTCATCAGGCCCACTAGGCCCTGTGATATCATCCAGCTTAAACAAATTCGTGAAAAGGGTATTAGTATATAGGAAGTAATGGCGCTCGGCAAGTATGCCTATAGAGTGTATGGGTAAACGGGTAAGTATGGTGCTATACAGGAAGGGGAAACCCTTCTAACCCCTTAATGTGTGTAGGGAAACCCCTACAACAAAACAATGCAATATAATCCTGTGCACACATAAGAGTTAAAGCCAGTAAATACTACAGTAGAGACAGCAAAATATACAAAATTCTTCAGTGAAAATAGATGTTCTTTATTCCTTTGAGAAGCGCAACCAGCCGACATGTGTTTCGTCAGGGAGAGATAACCCCACGACTCTTAGTTTAGGAGAGGGACTAACTCTAAGGCCCCACCTATGGGTGGGTCTGGGAAGAGGGGTGGTTACACCCATTTCCTTTGTCCAGTTTCGCGCCAGAGCAGAGGCAGGTAGCCCCTGCAACCGGTTTGAACTGGACTATGCACAGGGACACCAAATGAGCCCCCAGTGCAGGACTTCAAAGCACCAGAGAGTGCTCCCGCACAGCCCCAATACACATCTACCTGTCTGGGGAGGTGATTACACCCACCTTTGACAGGAAACCTATTGTCCAGGCCTCCCCTGCCAGAGTTTCGGTCAGCAGCAGGAGTCCAGACCCGTGTCTGCGGCAGAGGCATCCATTTTGTGATGCCAGGGCTCAGGAAAGTCCTACCGGGTTTGACCAGTGTGAACATGTCTCTCCCTCTAGAAGGGTGGAATGCTACCCCGCCGCCAGAGCTGGCGGGTGGGTAGTATTCCAAGATGTTTGACACCAAACACGACATGTTTTGATGCAGCCATTCCAAAGTTAGCATTTACCGCGAGGTTATAATGCACTTAAGAGTATATGGTATGGCTGTATCACAGAACATCATGTCATGTCGCAAATCCAAAAGCCAGGCACATCTGCCGAAGCACGGCAAACATCACAATCTTCTCCTCCACCACCTTTTTTAGCACAGGCACCGGATCACGGGCAACCTCCATCAACAGGAGGCAACAAAACACAAAATCAGGGCGACAAATTAGGAGAGGACAAAGAAAAATCAGGAAAATCACTACAGAGCGGAAAGACAGTGATCTAGTCATTAACATCTCCTCCGTTGAGCTATCAAAGCAACACAACTACATTATTGGATACTGAAGTTGAGTTTCATAGGTTTATGAGAACGGTAAGATTAAGACATTTCTTCACTAACATTATGAATAAAGAGGACAACACAGCTTCCAGCATCACCAAATTCAAACCTAAAAGTTCTTTTCAACCTCCGGTATCACATAAAATGCTGGACACTTTTGAAATCTTGGTACAGAAGGATTTGAAACAACTCATATTTAAAAAACATCACGCAAAAAATCTCTCTGCTCAAGAACTTCAAGTGGTAAAGAATATTGCGAACAATTCTGCCCTGACTTTACAACCGGCAGACAAAGGAGGAGCCATAGTGGTCATGGACACCTCATTTTACAACAGGAAGGTATACGAGCATGTTGACAATGACGATACTTACCTTAAACTTCCGGGCGATCTTACTTTCGAGCTACAAAACATTCTGAGCCACATTTTAACACAGGCCGTCGACAACAAGTGGATTAATTCTCAAACCCAATTGTACCTTACAACACCTTATCCCCGACGACCTCAATTATATATGATCCCGAAAGTTCGTAAAAATCTAACTGATCCTCCTTTTCGGCCTATCGTCTCAGCACAAGGTTCTATTTTTGACCCTATAGGCAAGTTTTTGGATTACTACCTACAACAGGAGTCTATGATCATCACTTTGAATACCATCCATCCACGTATCCAATTTACCTCCAATATTGCTACGGACCAAATACATTTTCTGGACGTGTTGATCAGCCATACTAGACCCAACACTTATTTTGAAACGCAAGTATACAGCAAACCAACGGATAGGAACAATGCTTTAGCCTTTACGAGCCTCCATCCCAAATCTCTTATCAGCAATTTGTCATACTCCCAATTTATCCGAATCAGACGCATATGTTCTAACAACAATGTCAGCAACCAGAAATTGATGGAGTACAAAGAAGGGTATGCCGCACGAGGGTATCCACAAGATATTCTTGCAAATTGCCTTGATCGAGCTCAAGCCCATACACGTGATGAGTTGTTAACACCATCTGTTAAATCTTAGCATAACCGGATTGTATTCATCTCTAAATACTCTACCGTATCACCATTGATCAAAAGAATTATTAATTCACGATGGGAATTACTTGCACTTGATACAGGAGATGGCACTAGTGTGAGTGTTTTCTCTCTCCCGTGCGCTGCCGCAACGCTGGCTACCCTACGGTGTTTCTGATCTGCTCGGCTATCGGCTAGCTGACCATACCCTGACCCGAGAAAAGTAAAATCTTGCATCTGGGTCTTTGTGGTGCTCCGCTTTCGTGTTAACACAGGACCCGTCACCGGCAGAGATAAGGCAAGATACAAGATTCAAACTGATAACCAGACAGAAGGGAGCCGAACGCGGTTGTACTTGCTTGGTGGCAGCTACAGTGGTGGGAAAAACGCGGGGAAGAGGAGCAGTAACGTGATGACTACTTGCGGCCAGAAGACTCTTAAGTCAAAGAACACCGCAGCCCTCGAGGAGCTCTGGGACAAGGACAAAGCGGAGAAGACGGATAGACTGGATTCCAAAGGTAAAAGTGACCCTGGGGTGTGCAAGAAAAACATGGGGAGGCTTGGGGGGACAATCTGCTCAAAAGAACTTACTTTGGGAACCCCTGGTGCCCCCCCATCTATTGCTAGACTTTTCACTAATCTAAAAAATGCACCCATCTCGACCCCAGCCGCTTCAAGTGGCTTAATAGAGGGCTCTTTAGAACAAGTAGCCTTATCAACTCCTCCGCAATCAACCCACAGCGCAATAATTGAACTTGGTGGAGAGGGGTCAGAGCCTAACCCTGGTACCACTATCACTGCTGTTGCTACCTCTATGAATATTACAAATATTACCATCCCTTACGTCGCCACTAACATCACTACCGCTATTACTATTCCCTCAGTCACTGCTGGAGACCCTTGTGGCTGCGATGCCAATGGAACCATCCACGGGCTAAATAAAGCGACCGATGAAAGCGGCCTAGCAAATGAAAACTTTTTTTCTGTCTCGGATGGATCCTTACCAGGGTCTGATAATGAGCTAGTTAGCTCTATAGAAACCACTCAATCTGATGGGGGGGGTAAATGATTCTGCTCCTAGAACCGTCAAACAGAAAAAAGTGAATGGTAAAAAATGTAGTCTGCCCAAACGGGCGCACACAGACCCGCTCGGGTCCCTGCCTGATGGAAGCCCCAAATGCCTACAGCTACCTACCGAAAACTCTGAACCTACTCTAACTTCGATTCTAGCGTCTATTAAGCAATTCCAGGAAGAAGCTAGAGCTGACAGCCTCGCGGCGAAGGGCGCTTCAAAAAAACTGCATGGGGGGATCAGGAAATTAAATAAAACTTGCACCGATATCGGAGACCGGGTCTCAATGGTAGAAGGACGAACAGAGACCCTTGAAGCTGAAGTCTCTCAAATAAAAAAGTAAAGCGCCTCCCATGAGGCCTGCCTCACTGATATGATGACCAAAATCGAAGAGCAGGAAAATAGGCTACGGAGAAATAACCTAAGATTATTAGGTATTCCAGAAGGCATTGAGGGAGATGACCCCAGAGGATACATTGTCAAACTGCTTCGGTCTGCTTTTCCATCTCAGACTAGCTGGAATTGGGAACAGGAGATTCAAAGGGCACACCGTTTTCCCTTTTTTTTAAGCAAAGACGGGATGGTAGCAATACTGGTAATGAGAAACCCAGAGCTTTTTTGGGTTTTTTTGGAAACTTTCTCCTAAGACAATTAATATATGACCAGGCCAGGCCTAACTCTCAGAAAGAGGTAGACGGGATTAAATTCTTCTCTAAACCAGATTTTAGCCATGCAACCGTGGAGCGAAGATGGCGATTGCGCCAAATGATTACCCCCCTACAACAGGAAGGGGCCCAAGTCTTCTTGATGAATCCGGCAAGGCTGAAAGTTATATTCGAGGGCTCGACCTGGATTTTCTTATCTGAGATTAAAGCTGGCGAATACCTAAAGGAAATAGTGGGGAGAAAACGAAAATGAAATCTGAAACTTAGAACTTGGGGATGAATTTCTAAAAACCTAAGCTTTAAAGCAACAGGGGGGGGTCTTATTGGCCTTCTCTTTCTTTTTTTTTTTTACTGAGGGTTGGAGGGAAGAGAAGGGAAGTGGTGAAAAGGTGGTTGTGGAGGGGGGAGATGGAGAACATA
Source organism: Triturus cristatus (assembly GCF_964204655.1). NCBI lineage: Eukaryota > Metazoa > Chordata > Amphibia > Caudata > Salamandridae > Triturus > Triturus cristatus. Next base: position 1,087,229,489 of record NC_140593.1, read on the forward strand.
AATTGTATGTTCATCTTTGTGTGTTTATTTCTCTCTTCTCCTCCCCCCCCCAAAAAAATAAAAAAATAGATTATTTCACTCCTTTCTCAATTCCCACCTGGTACAGCTAAGCTAGTCAATCTCCGAATCTATATGTTTTAACTTCGGAGTGGCGGCCGGGCAGGGGGATTCACATTAGCTTCCCATCATTCAGGGTTTCCCTGACTGTCTTTTATTGGGGGGGGGGGGAGAGGGTTTTTCGGGTTCATTTTCAATTTTGGGAGGGCAAATTTAATAGAGCGGTACTGTCTTTATTTAAAATATTCAACGTTATGTTATGGGTAATGTTTTTCACATTTGTAAGATAAAGGGAGTAGGATGTGAGGTCTTTTGGGGAGGCCTGGGGGGTTGGGAGGGCAGGGAGAACACGGGGTCTAAGGCTGGAGAATTTTATAGGGCCAGGGTGGGAGGATCTGATTGTCCAGGTTTTTCAATTCTACTATCTTATTGGGCATTAACAGGTTCAATGGGGGAAAAAAAAAGATATATATAATAATAATAAATGACTACACAATGTAAACTTAGAATTATTTCATTAAATATCTGCGGCCTGAATGATTCATTAAAGAGACAGTAAACTGCGCAGACATTATGACTGATGGGGGCAGATATTGTATGTCTCCAAGAGACTCATATTGAAGTAGGCCAGAAGAATTTGTTGAACTCTTTAGGTTTCAAACTAATCGGGGCAACTACACAAGGAGCCCGAGTAAAGGGAATCGGGAATTTTGCTCGTAAAACACTATCACTAGCTGTGAATCCGGTTAAATCTGATCCATTAGGAAGATGGGTTCTGGCGAGGTGCTCTTTATCTTCGAGCCTTATATTCACGATTTGCTTGGTTTATGCGAGTAACTTAGATGACCCTGGTGTGATAAATTACATTAATCAAGAGCTTGCACTCTGGCCACCACCGATAATTTTGTGCGGTGACTTTAATATAAACTTACCCAGTATCTGAGACTTAGATAATTCCTGGAGCTACGAAGGAAGAAAGCTCAAAGTCTCTCGAGCTTTGCGCAATTTATTAAGCACTCATGGCTTAAAGGACGTCTGGGCTCATTCTAAGGCAGATCAGAATGGTTATACTTTTTTTTCCGCTCCACACCGGTCATTAGCCAGACTGGATTATTTTTTTGTTTCCCCTGCCCTTACATGTGCTTGCTCAATCGATATCACCCCCTGATTATTGTCGGATCATAACCCACTCATTTTAAACTTAGAGAGATGGGGGAGCCAGGGATTAAGTTCGAATTCGACATTTGAAAAAGCCTTGTTATATGATAATAATAATCGGGAATACATGGCTGAATGATACGGGAATTCTTGAGGATTAATATCGGGTCTGCATCAGTAATGGTGGTCTGGGACACTCTTAAAGCTGGTATTAGGGGGGAGACACTCCGCTTTTCAATTAGGAAGAATAAAAAGGAAAAAATACAAATGGATTCACTACAAAGACAGATGATAGAAGCGGAAAAAAAACGAATACAGGCGGTCCAGGCTGGATCAGGAATTGATGAAGCACAGACAAGGGTCGCGGTTACGAAATCAGAAATGGGGGTGGCATTAGCAGAAAAAATTGCTACTAAATGGGCAGCATCTAGAGAGAAATGCTATGAGCTGAGCGAACGTATCGGTCATCAACTCGCCATCTCTATCAGGCAACAGACAACTGCAAATACCATCACTTCAATTAACACTGATACAGATACTGAAGGGTTAACCTCTGATCCGAAAAAAATCAAGGAGGCTTTTAGGAGTTTTTATGAAAAGTTATATTCAGAGGAGATCAGCGGAACAAGCGAAGAATCAGATAATAAGATTAAAGAATATCTAGAGAGAACGCCAATAATTAAATTGAACGCTGATACACACGACACACTGGAAATCCCTCCAGGTTGGGAGGAGATTGCAGCTGCATTGGCCACCCTCCCTGATGGTAAAGCTTCAGGGACAGACAACCTTCCATTAGAATTTTATAAGGTCTTCTTAGATCAAATAAAAGATCTTTTCACGAAAGTAGTTAGCTCTGTTTTCGAGGGGACTCCTCCGCCGAATTCTTGGTCCTCAGCTAAAATTGTGATATTCCCTAAGAAAGACAAATCACCCTTGGAGTTGTCATCATATAGGCCTATAACTTTAAATAATTCTGCCATAATTATTGCCACTAGAATGTCTTTAAATATTGAATCATTAGTATCTAGGTGGCAGTATGGATTTATTCCAAAAAAGGGTACCACCGAGCATGTCCGACGGGTTATCACGTTTAGCTGCAGAGAAGGCGTTCGATCGGGTCTCCTGGCAATTTCTCTGGGTTATCATGCGACGGTCCGGTTTTGGAGTTAGAATGAGTCAAGCCTTGCAAGCACTGTACCGGAACCCCACAGCTAAAATATAAATTAATGGTCAGTTGACAGAACAAATCAAGATAACAAGAGGAACAAGGCAGGGGTGCCCTTGCTCTCCCCTACTCTTTGCTCTTTATATAGACCCTTTGATAAGAAGAACCAAAGCTAATCCCTTGATTCCGCCCATTGTTAGGTTCGGCGTAGATACAAAGATCATGGCTTACGCCGATGATATAGCCATAGTAACCCCCGAACCAGAACTGGCCATCAGGGCTTTAGAGCAAGAAAGTCAGGAATTCGGACGGATCTCTGGCTATGCTCTAAATTGAACAAAAACGCAGATTGTCGTTAATAAAAAAGTAACCTGGGAAGATAACCGAATTACTGATAAAGCAAAATATTTAGGAGTTAATATTGTTTCTGATTTAGATACCCTGGTTATAGAAAATCTGACACCATTGGCAATCAATATGAGGAAATCACTTAGGAAAATAGATAACCTACATCTAACTATCGTGGGAAGATGTAATATCCTAAAAATGACGTATTTCCCTAAATTGCTTTATTTTTTTCGTACAATCCCATTGGCATTTAATAGTCGTATACTCTTAGTTTTTCAACAAATCTTTACTCAGTTTATTTGGGCATATACACAGACAAGAAGGGCCTATAGCTTTCTTACTCTACCAAGGGAGAGGGGAGGCTGGGCTCTCCCCAATTTGAAACTTTATTACTGGGCTGCTTCCCTACAATATTGTAGCAAATTGATGTCCGAGACCTACACTTTTAGTCCGTCTGGCCTGCCCTCCCCTCATTTTTTACTTATAGGGGTTAACGTAAAGGGGTGTTTGTGGCGACATTTGGAATTTAACTATTATAAGCGAGTTAGATTTAAGACGATGATTAATGCTTACCAGGTCTTTAGTAATATTCGTAAAATATTCGGAATAGCCAAACTTAATTTCTATACTCCCATTAGAAATAATGAAAATCTGCCACTCATATTTAAAAATACATATTTGCGACAATGGTATCTGGCAGGCATTTGTAAATTAGGAGACTTTTATGGCGCTAGCCGCGTTCGGTCATTCGAAGACCTGAAAATTAGCTGTAATCTGAACAACAACCAGATATTTCAGTATAATGCCGTCATGAATTATTTAGCCAATAAAACTGGAGGATCTGCGGGGTTTGTAGCGATTGGTCTTATAGATAAATTGCTTAGCTCCAACATACCAAGGATAGGAGTTGTCTACGGTATAATGAACAAATTATGACCAGACGATCTAAGTAAAATAGATGCTAAATGGCAGGCGAAACTTAATACCCCACCTAATATCTTCTGTACCGCCTTGGGTTTAGCACAAACATATCTGTTATCTCCTAAATTGCAAGCGCAATTCTACAAGACGGGATATTTTATGTACATAACCCCTAGCAGAGTTGCCAAATGGACAACCGGCCCCGGAACCACCTGCCCTCGTTGCACAGAATATAGTGCAGACTCTGTCCACATGTTTGCTACATGCCCCAAATTAGAGATGTTATTGAAGGATGTACAATTGTTTCTAAGTAGAGTCCTCTTTTTGGATATTCAGCTTGGGCCAGCTACTATTATGTTAGGGTTGTATAATCAACTTGATCTCAAAGAAGGGGGTGCACTACTGTTTGTCGCAATGACCATCCTGCGAATTTGTATTGCTATGTACTGGAAAGATTTGAACCCCCCCATCTTTTGGTCAATGGCAAGCCAGATTGTTTTCTACTTATAGGCTTGAGAGAGCAATCTATGCTAAGAAGGGCAAGAAAAAAAGGCTTGACGGTATGGGGCCCTCTGACTAGATGGTTTGATACCCAGAATATTTAACCTGTAATGAATTGTTCTCCCTTTTTGATTTTTTTCATTGCCTCTCTCTCTCCCCTCTACCCTATTCTCTCCTGCTATTTCTATATTTTTCTCTCTTATTCCTCCTCTAGATAAGACAATTACATTTCTTTTCTCTTCCTCTTTTTGGTTCCTTCTTCTCTCTCTACTGTTTTCCTTTTTTCCCTTCTCTGAGGCCTATGTACAGATAATGCTGAATCTGGTGTTTGTACTGTATGTTTATGTTCCAAGTTTGTAAAGACTATTTGCCCTCTCTAATTAATGCCTTTCTTTTTCTCTATTTTTTTTCTTTTTCTTATTGGACCCGGGGTGGGGGGAGTATGGGTTGCTGGTAGAAGATGATTTAATTGATTTGATTTGTGATGTGTTGGAAATTTGGAAAACTAAATAAAAATGTTTTTAAAAAAAGGGAATTACTTGCACAGGAGAAAGATTTCAATGACATTTTTATACACAAACCTATTTTCGCATACACACGTGGCAAAAACTTAAGAACAATACTAGCTTCCCCTAAACCTCCATCACAACAGTCTACGTGTCGGGGCACCATTAAATGTAATAATTGCATACATTGCAGCAATGTTATCATCGGCCACAAATTAACTCACCCTGCAACAGGCAAGCAGATACAGTTACATCACACCAGTGATTGTAACACCCACAACGTGATCTATTGTATCAAATGCCCATGCGGCAAAGCATATATTGGAAAGACTGAACGCAAAATAAAACTGCGAATAACTGAACATAAGAGCAAAATTCGGACGAAAAGTATATCATCCAGTCTGGCTTTACATTGGGATGAGGCCAAACATAACATATCACAATTCAGATTTCAGATCATAGAAAAAGTAACACCCCATGCAGGTATGGACATAACCAAACAGTTACTTCGCAGAGAGGTTTTCCGGATCAAAAATGTGGGTACTATGATACCTTCAGGTCTCAATGACCGTCTGGATATGAAATACTTTCTTTAAAATTGATGGAAATGTGACAGTCACATCCTCTTGGTCAAATTTGGCAGTTTAGGACAGCATACATTTGGTTCACAATCACCTAACCCACCACTATGGGGTCCACACACAAGTAGGGGTCTATCCACAGTTTATTCCTCACATGATGTTTTCTTTTGGTTTCATTAAGTTTTTTTCAAAGTCAGCATATTTCTGTACAACTTATATTCTTTTTATGACTCTCTATTCTTAGCCTTATCTTCATACATTTATCACACCGGACACTGGTTGTCTTGATTGGTTCCCCAGTGACTACTATACCAAGGTTTTTCTTGTATATTTCACTTCAGGCAACTGTTCTAAATATCTGAATTGACAGGTTTACATGTCATTTCATTAGATATGCGTTTGTGTATATTATGTCATACGGGATTTTTACATACTCCGTTGTGGAGATTTATTCAGACTGCAGTCGTGTTTGTTTACCTTTATCCTTTACACAGGGCTAACATGGCGCTCACTTCAGCTACTCGGGAGTCCTCTTTCTATGGGCATTACATGGGGCTTTTAAACCACCGCCGCTGCGTTTTGGCGTTTTGACACGACATTACTTTTCGCTCATCGACACAGTACCACCGGTAAGAACAGTCGTCATTGGTTTAAAACTGCCGCTGTATTACAGCGTGAGCGTTATTTCTTATATGCGTTACTTTTTTTTGTGTTTGAAAAGCTTTATTCAAAAAATATATTAATACAAAGGATATCAGCAGAGGCATAAGAGGTAAGCAAATATAAGTAAATAACATAAAACATGCTAATATCATATAAACAGAGCAAAAGCATGTTATAAATTTATTAAGGGAGACGGGAAAGAGGAAAAGAAGGGAAGGGAAGCAGAAAAAGAAATAAAAAAGGAAAAAAGGGGAAAATGGTGACATTGTAATGGAAAAATATCAATCTCTACATTGGAGAGAAAGTGCTGTAGGCCAAAGCAATAATCAAAATGCAACTTAGAAGAATGACTATACCAATAAATAAATCCTGTACTTTAATAAAGGAGAAGAAGATGTAATCCCCTCAAGGTGGATAAAAATTTTCCGAAGTGATACTTGACACATTCGTCTTAACCAACCGATCTAAATATGAGGTAAGAGGTAACCAGAAGAGATCCCTATTATGCATAGGATTACAGGAGGAAGCAAAGGCAGTGTCTAGCCTGTGAAAGTGACATAGAGAGCTCCACCAACACCGTATGGAGAGCTTTGTGAGGGATTTCCAATTAGAGGTGATGTGTTGAAATGCGAGAGCAAGCATAAGGTCAAAGAGACCGCAAGAGTTTAGAGGAAGGTCTAAAGAATCAGCTAAACTGCCAAGAAAAAGAATAGGTATAGAATGCTGAGATGAGAGTGTGAAGATACAAGAAATGTATAGCCATACAATATTCCAGAATTGAGAAACAGTAGGACATAAGAATAAAAGATGAAAAAGGTCAGCGTTAGGAGAAGAACAAGTCAAACAGTTAGACTCAGAAGAGGAAGAAAAACGAGCTAGGGAAAGGGGAGAGAAATATAATCTGTGATACAAATAAAATAAAGATTGAGTAAGAGAGGCAGAACGAGAAATTTTTAAAGATCTGGACCAAAGTTTATCCCATAGAGCAACGGGCCAAACACAACCCAGGTCCGCCTCCCAAGAGAATTCCAATTTAGATTTAAGACGATCTGGATTAGGAGAGGAGAAGAATTTGTAAATGAGAGAGGCTTTGGGGAGGGTAGATAGGATCTTGAGAAGAGGAGCTTGGGAAACTGCGGAAGGGGAAGAAGGAAGAGAATAAAAAAGATCAAGAATAAGTGCCATCAGAGTAACAAACTTTTGCAAAAAGGAGCGAGGACAGTGAAAGGACATCTGAAATTGGGGAAAAGCTGGTAAACCCATAAAATGCCCTTAGACCTCCAAGAATTCCAAAAGATAGGTCTATTATTTATAAGGATAAACGAATTGTACCAGATGGTGGAATTCAAAAAAGATTCACGACTAATAGGTGTAGGGTTGAGAAGAGGCTTTAAAAGAGAAGAGGTATGTTTAAATAAAGGGAATGAGGTAAATGGAGCCTTGACAGAGAAGCGTATGACTTCTCCAAAAGAGAAGGGCAACAACAATGTTCGCTCGATGAGAAGCCAAAGAGGAGCAAGAGGAGAAGGAACTGACGTAAGCCATCTAGACGCCTGACGAAGAGAAAAGGATTTATGATAGAGACGAAAATCTGGGAAATTAACACCACCATTAGGCTTGGATTTACGAAGCAGTGCTAAAAAGATCCTAGATTTCTTGTTGTTCCAAAGAAATTTTGACAAGCAGGAGTCAGTACGTTTAAAATAAATTGCGGGGGTTTGAACAGGTAACATGGAGAAAATATATATTAAAATGGGAGCTATCATCATCTTGATTGAGTCCAACCGCCCCACCAAGAGAGAAAGAGGGGGTTCCAAGAGGAAATTGTTCAATTCGAGTCAAAACCGCGGACAGATTTAGGGTAATTGAGGAGGAAATAGAGTTGGAAAACCATATTCCTAAGTATTTAATTTTCGAGCTATTCCAAGCAAACCCAGTAGAGGAAAAGAGATGGGGGGTGCAAAATTTTGTAGGAGGAAGAATTTCAGTTTTATCTGAATTAATTTTGTATCCCGAGACCTGTGAGAAAGAATCAAACTCAGAGAGTAGGGGGGGGAATAGAAGTTTCCGGAGCAGAAATGAATAAAAGAATATCATCTGCATACGCAGAGAGTTTCAACTGATTATCACCATAAGGAAAACCTAAGATGGAATCATTGTTACGGATAGAGGACAAAAAGGGTTCAAGGGCGAGAACAAAAAGAAGAGGAGATAAGGGGCAACCTTGACGAACACCCCGTTGAAGAGGAAAATATGAGGAAACCTGACCATTAACCAGAACCGAAGCCTTAGGAGCGGAATACAACAAGGAGATAAGAAAGATGAAGTGAGGACCAAAGCCATGCCAACGCAATGAAGCAAATAAGAAAGACCACTCAACTCTGTCAAAGGCTTTCTCTGCGTCAACAGAGATAGCCGCTAAGGGAATAGAAAGAGATGAAACCTTATTTAAAACATTGAGGAAGAGGCGAGAGTTATCAGACCACATTGCTCCTTACCAATGAGGTGGGGCATTAGGGGGTCCAAACGTAAAGCTAGTACTTTAGCAAACAACTTATAATCCACGTTAACTAAATAAATCGTGCGATAATTCTTACAAAATTTGGGGTCACGACCGTCCTTAGGAATGAGACAAATGGTGGCTTCTTGAAATGTACCCTCTGCCGTACCCAATAAATAAAACGATTGAAAGAGAGATAGGAGCTTGGGAAGTAAAAGGTCAGAAAAGTGTAAATAAAATTCAACTGAAAAGCCATCAGGACCTGGTGTTTTACCTTTGGTAAGAGTACTCAAAGCCACAGAGAGCTCTTGCAAAGAGAGATCAACTTCCAGATCTGGAAAATTAAGATGAGAGGTCGAGGGTTTAGGAAGTTTGTCAAAATAGGCTTGGATAAGAGAGGGAGTGGGAGAAGATTCCGGCATGTAAAGAGTACGATAAAATAACTGGAATTGGTCAAGAATATCCTGAGCTTTATGTAATAAAGTCTTGTCAGAAGAGTAAATAGAATCAATAAAAGAGCGTTCCATACGTGATTTAAGATAATTAGCCAGAAGCTTCCCTGCCCTATTGTGACCGCCGTAGTAACGAGCGCTACTACGAAGGAGCATCGACGAAGCATTATCAGCAGTAGTTTTATTGAAGTCCATCTTAGCACGAATAAGGTCAGGAGAGACGGAATTATTAGGGGAAGTGTAGAACTCATGCTCCAAAGATTTAATATGAGCTAATATAGTTTTCTGCTTCTGAAGAAAACGTTTCTTCTTTTTGGAAACAAAGTCAATAACAAACCTGCGTGCAGTGGCTTTAAAAGAGTCCCAGAGAAGCTGGGGAGAGATGTTAGAGACATCGTTTAACAGAAAGAAATCGGTAGCAAAAGAGCGAAAAGAAGAGGAGAAAAGAGGATCGGTAAGAAGAGAATTGTTAAAGCGCCAACGAGAAGACTTGGGATGCGGAGGAAGGAGGTCAAGATCCGTTACAATAGGGGCATGGTCCGAGATGAGTATGGGTTCAATAGAAGAAGATAGTAGGTTTTGCGATAAGGAGAGAGAAAGAAAAATATAATCAATACGAGAGAAAGATGAATGAGGAGGAGAAAAAAAAGAATACTCAAGGGTGTCAGGGTGTGAAAGTCTCCAAGAGTCAGTGAGATGTACTTGAGAAATAGTATCTAGAAATTGCTTGTGATGTTTGTGAGGTATGAACCGAACCGTTGACTTACGGTCAAGAAAGGGATCCACAATCTGGTTACAATCACCACCTAGAATGAAGAGGTCATCTCTATGTTGGATGCATTTGTTCGTAATTGAGGGCCAAAAAAGAAAGTCGGGTTGTGTAGGACCATAAACATTAAACACAGTCAGGGATATAGAATTGATTAATAACTTAGCTAGTATCCACCTACCATCAGAATCCGTTTCTTGCAGTAAAATTTTACATTTTAATCTTTTGTGACATAAAATAACAACACCATTCTTCTTATTGGTAGAAGGAGAGACTAAAACCATACCCACCCAACCTCGCTTTAACTTGAGAGACTCAGCCTCAGAGAGGTGAGTCTCTTGTAAGAGAACTATGTCAGGGTTATATGTAGCGAGGTGGGAAAGGATCCTCTGACGTTTAATGGGATTGATAAAACCTTTTACATTCCAGGAGATTACTCTGAAATTAAAAACTGGATAACATTAACAGAAACAATAACTACAGCAACAGATAAACAGAAAGAAAATGTCAAAAAGTGGAAGAGAATAGAAGCAAGAGAAGAAGGCAGGGGAAAGAAGAAGAAAAATAAAGAGTACGCAACTGGAACGATACCAATAAAAAGATAGGATAGTGATAAACAGAGGAAGAATGAAAATAAAAAATAAATGGAGAGGAGGGGAAAGGAAAAGAGGAAGAAGGTAAAAAGAGGAAAGTACAAGAAGAGACAGTACATATCCAAAAAGGACGACTGAGAGTAACATACCCGAAGGGGACACGAAGAGGATAATGGGGCAATGGAGAGACTCAACAAGATTGACCTCCCGGGACCAGGAGACCGGACCGCACCAAGACGGAAGATGAAGAGGACTAACCATAAGGGAGGAGGGGGGAACACACCAATCGATCTGGGTGAGGAAAATAAATACATAAGAATAGAAATGCAGTCCATCAAACAGTTGAAAGTAACAGTAAAAGCGGGATAGAAGAGGGACTTTTAAAGAAAGAAGACCAGCAGAAGTGGAAACAAACAATGAGAAGAATCATAATAGAAACTCTTAAGACTTAATCAAAAAGCGAGCCAACAGTATAATAAACAAAGGCTAATGTAAAAAACATTAACTGAAGGAGCCTGCAAGAAAAAGGAAAGTTAAACATTCAACCACAAGTAGAAGTGGAAGTATCCATGCCGGCATGGGACTGAATATGGATAAAGTTTTTAAGTTCAGCCGGATCTTGAAAAGTCCAAGTTTGATTCTGATGGGTACCTTTGAAGATGCAGGGATGAAATAGACCGTATCTGCAACCAAGAGAGCGTAGAGGGGCACGAAGGTTCAAAAATTCTTTCCTTCTTGCTGCGGTAGCATTAGAAACATCCTGAGTAAGAAAGACCCTCTGGCCTAACCAGGAGACTTGGCGTTTGGATCTGGCCGCAGAGAGGACTAGAAGTAAATCCGTGAACTTCAGAAAAAGAATGATGACTCCTCGTGGCTTAGTCGAGGCTGATGAAAGGGGACCAAGTCTGTGAGCCCTTTGGATACTGAGAGAAGTGGTAGCAGGTAAATCCAAAAGTTTCAGGAGAAAGGAGGAAAAAAACGAGACGGGGTCATCACCTTCCAAAGATTCCGGCTGACCATAAATGCGCAGGTTATTCCTCCTATTTCTGTTTTCTAAATCCTCAGTATGTTGCTGAAGGGCTAGAACAGATTTTTCGAGAGAGGAAATGCGTTTAGAATTGACTTGGATCTCTGTAACCTGCTGCTCCACAGAAGAGACTCTGTTCTCCATAGTTGACCATTTTGCTTCAAACAACTGCATTTTATTATTGGTCTCCTCCACAAACGGACGTAGAGCCCGAATCTCCTTCAGCAGTAGCTCCATAGAAATAGGAGGTGATGACTTGTCTGGAGGGGGGGGGGAGAGTCCTGTTTCAAGCACTTAGAAGATGTGGTAGAGGGAGGAGTTTTGTTTGAAGTTAGTTGTGGCAAAGGAGGACGGTTGGGAGCGATGGCTGGTGGACCTGAGGGAGTGGGCTCTGGCTGAGGAGTGCAGATTGAAAAAAGTGAGAGTGGACGAGCACGCGGAGTAGGTCTTGACAATAAACATCTGTTATTCAGTGTCAAGATACCCTTCTGAGTGAATGTGCGCTTTACAAATACACTAGTTATATTATTTTTTGTTATGTTCTGCAGCAAGATGCTGGAGCACCTGCCGATTGTGGGTCGGTAGAATGGAGAACATAGCCCGGAATCTTCTGTGTGTGGGTACCTCTGATGGGGCGGGGACTGATGGGGGTTTGTGATCTGGTGGTGGAGTGGTGTCTAAGTGGAGGTCGATGGCTGGTGATAGCAGTAAGAGGGCATGAGCCTGAAGGAAGGGAGCTGCGTTTTTTCTGCATGTAGGGTGGGGGTATTGGCTGTCCATGAGCATAGGGGGTAATCATTGCAATGTAGATTTGTGGGCCCCAAGGACATGACATTGTTTATTTGGAAAGTAAAGTCGCAAAGTTGCACTGTTGGCATGTTTCTGCTATATATGCTTGTAAGGTACAAAAATCTGCAATAAAAACAAGATACAACAAATATGTATATATATCACTTGAACCTCTCTAGTTGGCTTCCACAGAGAATACGCAAGAGCATTTAGCAAATATGTAAATCTTTTTATTACCCCTATAAAAACCTTCCATAGGTCACATGTAAAAGTTCTCATATTCTTTGGATTGTCGAACAAATACAGAAATCAATGCATGTGTGTAAGTGCTCGGAAGCAACTCAGGATTACCCTCTTTTCTACACATTTTTATCATGGTGAACACTGAACTCAGTAAAATCTTATCCAGAAGACAGTGGCCTCCTCAAATTCAGACCATTGCTTTGGGAAATCTAAAGTACCTGTGTGGGAGAGTGTTAGGAATCACCAGGTGGGCCCAAATCAATCGTCTAATGTTGTAGGACTCTCTAGCCCTGTCTACTGAGATAGATGTGAAGGAGAGAGACAACTTGAGCCCCATGGGAAATAGGGGAAACAAGGGAGGGAAAAAAAACCTTGGTCTAGTACCAAGCATTGTCTGCTGGCTCCCCAATTTCATCTTGATATATAGCACAAAAAGGCAGCACATTGTTTAAGGTAAGGCCCAAGACAAATATTTGCACTTGTACAGTCAACAAGCATTGAAAATGCAATAGGTCTCGCCTTTGATTAAGTTAAAGCCATTTGCTTTGCTGATGGTATTGTATAGCAAAGCAAATGGCTTTAACTTAATGAAAGGCGAGACCTATTGCATTTTTAATGCTTGTTTATTTAATTCATTTTTAACGCTACTCATCCCAGTGTAGGGTGTCAGAGCACTTTACATTACACGCAAAGGCACAATAAATCATACAAATGTGTAAATCAATGTACAAGAAATGTTACATAAGACAATATGGATTATAAGGTGTAAAAATCACATATCATCCAAACTTGTAAACATATGTTTATAGTGCATTGTCGGGAGATAAACAAAGTACGTATATAACTAACTTGTGATTCCAACCTCTTCCCTCTGCCTCATCTTGAACCTTAATTTATGGTTTCCAGGAGTATTTTCCAGCTTTTACTTTCACATATGTTATATATCATGTTTTTTGCACTATTTGCAAGCCAAACATTGTCAAAGGTCGAGTGGTGCATATGCTCTTAGAGCCAAGTCAGAACCATGCTTCATCTCTGGCTCGGCACTTAGTATGAATTTATTGATTGCACCCCTGTAGCAATAAAAGGTTTGGAACCCAAATATACTGTAACACAGTAATCAGACTCGATACGCGCAATAAACGGCGAATTGATATCTTTTAGGAGGGCCTGATTTAGAAGAGGGGATTATGGAAGTAAACTTAAAGAAGCGCTCTGTTAGACGCTTGTGGCTCATAATTGCCCCCGCACCCCATCAAACGTCTTTTGATGTCTCCGCCTGCACAGTGTTCTGCGACCTGATAAGTGAAACATGACCACTACAAGAACGTCAATACCTGATCTGGCCCGAGAGAAAGAAAAGTGGGCAGCACTGGATACACCACTCAGCACGGCCAACCAGGGCAGTGTCCGTTATGAATTAACCTGTCCGTCACAGGACTGTCCATCAGTCATGAATTGACCCGTTCGTCATTGGGCAGATTCAGATTGCCATCTGTCAATTGGGTCCGACCATTACTCATTCGATCCACTCGCGGTCTGCCCTCTCATTAGATGAACATACCGAGTCAGTCTCTCTCCCAACAACTAGTCCAGCACAAATCCTCCACTCCCCCCTCTTGTTTTATAGAGTAGTAAAAGGCAGTGGTAGAGCCTGCCAAGCCGACGACCATCACTCGCCAGCCGGTTCTAATTTTGCTGGTCTGTGACTGACTTACCCTTGCATACAACCAATACCAGCAAACTCCAGCAGGCTCCAAACTGTGTAGAAACCCACTGGGATAGCTTTTGCCAGAATCAAATTCAGACACCACAGCTAGTTAGCAAGTTGAAATAGTGTGCAGCGAGCTAGGATCAGCGCCGGCGGGCGTGCCGACAATACTCCAATCCAAGGCCAATTTACACATTGGAATCCCTCCCACTGCCAGGTAACTTCCACGCTGTATTCGGCCATGGGATAAGCTGTTTGTGTTCCGGAAGTGCAAATGCAGTTCGTCAGAGATCAACAACGGACAGCTGGTATTGGGCTGATTTTTATGGATAGTTTGTGTAAGTAGTGACGAAATGACAAACTTCCCTTTAATAATTTTCATTCACGCAGCCATATGGATGTTTTCTGTACAAAATGGTCAGCAGAACACAACTATCTCATGCCACCAAAACAGTATATTGTCGCTTATGCGGTAAGCCAAAATAAGTAGAGTAATATGGGAGTATAAAGTCAGTGCTGTACTCGAGATTTCATGTTAAATTCCTGCAAATTCTGGTCCACGTTCTTTGCTATGGGCAGCGTTACTCCGTAACATTTAGTATGTGATAGAGTGATACTCATGTTCAGCTAATTGTCTTAGTCTTCATTAGCCAGTAAGGCATCGCAGTGGTTTAGTCCAGGGAGACGATATTCTACCAACAATGTCTAAATACCCATCACCCAAATGTGAATTTGTAAAGTTAGAAGTGAATTTGGATTCCCAACTCACAAAAGTGTATCCTGGTTCTCAAGACAAATTGTTCGCAAAGTCTAAGATCCAGTTAACAGGGGACCACCAGCATATTTGCCACCCCAACTGATATATGCAGTAGGTTTATTTAAGGGAGAGGAGAGCAAAAACTCATCACTAAGTTTACGCTTGGAAGTGCGCTACTTATGTTAGCTTCTAGGAACGTGGATAAATTATAGTCGGACTCATTTCCAACAAGCGCGTCCCTCCCGAAAACGAAACAAATGAAAGAGGATCATGCCGGAGCTTATTTTTATGGGGCCATGTGTTTAAACACATGGCCCCATAAAGATAAGAAAGCTTTCACGGCAGAAGGAAGGCAGACGAGCCCGTCCGAATGGGACGGCTCCAAAAGCAGAACGAAAACGTCACCAACATCTCTTTTCCAATGGCTGGCCACCGTTTAGCATAAACAGTGACGCCAGCCAATGGAAAAGAGGGACGGGGCTTAAAGCCCTTTACACAAAATACCTAAAAACGTTAAATCTCGCCAGCGAGACTGCGCATGTGCGCAGCATACGCTAGCCGAGACCTAAAAAGTAGTATACAATAAAAAACAATAGACAGTTGCACACACAGGATCTTACTCTTACCAGAAGAAGGAAATCTGCAGCTGGAAAGCTAGGTACGAGGGATACCAATCCGCCAGAGGGAGAGGAGTTTAGCAGTCAGGGCTAGTAATGGATGGCAGATCCAAAGAACTGAAAGCAAAGGGTACGCACAGTAAACTAACAGTTAGTGACCAGCTATACCCCAAAGGGAAACTCAAGGTGGAAAACAACTAAACTGTAGGAGCAAGACCTGATGCAAATTGTAAGGCAACAGCAAAGTAACTTAGCGGAATACCATGTTGCCAGGCATCCTTGCATTGCCACCTCCAGCGTGCTCTCAGTGCACCTCTTCCAACAAGGAAGTAGATCGCAAAGCACTATTCGTTGGTGCGTCCTCTTCAAAAGCCTTCATCTGCCCATATTCCAAAACCTTTAGGGTGCCACTCTATTAAAAAACTGTAAATACCAACTCCGGCCATCTCTTGCAAGTGATTATTTAGTTAAACACCTCACAGGTCGTTCTTTGACTGATCTCCCTTTGGGTTCTTCCCAATTGACTGAGCACATTCAATCTGCACCTACCCCACCTTGGCATCCAATATTTATGTTTGACGGTTGTCTCTTTCAGTGGCACGCAGAAACACTCATATTCTATGCCATTTGGACAAATAACTGTGTTCCACAGCCTCTCCTTCACTTTTTGGCCTCTATTAGAGGGTGGGTGAACAACTACAAGTTGCTAATGTAGTGTGGGAAGACAGAAAGTATGATAGTAGCACAAAACAACAACCACTATACTGCCCCAGTGGGATTGACTTTTATCTGCTGTTTGATGCTGATATCCTAAATTGTAAGCTTCATTCTGGCCTTTTCCTGAAGCCATAATTTAGTACAATAGCAGCTTGTTATTTCTTTTAGCTCAGGATGCCTAAGGTACACATTTCAGTTTGTCTTGTCTTCCACAAGAATCTTTGTAGTCACAGGATTTGTTTCTTGACTTTATTTTGGTTTAGAAGTCTGTTTGTTTTGCTGTCTATAGTATGTCCAAAATGATACTGCCCATATAGTGATGAATGCCCATAAATGTGTCTTATTACTCTCTATCTCAAATCTATACATTAGCTTATAATGTTCTGATCAGTATAGGCCATGAAGCTTTACAAAGCACGTCAAGCCTTTAATTTATGTTGGCCTTCATTTCTGGGGCAGAAGTTTATGGACAACGAAAATCACTGCACAATTCAGTTGTCTTGGTTCCTTCTGCTATTTACTCTGTTCTTCTAAGGTCTCTTTGATCCTGCTTCCCCATCGATGTCAATCTTGTTTGCCCCTGTGCTCAACTGCTCTACCTTAGTGCGAAGAAACCAAGAGCTCTGTGTATGCCCAATATAGATTTCAGCGTATGTACATACATACGGAGATTGGTCAGAAATTGTATAAAGAAATCGAAAAGATGCTAACCTAAATATAGTAATGATCATATAGGCAAATAGTCTAACACCAACCCAAAAGAGAAAATGTGCTCATTGTTTCTAGAAGTGAAAGATATCCAGCAGGATAATTAAAATTTAATTCAATTTTTTTACGAAACAACAATGCTAGGCTTCAGAGAAACAAAGAAATTAAAATGATGATTGTCAAAAGCACCAAACAAATCAGACCACGTGGTGCACCCTATCAACATATATGGTGCAAAGTAGTTGCACATATTTGTATTAAAAATCCAACATGAAAAACAAAATAGAGGAACATTGAAAGTCCTGGGAGATCCTCATTTTCTTCAGCTAGCATTGCAAATGAAACACTACTTTCCTTGCAGAAAGGGCTAGCATTCAAACTAACACACAGCAATCACACGTTACAAAAATTATGGGTTCCATCACCTACCCATCTTCTAATCTGCTTTATTTTGTTAATTTCATGCTTGCATGGCTTTCATTTTCTAGTTTGGTAACATGGGGCAGTTGCTCAGATAAAGAATAACATGCAACAGCATATTATTAACCACGGAAACGAAAAAGATACCAGTGTGGAACATTTGTTGCTTGCAAACTGAAAATGACATACATATCTGGTACACTAAGAATAATATTAGACACAAACAGGAACTTGCTGTTCCAAAAGCCACCCCGAACATTCTCGTAAACCTTAATAAAAACTAGATTAAACCTAGGGCAACACTTAAAGCTACCCTACAGCAAAGGAAAAAACATATTAAAGGTATCAACTATGTTTTTAGTGTTACTAGTAAATATGAACTGCACTTTTAGATGGTGTCATCAAATTCCTATCTTGGTACATAAATGGGCCAGGCAAGCTGTTTTTACCCTTTCTTTCTTTTTATTCACACTTTACTAGTGTTGGCAGTAGAAGTTAGGGAAAATATCCTTTTAAAGGTTTTCCATATAGGTAAAGTAAGTTGTCATTGCCAGTATCCTCACTTAGAATGTTAATCCTGGCCTTGTACAATTTACTTCTAGGTCATTTTCGGGATGTGTCATAATGGTTCTAAGCGTATAGGTTTGCCACCTTCAGCAGAAACATAAGAAAATATTTCTTGAGCTTGGATTTTTATGTAGAATTCTCCGTTGGAATTACATTTAATGTCAGTAGGGTCAAAGAAGAAATTGCTAGATAGGGCAAGCTTGGACTGCTGATGTGGGCAAAGCTAAATGTAAATTTTAATATGTCTACTGCCTCAATCTCTCGATGTTCTCTCACATTTGACTATTAGTATCAGTCATCCTAACACGATTTATGTCAGCCATGAAACAATATGTAAATACTGTTAACAGGCCAAAATATATATAAAATGGTTAGAGATTGATATTGCAGGGAAGGCTTTAGCTTCCCTGACATTAATTGCTACCACATTAGCTATATCCGGCACCAATCAAGGCATTAAAAAAGAATCTGGTGAAACCCCCGATTGGCTAGGTGAAGGTCAGCCCTTAAGGTCACATTTCAATTTGAGTCTAATCTTGATTCTTCTCCACGTTAATGAGGTGGAAACGTTAGTCACTATTAGTTTAGCAAGACACAATTTGAAAAAATATCAATTAATAGAAACTTTAACTTCTACTTCCATGAGATGGTGGTGCTATGGTTAAGCTTCTAATTCAAACTGTGGAATAACATTTTCCACTGGGTACACTCGATTTCTTTAGGATTTTAAATATAACAAGCAGGTTTAGGACAACAATAAAATGCAGCTGCTGACCAAATTGCATAAGAAATACAACCTCCCCAGAAATTATGTCTGAATCTATTTTCTGTTAAAGAGTTTTTTTTTGCCATTATTTCTGCAGTTGACAACTGTTAATGTAAATCACCAGATTCTTTGATTATGCTTTGCGTTGCGAGGCAAAAAATGTTTAATACAAAGATTTAAAGCGAAAGATCATTTCTATGGCATAGAATTTCGAACTGTGTGTGAAAAGTATGCAACACATAGCCCTGAATCGATTTTTATCCATTAGGAAATGCAAGGAAGTTGTTTAAACTACATTTTTATTAACTGTCTCTGAGGATGTTCCTTGATATCAGACTAATGTTTTGTGGGTCTGCTTAATTAAACACTGAATGCAGTAAATGCAAATTCTATATATAATGTGCACTCATTAAGGATGAAAAGAACTGAATAAACAGATTCCTTCAAAATAGTCATGTTACACAAGTTGGCTTTGAAATAAATTGCAAAAGCTCTGTAAATCTGGTTCCTGGCAATTTGCAAAAGGGGTTTTCCTCTCACCTTAGGCTCCTATAGTAGTGAAGAAAGGTGTTAACAAAAAAGGCTATGAAGCAGTGTTGAACTAAGGGACTGCTCAGGGGCATTGGTTAAGCCACAATAACAATACATTCTCGATCTGGGGAGAGCCATGGGGCAGTTTGCAAAGCTCTTCAGGTTTCACACAACAAGACTGTATATTGAAATGTCGTAGTAAGAACAAACAGTGGCTATGTCCTACCTGAACAGGAAATTTGAAACACAGTAGCCTTCTCTAAATCACCTTCTTCAGAGAATAGTAGATTGGGCAGAATGAAATCTCACGTCTCTCTGGCCGACACATATACAAGGGCAAACAAATATTTTGGCAGACTTCGTGAAGAATGTTTGCCTCTTTTCAGAATTTAAGGATGTCAGAGGAGATGTTTCAGGAAATGTGTGCAAAGTTGGGCAATCTCTTTGCGGACCATCACAGTGCTCTTCCTCTCCTCTTCTTCTCCAGGTTCCAAGACGATTTAGCAGCAGGATTGGATGCTTTGACGTGTTAGTGACCAAGGTCTCTCCTGTATGTATTTTGTCTGATTCTGCCAATTCCTTGTCTGATAGCAAGAATTAAAAGGGAAATGGCAGGCATAATTCTGGTATATCCATTTTGGCCCTGTAGGCATTGGTTTCCACTACTCAGGTAGTATTTTCTCAGATGTGGTTTCTTCCTCTTGATCCAAGTTCATTGCTCCCTCTTGCATGTCTTCAGAAGTTAAGGTTCGCGGTCTGGAGGTTGAAAGTGAATGGCTTAGGAGATTAGGTCTGTCTATTTCTGGAGCCGGGTCTATCCAACCCTCTAGAATAAATTACACTTGTCAAGTATATGTTTAGCATAGGGATTCGTTTTCAAGATGGTGTAAGGATAGAGGTTTTTCTCCAATTCTTTGTATCCCAGAAAATATATTGCAGTTTGTGGAGGATGGCTTCAACAAAGTTTGCTCGGTCTCCACTTTGAAATTGCAATGAACAGTTAGTACAGTCTTTCGGGTTGAACCTGAAAATTGGATTTCAAAACTCCTTAAAATGTTAGAACTTTTGAGACACAGAATAGAAAACATGTTTCTGCTTTAGAACCATCTTTTGGCTTTAGAATCCCTACAAAAAGCCACTGTTGAGCCTTTGGAGGAGGTTCCTCTTAATTGTATGACTCTTGAAGTGGTATTTTTGGTGGCCATTGTTACAAGTAGGAAATGGTGAGAAATGACTGCATTGATAAGTAATTCTCCTTATGTCAGGATTTTTGAGCATCGTTAGTTTAGAGGTTAGGTCCACAATTTGTGTCAAATGTGAACTCTGTTTTCCACTGATATCAGGATATAAGTCTTCCAGAATTTTCCTATACTATTGTTTGGAGGGAGAAGCTCTACTGGATGTAGTAAAAGCAGTCAGAATTTACCTTTCCAGGTCAGCTGAAAACAAGAAATATGATGCAATTTTTCTAAATTGTAATCAAGACAAAAAAGCATCCATCTCTAACCTAAATTACTTAATAAAGCTGTGGTTTAGGTTTGTTATTCGAGTTCTGGTGAAGAGCTTCTAAGTGTGGTACATACTCATTCAACAAGCTGGGGGGCATCTTCTTGGGCAGAATGTGGTGGAGCCTTGATTACTAATATTTGTTCTGTAGCAACGTGGTCAAGGCAACCCACACTTGTTGATCATTATAGATTGAAATTAGCCCAGGGTTCTGAGTTTGGCATGGCTCTTTTAAGTTCAAGAAGTGTATCATAGACTGCACTCTACTGGATGGATTCATGCCTCTTTCATAAATGTGTGTCTTGTATGAAACCTATCAGGAATTCCCCTCTGTAATTATCTTGCATTGCTTTTGTATTCTTGCAATTCGCAAGTAAAGGGATGAGGAATGGGGATGAGGAGAAAATGTCTCAATGAATTAACAGTCCGGAAAAAATGTCCCTTGTCTATGTTGGAACTTCCTCTTTCTGTGCACAAGTCATGTCACTGCATGATCTTCACGGATCCTGTTTACCAACTTCCAGCTCTAACAAAAAGAGGGAGCCATCATTTGCTGGTTCCGATTATGACAGCAAGCATGTACATAACTGGCAATGTCAAACACAGCAATTGCATTACAAACCCCACCTGGATCATCATATTAGTGTAAAACCAGATAAAACTAGCAGAAAAAACAATACTTACTAGCCACAGGGAGGGCAATACGGACCAGATTCCTCGCCGGGTGGGATAATCCTTGCCTGCGAGACCTTAATAGAAATGAAACTTTCCGTTACAACAGCTAGGACATTTTTCAATCTATGTCAAGACAGGAGCTGAGGATTATGCTAGTTCAAAGCTTTCTCACCACCAAATGAGACACGCCCAACATCTGCTTAAAATAGAATCTTTTAAAGGTGGAATCTGAGGACCAGTCTCCTCCATTCATAATGTCTTCCAAATGGGCACCTAGGCTGAATGCCTTTAAAGCCATCTCCATTCTCGCTGAGTGTGCCCCAAACACCTTGGAATCAATGCCAGCCTCCTGCATGACCCACTGAACCCAGCGGGCTATCATGGGAGAAGAAACCGCCTTACGTGGTTTGCTCAGAGCAAGAAGGAGTTGCTATTCACTCAGCGGCTGAAACTCCTCTGACATCTCCTCATACATCTTGAGCCACTGCACCACACACAGATTAGGAGGATCATGAAAGGCTAGATAGGTGATAATCCTGGTATTGGACTTTGTCCATCTACTGACTGTACCTGTAATATCTAGGGCCGCACAGCCAAGACCCTTCTGCAGGATACCAGGCATAAGAGCATAGCCAATTTTGCTGAGAACTCCTTTCGAGACAAATGTTCCCAGGACACAAATAAATTAAGCACCTGATTGACTTCAAAGAGCACAAAGTAGTGTGGTTTTGGTGGAAGGGAAAGACGGATCCCTCGAAGGAGCCTGCGTATAAAAGGGTTTTCCTCCTCTTGGGAACCCTCGATGGGGGCATGCCCTGCTGAGATAGCAGAACTGTAGGCCTTAATCGAACACTAACCCAGGTCCTCCGTTTCCAGCCTAGTGAAATATTTAGGCACCTATACTAAATATGCAATCAATGGATCAGCACCCTGTCGCAGATACCAAAATGTCCATCGTGTTCATGCCGACCTGTACCGTTTGACTGTACTGTCAGCCTGGGCCTTGGACAGGAGATCCTGTGCCTGTCTGGAAAGGCCTGAACTGTCCAACTTTCCCTGTAATCCTCCATGCCATCAAGCACAAGGAGCCCTACAGCACCAGTTGGTGAAGAATCTGGTCCAGATTAATAAGAAGAGTCTGGAACAGGGGGAGACAGATTAGAAAATCCCAAGAAAGTTCCATCAGAACTGGAAACTAGGGGTGTGCGGAAAACTACGCCCTGCTGGCAGAGTTGGCAGAGTTTTTGAAATTCCACGCTCTACTTGGAGCGTGGAGTTTGGCTAAAAAACTCCGGCGTTCACCAGTAAAGTGGAGTTTACCGGCACAGAAGCCGTCATGGACACAGAAGATTATTAGACACTGATTTCGGGTTTTTAGTTATTGAACATTACAAACTTGGGTAGCACATGCTTGTTTCAGCAATCAGCACAGTTAGCATTTCAACATATACAGTCTACAGGCAAGTTCTTCTTATGCTAATGACTGCTTCAGCTCTAACATCAACGAAGCTCTGGAGGAGGGACAGTTCAACAGGGGGAAATTACGCCAAGGTTCAGAGGTGGTAAAACAAGCAATTGTGTGTACACTGTACACGAGACGGCAACATGGCGGACTCTAAAACAGAGGAGTTTAACAGTGATGAAGAGGCTCTCGAGCAGGTCACTCACTTTCCAGTAGGGCTGGAAGGAGGCGGTGGAGAATGTAAACTCTGTCAGGTCTTGTGCAAACACTGGATTAAAGGCAAGAGCAGTCAGTGAGAGGAGCACACCGCATGGCAGAGAGACGACGAATGTGCGTATATGCCTGAAGGAGAGCCCGGATGAGACAGGGAGAGGAGGCCGGCGGCATGGCTTCCTCTCAGGGGAAGAGTGACCTGGGACTGGATGGCAACTTTGCCAGAAAACAATCATGGTGTCCCTGTGACAAATTTTACAATCCCAGGTAGGGCAGGGCAACCCCTCGTCCTTTTTATTATTTAATATTTTAAATGACAGCACTGTTGTATGATTCAACCAGAGTATCTAATTACTTCATTGGCTCGAGCCCTTGTTTGTTGAAAATTGTGCGGCTTGTGTGCCTTAAAAACATGCAACACTGAGTGAGTAACAACAGTTTGTCTAGATAGATGGGGAGATGCATCCCCTGAGCCCGAAAGTATTCCACTACTGGCTTGAGGACCTTTGTGAAGCACCAAGGGGCAGACAAGAGCTCGAAGGGCACAGTGGAGAACTCAAACATCTGGTGACGCCACACAAATTCGAGGAAATTTCTGTGGGCGGGAGGACTGGAACTGTCAGATAATTTGTTCTTTAGATCCAGTCAAACCATCTCCTCGAAGGGGCGCAGAATGTCCCGGAGGTGGCGAATACCCTCCATTAAGCAGTGGCACAAGAGGCACCCCTCATCGAACTCCCTGAGGTTTATAACTGGTCATTGATCCCCATTCTTTTTGTCTACCAAGAATAGGCTGCTGATAAAACCACCGGGATTCAGGGTATACGGGCATATGGCTCCTTTGACCAGGAGGTCGTCCACCTCTGCATCCACGAGAGCAGCCTCCTGTAGGGAAAACTGCACTGGATGTGGGTGGGACTCTTGGGGGGAACCGTAGAATTCGATTTGAAATCACCAAACTGTTTGCAAGACCCACACATCTGTTGTGATGGACAACCACGCTTGGAAAAATTTGCGAGCCGGCCCCCTACTTTTTGTTGGGAAAAAAGTTGAACACTCACTGTTATTGGAGGAGAGGGGGGTTTGTTACTTGAAGACTCTGACGTAGAAAGGTTGGCCTCTGGTTGGGTAGAACATTGGGAAGCAGGACTGATCTTGCCACTGGCTACCCTGGAGCCTTGTCTCCTGGCAGGGTTTTTGGAGGGAGCACGGCTGGCCGAGCTGCATCTGCCACAACTGGCCCCATGGAAAACCCAGGGATTGAAGATTCTTTTTATGGACGACTTGGCTTTACCCAGGGAAGTGAATGTCGACACAAACTGTCCTAGCTTCTTGATGAAGGGGTCACCAAACAGGTCACCTGGGCCACCATCCCCACCTCCCAGGACGAAAGGTTCCCAAGCTTCAGGTCCACTTAACGAGCAATGAACGGTATTGTTCCATGTATAGCGCACAGTTGGCATTTTCCAAAAAGATGCAAGCTACCTGGGCACAACCAGAGAGGATCTCAGGGGAAATGGAGCCCGAAGACTTGGTTTCTTCTGCCATATCCAAGATCTTAGTAAGGGGCTCACCTGTGTCTAGTAGTTTATCCTGGCAGGATCGCCAGAGTCAATCAATGCCCTTCTTGGAGTCTTTTATGAATTTTGCTAGCAAAGTGGCCACCCTGGTGTCAATTTCAGGAGGGTCAGGGTACGTTACCATCCCAAGCAGGGCAAGGGCATTCCGCCCGGAGGTGGTTGCGAGCCTTCTTTTCCAGTTGCTTCCATAAGTGCCCTGCTACACAGTTAGTTATGAAGAACAAGGGAACCCAAATAAAGTTGGTCAGGGACCTTGGGTAATCAATTATTTCTAAAGACAGTGGTCCCTAGACAAGGATTAATGAGAGCAAACAATAAATAGACCCAATCAGTACTATATTTTACAGCTGTCCAGCCAGACAGGTTTTTTAATATATAGTTGCTTAATTATACACAAAATTCAGCAAGAAACAAATAAAGTGGGACACAAGTCTGTATCCAACTTAGTGGGAAAGACGTACAACATGAAACAAAAAGGCTCAGGCAGAGTAAATTGTTTCTATGAGACACATTTTGGTAGGACAAACAAATTATAGTGGAGACACCATTACACATAATAAGTATTAAATAAAGAGGTGTATTTGGCGTACAACAAGTTGACGGCTTTTCGATCCTTACAAAAGATATATGATCATCATCAGGAAATTAAGAATGGTATGCCTGTATACATTTTGCCTAGATCCAGTTCAGAGTGACTTGGGGGAGGTTTGTTTCAGGCGAAGACCGAGTAGAAGTCCAGGCCAAGTACAAGGAGAGTAAAGGATGCAGACAGCCGCGGCCTGTGCAATTGGATGCGGGGTCAGAGTTGACCTAATAAAGGCTGTAACAGTTTAAAGAAGGCGTTTGAAATGTTCGCGCCACGGAGCGGTCTAGAAATCGGAGTGGCCAGTAACCTGTGAGCCGTGTCCGCGGTCTCTAGTGACAAGGAATGGGGTCAAGGCCAATCTTTGAACAACCTCTGTTACAGCATTTCTTGCCTATCGGGGATATGAAGGCCAGGCTTCAAGCTGTTACAGCCTTTATTAGGTCGACTCTGACCCAGCATTCAACTGCACAGACCGCGGCAACGACTGTCTGCATCCTTTAATCTCCTTGTAATTGGTCTGGACTTCTACTCGGTCTTCGCCTGAAACAAACCTCCGCCAAGTCACTCTGACATGGATCTAGGCAAAATGTACACAGGCATACCATTCTTAATGTCCTGATGATGATCCTACCATCTTTTGTAAGGATCGAAACGCCGTTGACTTGTTGTACGCCATACACACCTCTTTATTTAATACTTATTATGTGTAATGGTGTCTCCACTGTAATTTGTTTATCCAACCAAAATGTGTCTCATAGAAACAATTTACTCTGCCCAAGCCTTTTTGTTTCATGTTGTACGTCCTTCCCACTAAGTTGGATACAGGCTTGTGTCCCACTTTATTTGTTTCTTGCTGAATTTTGTGTATATTTAAGCAACTATATATTAAAAACACCTGTCCGGCTGGACAGCAGTAAACTTCAGTACTGATTGGGTCTATATTTATTGTTTGCTCTCATTAATCCTTGTCTAGGGACCACTGTCTTTAGAAATAACTGCTACATAGTTAGCCACCTTATATGCCGAGTCCCATTCAGTAAACCTAAGGTAGATCATGTCATTGTGGTCTAGCATATCCATCCTTGTGTCCAGAGAGGAGGGGGTTAGGGCAGGGGAAGGATAAGGAGAGGGCCGCCAAGGTTTTGTAGGAGCTACTTCCTCGTTCGAGTCTCTGTGGGATTCGGGGTATCCAGGTAAGAAGGTCCTGGGAAAGGCTCAGAGGTCCAAGGGGAGTGAAAAGATGTGGGGAGTGGGCCAAGAAGGCTCTCTTGACGCGGTCAAACGCTTCATGATCCACCCCAGCTTCTCGCAGGCGCTTTGGTGGTAATGATTCTGGTCCATGTGGAATGCCAAAGGCTCAAGGTCTACCCTGGGAGCCTTGGTGCATTCCGCACTATTTGCCTCCAGAGGCATTGTTCCAAGGGGGCCATGGCCTCTAAGACTGCCCTCTAAAAGAGGCTTCTACTGTCTTTTAGAAATCATCGCCCCAAAGTAGGAAAAACAGGGGGACTCCTTTCATATGTGTGCCTTCCAACATCTGCATGATGTGTGCACCAAAAGGATAAACCAGGGGTAGGCCAGCAGGCATAGTGTTGCCTGATTTCACACTGGGGGACCAGTAAAGTTGGGTGTGGGACAGACCCCACGCTTTAACTGGGTCTAAGCCCGGTGACACTCCCCCTTTTATGTATTACTGGGGTGTGGCCTGAGACTGTGTCCCACAGAGGCCTTAAAGGCCTCAAGAACAAAATACAGATCCTGCGTGGCTTTGGAAAAGGGCAATACAGACCCCGAGGTCTGTTGGAATACAAGGGATTCTACCAGAATTCAGACCCCGGTATCACAGGGCGTCAATCTCCAGGCCGGGACAAGGCTCTTGAGACTACTGTGGTGCTTGCCCCACAAAGATAACGGCAGAGAAGTTGGCAGCATAAGAAGTGCGCTAGCGTTCCCACGGTCTGATTTGAGGCAGATAAAACCACATACGTCCCACTAAAGTGCCAAAGCAGTAAAAAAAAAATACACCGGAAATCAGCACATATGAGCGGGAAAGAATGGGACTTATCTCTGGCTGCGAGCAGCGAAGAAAGAAGAAGTTCCAACATAGACAAGGGACTTTATTCAGAGAGCTGGTCATTGATTGGCTGTTATTGTTGCTGGATTCCCAAGTGTTTATGGGAATGTTGTTTTTTACTTGATGTATATTAAATGGCTGCTGTTAAAAATAAAGCGAAGTAAGAAAGCATAATCCTAGCCTCTGGTCCTGACATAGAATTGCATTTTAGTCACTATTAGTGAAATAAAAATGGGGCACCGGGAGCTAGAACAAGACCCTAAGTGGCAGATGTTGTAAGTAAAAACAATGTTTTACATTTATGTAGTGTGCATGCTCCTGAGTGAGAGTGTGTTTGTGTGCAGAGAGCGTGTTTGTTAGTGTGTGTCTGTATCTGTGAGCACGAGTGTGTGTGAATGAAAGTGAATGATGGTCAGTGACAGGTAGTGAGTGAGAATAAGTGAGATTGAGTGTCAATGAGTATGAGTTAGTCAGCTGAGTGATAATGACAGTGAGTGCACACAAGTGAGAAAGAATGAGTGTGAGTTAGAGTGAATACGTGTGAGAGCGAGTGTTAGTGAAGGAGAATGAGTGAGTGAGAGTGGGTGAGGAATGACAAAGTTAGTGCAAGTGAGTATGAGTAAGTATGATTGAGTCGGAGTAAGAATAATTGAGTTAGTTATAGTGAGTGCAAGATTGTGAGTGAGAATACAAGTGCAAGTGAGAATGAAGTATGGAGTGTGAATGAGAAGGAGTGTGAGTGAGTGAATGTAAGTTAAATGTGATGTTATCCTTACTAGTCTGCCTTTGGCCCTGACATACTAAAGGTAATTCTTGGCTTATAGAGGCCCCCATGGAAAAATTCCAACACTGGCATACTGGAGACAATTGTCAGCATGATAGGCACCTGGGAAAAATACTGATACTAGCATGCTGGAGGTAATTCTTGGCATAATGGGCAACCATGAAAAAGACTGGCACACTTGAGGAAATTGTTAGCATAGGGGGCACCCATGGCAAAATGCTTCCCCAAGCTGATTAGAGATACTTCTTGGCATAAGAGAGGAAAGCCATGGCATATGGGAGGAGGAAACCATGGTAAAATTCTGGTCCTGATGTACTGAAGGTAATTTGACATAACGGTAACCTAAGGTATAGGATGCCATTAACTGCAACATTCTGACACTGGGATATTGTGGGTAATGTTTGACATAAGGGGGCACACATTACATATGAGGGGCACTCCTGAGACAATGCTCGGCCTGGCACAATGTTGATGATTTTTGACAGAAGGGTGCATCGATAGCATACTCTTAAAACAATGGGGTGTACTACTCGACAGCGTCAGGTTTCACTGGCTTGGCACTCCTTGAAAGTACTTGAATATGAATGTGTGCCCTTTCAGAACCTTTGGCTTTTAGCAAATTTATGTGAAAATTTTGCTTTTTAATACACTATCTGCTCCCATTTAAAAAAAATCTTGGCGCGGGAAACCTCCCCAAGCTCACCACGGAAAGGTCTGGCTCGCCACAATTCAGGGTAACTATTACATCTTACTACTTTCAAAGATCATGTCACCACACTAATATAAGTGGGTTTCTAAAATGCCCATTTGTCTGTGTTGTATTATACTAATCATGCAGTTATTACACAACTTCAGTGATGTCAATTATTGCAACGTCTTCAGAGTTAAGGTCATGTGACAAATTTCTTGGGACATTTAGGGTCAAAGGTCATATATCACTTCCTGTGATGTCATTAAGGTCTAAGAGTGTATGATATCACTTCCGCTACTCCTGGCATTTTGGTAACTCAACGTCCATGTTCTCATAGTGGTGACTTAGGGTATTTCAACCAGACTTTTGCTCTGAGTAAAATAACCTAATTCGTAATGAGAGCCTGAGTGGAAGAGAGTTCCAGGCTTCTGTCCATTGCACCGTGCTACTTCTTAAGTAGGGTAGGTGTTTGATTAAAAAGTCTGGTATACTTTCTGAACTTAAGCGACCTACAGTGAAATCCTGGTTTGTAAATAAGACCTATGACTACACAACCATTCACAGTACTGCTCTTTCCATGTTATTTTCTAGAGACTTTGATCTAATGACCTTATCAAGGAACACTTTGATACTGTTAAATTAGAGAAGGAACAATGTCATTTATAAGAATATTTTCAAACGAAGGAGCGATGAAGGGCTTAGGTAAAGAACACACATTTGACCCTAGCATAATGGGAGCCCAAACATACTTTCTTTTGTGGGAGCATTCCTCTCTAAAACGGTGCCGTTCGCAGTCAGATGAGATGCTTTTATTTTAAGTGGTTATATCTTTTTTCACTGAAGCGCTGGATTGCCAATTTGTGTGTCCCTGTCATCAGTATGCGCTTTCAAATCCCATCTCAATATCCACTTCTTCTGAGAAGCCTTCAATTAACCCCTGACCCACTTCCACTCGCTTATCTCTCCTTCCCGACTCGCCGCGCGCGCTCTTCCCGAGTCATCGTCCTCGCGCTGACAGGCTCTTCCTACTTCCGTCAGAACAACCGCCCCCTCCCACGTTCTCATGGGATCAGATGTTGTCCCGCCTTCAGTTCCGGTATTCGCTTGTTATACATTGACAGCCAATATTTTCAATTCCGAAAACAATTAGGCAGAACTGTTTTAAAAGTACTTTAGCATAGAAATCTTGCAGCGATGTTAGATAGGTCAGTGATGGGTCTGATTGTGACAAAATGGAAGCCTGTATCTGCTTCAGGAATGTTCATCTCTTTTGTGGGAAGAAGATTGACACTTTTATAATAATTCTACTGCTACTAATAATAAAAGTAATAAAACATAATATATACTTATGCTATATAAGAGTGTGCTTTAGTCGCAGTTTTGAGTTACAAAAACATATTTAAGCATCTGGTGATTTTTCAGTTTGCGGTGTGTACAAATGAATGGTAATAATAATAACAACAGCAACTATAATAATATTATCATTAATAATTATATAGTGCCACTCTTTTACTCACCCACTGGGATGGTGCTTTGCAATATTTCCTTACCCTCCAATAGGGACACACATCATATGGCCCAAGCTCCCATCCCAACATCCCAAGCAGGCGACCTTCTTAATGAAGCCCACCAACTGCTGCACACATCTCACACAAGAGAGGCAGCACTCAGAAGATACCCGTTGACACTCGAACAGCAGTTAATGCTTAGTTTACAAACAAAAAAAGCGTGGGAAGAACATTTATTTTAGGAGGCTCCACCTTTTTCCATGGAACTGCCTGAAAGGAAAGATCCCTGAGCCTTTGATTCTGCCGCCAGTTCACCAGCAAGGTGTTCAGTTGTGGGAGTAGCACTATATCTGAGAGATAGTAGTAACTGGTAATGTTTGTATGTGGTTGGATGTAATACCTACCCTGATCTGCAGCAAGCAAGGCAAACATGAAGCGACCAAGCCCTATTTCCTTGAAAGAGGAGTAGGGGTTCTCCCCTAGTAAGTTTGGTAAAAATTAGCATTTTACATTGGAATGTTCACATCCATTTACTAAAAAGCAAAAGGATCAGAAAAGCACAGTGAATCCCAACTCAGCCATAAGTGTCATGAAAAGGGTCTACAAGTCCTTACATAGTTCCTATAGGAATCAAAAATATTAGACTACATGAAGGTGTGTTAAGTTTAGTCTAGATTTTTCTACATATTTCTGGAGTCTATTTTGATGTGGTGTGGGGTGCAGTTGTGGTCGACAGGGTGACTGTGGTTTACTAACTATATGGCTTTTGCGCTGTCTTGTGTGTATGATGGTGAAAGGGTTCTGACTAGAGTATTCAGAAAGAGTTGCTCATTTGTAGGTGACATTTGAATAGTAATATGTGGAGTTGTGCAAAGGGCTGTTGAATGTCTGATTTAAACCCACGTCTGAGATATGAGTGAAGTGATGGATGCACCTGGTAGAAATGATCTATACTGCACTGATTGAGAGGATGTATGGTGAGTTTTATGCTTTGCTGATGTGCTCTTCTTTAAATTCTTGAAATTCTCCAAACTCTAGGAGTAAGAAGGTGTGATTTTAATAAGTTAGAAATTGTCCCCTTGATTACACTGTAATCACTGTGCCAAATTCCATCACCCATTAACCCAACCCCATCTCATCACCTAAGAAGGGACCGTGGTAGGCTCCACAGATCCCTGCATACAGCCTTCCCAGAATGCTTACTTCAAAAATACATATTACGCCTTCAGGCCAGGACTGGTGTAGCAGAGTGACAGGGAGGAGAGGTCAGTTTCCTCTCCATGAGTGAATCCCATTGCCAGGGCAGTCGAGGAGGTAGGGGTGCTGACCGGAGGGAAGCTCAAGACCAGGAAGCGAAATAAATGCAGGCACATTGAGGGGGAAGAGTGCAGGCTAGTTTAATACTAACCACTATGTGTTGTCCAGATCAGTGTAGCAGTAGCCATGCAATGAGGATTGCACCAGCTGGAGGAAAGAAAGTTGTCTCCAGTCTGAACAGTCATCACCTATTTACTCCCAAATGGTGCCAACCATCCAAATCTAAGTACCTCCAATCCCCTTCATGCGGTGGGAGGATATGCTTTTGGTGAGTCCATCTGTCCAATGTCCATGCAGCAGAGAGCACATTGGTGCCGTCACACTGAGCTATCTAACTGGCTCATGGAAGCAACTCTATACTAATACCATCTAATGGGAATGGAAATTACAATCACAGAGTCAAAGGAATAGAGAAAGCTTAAGGAGCTATTAACTACATCTAAGGCCAATATTATTCTACATATGTACCGAGATATATATATATAGATATATATATATCTATATATATATTCACTTAAAAAACCATAGGTTTCACACATGTTATAGTTAGCTGTACATTTCACTCGTAAAAAACCAATGAAATTCCACTTTATAGTTAGATCAGGTAACTATAACTTGCGCGCCCACAATAAACTGCTGATGACGTCACATATTACAACACTCATGACATGGTCAGTGACATCACTCTTCACATCAATGATGACATCTGAAATGACACATTGTGGATTGCGGTCGCGCAAGTTATAGTTACCTGATCTAACTATAACGTGGAATTTCATTGATTTTTTACGAGTGAAATATACAGCTAACTATAACATGTGTGAAACCTATGGTTTTTTAAGTGAATTTGCAAGGTTTTTTAAATGCTAATTCCTAACTATAACGTGTGTGAAACCTATGGTTTTTTCAGTGAATTTGTACGGTTTTTTAAATGCTAAGTTATGT
Organism: Triturus cristatus; assembly: GCF_964204655.1. Lineage (NCBI taxonomy): Eukaryota > Metazoa > Chordata > Amphibia > Caudata > Salamandridae > Triturus > Triturus cristatus. The sequence continues at coordinate 1,087,261,900 of NC_140593.1, forward strand.
ATTTATTTTTTATTTTTTTTTCTGGTTTTTCACCGTGCGCACACCCTGCGCGCACGGTGCGGCGCACACCGCGCGCGCGCTGTGGGCACTCGCTGCGCTTCGCGCACCGAGCGCCCACGTTGCGCAGTTCATACCGTGCGCGCCTTGCCTTTTTTTACACAGTAACAATTTTTTTTTCTCCCTTGCGGGTCCTTCAATTTATTTAATAAATGTGATTGTTATTTCTTTTTTTTTTTTCTTTTTTTTTTTTGCCGTGCGCGTACGGTAAGCTTACCGTACGCGCACTCCGCGATTTTTAAAAAAAATTATTAAATGTATTTTTCGTACTTTTTGGTCCTTCGTGGACCCCCTGACAAACGCTAGGGGGTCTGCAACTCTCTTCGTTGCCCCCTTTTCACGTTATCCACCTTTGTTTTTCAGTGCGAGAGACAGAAAATGGCGGCCGACACTTTCTGATTTCGACCGATTCGAATGTTTACAGTCATGTAACCACCAATCAGAATTGAGCTCGTGCACAGCACCGTACGCGTACGGTAAGCTTACCGTAAGCGCACGGAGCGCGCTTACAGATATATATATTGATTGAAATGCTATTTTCTCAGGACTTACTGAACAGATTTACACCAGACCTGCAAAAGGCACATCTCTGACCTGAGGACTACCTCTCTGCCAAATTTCAAGTAATTCTGTTCAGCCGTTCGGGCTGTAGCTCGGACTAAAGGTCCTATGGGAAAATGCATGGGGAAAACGCGTTTTGGGACCCCCCTTTTTTCTCAGCCCCCGCTTGACGAATTCCCCCGAGACTTTCAGGGTAGGAGCGGAGCGGAGCGCCCCACCTATTTTGAAAATTTCGCGAGGATTCGTCAACCGGCGCCAAAGTTATTCCAAAAAGAATGTTGCGGATTTCCTATGGAAACACGGTCCTAACTATAACTATCTACTGGCGACCGCCAGTAGATAATATATATATATATATATATACATATATTATATATGTATGTGTAAATGTATGTGTGTGTATATACAATGTGCAACAATGCCAAAAATAAGTAAATACATTTTGATAAACGTCCATTCTGTGGAGCCTTTCAGTAGCTGTGTGTGATTTATACTCCTGTGTTTCTTGTTCTTTCTGTCTGTATTTTTCAGTGCTGGGTCCTGCTTCTAGTGCCTAATCCAGTAGAATAATTTGCAGTTTATTACCGTCTCAAGGATCGACGACCACCCACATCCAAATCCTGCTATCTGTCAATGACTGATAGATTCTTGGACGCACAGCGTGATGCACCGTGAGTTGCTCCACATTCCCAAGCAATAAATGCTGATGTTGACAATTGCCAATCACTGGCACAATTTAAGCACTGAAGAGAACATTACGACATGTGCTTTAGTTGTTTGGCTCTAATAACATGGCGCATGTAGAGAATCTTGTGTGATTGTATGGAAATTGCTTGGTAATTTCCCGTTGACACCATTGATTCACTATTGTTTCACTTGAAAAACCTGATAGTTGCTACTCTCCTTAAGTGTATTGTGTATTGATTGTACTTAATTGTATTTTATTGGATATTTTCTTTAGTTATGAAAAATATATTTTCTTTCCGGAATCATCATTCTTAATGGAATTAAAGGTGCTCAGGACTATATACTGTACATTTTGTTATTCTACCCAGACACAGTAATAAAATAAAATAAAATAGAGCTTGTAAAGCGCACAGCTACTCTGTAGTGTGTCTCGGCACTACAGGTTCAATAGAACCCAGGTCTTGCCACGGGAGGGATAAAATCTAAAAGTCATCATTATAAAGCTACGTTTTCAGGCTACGTTTGAAAGAGCCCACATCCCTAGTCACCCGAAGATACAAGGGAAGGGCATTCCAACTTACAGCAGCTAATGCCGTGAAGGAAGTGCCTCCCCAACTCTTTCAACTCATCTTTGGCACAACAGCCAACAGTGCATCAGTCTAACGCAGGGTTCTGGAAGGATGATAAAGGGAAAGTTGCTTTGATAGATATTTAGGGCCAGTACCATAGAAAGCTCTATGGGAAAGCTACAATCCCTTAAACTTTGCTCTTGCCCGAATGGGAAGCCAATATAACTCCTTAAGATGGCACTGAACAGAAACATTCCTAGAAATGTTGAGCACGAGCTGCCGTGTCTGCACCAACTCGGGCCTCTTGAGCAGGCACAGGGGGAGGCCTCACTATAATGCATTAGCGTAGTCCAGCCGAGATGTTATAAGGGCATGGACTACCATCTATAACAAAAGACGGTTCAAAGCCGGAGGGTCCCAGGGAAAATGTTTAAGACCACTCAAGATTCATTTCCCAATCACAATGTACACAACAATAGAAAATCCTGGGGTCTACAACAGTGTTAAGGAGAGTGTGGAAAAGACCACTACAAGCAGTTTAGAACAATGAAAGAGTGTATATGTATAAATGGAGACAAAACCAAAGACTACGCCCAAACGAACTAACTGTGGGAATTTCCCTTTAAAGGACGAAATCCCTCACCCACCAAAAGGTGATATGCTTCATCATTTGGGATTCTCCTCCCAGAGGAAAAGCCTAGTTCCTCTGGGGGCTACAACCCCCTCTCTGAGAGGGAGGAGCTCAGGGATGTTTTAAATTGAAGTGGACAATATAAATCCACAAAAGAAGAGCTATTAGTGTGAGTGAGGGCGCAGCGCAAAAAAATCAAATTGGTGAGGAAAGTGAATTTAAAACTAGCTCAAGCGCGTCAAAAGAAACTTTAATAAAAGACGGGCTTGGCCAGGATTAAAAAACAGTGCATCAACGGTTTGTATTAAACAATTTAAACCGTGATGGTGGAGTAAATCGGTTGACATGTTTCAGCCATAATACCTATAAGTAGGCAAGGCTTTCTTTAGGACCAAAGCTACTGCTGAGAACAATTATGTGTATGTGATAACATAAAAAGGATATCAAAACTGCTAATCTTGCGTTTTGATGTTACTGTTTTCAACGAACATTTACCCGTAACTACTGGGTAGGATAACACACCTCTACCTGGCAACCGCTCAGGAAAGGGGCACCGCTCTGTCCGTCGGTATCTCGGTGAGAAATAGAGCCTGTAGCCCTTTAAAGGGAAATGCCCACAGTTAGTTAGTTTGGGCGTAGTCTTTGGTTTTGTCTCCATTTATACATATACACTCTTTCATTGTTCTAAACTGCTTGTAGTGGTCTTTTCCACACTCTCCTTAACACTGTTGTAGACCCCAGGATTTTCTATTGTCGTGTAGATGGACTCCCATCTTCTGGCAAGGAGCAGGAAGAAGAAACAAAAACTTCTTTAAAAACCGAAGAAGGCCAAAGCAGATCCCAACAGTACTCTCCACTTGTTGTTTACAGGACAGGCTACAATCGAACTTCACTCCCAGGTTCTTGATAGAGCGTCTTGTGATTCTGAAATTGTAGGGGTGCATCATATTCACCATTAGTCAGCACCCGCATATTAATCGATGTATGTTTAGAAGTGCCATAGAAATGTATTGCTGTAATCGTTTAACATAGAGGTGATTAGAAATGTAATAATGCTTTTGTGAAGAAAACGTTGCAAGCTATTGTGAATGTATTTAGTAAATGCATAATGATTAGTTTCATGCAACGCAATGTGGTAGGTTAAACATGTGCCATGTTAAAATAACACGTGTAGGTTGCTTATTCACGCATATGAGAATAATGAACTAAGGCTTAGAGTGTGATTTAATAGTGTGTTTAGGATTGTAAAGGCCTGATCGCATATACTCTACACGAGAAGGCCCTGTTCATTTTCTTATGTTAGCTAACGTTGTAGGCCGAAAATGATTTTCCTTGGTAAAGGCTTTGGGTTGCAGGGAGACATAAAATCTTAGAGACGTGAAATGTTTTTTGTTCCCATGTTTCTGTTGCAGGTGCAAGGACATTTAGCTTGTTAGTGAGACTAGGTCTTTGTTTTAGGAGTTAGGATGCTTCGAGAAGCCAACAGGGGAGTACACTGGAATGTTATTTGGAGTTATTATTATTATTTGGAGTTTTATATCGCGCACGGTTACCCTTGAGCATCCCAGCGCCATTCGAAGACCAACCGAGGCTAACACGTGACACGCTATTCTGGGAAGAGATGAGTTTTTAGAAGTTTGCGGAAATGCCGAGTGCTAGTCTCAGCCCGCAAAACAAGTGGAAGCGCGTTCCACGCGGAGGCCGTGTTCACCGAGAACCTTCTCCCTCCAGTACGGGCTCGTCTTACTCTAGGAGACTGGAGGAGGAATTTATGATCCGAACGGAGGGCCCTTGCTGCTTTATAGGGTTGAATCATGTTCCTCAGGATTGCCGGACCCTTCCCCTGCAGACTCTTCTGTGCCATGCAGAGTGCTTTGAAGGTTACTCTTTCACGCACCGGAAGCCAGTGAAGCGCCTTTAGTGCCGGTTTGGCGGACTGCCTTCTGGGAACGTTTGTCAGCAGTCTGGCCGCAGCATTTTGCACCTGCTGCAACTTCTTAAATGTAGATTCCGGCGCGCCCAGAAAGATTGCATTGCTGTAATCCAGCCTTGAGATGATGAGCCCCTGTATAAGCAATTTACGGGAGGTATCTGGGAGGAGTGACAGAATCTTGCGGGCTGACCGGAGCATACCAAAACATACACCAGCGGTCTTTTTGGCGTGTGTTCTAAATGTCAGATCCTGCTCCAGCCACACCCCCAGGCTCTTGATCTCTTTCTTCGGGCTGGGAGGAACCCCCATGCAGTCAGGCCAACTACTGGGAGACAGAGCAAAAGACGTATGGCCTAAGATCATGAGCTCCGTCTTTGAGCCATTCAATTTAAGGGATGAAGTCGTCATCCACCTAAACACTTCCTCCAAACCGGAATGAAGTACCGCAGGTTGCTTCTCTAATTGGGAGAGCCCAACAACCAACTGCGTGTCATCCGCGTAGCTGATGATGTTAAAGCCGAACGGAGACACCACATCCTCCAGGGGGGCCATATATACATTAAATAAAGTAGGGCTCAGCGACGAGCCCTGGGGGACCCCACACTGGAGGGCAAAGGAGGGCGACTTCACACTTCCTTCCCACACTTCGAATGACCGTCCTCCTAAGAAGGAGGCAAGCCATCTCAGAGCCAATCCTGTGACGCCCAGCCCTTCCAACCGTTGGAGTAATACCTGGTGGTTTACGGTATCAAAAGCAGCACTCAGGTCCAGGAGGATCACTGCCACTGACCCTCCTGAATCCAGAATGCACCTGGCTTCTTCCACCTCGGCCAGAAGGGCAGTGTCGGTACCCTGACCAGGGCGGAATCCCGTCTGGGAATCCCGTAGCCGGCCATTGGTCTCCAAGAAATTAGATAGCTGGTGGTTAACCAATCTTTCCGCAATCTTGCTTACACCCGGGAGCAGCGATATCGGCCTAAAATTAGCCAGATCCGAGGGGTCAAGGCTCGGCTTCTTCAGGAGGGCCTTGACGACCGCTCCTTTCCATCCCGATGGCACCACTCCCTGTGACAGAGACAGATTAATCAGCTCGGTCACTGGGGCCACAATGGTCGGTGCAGCCTGTTTTAAAAATCGCATCGGGACAGGGTCTTTCGGGGAGCCACTCTTTAATTTCCCAAGCACACTTCGTACATCTTCCACCGTCACAGGGCCGAACAGATCCAACTCCGGTGTACCTGCCCTATGCTGAGTAGTTGGCACTGCCACTGCGGTTAACTGGGGGAGTGAACGAAGGATGGTCTCAATTTTGGAACTGAAATAAGTAGCCAGCTCCAGACAATTCCCTTGGGCATTATCGTAAATCACCGGTGGATCGGGGGTTTTGAGCAACTCCTTCATTACTTTGAAGGACTCTCTCGAGGAACAGGTGGCTTTGCAGATTCTTTCGTCAAAGTACTTGATCTTAGCCTCCCTTATCGCGTTCTTATACGATCTCATTGCTAGGCGATACTCGTTCCTACTTGTTATCCCCCAGTCCTTCCTCCACACCCGTTCTGACCTTTTGCAGCTCTTTCTCAGTGCCCTTAACTCAGGAGAGTACCAAGGGGCCGAGCCCGCTCTCTTCTCCCTGATGAGCATCTTTTTTTTAGGAAGAATGGCGTCTAAGGAACTGCTCAACCAGTTCTCCAAGCTGGCGTCCGCCTCCTCCGGGTCAGACCCCCCTTGGGGGCAAGTTGACTCCAAGTGGGCAGTCCATTTATCCATGGGGAGCCTCGACCAAGCTCTGTCTATCCTGAATGTCCTAGGTGTGGAAGCATCCCAGCCCACAGGAGACCAGCTAGCTAAAACTAGGCAATGGTCTGACCAAGGTAGAGCAAGGGGAGGGAGGGCGGATAGTTGCTCCATATTGGAAAAAATAGGATCGAGCAGGTGACCCTTCCCATGGGTCGCACCTGAATTGATTCTTTCCATATGTATAGCACTCATGTCAGATTGCAGGTCACTAGCCGACAGGTCCGTTACGTCTTCAAAATGAAGGTTCAAGTCTCCTAACACGATAAAGTTAGTAGTTAAGGAGGCAAGACCAGTGACGGATTCCATTAGTGAATCACTGAAACTGGCCACTGCCCCCGGGGGGCGGTACACAAGGAGCCCAGAAATAGCAACCGTGGGGGACAGCTGAAGGGAGAAATGACAGCTTTCACAGTCCTTAATCCCTGCTTCCTGTGCTTTACAAATGAGCGTATCCCTATACAAAATAGCCAAACCCCCTCCCCGCCCTATGGGTCTGTCGAGATGGTAAATCACAAATCCGGGCGGGAGGGCTTGGACCATGTCGGGACTAGAAGTGGACGTGATCCATGTCTCCGTTAAGAATAAAATATCCAGGTCATAGTCCATGATTAATGAATTAATTTCCGTGGAATGGCGAGGAAGTGACCTACAATTCAACAGGCCAAATTCTAGGTTTTTTCTGGCCCTGTGGGACCCAGACCCCAGACTACACACCTTACAATTTACAAACGGTTGACCATCCTTCACAATGAATCCACATGTATCCGATTTCAATGGTCGTAATGTAAGGAGATCGGTCATGTCATACCTGATGCGACTACCCTGCAAATCCGGAGTAACGGACATAATGGCTGGCCCTGGGCCCGTCCGGGCCCGGACGGGCGCAGACGGGCTTTCCTCTGGCGCTCCTCCGGCGCGACGCTGCGCGCGTGCGCTGCGCGCTTGCATACTGCCCCCTAAATAGTGTGTGGCAGGAGGCTCGAGCCGCCACTAGAGCGCTGACCCCAGAAACGTCCTGGGAGCGTCAGCCACACTCACACAAGATGGCGGTCGGGAGCAGAACCGCGTTTCGAACACCCAAATGGTGAGTCTTTGTGGGTTTTCGTTTAAAGTGCGTGCAGTGCGGACAAAGAGGGAGGATGAGGTAGTAAAACAAACACAGTTACACTCAAATTCAATAAAAGTTTAAAAAACACGAAGCGAATGCTAATCAATTAAAAAACGAGCAGCAGTGTACAATGAAAGCAGCAGTAACGTAGTGGTCTTCTCTAAAGCCCTGCGCAAACAACCAGTCCCCTAAATAGCGTTTGCCAGGAGGCTCGAGCCGCCACTAGAGCGCTGACCCCAGAAACGTCCTGGGAGCGTCAGCCACACTCACACAAGATGGCGGTCAGGAGCAGAACCGCGTTTCGAACACCCAAATAGTGAGTCTTTGTGGGTTTTCGTTTAAAGTGCGTGCAGTGCGGACAAAGAGGGAGGATGAGGTAGTAAAACAAACACAGTTACACTCAAATTCAATAAAAGTTTAAAAAACACGAAGCGAATGCTAATCAATTAAAAAACGAGCAGCAGTGTACAATGAAAGCAGCAGTAACGTAGTGGTCTTCTGTGAATGTGAGGATGATACTTTCAGCGGAGGATGATACTTTCAGCGGAGAAGGTGCCTGGGACCCAAGGTCAAGCAAACCGTTGTTGGATGCCAGTCAAGCTTGTAGGAAAGTTACTGAGAGAAGACCTGGCTGAAGAGGTGTGCTGAAGGGCGTGTTCTATGATTTTGGGGTTTTGTATTAGGGACAGTGCCCCGTGGGTTGAGCATTTGAGGTTTAGACGGGAAACTAGAAAGAGCATCTTAGATCGAGCTCTGACTAAGTGAATTAACTTCTTAGGAAGTCTTCACTTCTGACACCTTTTTCCTTTTCATGCCTGGGATGGGGAATGCTAAGTAGGGATGTCACCTTAGAGTTAGTGTAGGGATAGACTAACGCTTTTCCTTTTCAGACTAATGATTCCTAATTTGGATATTGGCTTAACAATCGCTTTCTTGATGATTTTGGAGTCGGTGATTCTCTTTGTTTTGAGTCGCATGAGAATCCTGCGTAGGCTTGCCTTTGTATTAGTGCCCATTTACCTTCTACACCTTGTATTGAGGTGTCTGTATGTTCAGCTATTTTTGGTTGTAATAAAATCTTACAAATTTTATATTCGGAGTCAGTGGTCCTTTCCAAATGAAATCTAATTTTGGCAATTATGTTTTGATAATTATATTTCCTCCCCTCCACGCTATTTAACAGATAAAAAGATCCTGGCGACCTGAGAGGATTCTTGGAGATAACCAGGTAGGCAAGAATCCGGTCCTATCAGTTGGTAGCAGAGTAGGATGGTTATCTCTGATAGCAAAGGGGAGATCTAGATTAGGATAAGAGATCCTTGAGGCCCATAGAAGTCAAGTGATGGTGACTCATCGGATGGCGAGCAGCGGACGACGGCGGTTGATGGAGATTGATGGAGAGTAGCAGTGCGGCGGAAAGCAGCAGTTTGTGGAGGAGTGAGTATGAATAGGGTGAGATGTTTGTAGATTGCAGTGTTGATTTGTTGTGTGATGTCTTGCGGAGTTGGAGTGAGTGTTGAGTGATTGTGAGATCAGGCTGTGAGGGCGCGCAGCCCGGGAAAGTCTTAGGCTCGACGAGTAGCTTAAGCGATTGTGGTGTAGAAGACGCCCAAGGTAGATTTTGCTGACCACCGAAAGGGGATCGTGAAACGTCATCGATCACCTGGACCGAGATAGGGGGAGCGCATGTGTGAGTGCGTGAGGAGCCGATGCTGGTCGTGGGTTGTTGTACGTGGAATTTGAGTATTTGTAACCTATCAGAGGTGATTGTCTGGTCGTTCGCGGACAGACGGTTGCCAGCCGAGGTCGACAATTTCGAGAGACTGTGGACGGACAGTCAGAGAAGTAACTTGTTTGGGACAAACGGTTATTTCAGCGTGTGAATGGGATCAATGCAAGGGTGAGACGTGAATTGTGAAGGAGGGGAACTGCTGCGAGCGAAGGAAGAGTGACGTCAGAAGGTGCCGCGCTGCGATAGGTCGGTTGGTGTGAGTCACGCTGCTATTGGTGGGTTTGACATCAGGAAGTAGACGAAAACATTGTGTGTGACCGAAAATTGCTCATCATGAAATGCTTTAAGGTTTTCCGAGAATTATGTAGAGGTGACAAACATGTGGTTACTCGTGGGGGAGAAGAAGCCCCTCCCGAGTTTACTCCGGCGCATTATATGGCAAGAAATGGAGGGTTGCATACCATAATTTGGCTTGAAAATTGGCATAAAATGACTCAGGGTGAGGGTGAATTGGCTTTCCCACAATATGGTTCTTTCAGGTTGGAAGTGTTGTATCAGTTGAAATCTGTGATGGCGGCTTTACGACCTTTGCCGAGACCTACACAATTTGAGGCGTTGCATGCATGGATTAGAGCGGCTCACGACAGGAAAAGAGATCGAAATCAGGAAAGAGTGAAAAAGTCAATTAAGGCATTTCAGGATGCGAGGTGAGATGCAGTAGAGAAAAGGTGGAGAGTGCAAAGAATAGAGGGAGATAGGATGTATCCATTACTGGTAAAGACCAATGGCTCGAAGGTAAAGCGGGTGGATGATGATGATGACAGTGATACCGATAACAGCCTACTAGAGAGGTTGTTGTCCAAGAGACCACCTCCATACAATCCAGATTCCTGCGAAGGGAAGTCAGCTCCAGTAGAAGGGACTAGTGGATTACAGACTCAGTCAGAGGTTAGAGTACAAGGGAAGATCTCGACAGGGACCGAGAGTACTAGAAACCAGCCTGTAGCCAGCACAGAGGTTGGGAGAGGTGTGAGGTTACCGGATGCTCTAAAGGTACCTGTCACCATTGGACCTATTGTTTCCATCTATGACCCAGATCAAGAGAAGATTGGGAGTTCAGTACCGTCAGTTGTGGGAGTGAGGAGTGTGGTTGAGGGAAATGGATCAGTGAGTGGAATGGAGCAGACTCCAAAGCCCATAGAATGGAGTACGCCATTACCAGCTACAGCAGACTCCTCTAGGGGATAGGCAGAAGCGAGACCAGTGAGGCCGAGGTCTTTGGCTGAGTCAAGATCAGATTTGAGGATGTGGGCACCGCCAGTGAGAAACCAGAATCAGAGTGAGAGAACTGTAGAAAGTGAACGAGGCACGATAGTAAATCGTTCTGTTCCTATGAGTATGTCAGAAGAGAGTAGATCTTAGGAACGGGAATGTGATTATGATGAACGAGATGGAGCAGCATGTCGAGAAGTTCTGAAGGGAGCTTTGAAAGGAAAACTGTTAGATGTTGTGAGGTTGAAAGCAGAAGTAGATGAGATAATAAGCAGAAATCTGCCCCTTGAGAGAACATACATGTATGAACAAGATGAGTTACTCTTTGTAACGAAGGATATGACTCGCAAGACACGAACGGCACATGAGAAGTTGTCAGACTTGGCTAGGAAATATGATGTGGACCTGTCTAAAACGAAATCATTGCAGGGAAGTCATAGATTGCAGTATAGCGATCAAGAATTGGAAGAGAAGAGGGTCATGGGATTGAGGAGCACATCAAAGATTTGATCATAGCAATGCGTGCATGGATCATGCTTGATAAGTGGGAAGAAAGATGGTCCAAGAAGAAGAGTTCTAGGAGAACGATAGGAGGGACGCCACCTCCAGGTGTAGGGATGACGGAGGTAGGGAATTTCCCTTTACGAGAGGTACAGAATAGCGGATACGTACATGCGCCTTGGAGTAGGGGTGACTTGGCTGCATTCACGAATGACTTTCCCCGTCTAAGGGAAAAGCCGGTGGAGTGGTATAAGCAGGTCGATCGGTTTGTTAAGATCTCAAAGGTATTGTGGGTCGACTTGAATACATTGTTTGACATTGTGGTTCCCAGTGATTTATGGTCAGCATGTAAAATTGCTGTTGAGTGGCCAACATCAGAGCTTGACAGGGATCCAGTCTCAAATGGTCCATCACCTGCAGTCATGAAGAAGTTTGAACAGGTGATCACATGGTTGAAGTCGAAAATTTCACATCAGGACATTGATTGGGTGAAGATAGATCGGACAGTGCAAGAGCCAAAGGAGACAGTGCATGAGTTTTATGAGAGACTTTTGCAGGCTTTTAAGCAGTACAGTGGATTAGACGTGTTAGATACAAAAGACATGGGACAGATTGTTTCGAAGTTCATGTTGGGACTGAGGCCGGAGGTTAGTGTCATGATACAGCAGCACTTAATATGTTGGCAGAACAAGCCTGTGGATGAGATTTTACGGTATGCCAGATACTGTAGTGATGAGATAGAATCAAAGCACAGGAAGTTGAAAGACAAATTGATGCTTGTCCAGATGCAAACAGCTCAGGGACAGCCTAATGGAGGGACGTTAGGAAGGAAGCAGGGAAACAACCAAGGAGGAAATCAGAATGTTCAGGGTCAGGGAAGACCAAAGTTAATTGATCCTAAGACAGGGATGGATGTGGCGACATTGAAAAAGACCACTGCGTGTCATCTTTGTCACCAGATTGGACACTGGAAACGTGAGTGTCCTTTGAACCCGAAGAATCAGGTGCAGCAGGAAGAGGAGATAGTTCAGGTACCTGTATCTGAAATAGTTCCCACTGTGACTAGACCTAGGATGGTGAAAGGGGGGACCAATAGCCCACAAGTGCAAGTCCCTCAACCACCTAGGGTTCAGAACATGCAACAAGGAATCCGAACCTACATGCAGATGCCCATGTTCGAGGGAAGTGAGGAGTTTGGTCCGGATCCGTTGGCATGACGGTGCCTGAGAGGGGAGGAAGACTGCACGCTTGGAGCAGTCTTAGAGGTAGACCAGAGGGGGCCATTTGTGGAGGCTGACATTGATGGTCACCCTACCACCTTTTCTTTTTGGTTGACACTGGTGCTACCCGGTCTGCTGTAAGATCAGCAGTAGTCCCCAACCTACCCCTCTTGGGACAATCGATCCAAGTTGTTGGTGTAGCGAATAAGAAACTGACTAGTCCACAGACAGAGCCAATTCCAGAGAGAATAGGAACCTTCAAAGATCGACACCAGTTCGTGGTGTGCGACTCGAGTCCAGTTTGCCTGTTAGGTAGAGACCTGTTCTGCAAGTTGAATTGCACCATCTATTGCACACCAAAGGGGGTGGAAGTACAGACGAAGGATGATGATGTGACCTTTAAGGTTGCAAATCAGCGTGTGTGTATAGAAATGTACCCAGCGCAGACAGTGGAGGAGCTTCCACTTGATTTGAGGGATTCTGTGTCAATCGATGTGTGGGACCTTGGTGGAGAAGAGATCGGATTGCTCAAAGGTGTAGATCCAGTGAAGATCCAGGTCAAGCCCAATGTAGAATTTCCTAGGACGCCCCAGTACAATTTGTCACCTGAAACAATTGCAGGAATCAAACCTGTAATTGAGTCTATGATCAAGCAGGGAATTCTGAAGGAGATTATGGGTAGCCCATGTAATTCACCTATCATGGGACTACAGAAACCGAGTGGGAAATTCAGGATTGTGCAAGACCTGAGAAAAATCAATGACATAGTTGTTCCATGTTGTCCGGTGGTACCGAATCCATCTGTAATCCTGTTTCAGATCCCCTGTGAAGCTGAGTGGTTTACAGTGATTGACTTGTGCCAAGCATTCTTCTCAATTCCACTACATGAGGAAAGCCAATTTCTTTTTGCTTTCCGGCTGGAGAACCGTGTGTTAACGTGGTGTCGTATCCCACAGGGGTACACAGAGAGTCCATCGATCTTTAATCAGATCTTGAAGAAGAATCTTGAAGGTCTTGTGTTGCCGCAGAATTCCGTTCTGGTGCAATACATCGATGATCTGCTCTGTTGAACTGTTGATGACAAGGACTAAAACACAGCACCTCACGAACAATCGATTGACACGTTACGAACAAGTTATACTTGCTGCAGAGAATGTGACGTTGAAGAGGTGTTCTGTTTTAAATCCTGCGACATTGATGCCTATCCCAAACGTAGATGACGAAGATTGTGAGGATCACGATTGTCTCGATGTGACTGAACTGTGCACCAAACCGAGACCAGACATTGTTGATGAACCGCTCCTTGACCCTGATGAAATTTTCTTCGTGGACGGTTCATGTCTAACAGAGAGTGCTGGTCGATTGAGAGCAGCGTTTGCTGTGTGCACCATCAGAGGGGTGGCGAAAGCTGCTTGTTTAGAGGGAGTACACTCTGCACAGGTAGCTGAAATTATTGCTTTGACCCGTGCCTGCTTGGCTGCTGATCAGATTCGGATAACGATTTATACCGATAGTCAGTACGGGTTTGGTGTCGTTCACGACTTCGGACAGTTATGGTCACAGAGAGGGTTCAGGACATCTTCTGGTTCGCCCATTAGAAATGGGGAATATGTGAGACAGTTGTTGGAAGCATTGCAGTGTCCAAAGGAGATTGCTGTTGTCAAGTGTTCAGCTCATTCCAAAGAAAGTGACTTTGTGTCAATGGGGAATTGCTATGCTGATGAAGTTGCCCGATTTTGTGCAGAACAAGGATGCACATTTACTGGAGGGTATACTGGAGAAAGCCAAGAAAGAACCGATCTCAGCATGATGTTAGCCATGGCCGACACATGGGAGGAGCTAAAGCGACTGCAGGATGAGGTTACCGATCAGGAGCGAGATAGCTGGATATGAGCAGGATGTGAAAAGGGAGATGTGGATGTGTGGGTTTCGAGTGATGGACGAGCTGTGCTACCAGAATGCCTGTTGAGTCCAATGGCAAGACTGATTCATGGTGCAGTACATCTTGGCAGAGATGCAATGGTGCGTGTGTTCAGACAGACATGGTACAATCTGAAGTTTCGTGCAGTAGCTGAAGCTGTGTGTCAGAGGTGTGTTACATGTCAGCAAATGAATGCAGGAAAGAGGACTGCTGTGACTTTGAGCCACATTGGGAGGTCAGGGGGGCCTTTCAATAGGATGCAGTTGGATTTCATCGAGATGCCGAAGTGCAATGGGCTGAGGTACATCTTAGTTGTGGTATGTGTCTTTTCAAGATGGGTGGAGGCTTCCCCAACACGCAGATGTGACACACTCACTGTAGCAAAACTGTTGCTGAGAGAGCTTATCCCGAGGTTCGGTTTTCCGACCTCTTTGGAATCAGATAGAGGGACACATTTCCATAGCGAAATCATGAAATTGCTTTGTGCTGCCTTGAATGTGGATCAGAGACTGCATTGCAGTTATCGACCAGAGGTTTCTGGGATTGTGGAACAAATTAATGGGACTTTGAAAGCGCGGATGGCCAAAGTGTGTTCTTCGACATCCCTGAAATGGCCTGATGCACTGCCCTTGGTTCTCATGAGCCTTCGTAGTGTTCCAGACAGGAGGACTGGGTTGTCACCCCATGAAATTCTAATGGGGAGGGCGATGCGATTACCAGCGATACCTGCCACTGCTTTGATTAACATCACTGATGATTTGATTCTCGACTACTGTAAGGGACTGGCTTACGTAGTCCGTTCTGTGTCCCAGCAGGTGCAAGCAGCAACTGTTCCAGCAGCAAGTGACCTGTGCCACGACTTGTGCCCAGGAGATTGGGTGCTTGTGTGTAAACACGTGAGGAAGAGTTGCCTGGATGTTCGTTGGCGTGGTCCGTACCAGGTAATACTGGTCACGAACACGGCAGTGAAGTGTGGGGGACTGCCGAACTGGGTGCATGCCTCCCATACCCTCAGAGTTCCAGCGCCCTTGGAAGATACAGCCCCTCTCGTGAATGAAAATCCAGCTGAGGTGGCAGGGCCATCTGAGAGGGCAAGCCAAGCTGTGAGGGTTGCTGATGCAGTTGGTTGTGCACTAGATCAAGCTGAAAGGGGTTGTGCAAATAGAGGCCACAAATTTGACTCCAACGGAGAAAGTGTTGACGTGGGGGGAGTAGAGTCAAATTCTGCTGAAGGAGGAAGTAGTGCACAGGGTATCCGAGGGGAGAGCAGAGGTGCCACAGAAGCAGAAAGAGTTTGGCCCGTGAGTCAGAGGCGGCTGAACTTGAGATTGGCACCGCAGAAAGATCTTGCCCCAGTTTCTGAGACGTCTGAATCTGAGCAAAGTGATGAAGAACAAGCTCGAATCAGCTTGAGAAGGTCAAGGAGAGCAAGAGTGCCGTGTCAAAGGTACGCTTCACCAGAGTGGACATACGTTGTGACTGATGCCGGGCGTACCGAGCACGGGGAGGTTGAGGTCCTTGACGCTGATCAGCAATTCTCCGAACCTGAAAATAGACGTGTTGTTACGAGTTCCAGGGTTGGAAATCGAAGGAGTACTGACTCTCAATATTCAGAATCCACCACTTCTGAGTAAGGTTCGGGAGTTGATTTTGGAGACGCTGGTTTTTCCGACTTTTGGTATCGTGCCACCACACCAGGAGTTGGTGATACTTCGTCTTGAAATTTTGCAAGGGGTTTTAGAGCTTTTGGGAGCGAATCTCGTTCTGGACTGAAGGTAAACCCTCATTGTATATAAAAGTCCAAAGAAGAAGATAACCTAGGCCCGAGTGGAAGAAGAATAAAGTTAGGGACTTTCCGCCAAGACAACGAAAGAGGGCTAGGGAAGTCTTTTGTAGACTGTGTAAATAAGGAACTGAAAATTGCTAGGGGATTTCCAGCTTCGAGGTGTTGATTGAACTGATTCGACAAGCAATACCCGGAGGAGAAAGAGACTCTTACTTGTTGCTGTCAAGCCAAGAACTTTGAGAATTGTGCAAAAATGGCAGATGCTGGAAATACTCACCGTAAGGCTAAATTAGTGATAGGTACACTTCTAGGGGTAGTGATAGTCACTATAGTTGCGATAGTTGTAGCCTCATATATTGTTTCACATGAGCAGGAGGGGGAGGTACAGGGGACACCTACACCTACCACCTCTAGCCAGAGAGCTTTGATACTTGAATAGAGTCGTAGGTTTCACGTAGATTTGTCTAGAAGTGATTTTAAGCTTAATGCTTATGCAAAGCTGTTGTATGAGTATGTGGATGCAATGGATGCGAAAGATTGCTATGTGTGCATGCAGCTACCTTCTTCAGTAGATGAGGGTATTAGATACCATCACCTTCCACTAACATATGGAATTTCTTGTAGCTTGTTGCTTAGTATCTTTTATGAAAGAAGATAATTATAGTATTTCTTTTCCAATTACGATGCAGTACTTCCTGAAGTTCCAGCCTATAAGCATTTGAATAAATACGATTATTACAAGTCAGACTTCGGAAGTATTTCATACCAACTTTGGAACTGGATACGGCTTATGCTCACCGACATAATTTGACATGTTCTTTATCAGATACAGAGAAGAAATTCATAGGTCAAGTAGAAGATAGATATAGAAAACTAACACAGACATGAAATACAGGAGAGAGTCCAGTGGATTGGACAGATGAGGAGAGATTGCACAGATCGAAGGGAAGTTATGGACCCATAGCGTTAGATCAGACGCAAAAGGGGAAGTTGTGTGTGAGACGTCCTCAGACCTATTATGAAAAGGTCTCAGTAGGACAAAGTACGTGTGACCATATCTTTACCATGGAGGACTCTGCTAAGAACTTCTTGCAAGGTCCGGTGCAAGTGATTCCAACTGTGTATTATGTGTGCTGAAGAACCAGAAGCTTTTGGGCCTGGCGGCGCAGGGTACGCCCAAGTCTCCGGAGTTCTCCTGCTCAGCTACACAGAGACACGGGACACTCTGTCGGCGTTAGAAGATCAGGTTTATTTAGCTGCAGCTAGTACAGTTATCCTAGAAGTACACAAAGTAGGTTCTCAGGAGACTGCCCCTTCACTCTGTGGCGCACAAACTTATATACCATATGGAAACAGATACATTAACCAAATCCACTCCCAGAATATACAAGAAGGAGCCAATAAGGAAAGTTGGAAAACAGGATAGAACCAATAGGAGAGTTTGGAAAACAAAGTGTCAGATGACTCGAAAAGACCTCTCCTCCAACTATGTTTGTCACCCCTCCCTCAAGCTAATTTATTAACAGATTCATAACTAACTTGCAGGTGACGAGATACATTTGTGTGTGTTGGAGGACAGTTGTGAAACGAGAGAATGCTAGCAGACGACAGTGAAGGCCAGACGATAAGATAAGGTCAGGAAAGAATAGTGTGAACCAACAGATAGTTGAGACGGGGATTAGAAAAGCCAGACAGGGATTAGTGTACTCGGCTAGTCCAAACACCAGCTTCGCAAACAGAGGCAGAAAGCGTATTTCGACACCAGGTTACAGAAAAAGCAGAATAGACTTTGTTCGCCGTGCTGCCTGAGTGATGGCAACACAAAATGGCGGCGGGGCACAAAATGGCGGGTCGATTCGATCGTGATCAGAAATCGAAGTTCCTCAGTGCGGAAAGAACGCCTATGTGAGGTTGCCTGCGAATTGGTATGGTAAATGTTACCTGGCTATTATCTTTCCGAAGATCTATCATGCAGAAGATTTGAATCTTTTGGAGACAGGATATCATTCTAAGGTGCGAAGAGCTGCAAGTGCAGGAGCAGTGATTGGTGATATCTTTGGAGCGATGATACCAAGTCTGGGTGTGATTTTGAATGATGTGAAGATTAGAAGGTTGGCGACTGTGTTTGATGAGTTGTCGATGAATACTGCGAGGTCTTTGCTATTGGTGGATGGAGAAATGTTGTCGATAAGGACGATGTTTTTGCAAAATCGTCTTGCTTTAGACGTATTATTGGCAAAAGAGGGTGGAGTTTGTAAATTGTTGAAAGTTCAGGAATGTTGCACGTATATTCCTGACAATAGCAAGGATCTGGAGAAATATATATATAACATCACTACGATTCATCAAGAGATTGGGGATTTGACGGAAGAGAGTGTGTGGGAAAAGGTTGGCAAAGGATTTGGTTGTGTGGGAAATTGGTTTGCGAATTTGGGAAAAGGGTTCCTTGGATTTGTGCTGAAGCCTCTCATTATCGTTGTGGTTTGTGTGATCTGCTTGTGGGGTCTCATCAGAGCCTATAAGTGGTACAGAGGAAACAGAGTTGAAAGAGCTCTCAGATCGAGTGAGAGGCGAATGGCTAGACTGCAGGACAATCAATATCAGAATCTTAAGAGAATGGAGAGGTTCCGACAGGGGAGGATGGCAACAAGTACTGTTTAGGTCGGTTCTTTCTCCAAGGGAATGTTATGTTATGTTATGTTAAGCCGCACTTTTTGAGCGCACGGCTACCCCAAAAGGGTGTCCCGGCGCTTTGGCAAAGAGGCCCAGAGAAACAAGAAACCAAAGGCAAACCTACTACAGTCACAGCAGGTTACTTGGTAAAGAACAGAGTCTTCAACTCCTTCCTGAAAGCCAGGAGGTTATTCGCTTTCCGAAGGGAGAGTGGGAGCTCGAATTAATTGTGTGATGGTGTGATGACATTTGTCATCAAAGGGGGGAACTGATAGAGCGTCCTGTGATTCTGAAATTGTAGGGGTGCATCATATTCACCGTTAGTCAGCACCCGCATATTAATCAATGTATGTTTAGAAGTGCCATAGAAATGTATTGCTGTAATCGTTTAACATAGAGGTGATTAGAAATGTAATAATGCTTTTGTGAAGAAAACGTTGCAAGCTATTGTGAATGTGTTTAGTAAATGCATAATGATTAGTTTTGTGCAATGCAATGCGTTAGATTAAACGTGTGCCATGTTAAAGTTACACGTGTAGGTTGCTTATTCACGCATATGAGAATAATGAACTAAGGTTTAGAGTGTGATTTAATAGTGTGTTTAGGATTTTAAAGGTCTGATTGCATATACTCTACACGAGAAGGCCCTGTTCATTTTCTAATGTTAGCTAACGTTGTAGGCCGAAAATGATTTCCCTTGGTAAAGGCTTAGGGTTGCAGGGAAACATAAAATCTTGGAGACGTGAAATGTTTTTCGTTCCCATGTTTCTGTTGCAGGTGCAAGGACATTTAGCTCGTTAGTGTGACTAGGTCTTTGTTTTAGGAGTTGGGATGCTGCGAGAAGCCAACAGGGGAGTACACTGGAATGTGAGGATGATACTTTCAGCGGAGAAGGTGCCTGGGACACAAGGTCAAGCTAACCGTCGTTGGATGCCAGTCAAGCTTGTAGGAAAGTTACTGAGGGAAGACCTGGCTGAAGAGGTGTGCCGAAGGGCGTGTTCTATGATTTTGGGGTTTTGTATTAGGGACAGTGCCCCGTGGGTTGAGCAGTTGAGGTTTAGACGGGAAACTAGAAAGAGCATCTTAGATCGAGCTCTGACTAAGTGAATGAACTTCTTAGGAAGTCTTCACTTCTGACACCTTTTTCCTTTTCTTGCCTGGGATGGGGAATGCTAAGTAGGGATGTCACCTTAGAGTTAGTGTAGGGATAGACTAACGCTTTTCCTTTTCAGACTAATGATTCCTAATTTGGATATTGGCTTAACAATCGCTTTCTTGATTATTTTGGAGTCGGTGATTCTCTTTGTTTTGAGTCGCATGAGAATCCTTCGTAGGCTTGCCTTTGTATTAGTGCCCATTTACCTTCTACACCTTGTATTGAGGTGTATGTATGTTCAGCTATTTTTGGTTGTAATAAAATCTTACAAATTTTAGATTCGGAGTCAGTGGTCCTTTCCAAATGAAATCTAATTTTGGCAATTATGTTTTGATAATTATATTTCCTCCCCTCCACGTTATTTAGCAGATAAAAAGATCCAGGCGACCTAAGAGGATTCTTGGAGATGACCAGGTAGGCAAGAATCCGGTCCTATCATTCTTAACCACCATATTTGGAATCGGGGGAGAGGGAGCAGAACAAGGCCAAGCCTCATCAACCCACAAAGTGGGGGGAGAACCAAAAACCAATACGCCTGTTTTGCTCATGTTGCACTGGATGTTACTCTGGCAAATCTATTGAAACACTACTGACAGACACGCTTCAAATCTGCATTGTGCTACGCAAACAAATGATTGACGGAATGCTGAATGAATCATACATTTACCCCCAGTTAAGATATCTGGGTTAAATCCATCGTTCTTTTGCTCACCATGCCACCCCAGGTTAGACCCAGCCATATGCAAATCAATCTTAACCCTGTACTTCATGAGAACAGTCCAGACCGAACTGCCAAGCCAGGTTCTCCCTGGACCGGAAAAAAGCATCCTGGGACCGGATTCTGGGTATTACCCTTCATCAGCCAGGCAGCTTGAATTTAGTGGCACAGTGAGCTAGAGACCCACGTCTGGGCATACCCATCCCACTTAGGGTGAAAAGCGCTACGCAAACAAATGATGGACGGAATGCTGAATGAATCATACATTCACCCCCAGTCAAGAGATCTGGGTTAAATCCATCGTACTTTTGCTCAGCATGCCACCCCAATGTAGACCCAGGCGTATGCAAATCAGTCTTGACCCTGTGCCTCATGGGAACAGTCCAGACCCAACTACCAAGCCAGGTCCTCCCTGGACCGGAAACAAGCATCCTGGAACGGTTTCTGGGAATTACCCTTCATCAGCCAGGCTAGCTTGAATCCAGTGGCAGAGTGAGCAAGAGACCCACATCTGGGCATACCCATCCCACTTAGGGTGAAAAGTGCTACACAAACAAATGATGGACGGAATGCTGAATGAATCATACATTTACCCCTAGTCAAGAGATCTGGGTTAAATCCATCATTCTTTTGCTCACCATGCCACCCCAGTGTAGACCCAGCAATATGCAAATCAGTCTTGACCCTGTGCCTCATGGGAACAGTCCAGACCGAACTGCCAAGCCAGGTCCTCCCTGGACCGGAAACAAGCACCCTGGGACCGGTTTCTGGGTATTACCCTTCATCAGCCAGGCTAGCTTGAAGCTAGCTTGAATCCAGCTTGAATCCAGTGGCACAGTGAGCAAGGGACCCACGTCTGGGCATACCCATCCCACTTAGGGTGAAAAGTGCTATGCAAACAAATGATGGACGTAATGCTGAATGAATCATACATTCACCCCCAGTCAATAGATCTGGGTTAAATCCGTTCCATCCATCATTTGTTTGTGTAGCACTTTTCACCCTTACTGGGATGGGTATGCCCAGACGTGGGTCTCTTGCTCACTGTGCCACGGGATTCAAGCTAGCCTGGCTGATGAAGGGTAATACACAGAAACCGTTCCCAGGATGCCTGTTTCCAGTCCAGGGAGGACCTGGCTTGGCAGTTCGGTCTGGACTGTTCCCATGAGGCACAGGGTAAAGACTGATTTGCATATGGCTAGGTCTAAACTGGGGTGGCATGGTGAGCAAAAGAACAATGGATTTAACCCAGATCTCTTGATTGGGGGTGAATGTATGATTTATTCTGCATTTCGTCCATCACTTGTTTGCCTAGCACTTTTCACTCTAAGTGGGATAGGTATGCCCAGACGTGGGTCTCTAGCTCACTGTGCCACTGTATTCAAGCTAGCCTGGCTGATGAAGGGTAATACCCAGAAACCGGTCACAGGATGCTTATTTCCGGTCCAGGGAGGACCTGACTTGGCAGTTCGGTCTGGACTGTTCCCATGAGGCACAGGGTCAAGACTGATTTGCATATGGCTGGGTCTAAACTGGGGTGGCATGGTGCCAGTTCAGTCTGGACTGTTCCCATGAAGCACAGGGTCAAGACTGATTTGCATATTGCTGGGTCTAAACTGGGGTGGCATGGTGAGCAAAAGACCGATGGATTTAACTCAGATCTCTTGACTGGGGGTGAATGTATGATTTATTCAGCATTCCGTCCATCATTTGTTTGGGTAGCACTTTTCACCCTAAGAGGGATAGGTATGCCCAGACATGGGTCCCTTGCTCACTGTGCCACGGGATTCAAGCTAGCCTGGCTGATGATGGGTAATACGCAGAAACCAGTCCCAGGATGCTTGTTTCCGGTCCAGGGAGGACCTGGCTTGGCAGTTCGGTCTGGACTGTTCCCATGCGGCACAGGGTCAAGACTGATTTGCATATGGCTAGGTCTAAACTGGGGTGGCATGGTGAGCAAAAGAAAAATGGATTTAACCCAGATCTCTTGATTGGGGGTGAATGTATGATTTATTCAGCATTCCGTCCATCATTTGTTTGCCTAGCACTTTTCACTCTAAGTGGGATGGGTATGCCCAGACGTGGGTCGCTTGCTCACTGTGCCACTGGATTCAAGCTAGCCTGGCTGATGAAGGGTAATACCCAGAAACAGGTCCCGGAATGCTTACTTCCAGTCCAGGGAGGACCTGGCTTGGCAGTTCGGTCTGGACTGTTCCCATGAGGCACAAGGTCAAGACTGAGTTGCATATTTCTGGGTCTAAACTGGGGTGGCATGGTGAGCAAAAGAACAATAGATTTAACCCAGATCTCTTGACTGGGGGTGAATGTATGATTTATTCAGCATTCCGTCCATCATTTGTTTGCCTAGCACTTTTCACCCTAAGTAGGATGGGTATGCCCAGACGTGGGTCCCTTGCTCACTGTGCCACTGGATTCAAGCTAGCCTGGCAGATGAAGGGTAATACCCAGAAACCGGCCCCAGGATGCTTGTTTCTGGTTCAGGGAGGACCTGGCTTGCCAGTTAGGTCTGGACTGTTCCCATGAAGCACAGGGTCAAGACTGATTTGCATATGGCTGGGTCTAAACTGGGGTGGCATGGTGAGCAAAAGACCGATGGATTTAATTCAGATCTCTTGACTGGGGGTGAATGTATGATTTAATCAACATTCCGTCCATCATTTGTTTGGGTAGCACTTTTCACCCTAAGTGGTATGGGTATGCCCAGACGTGGGTCCCTTGCTCACTGTGCCACTGGATTCAAGCTAGCCTGGCTGATGAAGGGTAATGCCCAGCAACCGGTCCCAGGATGCTTGTTTCCAGTCCAGGGAGGACCTGGCTTGGCAGTTCGATCCGGACTGTTCCCATGAGGCACAGGGTCAAGACTGATTTGCATATGGCTAGGTCTAAACTGGGGTGGCATGTTGAGCAAAAGAACGATGGATTTAACCCAGAATTCTTGACTGGAGTGAATGTATGATTTATTCAGCATTCCGTCCATCATTTGTTTGCGTTGCACCACGGTTGCCAGATGTGACATATAGACATTAAACAGTCTAAAAAGGAACATAGCCAGGCTAGAGCGGTCCTGCCCAACTGGATGTCCCTCAAGCGTTGAATCAGGATAGGATGGGAGACCATATCGAATGCTGCTGAGAGGTCTAAAAGCAGCAAGGCTACTTTCTTCCCATTGTCCACAGCCAATTAAATAATGTCTGAGAACTCAACTAAAGTGGACTCAGTGCAATGTCCCATGCAAAAGCCTGATTTTGAAGGATGCAGCAATTGGTTAGCATCGAGATAACAGGAAAGTTAGATTTTAACAATTTTGTGAAGGATTTTAGCAACGGCTGTTAACAGTGAAACCGGCCTGCAATTGGCCAGGATGGACTTATCTGCTGAAGGTTTTTTAGCAGTGGGATCAACCTGGCGTTCTTCCAGCAACTGGGAACAGAAGCCTGGCATGATGATTTTGTTTCAGACAAAATGTAGAAAATTCACAAATGGATTGATGAAATACCTACAATAAAAGATGCACATATCTTTATCACATTTTGAAGTAGATATAGCCTACTGTGCCCCAGGTCAATTTATTATTGGATGCTAGTACTGCATCTTTGTGTTGAAGGTACATGCTTTCTGGTAACAGGATGGTGTACTGCACCAATTCACTCTTCTGACCAGAATCAACAGAATGTACATGGCTTGGTGCAACACATCTTCAGGTCTCCTCAAGTTCTTTGTTGTGGGTTGAGTATCTTAAAACATGACCAAGTCAGTTATATTTCAACCATGATGATTTAGGTTCACGTTGCTACTTTTACTGACATTTTTTATACACTTCAATAAATGTCCTTAATATCCCTAGTTGGTACTTGTAGGCCAATTAAAATTTTAACTGATTATTCCAGAAAACATTTTGGACAAATGGGAGGATTGATCATAGTGGCATATGGTAGCTAGAATTATCTGTTGCTTAGCATTTGGGTGTGTCTCTAAATGTTTCTTAACACGTGGAGCCCTGATACAAATGTTGGAGGTATTTGGAGAATTGCATTACTTTTTTGGAGCAGTTGGTTGCTGTTAGTAGCTGCTATGGCTTTTTTGAGAAGGAAGGTTGCCTTTGTCAATCCGTACAATGGACTGTTTGACCACATTCCGTAAAGCTATTAAGACCTACCTCTTTCCTGTGGCTTGATCCCCTCCTCCCTTCCCTCTGGACTTTTGTGGTTAGCGCCGGGACGCCCCTTTGCCGGGGCAGCTGCGCGCTTTATAAAAATGCGTAACATAACATAACATAACAAGGTACTATTTGATTCAAATGTAGTAGGACATATAGAAGAAGTCTATAGCCTGCTACTCAGCATATGGGAACAAAAACACTATTTTAAAAAGGGGGATCAAGCTATTGATGTGCTAAAACATATAACAGATTTTACAAGTGAATGACTGCAAAGAGGTCACATTTACTCTAATATGTTTTCTACTGAAGCGTATTCTGGAAACATTTTGAACATACACTAAAGTTTTAAATAACTCCTTTTAAAAACAATGGTAGTGAATATAATAAATGTGTAAGTAACTGATCGTCAACCGCTCAAGTCAGCTTCCTTGTCTATTTAATTTAACCACCAACATACAGTAAAGGAAGAACATGCACTGTTTTTGTTAATGGGTAATTAGCTTTTAGATCCAGTGCAAGAATAATTGGGAGTTAAATAAAGTACTTTTTGATGGCTACAACTCAACCAAAAAACAAAAAACAAAGCATGGGGCAAACACGTCATGAAAATTTGTTTTGTCTGTAAAGCGTTTACGGTATGAAGACAATGTCCAATGAACTCCATTAAAAAAAATGATTTGCAGTATCCTCTGTTCAGTATCAAGCAGAGCTGTAATTTTAAATAAACTGTGTTTAATGGCAACATTTTTTTTTTTTTTTTTTTAAACCGTTTATTACAAATCTCAAGAATATACAAATATGGGCCCACAACCTTCCGGCCGGCCGCTAGGAATGGCAGAAAAATATGGCATACGTTCATAGAACCCTTGGCATTACAAAGGAGCATAAGCAGGAGTCATCAACATCATAGGCCACAGCCATAATACGTCACAGTGCGGTTTCATTTTATACAAACAACAAGAAAACAACACCCACAAGGCCACCCTACAGTCGAAAGTAGCAGCACGTGCTCCCCAATGGGGAACCCCAACTATTAGAGGAGTCCAAAGAGGGGAAGGGAAACAGAACGAGGACTGGGGGATCCCTGTGCCCGGGGCTAGGGGAAGGGGTCAGCTAAGGGGACGGGGCTGGTGAGGCAGCAGGCAGCAATGGTGGCGCGCAAATACTCCCACGGTAGGCGTTCCAGGGGCCCCACACTTTCACCCATTTCGCAGGCTTACCCCTCGCCACATACACCACCTTTTCTCGAAACATGCACCAGTCCATGTGCTCTTTCCAGGCCGACACCGTCGGTGGGTTCTGGGATCCCCACAGTTGCGCAATGTCACGCTTAGCAATCATATATCCCAGAGTCACCCACCACGTTTGCGGAGCCGAGTAGTCAGTTGGTTCCCACACATTCAACAGGCATCTCCTCGCTTCCGGCAGCAGCGCAACACGCGTAACCACTCGCAGGACCTCGTGCACACCGCGCCAGAATCGCTCCACCCTCGGGCATTCCCATAAAATATGCAGGAAGGTCGCCACGGCACCACAACCACGCTTACACAATCCATCCACAGTGTAGCCCATGCGCTGAAGCCTTGGCCCCGTCATGTAGACCCGGTGGAGGATCTTGAGCTGGACGAAGCGAAGGCGAGCTGGTATAGCCACCTCCTTCGGAGAGGCCACCGCGGAGATCCAGTCCTCATCGTCCAATTCCAGACCGTCGGCAACCCAAGCCTCGCGAAGGCCAATCAGCAAGCCCGATCGATCATTAATCAGTTTTTTATATATAAGGGAGATCGTACTGTCTGGGACGTGGCCATCTAGCACTCTATCCTCCAGGGGGGAAGACTCCGGGATGGAGGCGACGTCTGGGAAGACGGAGCCCAGTGCATGACGGATCTGCAGGTATCGAAAGTATTCACTGCCCTGCAACTGAAACACCGTCTGCAGCATCTCGAATGTTTTAAATCCTCCCCTCGACCAGAGATCCCCCACTTTACTGATACCTATCATGTCCCATTTCGCGAAGCCCTTCGAGGTCCAGAGAGAGCCCAACTTCTCAGACGCATACAGCGGTGACGCCCGGGTCAAACGGTCCTTCCACCCCATAGCTGCATTAGCCGCATGCCATACTCTGACCATGACAAGCGTCGGTCCCGTCAAGCGAGCGTCGGGCGCGCCAGAGTAGAGCGCTCGATTGTAGTCGCCACCGGGCAGTAGCATCTTGTCCATCTCAAACGCCGGGTTCAAGGC
This sequence comes from Triturus cristatus, assembly GCF_964204655.1. NCBI lineage: Eukaryota > Metazoa > Chordata > Amphibia > Caudata > Salamandridae > Triturus > Triturus cristatus. The sequence continues at coordinate 1,087,288,643 of NC_140593.1, forward strand.
GGGCCCATAGAGGCCATGGTTAATTGCAGCTAGCTGGGAGGCCCAGTAATACCGTTTAATGTCCGGGAGGGCAATCCCCCGGTCATACCATGGGAGCGTCAACTTCGACAGGGCAATGCGCGGCCTCCCGTCCCAGAACAGGCGGCGTTGTAAACTCTCCACCTCACGGAAGTAGCACGCCGGGACTGGGTCCATGGTGTTCTGGAGAGCGTATAAGAAACGTGGCAACGACATCATCTTAAACAACGCAGCCCGGCCGAGCGGCGAAAGCGGCAGGCGCCGCCAGCGCACGACGTCCTCCTTCAAGCGCTGGAGAGGGGGAAGCAAGTTCCGCTCGTAGCGAGCCTCTGGGTCCAGAGTAATGTAGACACCCAGGTATCGAAACCCCTGAGAGGCAATCTGAATCGGACAACCCCGCGGAAGGACAGGAGCCTCCCCAGAGAGCACATACACGCATGATTTAGCCCAGTTGATGACAAGGCCTGAGTTCCGGCCGAATGAACGTAAAACATCAACCAGGACTATGAGTGACTTACGTGGGGAGGCTAGGTACAAAAGGATGTCGTCAGCGTATAGGGACACACGGTCCTCATATTCGGGGGTCCAACGGAGTCCACGGATGGAGGGGTGCCACCGCAGCCACTCCGCCAGGGGCTCCAAGGCCAGCGCAAACAGGAGCGGCGACAAGGGGCAGCCCTGTCGCGTGCCCCGGCCCAGCTCGAATGGGGCCGAAACTCTTCCATTCACCACCACCTGCGCCAATGGGCCCGAATACAACAATTTGACCCAACTGATGAAGCCCGGGCCGAATCCAAACTTCGCCAGCATCGCCCAAATGTATGGCCACTCAAGCGTGTCAAACGCCATAGTGGCGTCTAAGGACGCCAAAATGGCCGGCTCCCGCACGAATGGGACACATGCGAGCACCCCGTGCAAGCGCCGCAGATTAAGGGCTGTATTGCGATGGGGGACAAAGCCGGACTGGTCTTGGTGAACCAGGTCGCCCACCACGCCGACCAGCCGATTGGCCAGCACCTTGGCGAGAATTTTGGGCTCCGCATTCAAAAGCGAGATAGGCCGATAGGATGTGACCCGGTCCCGAGGTCTCCCCTCCTTGTGGATCACCACGATAGTAGCCAGACGCTGGTCCGGTGGGAGGGAGCCCAGCGAGCGGGCCGCCAGGAACATCGCGCGGAGGTGGGGCGCCAATACATCCGGTCGCAACTTATAGAACTCGATAGGGATGCCATTTGGGCCCATGGCCTTGCCAGAGGCAACCGAACGTATGGCGAGGGCAATTTCGTCGGATGTAGGAGCGGCATCCAGCGACGCCCTGTCCTCCTCCGAGAGGGAAGGCAGCGCGATATCTCTAAGCAGGGAATGGGAGTCCTCCTCCGAGCAAGGAGAGACCGGAGAATACACCTCGCGGAAATAATCCGCGAAACAGGAGACAATTTCTTCTGGCTCGGTGACACTCACACCATCCGTCCTCTCAATCAGCGGGACCACACGATTCACTCTCTCCTTTTTATCCAACCACGCTATCAGTTTGCCCGCCTTATCACCCACATCATACAGTCGCCCCTGCTGCTCCCTACTGAGGCCCCTGGCCGCCTCCGTAACGAGGGCCCTGTAGGCCGCCTGCTTAAGTTGTAGGACATGCAGTGCAGCATCCGTCACTCCGCCCTCTAAATCACCCTCCAATTCAGCAATTTCGGCCTCCACCCGGGTAACCTCCTCCCGCTCACGCCTCCGGGCATGGGAAATGAGGGACAGGGCCTCTCCTCTGAGAACTGTCTTGAAGGCTTCCCACAAGGAGATAGCCGAAGGGACGGACCCCACATTCTCATCAAAGTATCGCTGCAGGGATTTAATCACAGCAGCGCGAATGGTGGGGTCGCGCAGGCATTGATGGGAACTACCCTGCCCTCACCCCTCGGAAGGACATCAAAATGGAACAGGAGCGGGGAGTGATCTGAAATACCCCGCGCCAGATGGCGCACCTCCCCCACACTCCCAGCATAGGCCGCCGGGACAAGGACATGATCAAGCCGTGAGAGGCTACCATGTGCCCCCGAGTGGAAAGTGTACTGCTGCTGCGTGGGATGTTTTAAGCGCCAGCAGCCCACCAATCCCAGTGTATCCAAGAGGCCAGGTAGCCACGCCTGGGCCCGGGGGAGGTCCCTAGGGGGGTGACGATCCAAAGTCCCAGAAACCACCGCATTGAAGTCCCCCCCAACCACTAGGAGTCCCCCCGGAAGGCCCAGGAGGAGGCGCCCCAGGTCTGCAAAAGTGGTCGCCTGCAACCCCGGTGGGACGTATACCGATACAAAAACCACCACTTTGCCTTCCATTCTCCCCACTAAAACAGCATAGCGCCCCCTATCATCATGGCGCACCTCATCAATTTCCAACGGGAGCGAGTTCTTCACCATAATGCCCACACCCCGTGAGCCCGACGTGAAGCCCGAGTGGGCCACCAAACGATAGCCACGCCGATTCATGGCACAAAAAGAGTTTCCAATAAGGTGTGTCTCCTGCAGGAAGACTACATCGGGTGAGATTCGTTTCAAATACTGCAGGACCACACCTCGTTTGATCCTATCCCCCAGTCCATTAACGTTCCAAGACAACAAAGTCAACTCCCTACCCCCCATAACACACAGGAGCCATCAATCGTCCCCCGGAGAGCACCTTAAAAACAATACAGAAAAGGGTTAGCCTTGTGGTAAAAACGAACAACAACACCCCACCCCAACTCCCCCCCCCCAACAGAACTCCCCCCTCCCTGCACCCCTGCATGAGCCCAAACAGCCCCCCCAAAGTGCAGTGTGCCTGTCGCCCCATAGATGGTGAAACTAACTAAACCCCCAGAGGAGGAGGGAGAACCCCCAAGAGACCCCACACGACCTCCACAGGAGGAGACTTACTCGAACAGGCGAACAGTCAAAAGTGACATCAATTTTGTCCAGAGCGAGGCATAATATTAGTCCCTCAGTCCTGATCCGGCGGGCCCTCTCCCCCCACCGCTCCCCCCCCACCCCCCCGATCCCGATCCCCAGGCAAAGTATCTAACCAGTCCCCGGCTGCTTCGGGACGATCAAAGAAGTGCGTACGGCCATCCAACTCCACCCGAAGCTTAGCCGGGAAAAGCATAGCGTACTTGAGATTGAGGTCCCGTAGACGACGTTTGACTCCGAGAAAGCTTAGTCTCTGCTTTTGGACCGCTGGGGTGAAGTCAGGATAAAAATGTATATCCATATTGTCGAGTCTGACCGGCCCCTGTAGTCTGGAGGATTGCAGGATAGCGTCTCTGTCTCGGAAGTTGAAAATCCGGGCGATGAGAGGCCTCGGGGGGGCTCCAGCCTTGGGCCTTCCTCCGGGAACCCTGTGGGCCCGCTCCACCGCGAAGAATTTACTCAATCCCCGGGGCTGGAGGTGGGTGAGAATCAAGTCCTCCACGAATAGATCCGCCGCCGCCTCCTCCCGTCCCTCAGGCACCCCGAGAATACGGACATTGTTCCTCCGGGCCCGACCCTCAGAATCCTCCAGGCGACGATCCATCAGCGCGCTCGCCTGGCCAAGCCGGCGCACCTCCTTTTGGAGGGCTGCCACATCCGTCGTGAGGCCCGATGTGGTGTGGGCCAACGAATCAACCCGGTCATTAGTCTTGGATAAATCGGCCCTTACCAGGCCAACATCCACAAGGACCGAGTCGATTTTCTGCGCCAGTGTATCAAAACGCTGGTCCACCGAGGCCTTCATCTCAGCGATGGCGCCCATCACGTCTCGCAGGGTCAGGTCCGCGGGCAGAGCAGGAGCATCAGTCGGGCCCTCAGGGGACCTACGCGGCACCTCGGGAGATCCCTTCTGGAGGGTGTAGCGGTCCATGCTGTTAGACTGGGGGACTGCGCCACGTCGGGTCGATTTCACCTTTGCCCGATCTCCATCTTGCTTTGTGGACATGGTTCCAGTCCCACGGCCGTGCCAGGCACGTCGTAAAGGGCGGGCAAGCCGGTTCACGGGATCCGGGGGAGGGGCCACCACAGGGCCACGGGGCAAGTCACAGCCGGCGGGTCGGCAGGGCACCCCAACGGGGCCACACTACCTCACAGTGCCCCGCGACCCAAGCTCGCCGAAACAGCAAGGAGGGTGCAAAAGCGAAAGTGAAAGTGCGGGGTACGCGAGCCGCCGCGCCCAGCCCGCCGCTGTTGTTGACTTTGCCTCCGGATCACCCCACAACTCCAATCCGGGGTCCGGCGTGGAGAAGGCCGGGAATCTCAATCGGTGCTACCGCCGGAGTCCGAGGTCCAATTTGGAAGCGGAAAGCGGGTGCCACCTCAGCTCGGGCTCACCAACACAGTCCCCTCATCTAGGACAGGATATTGTCAGGATATATGTAGGAGGTCGCGGAGGTCCTCGGGAGCCTCGCACCTACGCGGCCATCTTGGTTGCGCGCTAGGCTCCTCCCCTTTAATGGCAACATTGATAAAACTGAACGTCCGACTAGATACTCTACTAAGATTGACAAGCTGCAATCAGGAGACCATTTATTACTCAAAGAGAGCAAGCAATTGGCTTAATTATTTCACAGTATGGAGTAATAGATATATCTGAAAACCCTCTCTAGGTTTATGTGATGCAATAGCTGTGTATCCACTGGGAAATAGGAAAGTAGGCATTATCATGCATGTGGTTATATGAAAAACCTTTCAGGAATACAATGGTCAGCCATAGTTCATAAATTGCATAAACTGATCAAACCGAATGATTGATTTGGTCATGGTGTCTGACCTAAAATTGATGCAGGAATTGTATTTAACGCCCCAATATTTGCCCATTTAAAAAAAGCTGAGACGTATATAACAGAGTACAACCTGAAAAAAGTATGAAACTTAGGTAAAACAGGAAGTTTAATTAGTTTAACGCTATGAAGCAAGATATCGAAGTTAGCTGAAAAGATATTAGACGAGCTAATAAATAAATAAATTAACCACATTAAAATGGTTAGCATTAAAATTGTGCTGACGTCTGCATGGTAGAGAGTGTTAAATAGGGCATTATGAGAAAATAATATGATGAATTCTTATATTTGTAGAGTGGACTGGCGGAAGAGAAGTCTACTCTCTACTATCAGGGTTACAAAGCCTCAATGTTTCCACCAGTTCTCTCAGATCAATTGTGTTCCTAATTTGTTTCTGCATATTATTGGGAATGTTTCTACCATGAATGGGTCCAAAAATCGACAACCCCCACTCCCAAAAAAATGTTATAATTTGAAAAATAACCAGAAAATGCTAAACCAGCTTAAAAAATCATGAGCACTGTAGAAAATGATCTACAAACCCTATAAATGATATTTATAAAACAATACCTGATTTTCCAAACAGTGGGATCGATGAAGTAGCAAAATGTTTACATATCTTAACAAACCTGACTTCTCCATCCCAGCATTTTATACTCTGTCAAAAATTCATAAGAGTAGCACCAAACTTCCTTGTGGCCCGACGAGACTCAATCCATAAACCCTGAGAAGAGTATATTGATTTTTTCATATAACTGTATGTTCTTAAGACACGTTCGTTCTTTAAAGACAGCTTAGCTGTTATCCATGAAGAAGAGGGTCGTCTATTTCAAAATTGTATTGACCTACTGGTAACCATGGACACTGAAAGCTTGTATACTAACACTCCCCTATCAGAAGCTTTGTCCATCATTGACAAAACTCTGAATACTCACATCAGAACCTATCAGGTACTGAAAGAATTTATTTTAGAGTATGCTAACATAGCTTTAAAACAGAACTACTTCATATATAAAGACATATTCTTTTTTTTTCACAACATATTTTTATTGTTGATATCCAATAGAAGACATGGGCCACCAAGGCCACCCATTTCCAACAAGTAGAATAACAAATATATGAATCAACATTTCCAATATTAATAACGGATACATTCCACAAAAGATACATTATAATATATACAAAGGACATAAATGAAAAAACAAAGAAAAACAGAAAAAACAAAAAACAACTGTGCCACATTGTGTCTCCGTAACTGACATGCGAAACCTAGACATATGAAAATATGCTGCCATCCACATTCATAGCACATTCATAGCAATTAGAGATAATAGGTATGTACCAACTAGCCAGTATCATGATAATGATTCATTAACATCTGGTGGGAGTGGAGGAGGCTCCAAATATATTCCCCTATAGTCCGCCCACCGTTTCCAAATTTTGTAATGTTTCCGGGGTTACTGCCTTGCATCAAATACCGGGAGCTCCAAACCCATGCAAAAGCCAAGACCCCTCTTCCACACCCGAAGCGCCGGTGCTGCCTCGGCCTTCCAAGCCTGTGCGATGTCTCTCTTGGCTAGTGTTAGGCCCAGGAATAGGAGATGGCGTTTGTATCTGTTGCCGCCGATGTCCTCCGTGATGTGTAGGAGAGCTAACCTCAGTGAGGAGGTAATAATCCACCCCAGGACCTCGGGTAGGCATGCAAATACCCCCTTCCAGAATTTGTTCAGCACTTCGCAGGCCCATACAGTATGCAGAAATGTACCCTCTAAGAGTTGCAGCGCAGACAATGTGGGGACGCAATAAGTCCTGCACGCCATAGCCTGTGCCTGGTATAATAAGCTCTATGTAAATATTTGAATTGGATAAGGTGCAGGCGAGCCGCAATTGCCGCACTGCGTGAGGATGGCAATGCCTCCAACCAGTCATCTTCCAATAGGGGACCCAGATCTTGCTGCCATGTCGCTCTAGTTTTGTGGAGTGTAGTGGGAGTATTATTAATAAGTGTACAATATATTTTGGTGATTTTGTGATCCCCCAGATCGCCCATGAAGACCTTCGCCTCAATAGGATTAAATTCAGGAATCTCCGTTAAGTGAGATATAAATGGAGTGAAGGCGTGACAGAACTGGAGGTAACGGTAAAATTGTGTGTGTGGCATATCATACTCGGTTTGTGTGTCGAGAAAGGACTTAAGCGTACATCCGCGTACAACAGCCCTCACTGTATCTATACCTAAAGACATATTCTTTGAACAAGTAAAGGTTGTAGCTATGGTAAAAATGTTTGCCTCATTTTTGCTCCAGACATACCCAAACTCTGCGTAGAGTATTTTGAAGACAATGGGTCACATGTACAAAAGTTTGAAATATCCAGGTCCTATTTGCGATTTCCTGCAAATTGTAATTAGGAAATCACTATTTCAAATGTATGAAACTCTTTAGAGTTTCATTTGTGATTCCCAGTGGTTCGCAAACAGACCTACCTCTTAAATGTTAAGGTAGGTCTCGGTTTGCAACCTATTGGGAATCGCTAAAATCACAGGGATGGTGGCCTGCTGGGTTCAGCAGACCACCATGTCTGTCATTGCTTGCATTTTTTTTAAATGCAGCCCATTTCCCTTAAAGGAAAATGGGATGCGTTTCAAAAACAAAAATTAAAAGTTTTCTTTAAAATTTTTAAGAGCGGGCAGTGTTCTGTGGGACCACTGCTTGCTCCTAAAAATGCTTTTACAAACATATACAAAGGGAAGGGGTCCCTTGGCGTCCCCTTCCCATTTGCGAATGGGTTACCACCAAATTGAATTTGGTGGTAAAATGCTAATGTTTTCTGACCGGAGTTTGGTCACTAAACATTCATATATACCGCTGCGATTTGATATTAGGAAGGGATACCCTCAACACACCCCTTTCTAATACTGAACCATACACCTAAATTGTGAGGCTGTAACTGGTTACTGAATCGCTATTTGGGTTTGGAACATGTAAAAATATCTTTTTGCATTCACAATGTTCAGGACCTCAAAAAGGCTTCCTACATGTGTCCCAATATTATTTGTAACACTACCAATCCATACATGCAGAATATATGGAATATATGGTTACGCACATGGTTCTGTTATTAATCTCGCGAGGACCTGCATCAGCCTTTGAAAATGTTCTTACATGGCTCAACACTCAAACCAATAATTTGAAATATACCTTTGATTTTTCTAATTCCAAGATTAATTTTCTAGACCTCAATATCTATGAGGAATCTGGATGTCTCTGGAGAAGACTGTAAACAAAATATACAACTCACAACACCCTGCCTGCGAAGTACTGGTCCTTTCAGCCCAATTCCGCTCCAAAGGGGGCGGGATACGCGCTAAAGTCAACTAGACCCACCACTGGGGCGTGTTGGAATTTTAACAAGGGGTTCTGCTCACTGCACCCCTGTAAGTTTAAACATGAATGTTCCAAGTGCGGAGGTCGCCATCCCATCACACAATGTTTTACGCTGGCCAGCGCTGTGGAGCAGTGGAAGGCCTCTAGAGGCCAGGGGCAGTCTGGTGCTAATGGCCCCAGTTAAAGTAGAGGTCTTGATACCTTGGCTTTCTGTTCATCCTGACAGAGAGGCAGCTTTGCGTTTGAAGTGGGGTTTCACTGAAGGTTTTTGGGTAGGGTACCACAGTCCGAAGGGGTGCAGGTGGGCGGACAATTTAAAGTCAGCAATGGAACTTCCTCAAGTGGTAGCAGCGAAGCTGGACAAGGAGGTGGCAGAGGGTAGGATCGCGGGTCCATTCTTTGAGTGGCCCTTGGATGATTTTATTATGTCTCCATTGGGAGTGGTACCCAAGAAAGAGCCGGGGGGGAGTGGATCTGCCAACAATTTCATTGCTGATGAGGATATCAGGGTGTTGCACACCTCCGTAGACGATGCCACCCGTCTCGTACAGAGGTGTGGAGGGGGGCAGCAATGTCAAAGTGTGATACCAAGTCTGCTTTTCGTTTGCTGCCCATTTATACTGCGGATTTCCCGCTGCTTGGAATGCAATTTGGGGATGCCATACATGTAGATAAAGTGCTGCAGATGGGTTGTGCCATTTCTTATACCTTGTTCAAGCTTTTCAGTACGTTTTTGCAGTGGGTTTTCAGCAGAAGCAGTGGACATTGGGAGGTGTCTCACTACCTTGACAATTTCTTGTTTTTTGGGACACAAGCATCAGGGGATTGTGTCTGGGCGTTGCTCCATTTTGGGGCCTTAGCGCAAGAATTCAGGGTGCCTTTGGCTCCCGAGAAGATGGAAGGGTCTCGCATTGTGCTAACGTTTCTGGCCATTCATCTGGACTCAGTGCGATGGGTGACTTGTCTGCCAAAGAGAAAAGTGGATGACATCCAGGTTGAGTTGAGGGCGGTGCAGACATCTTTGGGCCTGCCTCCTGAACTTTGCGTGCAGGGTGGTGAGAGCAGGGAGGACTTTTTGCAGGAGTCTCTGCATGGCCATGTCAGGGACGGTGTTGCCGCACCACAGGGTGCGAATCTCCTTGGGTACACAAGCGGACCTGTGTGTTTGTCAGACTTTCCTGCAGGTATTCAATGATGTGTCCTTGGATTTTTTGAAGGAGAATATTGTGTGGCAGGTCCATATCTTCTTGGATGCCGCAGGGGCTCTGGGTTTTGGTCTGTTCTGGGATGGGAGATGATGTGTGGAGAAGTGGGCAGCACATTGATTGAGTCAAGGACGAAGCATTGCTTTTTTGGAGTTTTTCCCGTTTTGGTAGTGCTGGCAGTCTGGGGAAATGAGCTGAGGAACAGGACTGTTCTTTTCCATGTGTACATTATGACTGTGGTGGACCTGGTGAACGGGAAACGAGCGAGGGACCTGAGCGTGTTGCGTCTGTTGAGAAGGTTCATACTGGTGTGCAGCTTAATGTGGCGTTCAGGGATAAAACATGTGCCGGGGGACAGCTGTGATATATCTGATTCCTTGTCTAATTCGCAATGCCATTGTTTTCGCTGTCTGGCACCAGGAGCAGAGGCGATCAAGACAAAATTGCCGGTGGACATCTGGGCCTGAGGGGAGTGAGAGTTATTGGACTGGTCGAGAAGTCATTGGAAGAATCCACCAGTAAAGTTACAGACAGGCATGGAGTGAATTTGAGGAGGTTCCGGGCCGTTCTTTAGAGTTGATGCGCCTTGAACGACAGGACACTGAACGGGGAGTGCTGAGTTTTGTTCTTTTTTGTATTGATAAAGGTTTGCCGCCTAAAACTATTGCGGGCAAGTTGGTCGGGATTTCTTTCTATGGTAAGCTGTATTTGGGTTTTGACTCTGCCTGACAAAGAGATGTTCTGGGAAAGATCTTGAATGGGTGGGGCAGGGAGCGGGGTTGGAGGAGGGTGGCATAGTGGGAAGCTATCACGTTCGAGTTATTGCAGGATTTGCTGGTAATTCTGCCTCTGTGTTGTCACGATCCGTGTGAGGTTTCAAGTTTTCGTCTCTGTATGAGCTGGATGTTTTTTGGGGCATTTCGAGTTTCTGAACTATTGGGTTCTGCTTGCCAAGAGGGGATTTTGTATGAGGAAGTGTGTTTGGACCAAGGAAGATTGGGTATCTGGCTGAGACGGTTTAAGACAGATCAGGCAGGTAGGGGGAGATGGGTGTGGCTGAGTGAGGGTGGTTGCAGTGAGGTCTACCATTTCCAGGAATGGGGCGCTTTCCTTTTGTTGCCTGGGAGATGTCTATCAGGAGTGTTTTGTCATGCGGAGGGTAACAAGGACACCACTTATCAGTTGTTGGCAGTGTTGTGCCTGGCTTTACACCGGCTGGGTAGAGACCTTCTAGTTTTGGCATGCATTTATTCTGGATTGGGGCAGAGACGGCGTGATTGAGATGGTACTAGGGTAGAATTCATCAGATTTCCAGATGGAGGTCGAAGTGCTGCGAGCGATATGTGTGAAAGTAGTAGGGTCTCTGTCCTGGTGGGGAGGGATTGGGGGTAATTTGTCTGAGCTAAATTGCTTCTTATTTCTACTGCAGGGTGTGTGAGCGGGCCAGGAGCCAAGACGATTACCTGGATCGAGGGACTTTCCTTTGCACACTGGACAGCATAATATGTAGACCATGAAGTGTATGGATGAAACCTGGGTTTGAGGAGCAGCCACCACAATGATTTTTGGTGGGGTAAAGAGAGAATGCGTTGGGGTGCGTTATTGCCTTGTCTGACAAAGTTGGTTCCGCAATGGGGCTGCCCGGACATGCTCTTGATTCATCTAGGCCAGGGGTCTCCAAACTTTTCTGCGACAAGAGCTACTTCTATTCCGTAAAATCATCCTTAGCTACTAATATTATTGAAAATAGTGACCACATCAGACGCAATTACATTAGTGGCCGCTCTAAGCAAGATTATCATGAGTAACCACCTCAGTCTATCATTCAAAGTTGCCAACAGTAATGTTAAAAAAGCATTTGCAATGCAATAGGTCTCTCATTTACGAAACTCTCAAAAATGCAAGACCTATTGCATTCCAAATGGTTGTTTGTTTGTAAAAGTGCCCCATGCCCAGCTTTCTGTTTAATGGTGACCGTGCCCCTTTCCTTAGATGGAGCTCGTCTAGGGAAAAATGACTTGATTCGATTGTCTGGATTGACTTTGCTCTAACATATGCAGAGGGACATGGAGGTGATCAAATGGAATTTTTCAGGAACGTGTGTTGTTTGGACAGAGTTTGTGGCACCCAGGGTCTGGAGGGGGGCTATAAAACATACTGCAATTGATAAGGACTGGACGGAGTGGAACAGGGCAATAAGGGTTTTCTGCCAGGCTCATGACATCAATGTGATTGCACATGTGGGGCTGAAAGAGGAGGAACCGGCTCTGTTCAGGGATGATGGAGTTTACGTTTCGCTCCTGGGGAACTCTTATTACATGATAGAATTGCGGGATATGGTGAGCGCGTTATGGAACAAATCAATTTGGTGCCGTAGGTCTTAGTGCTGAGAGGTGAAAGGTGCACGGTTTTGAGAGTGGGGCAGGTACCCACCCTACGGGTGTCCCCTGATTGGCGGGCTTTCGGGGCGGGGGTGAGTCACATATGGGCATATCCACACCTCGGGGGGAGGAAGGGTGCACAGTTGGCTGATGCCCGTTCGCTGGATGCGATGCGCAAGGGAAGGACCTTTAAGGGAGGATGATCGGAGGGCAAGTGAAGGAAAGATTGGGTATATGGTATGGGGTCACGGAGTGAAAATGGTAAGAGTGGAGCAAATGATATGGTCTGACTGGGGGAATGGAAGCGGGTGAGTTGTGAATGGTGCGGGGAGAATGGAGCTGTCTGGGTTATGTTAAGATTCATATTTTGGAATTTGTTATCAATGTTAATAAAGTTCATTAGTATGTGAGCAACCTTGCCCTAATAAAAGGCCTTTTACGCTATCACAACATCGTGGAGTGTGGTTATTGCCCAAGGGGAGGGTGTAAGACCGGATGAGTTGAAATTAAAAAGAGTTGTTTTCTGCATGCGAACAGTGAAAGGATACGAGTTATCAAATTAAAATGATGTTAAAAAATCAGTGCTCCAGGTGAAGGACAAAGGTAAGAAGAGGAAGGAAAAGCATCCAATAAAATGCAAGCTAATCAGATTGACAAGATTGCCCATCAGTGGTAAGCAATGGGCTCACCCAAAGCCCATTGTAAGTATTGATGTTGTCCACAATACGTCTTTGACAACAGATAGCTAAAAGCTGTCAGAAGGTGATACATAAAATCAAAAAACTTTAGGCTCACACAGCTCAAATCTCTGTGAAATGTAGGAAGACACTTTGGTCAGCACTATTCCTGTGCACCCTACACGTACCACCAGTTCTCACTGAAATGAATCCAAACATTGAATATTATAAATTGTATGGAATATGAAAATTTGACTTACACATTTGTAAGCATCAGTTGATTGAACACATTATCAAATGTTAGCTCAGGTTTTGCAGTTATGGTTTGGGAGAAAAACTCAAACATCCAGTGACTTAGGCAGTGAGAAAATCATGACTTCAACGTGAACTGTACCCTCAATGGTCTTGGCGAGCTAATGAAGAATCAATCCTGTAGCTTTGGAAAGGGTCATCAACAAACTGCTCTTTTTTTAGTTTTTACCAACAATACAGAACTACAGACCACAATGTTAGAGGGGAGGAGTGAATTGAGCAAGTAAGCAAGCCTTGAAGAAGGTAAAAAAGATGCGAGGGATGATTCAGAAACTAACCTTGATTTTTACTGTACTGGCCCTCGAATATAAGTGATGAGCGTATTCTCGCTCAAGAGACAGAGCTCCTCCTCTAACAATGCAGGATTATAGGGAGGAATGTAATTTAAAAAACATGAACATAGAGCAGATGGGGAAGAGGCGCAGAAAACAATGGATGAGCTGGTGTGGGGGGTAGCAACTTGAACTGCATGGAGGTGGGAGGGTACGACTGGCGAAAGCAGCGTGTGTGGAGAGAGCAAGAAAAGATATTCACTGACATGAAGTCCTGGAAGAAAAAGAAAAAAATAGTTTCCTTAATGTAAGTAATATCTGCAGTGGAGGGATACAAATCAACCAATCAGAATACTGCAAAGCCACAATTCTTTTGAACGGGACAAACACATGAACAGGGAGGACAGCCATGGAAATGAGAGGAGACAATTGAGACAAATAAACCATGAGTGTGAAAGAAAACATTTTCACTTTCACTAATCCAAGTAAAACTGCATTCTAACCTGCATCTCACATGCATTTAAATTGTGCACTTTGGTTGGTCGTCCTTTCTGTGCTGCACGTAGGTCGCACTGTTGAAAAGCACAACTTAATTTCCAACCTCGACTGACGTAAGCAATACCTCATTATCGATCTGAAATGACCATACATGGGGGCATACCAGCAACAACCAGTGATAATTATCGTTAAGCGCACTTAGCGCTAGGATAATTATCGCCGGCTAGCGTGGAGTTTTATCGCTGAGATAGCGTGCTATTAGCAACGCTTATCTCAAAAGCGATAAAAATCCTAGCGCTAACTGCCAAACGTGAGATTATCGCTGGAAACCCAGTGATAATCCCACGAAGATTGGCGATAGCTTGCTGATAGGGCCTCACATACTTAGCCATGATATCCACCTTACAAAGGATATCATGGCTAAATCAGTTTCAAAGCAGGCGTAAGGAAAGTAGCGATAACAGAGGTTATCGCTACTTTTCCTGTCGCTATGCTGCTTTGCGTGAGGCTTGATAATAGGAGAAATGTCGCTTAGCGACATTTCTCCCATTATGCTGGGGAGGAACGCCCACTTTGCATCTCATTAGAGATGCAAAGATGGGGGTTAGGAATTCAGGCGCTAAGGCAAGGTTTCACGCGATAGCGTGACCGTGCTAATATAGTGATAAAATTATCGCCGCTTTTCGGCCGAAAACGGCCGCAAAAGCGGCGATAATTTTACATCGCCGCCTTGTAGATATGCCCCATTGTTTTTAAAACATCTCAATGGCACACAGCTGGATTTTCCTGAGAAAGAGCTGCTTTGTAGCTGCATCCGTTTTGATCATGTGTTTTTCTCCATACATTATAAAGTAATTAAAACTCTACAAATCCATGTGAAATCGGTACTTATAAACCTATATGCTGCAACGATTAATTTGGTCTCTCTGTGCCAGATATCTGACTTAGAAGAATTTTGTTCCATGCTGTTTTTGCTATTAAACCATGTGCAGACTTTCACTGCCTTCCCAATTAATTTCTATTTTATTTCACATGAGGAAGAGGCTGACCCACTGCCCTCTCTGTGTATACTGGAAATGGGAATTGTGGCAAAAGCTGTCTTTAGCCAAGACCTAAAAAAACTACGAGATAAGGAGAAAGAAAGAGTAGGCTGGTGAAAAAAATGGCCTGAGGTGGAATGAAGACCATACAAGCTTAGTATTCAGTATCCCTGGCATCTGGAAGCACCAGTGGTGGCCTTCTAAGAAAAACTTTGAGCCCACAAGAACGTATTTTTTTTTTACAACTTAAGGACATATTACAGAACCAATAAGATGGTGAAGCAGCTTGGCACGTAAAAACTAGACGCATGTATTAACATCAACCAGTATGTCGGCATCAAAGCAGTGTAATAGATGATCAGTTTCAATTACTCAGGCAATGGCCAGTGCTTAATTTGAGCCTGTGGCTTCCGGTGCTCTGCACCAGTACTTAATTGTCAACACTGGCGCTTATGATGGTCTGTCACATGGTGGTGCTGTTTATTTAATTTAGAGACAAGCACAACACACAATAACAGTTGTTTGTCCATTCAATATACCTTAAAAATGACTAATGCCTGCCCCTAAGCCATTCTTATAACTTTGGGGGGCTGGAATAGTCTGAATTGCCTCAAATAGAGGAGTGTAATGGTTAGTAGTTGTGTTGGTACTATCATTGGCAGTGCTGATAGGGGTAATGGGTGATGCCAGCTGCAGTGGCCTCCTGACAAGGGCGCCAAAACTTATTTTTTCACAAACTAAGCACTGGCAATGCCCTCTGTTTAAAACCCTTCCATCTTTGGATTTTTTTAGTTATTCAGTTGAAACATCTTAAACATTTCCCACATCATGCATATAAAAAAGGGATGTTACTAGATGTCTAGGGAGAAAATACTGTGTATCTGAAAAGTCCCGGGGGGAGGGAGTGGGGGGATATAGGAAAATAAAGAATGATTTTTCTGTTATATTTCTGGTCAATGCTCCTCGGGCCTTGCTTTATTATAATTTCATTTAGTTATTTAATTTATGTTAGAGATTTTGACGTAGAGATGTAATTGATACATGAAATGAATAATTATTAAAATGTTAATCTAACACCATCCCAAAAACAAATAATATATAACCTCAATTAAATTGGAACTGTGCAGTTAATTCAGAAGCCTAATAAAAATAAAGTCAACCTCAATCAAGCGACAGTAAAAATTAACTGTACGGAGGAGGAGAAAAAGAAAATGCTAAATTGCACGTCCATTAATGATGGTTTGTGGCTTATGCTAGACACAGCTTCCCGCAGCTTCCAGTATAGTAGCACTATCTTCACTAATTAGTGATGTCAGAGCAGAGGAAAGTGGAGGGTTTTTGATAGAGTGGAAAAAAACATAAAAAATCGCTATTCACAGTGAGTCAGTAAAGAAGAAAAATAAAGTCATTGTATCGTCAGACATTCTCATTTAGAGATGTTTCCTTGTGAAATGGCTTGATTGGCAAATAATATTTGCCTGATTCAAAATGGGACCAATTTAACCACTACCACTAGACTAAGGGGAAGATGTACAATGAAGTGGCAGAGTGAGGCGTTAGCCATCATGGCTTAACTCCTCACTACCCCACTTCAGAAACCATAGTGCAAGGGTGTCTGCATGCAGGGGAGGATTGTTTATGCATAGGAAGGTGTCCCCTACTGCACATAAACAATCCTGAAATGCTATTTTGTCACTTTCACGGGCACCGCTTAATGCAGCACATATGAAAGTCACAAAATGGCATTTTTTTTAAAGATTGTTTTTGTACAGGAAGGGGGACCTTCCTGTACATAAACAATCCACGGCATTTCACTTTTTCCATGTTTGCTGCACAAGGCAGCACACATGGAAAAAACAAAAATGAGGAGAAATAATGCATTTCTCTTCGTTTCGCCAAGTTAAGACCAGGTTTTACCTGGTCTTAATTTTGCCACTGCCTCCTATGTACGCTGCCCTTGTACATAGGGGCAGCGTCAAAATCAATGGGTGTTGCCGTACAACGCCCACCGCATCACCCACTGCTCGCCCCTTTCACGCTAACCATAGCGTGAAAGGGGGCCTTATTTACAAGGCAGCGTTAAGTCATGTTAAACCACTGCTTTATAAATAAGGCTAAGCCCCTATCACCACCACAACATCGATAAAAGTGATATTACTTGGTGGCGGTTGGCGGCTTGTACATATGACCCTAAGACCCCACATAGATTTGGGAATAATATACCATACCTTTTCTTCCCACGAATGTGGGCAGGTAAAACCAGATCAAATTTCCCTGGGGAAATAAAGAAACTTTCCGAGTAACACAGCTCGGATTGGGGGGTGGGTGGGAATGCTGAACTTAAAATGCATCCAGTAAATGCCAGCGCTGGCTGCTTTGGTATTTGCCAGGTGCGGTATTACCTTGCTTAATACCATTCCAAAACCTTTTTTATATGTGCTATTAACACATGAATGATGACCACGAATAATTAGCCCATTTGCAGAAAATGACTCCTCAGAGCAACCCTCCTACCATTAGCTAAAAGGGTGGCTCTATAATGATGTGTTTTAGCCATCATATTGGTAATTTATTTTAATATTGTTTTTCTTTCAGGTTGTCTGTTGATTCAAATTCGTATACATGAGCGAAGCAGGTGGTAATAGAGGATCTTTATCTCCTGACAGAGTGTTGATAACTACAAAATCTGAGGACTCCTTCAACAAAGAAAAATGTGTCATATGGTAAACTAATCTGAAATAAAAGCTAACATCAACTGCGACCAGACAGAAGAGAGTTCGAGATGCAGCAGGAATACTGCAAGACAAAGTTCACTAAAGATTGAAACTGATGGGTAAAGAGGATCAAATATTTTATCATTGTAACAACAAGTGCTACAAGTCGTATACAATGAAAAAAAGGTGGAAAAAATACATTAAAAAAAGCAGAAGCCAGTGAATCACAACAAGATTCCTAGTCTCCTAAGAAAGCGATGACAACCAAACCCAATGCCCATTCACTTAGAAGATCAATAGCTACCCCTTGTCCACCTCCAACAACTGATCAGAAAACAGAGGATCTTCTATGTGTTATCTGTGGTTTAGCCAGAGCAAGGGCCAAAGGGATTGACGAAAGAACAAAGTACAGAGCATGTAAGTCTCAAAGAGCAAATATGTTATCTGCAGCTAGTTTCTTCCAAGATGATGTTTTCAGCTGAGTAGCTGATCTAAACAGTGAGGTGAATTGTATTGTATTTGTATGCCCTCCCGAACTGCATGCGTGCATACATTTGAAGAGATGAATGTACAATGGGCTCTCAGCAGTAACGTAACCGCTAGTCTTCAGTTAAGTTTACACTCTTGGAAAAAGCAAATTAAGTTTTAAAGCCACTACTGAGATCCGCCTACGGGTTTACACTCAGTGAGATCAGAGAAATAATAGTCAACATTGATGAAACTGTATTCATCCATAATAATGAAATTAATATTTTTCTGGTGAGTAGTGCAATGACAATATTAGTTTTTGTCAGTCTAACAAAAAGAATGAGCCAGTTATAGTGTTCTCAGCTATTCGATTCCTGAAGATTTTGCTGCCAAAATAAGATCACAGGATGCAGTAGAATCAGCAGGAACCATTTTAAGAAATGTCCTGAAAAATTTAGATTTTGGACCTAAAGACAAATTCTGGTGTGCCCTTTCTGAACTACACCAGACTGGAAATAGGTTATAAGATAGTCTGAGAGTCTGTTTGGGTTGGAGTACACTGACTACACTTGTTATCCTCATGCTTAATTCTTGTGGTGTACATGTCTGCTTTTGTTTTATCATGTGCCTAATAAAAAGATGTCTTAAAAAAGAATTGTGATGCCCTAGAGCTTCGCAAATCATGGGAGGCAACAAGAATGCCTGATCTTGTCTTAACATTTTTTATATAATTGTTTAATATAGGCAAAGCAAAACTTGATGATGGCTTTGAAGATATACGCGAAGAACTAGAAGACAATCCCATGAACCGACAGGCTTATGCTATACAAATGTACTGTCTTTTCCAAATCATGTTTGATGCATTACCTCACAGCAAAAAGAAAACTCTGCTACACATGATGACTGCCCACGTAATCTATGACAAGTGCAAAAGTAGAGAGCTAATCACTTCAATGAATAGAATTGGTGTATCAGCAAGTTATAATGACATAGTACAGAGCTGGAACCTGTTAGCAGCACAGCCTGTAAAATCGTGTTTATCCGATAGGATACCACTTCCAAGTCACTTTACCAAGAAAGGATTTACAATTGCTGCTCTTGATAATTTTGAGTTTGAAAACAACTCTTCTCTGTCTGGAACATCCAGCGCCCATGATACTGCGATGGTGCTTTTTCAAGACTGTACCAATGAAGTAGCTGCTGGAAAACAAGCTGTGTCAGCTGTAGACATAAACAAACTAAGCTACAAACGTATAACCCAACTGCCTTGCCAATGTATGCAAAATCACTACAAGCCATCAACACTTCCTAGTCTACCAGAAAGTTTCAAAGTGGCTGAGGACATGGATCTTCTTCCAACTGATGCTGCGGTCTGCATAGCTGATTTAACTGAATTTATCCTATTACTTATTCAAGGCGGACTGAAGGATGAAGAACAGCCAGTTCCTCCGTGGGCTAGAATTCATGCTCTGATCTTACAGAATACCGTTCCATTGAGGGAGGTTGGGTTTTTAGCAGTATTACCATCTCCAGTCACAAACTACGCAACAGTATACACAGCTCTAAAGAATTTCCAAATATGCGTGCTCAGCTTGAAGACCGCTACTCCTGCCTGAAACTATCCTGCCAATTTCTGCAATGTAGATGTTTTCCGTATTGTGACTGACATTTTTATGAGCAATGCGGTAGAATTTGATGATCTTTATCCAATGATGGGCGTTTTCCACATGAGAAACGTTGTAGTGTGCAGGAAGTTATCTCAGTGGATGTGGCATAGACAATGCACTTATTGAGGCTGAAATCTTTGGAAGCAAAACTGTCCAGTCAATATTGAGCGGAACTCATTATGTTGATTTGTTACATGGTGTGCTCATCATATCTGTGGCTAAAGACACATTGTGTTGGACTGCCTTCTGGAATAAGAATGACAAATTAGGTTTTGCTTATGTTATCTCAGAAGTGAACAAGGCACAGGGTGCACTTCATTCAAAAGACATAAAGCAAAGCCAGGCAATGTTCAATACTCTCAGTTCAAAAATCAGAAAACCTGGAAACCAAGTTTGTAGCGTTTGTCAAACAATGTAAAGAAAAAAGTACTGGGAAAATGTTTTACACATAGCTCTAGTGAAAACTTGGTACATGCTGATCAGGAAGGTGACTGGGAGCTGCACGTGAAGACTGTGGAGTCACTGATTACTGTGTTTTGTGAATTCGATTGCATAAGCTACCTGATATATCGTTCCAGGTTTTTGGAAAGAATTAAGAAGCTATAGGTGGATAAACCATACCTTTACAGGACATTTTGTGGTGAAAGACAGAGAGGAAAGGTTCAATGCTGTGGCTCCTGATATGTATCTGGAACAGACAATCCAGACATCACAGAAAAGCTCCAAGGGAATTGTTGGTCAGTCATGTAAAACTGAATATGTTGCTCAATGGTAGCTAGTTTACAATGAAGTCCTTTCTAATTGCAATGTTTTCAGAGAGATGACAAATTCAAAATTATTAGACTGTCGTGAAACTGATCCTCACCACGAACTTGTGGGAAAGAGAGTGGAATGTTTTAGTAAACATGTTGGCAGCCTTCTTCATTTTATGCAGCAGCAAAGAAAACCCTTTTGATATGACTGAGCCTGTGCGACTACACAACTTTGTGACCAAACAATATGTGGATAACTACATAAAGACACATCTACAAGATGTCCTGGAACATGGATCGAAACTATAGGCAGAACTGAAGCAGGAGAGGTTTGCACTGAAAGAGAAAAAGCTGTTGGAGATAATCACTAAAGCTAAACTTCCACACTGTAATTGCCATAGTCAGAGTTAAGTCCTACCTGCCACTACAAAACAGGTTACAAAAAGACTACTTTCGTAAGCACATAGGGATATGGATGTAGGAAAAGAAAGGGGTGAATTTATCAAGGACATTCTGTCCCATGTTCTTCTTCCAACAAACGCATTATTTGATGGAGATGCTGCAACTAAAACAGTGAATCACAAACTCATACAAGAGCTTGAAAAAAAACCTTCACCTGAAGAATTTCAATTTGAAAAGGTGTCCTCATTGAAAACTGCGGTTGTTGTGGATTATATGTCACAATTGAGAATAGTCAATATTTCATCCATGCAAACCTTCGAAGAGGTCGTTCAGACGGTTCTACAGATATCAAAGTCAGTGTGCGCCTGGCAAGAACTGCACATTGTCTTTGACAGTTACCTTGAACTATCTATCACAGAATGTGAGAGAATCAGACTGTTACAAATGTCCAAAAGTGGAGCAATTGACCTTGCCTGCAACAAATATTCAACACCTATACCTGTGCAACTTAATAAATTCTGGTCATCAACATCAAACAAGATGAACTTGGAGATGATAACTCACCAAAACATTGCAGATGCTTCAGTGAACACTGAATTTTCAATTATTGCCAGTGGAATCATTGACAATTAAAATTTGGTGCCTGCAGAGATATATTCAAACGGTAGGGACAATATTGTTCAAGAACTTAACAGCAAATTGGAGGAAGCAGACCTTCATATTGTGCCACATGTTGAGTGGGCTGTTCGTAATTCTTCAAGAGCCTCCGCATGCTCCAAAGAAGCCTTGAATGGCTTACCATAAGCACGAGAAAAACAGTAATGCAAGCCCCAATTACCAGCCGGCTGTATTACGACAACGCACTGTATGCAGGAACCACCACCGAACTCATGAGAAGACTCCAGAGGATACAGGACTCAGCGGCTAGACTGATCCTCAACCTTCCCAAATGGGCCCACATCACCCAACAGTTGAGGAAATTCCACTGGCTCCTCGTCCAGAAAAAGTGCCAATTCAAGTTACTGACACACACCTACGTAGCCCTCCATGATCAAGGACCAGCATACATGAACCACCCCGTGAACTTCCACCAACCCTCCAGACACCTTCGATCCGCCTCCCTCACCCTCGCACAGACACCACGCATCCGCTGTAGCCACAGAGGAGGCTGCTCCTTCTCCCACCTCACTGCCAAGTCCTGGAACGCACTCCCTCTCCACCTCTAAACATCACCCTGGCTGACGGACTTCAGGAAGAGACTCAAGACCTGGCTTTTCGACTAAGCCCTACAACCCAGCGCCTGCATACCCTCAAGGGTGACAAGCTGTGCACTACAAGTACTGATTGATTGATTAACAGTGAGATTGTCTCAGTGTTCCCATGCAGACCATACCTCCCCCATTAAACACAGGAGCACAAACAAGCCATCACAACTGCATATAATGGAAATATAAACCTGAAGATTTGCTGGTGTGCATATGAAAGAGACAGATGTGATGAAACCTGTTGAATCATGTAAGGAGAGACCCAAAACTGTTATAAGCACATTCATGGTCACAAGCTTCCAACAGATTACAATGTGCCACTGGGAGAACTGAAATGCAACATCCACCGGATTTCCAATGGAGAAAGAAAACTTTATTGAACTGTAAACCCCCCTGGCAGGCAGCAGCTTAGCTTCTAGCTTGCTTTTCTCAAGGTCCAGCAGCTACTGTCCTATTTAATCAGCAACTTCAAGTATACCACAGTCAAAGTTCTGTATCCTGATAAGGAACTAGGCAAAATATAACACATCAACACCCATTTATTTATCCAATAATCAAATATAAAGATATGTAGAATGTATAGTAATCCCAAGATATAAATACACACAACAACATAGCTAACAACTCTTCTCTTGTTCCAGATTTATCCATTCTTTAAAGCATACATGCCAACATTTCAGAAGAGCAAAGTGGGAGATTTAATTAAAAAAAAATGGGGAGGATGGGGCCTTGAATCGGGTTACTGTCATGTATGGGCTTTGGAAGTGTGCTGCTGCAGGATCGGACATTTGAAACGCAAAAGGCAAGTTTTTTTTTCTTACCTTTCAGAAGCATGGAGCGCAATGGCAGGCAGAGAGAGGGTGATGCAAGTGTTGTAAACTGGCCTGGCAGGTTGCAGTTCATACACCCCCCTCCCCCCGTGTGGCAGCCCGGGCACACACACAGCCGCCCCCGAGTACTTTACAGGTCTTTAAAAGACCATTCGCTTGTTAATGAGGCTTTGTTGGTTTTTCACCCCTTCTGGAGCCCCTGCATCGCCACTCTGATTATTGCTGGAAGAATTAGCACGTAAAACAATACAAGCCCTGTCAGCTGAAACCCCCGAGGAATCGGGTTTTGCTTGCAGGAATCGGGAGGCGGGAGACAAGCCTTGAAATCGGTAGTCTCCCGCCTGAATCGGGAGGGTTGGCATGTATGTTTAAAGTCCCCATTTTTTCCTACTCTGACAACAACCATCGCTTTGAACTACACAGAACCCTGTTTGCCAAACTCTAAATCGGGCCCAATGTCTGTAGTGAGATGGTTACCCTCCTGGACTAGAAATTAATTAGGCATTGGTAACATTTATGTCTTGTTTAGTATTGAAAGTTATAGTCCCAATTCAAATTTGATATCTACTCTCAAACTAAAATGCTGGGTGTTACTGCATGCAACCAGAGTGCACATACATCATTTTACATAAATATAAGGTCCTAAACATTGTTTAGAAGATTATCATCCCATTGGGGGAAGATCTTCTAGTGTGGGAAGATGTATCTGTAGGTTGTATTTAGGAAAATATTTGTAAAGTGCCACAACAAATTCAGAAAAACATCCTCTTTTGCACCATCTGCACTCCATTGGTAAATGTTAAAAATGTTGCCCACTTATTACAAAGAGAAGCCAACTGATCAGAGGATTAGAAGTGAAATTGATCGAAGACAATATTGTTTTAAAGTGTTTCCAACAACACTTCTGCCATTTCCAAACATTATAACAGTCAATTCTTGATGAGATATCTCAAATTAATTGCACTGTGTATGACCGTGGATTATTATTTGTGGCGAGTCACTACCCACCTCAGGAAACAATCACAAACCTTGTCAGAGGGACTCCTCACAGCCACTATATTAACCTGAGCTCAACCCTCTTATAGCAATGTCACAGAGCAGACAGGCTTAATTTATGGTAATGTGTAAAGCATTTATGCAGTACCGAAACAGTAATAAAGTAAAAATGCAAAACAATAAAAGAAAAAACTGAATGAGCAAAACAGAATAAAATGTATTAAGCATCATAACATCAAAATGACAAAACTCCACTAAGGTAAACAAGAGATATGTGTTTTTTTCAATCGTTTTTAGTAGGAATATTGTCAAAAAGCACAAAGCATTAATTAATGATCACGGTAGACCAGGACCTAGATACAATTTTAGGCTGTCCGCAATGGAGCGCAGGTCAAATACACCAATCAGACTCATCCTGGTCAAAGATTTTACCTTCAAACGTAGTCCTTTAAGTCCCAATCCGCTATGAGACTACACTTCTAAAACCCCTACGGACCTCAGAGGAGGAACTTAGAGACTCACAGAGTGTCAGGCAAAGGCCGAAAGCAGGGTCCTGTCTAGGTCCAGTTGCCACTGGTCAGCTGGATACTTCCACGAAACGGCCCCTTGAAGCTTGTATCCCAGTAGCTTGAAAAAGAGGCCAGCCTTATGAAGCTAGGCATCAATTTATGTGTGCTGGGTACAATAGGGACCAGGTCCAGTCCTTTAGGGCCCCTCCCAGACCACAGACAGCAGGTCTAATCATCTTCTGATCTTCTGAAGGTCCAGAAGTGTTCTCAAGTGGGTGCCTGGAGGTGCATGTGGCTGCCTGACACTAGATAATGAGTGTGAATGACTCCTGGGCACGCCCTAACTAATGGGCTAAAAGTTCCCAGGTGCAACCGTACCCACTTTTGCCATTTTCAAGATGGTGAAAGTCTTTGGACACACTAAACGTGGGCATTGGTGCTTGGGGTGTGTGTGGAGAGTGTACTAATGTAATCCTAGTATCCTCCCACAGCTAACACTAAAATCTAGTTTGAGGCAGCAACTGTACACACAAAAAACCCAGAGACAGAATTCTGGTAGGACAAAAGCAGAGTTCTTCAGCAGCCAGAAAGTAGATTAACAAGAATTGTCTCAGCATCCTGTTCTCTCCCCTTGTGCCCCAGGTGTTATATGTGAACTCAGCAGACCTGTTATCTAGGATTTGACACCCAAGCAGAATTTAACACTGTGGTGTCAAAGAGGATGCCCACAGCCCACATCCTGCATATTCAGAAGTCATCTCTGGCCATTCCGGTCCGCCTAATGTTTGCTTCTGGGAGTCAATTTGCACCTTTCCACAGCTATTTAAGGTTAATTACTGGCTGGGAAAAGCTGAAGAGCCAATGCAAATTATCCTCAAGGAACTTCATGAGAGGAAAAGGTAACTTTCTTAAAGTTTCTTTTCTTTAATATTTAATAAAATCTGACTTCACCACTAAATTAGATTTTTAATAACTGTTGAAAATAGCTGTTTAAGTATTTTTCTAGCTGATCCCTTTCCCGAGATACAGTATTAGTAGGTTAATCTATTCTCTAGTTTTCTATGTAGGACAGCTAAGCCCACAACCGTTAAAATAGCTCTGGGTGCCAGTCACTGTAAGATGTTATTATCACATTTCTACAGGTCCTAGATTTAAATGTTATGCACCCTGCCTTGTGGGCCACAAGACCTGCATAGGGGTGACTTATTCATATTTAACAGGGCGTTTTTTGCCTATCTAAAGGGTTTATTTTGACAGGTCGATTTGTAGTTTTTACACTGCTACAGTCAGTCTACAATGGTAGGCCTGGGGCCATGTTTGCACTGCCACTGTAGTGGATGACACAATTGGTACTGCACACCACTAGGTGACATTTAACTCACAGGCCCCGAGTACACCTTGTACCCTGTACTAGGGAGTTATAGGATGTCAAATAAGCCAATTAATGTTATGCAAATTCAACCATGTTTAAAAAGGGGAGCATAAGTACTTTACTACTGACTATCAGGGGTAAAGTGCACAGAGTTTTAAAGCCAGCAAGAAGTTAGGATCCAACAAAAGGCAAAACATTTGGGGTGACCACAACCTAAAGGCAGATTTCCTACAGCCCCCAATGTTATGGAAATTATTGAAAAGTAATTCTAGTGCAAACATTTGCCACTACTTTGATTCACACTATTATACTGGGTGAGTATCTGGTCAAAAGGTCTATCTGGCATTGCTAAACAAGCCCAAGATGTTAGATTCAGTGCCGTTAAAAGAACAATAATCCTTTTGGGCCGCTATTACACATTTTGGGACAGGTATTGGTTACAACGCAAATCTCTGGAAAAGCACTGTACATTTTCCACTGTTGTCCAGGGCCCTTGAGGTCTGTTGGTTTGAAAATGGAGAGCTGGGAGGGCCTTTTGGTTCTTAACTGTCCAGTGGTAGGTTGGATAAACAGTCAAGACTTACCTCTATATCCAGTCAGAGCTATTCTTTAACAAAATAATGTCTTTGTGTATAAGATAGTGCTCAAATTTATGCTAACTCAAGCCATCCTGAAGATTCTAGCACCTTCTGTTGCCGAGATATGCTTTTTAATGCTCTGATTGTAATTAGGCCCTGATTTGCCCTTGGCAGAGAGAGGCAGCATTACAACCACGCATCATCTTGCTGCCAGTTAGAAAACGATGCTGAGGTGGGGGTAATACCTATCAGATATTGGCACCCTTGCCTTCGCCTGTGCTCTGCCATCTAGCAATCAGGTGGGATGTACTTGCCACACAATTTTTACAACGCCTGTCAAGGAGGAAAGATAACATTTAGAAGACAGCTGGATCCACCAGTTCCAATCTGGCAGTAGGGCCCAACTCTCATACCTGGGGCTCAAGTAACACCCATGGGTTACCACCAGCATGTTGCGCAGATCATTGGAGAATCTCATTGGGAGGAGGAGACAGGTTCTGTCAGCCATACACCCCAAGACAGCATGGTTATTTCCTGAGGTACATAATAACGACAACTATAGCATAGCTGCTAAGTGGCAGACACTTTTTCACCAGTCCTTGCTTTTCAACCAACAGCAGGGTTCATTCTGGGACGTCTAGTTTCACTTTTAGCCTTACCGGTGTCTTCTCAAAGTCTCAGCATGCAAATTGCTGTTGGCTTACACGCCAACACTGCAGGTGGTATACGTGACATGGGCTGCTAGGCTGTTAATTACAGTGCTAACGATACACACATTATTATTAATTGTATGACCATGGGCAGCCAGTTAATATCATATTGTCAGCAAGGAGTGGTTTGTAATTCTACTTTTTGGTAGAAATGGCGTCCCGACTGCCGAGCACGTGGCAGGGGGCCCTTTCAAAGTGAATAACAATGCAAATCATTGTCTCCTGGTTTGTCTGCACAGTCTCTCAAAAAGTAGTAAAAATGACACGTCCTGTATTAAGGGACTGTGATAAAACAACAAATGATCGCACACATATTACTTTGCACCATTGCAAACGAATAATAGTTGTGTTAGTTAAACATTTAATCAGACAATCCCTCTTAGAGCTGCGTTAATTAAGCTGTTTATTTTATAGCGCCGCATGCAGCTAGTTATAATTCTTGTAGTTTGCTTTTAATTGGTTGAACGGCTTGCTTTAATTGGTTGAAATGAGACAGAGCCCAACGCAAGGAGCGGCCTCCATGAGAAAGTTTGAAATGCAGGCAGCATGTTAACGTCGACATGTCCAAGCAAGGTCGATTAAGGATAAGACAATGGCCAGGCCCCTTCTAGGATGCAATGTTGTCAGCATTGCTTGGACCTGCAAATACCACTTGCTGAGGAAGTGATCAGTTTGTGTTAAGCCAGACAATGAAGCCAATAGCAGTATTCAATTGATAAATCCACCCCCTCCCTCCATCTGCCATCAGGTCCTATGAGAGTAAACATGTCTCACAGCCTCCTTTTCTCTTGATGCTGTTAGATAGGTGCCAATATAACCCATTCCAAGTGTGATACCATAGGCCAGCTGGCTTTTTGGGGAAAAAAAGAATATTGCATTCTTGGACTGGTAGTTTTCTCCCATTACATGCATGCCAGCATTTAAAAAACATAAAAGAGGGATTTTTTTTGTTTCTTTTTTAATAATTGGTTGAATTTATTTTCCCCTTTGACTTGCAATGAAGTGGTAGAAAATGTAGGTGGGAGAAATCTGAAATACAGCCAAATTTAGTTTAAATAAGGAGTATCCTGTTTGAGTCAGTGTGTTAGAACGTATGTCAATATAAGCATGGGCTTGCAAATCCCTCCCAACTAAGGACTGTTGGCTAAAAAATCAGGGCTGGCTAAATGACATGGAGCCACTAGGTAATTATGTACTAAAATGGTGAGTGAGTCCAAGTGATTTTTAATTGGTTGTTACTAGGGTGGAGAAACTTTCTAGGGTCATACCAAATAGCCACGTTTCAATCTGTGGTTCCTTGTAGGTGTTAGTCACCAGGATACATTCTATCTTTTTGGATTGAGCTATATCAAGTGCTTGACACCCAGTGCTGGATTAGCTGGAGGGATGTTTTTAGTTGCTCACTGTTGTGAGCTGATAAGAATCTGAGGTGGAGTTCCATTTCACAGCCATATTGGTGGATGTTGGTGTGGTTCTTGATGAGTATGCCGCTAATGGGTTCCGATTCAGAGGATTAATCATGAGTGACAGGTCCTTGGCAGTTCGGGCTGGACTGTTCCCATGAGGCACAGGGTCAGACTGATTTGCGTATGGCCATGTCAGAACTGGGGTGGCAGAGTGGACTAAAGAACGGTGATGGATTAAACCCAGAACAGTTGACTGGGGGTGAGTGCTTGCAATGTTCAACACTCCGTCCATCATTTCCTTTGGTTTTTGCTTTGTTCGCCATAAGTTGGCAGGGTATGCTCAGACGTGAGTCCCTTGCTCACTTTGCCACTGGATTCAAGCAAGCCTGGCTGAAGACGGCTGAAATGCCAGAAACCGGTCCTAGGAAGCTTGTTTCCGGTCCAGGGAAGACATGGCTTGGCAGTTCGGGCTAGACTGTTCCCATGAGGCACAGGGTCAGACTGATTTGCATATGGCCATGTCAGAACTGGGGTGGCAGAGTGGGCTAATGAACGGTGATGGATTAAACCCAGATCAGTTGACTGGGGGTGAGTGCTTGCAATGTTCAACACTCCGTCCACCATTTCCTTTGGTTTTTGCCCATGTCAGAACGGAATCACTCATTGAAGCTTTCCACCCCCCCCCCCCCACATTGGACACGTTTTAGAAGATGGAGGCTCCGTTCAGCACACTAAAGTAAATGAAAACGAATATTTATTAATTATATGATAGTCAAACGTTCACTGTTTACCGCCCACCTCGCACTATTCCCCATTAATGTTACCTAGCATAAGCTTAGTGCAAAAAGCAGCATTAATGATTACTTTAAAGCAGGATGCAAAATGCAAAATACTGATGCATATACGTCCTATTCATGCAACTGCTTTGTTTTACTTTCGAAGCACGAGAGTTATTACAATATTGTTAATTTATGTGTTAGTTTAGGCATGCACAAATCAGTTCCCTTGTGTTTATGTTGGGTGTACATTAGTAATATCTACTTACTGTTAGTACTTATTATGAGGGTATTCATTCAAGCAGGTTTCCTTTTTGCGAAACCCTGCTCCATCAATTCGCCCCTCTGATGGCTTTTAGGAGCCATCATAAAATACCTACCATACCAAGTGCCATCTTTATTCAAATAAAAACTCTGTATTCTTCTCTCTTTTATGGCACCCTCAACTAAATCTTTCATTAAGTCATAGTACTCTCCTTTCATATCCTCTAATTCTATCTCTTCTCTTTTTCTCTTTCTTGCTCTTCATTTATTCTTTATTTCTGTCACTTCTTTTCTTTCACCCTTCCATTTACAACATTTGTATGTTGTTATTATCATTAAAACTATTATTGCTATAAAGACTATTGGCATTACTATTTTTCCTAATAGACTACTATCAAAGGTAGAAAACTATTTACCTATAGAGGAGAAACTCTTACCAAGTCTCTCCCAAACACCGTCAACCTCCAGTTGGGTCAAGTCTTCATGTAACTTCTTAATATTCTTTATATATCCCTCAATTCCTTTACTCTTATCAGGGATAAATGTGCAGCAATGTTGACATTTTAACATACCACAGACTCCACCCTCTTTTGCCAATAAGATATCAAGGGCAAGTCGATTGTGCAAAACCATCAATCTGATTGCAACCATTTCCGTGTAAATCATCAAGAACCCACCAGTAGTATCCGTAGATAAACAATCAACCACTGAGGACAATTTTAGAATTTTGTGTGAATTCAGAACGACTCCAACTGAGGGTATCAGTGCACCAAAATTATCACCTACTATTTCTGAGAAATTTGCTCTTTTGTTACGTGTTAGTCCTTGCTTTATTTCGTTCAATTTATGACTGCTTCGGTCCATGTGGTACACCTTCGGGAAGACAATAGCAAAATAACAACTTCCATACCAATGTGCAAGCAACCTATAATAAGCTTTCTTGCCACACACATAATAACCTCCTGGAAAAACAGGATCAGTTCCACCCTTCAATCCCCAACCTCCAGTAATTTGGAAGGTATGCTCACATTCATTAGAACCTATAAAGTAATTATTATAGTTAGTTTTAGTTCTAAGCACACAAATCTTTCCTTTGTGTGACCAGTCCAGGGACATTGCAGCGTTTTTCTCGCCTTTCTCATAATTTCCTTCTCTTAAATCCATGGTGGTACTCTTGACTTCTGCTCAGCAGCTTTCTTTTGGAAACTCTCTCTTCTATCTTCTACCGTTTCTATAAAAAAATTCTCTTCAACTCGCCAACTACATGTCAAATTATTCTTATAAGAGTATTCTATGTCTAATGTTTTAGTAATATGGAAAAATTCTCCCATGTATCTTGCATTCTTACCACTTAACACCTTGTTTAATTCTTTAATAACAGGAATTTCAGAAAATACTAAATCTATATTAGAGAAGTGATGCTCAAGTTTCCCCGTTACATAAAACAGGTTTGCAAGTCTACTGCAAGACACACCATATGTTAATGGAAGGTGGTGATAGGTCACCCCTTCGGAAACAGATGAAGGTTTTTGCATGCACACATAACAATCACTCACATTCATAGTTTCAATATATTCATAGAGTAATTTAGTAAAGACGTTTAACGAGAAATCACTAATTGATCTATCATGATGGAGAATGCTTTCATCAAAGGGCACTATATTAGTATTTGGGGTTTCATTAGTAGCATCATTCATTCTTTCACTCTTTCACTTATTACATCATTAGTATTGTTTCTTTTATCAGTTACCATTAGTATAGGTACAAGAAAAGTTAATAACCATATAAATGTTAATAACAAGACACTACATAAGCAGGCTTTAATACACCTACGTTTTAGACTATATTTTGGAAGTTCAGTCACTTCTGCCATTTTCTATAATAAAAATAAAAATCTATCTATACCTCTAATTTTTTTTACAAAAAAACTTAAAAATAGTAGTGTAATCCTACACTTCAAGGCTTTCTTCTTTACCCCCTTCCTTTATTCTTTTTCTTCAGTCTGCTTTGAATCTTTATTTCATTTTCGTTCAATCCACAAGGTTACACCTTATTTTTGTTACAGTTCTTTTAAGGGGGTCTTAGTTTGTTTTCATCTACTTGCTCAGTGTCAGAATTGTCTGTTTTTTCACTTGGATCTGAGCTTTCAATTTCTTCCAAGATTACGTATGTCACTCAGGTGCTCTGTACGTCCTACTCGGAACTCTTACCCTTCGTGTTTTTCGTACTAATTCTTTTCCTGACTCTTCTTGATCTGTTTGACTTGAGACCTCATTACTTTGTTCTGGTCTTTTTCTCAACCTTCTCTTTACAAGTGTATGTTTTAGTCTTTTCACTCCACTTGGCCAATTATCACTTTTTCTTGGTTTCTTTGCTTTGACCACTTTTTCACCTTCTACATCTGGTTCACAGGTTCTTTTGCTTGCCCTTTCTCCTGACTGTTTTTCTTCTTGATTTCCAGTTTCTTCAGGTTTTTCTGTTTTCTACAATGACTTCTCTTTCAACTGTGAACTCACTTCCTTTGGGATCAAATACAATTTCACCTGTTTCAGGTTCAGCTGGAAGTTCACTTTCTTCTAGATCATCAGTGAACTCACTTCTTTCTGGCTCAACCGCAGTCTCCTGAATCCTAGAATCTTGCGCCCACTTTACTTGACTTGTGCTCGGCTGTTCACCATCTGTTTGTTCCTCAGAATCTGTCACTCTAGATTCTACCCCAACTGACAACTGTCTTACTGCCTGGATTCTGCAGCTGACAGATAATGCACCACTGGCAAAGGCTCTTTGCAATGACCCTGAACTTCGGATAATACCATGTCTGCTTGAAGAGTCTGATCATTGCATCTCTTCCAATATGTGCATGTCCATGGTAAACCCTGGCCATGTGGGGAAGTAAAAAGTCAGGTAAAACTGGTCTTTCATCCTGATAAACCCATAATTTATCATCTGCTCTTTTTCTACAGCCTGTAAGTTCACAAATCTCTTTTTCGTCATCACTTGCCTCTTCTTGCATCTGCCTCACTTCATCCCAAATTTCAAATGTTGTTGTGTACATAAGATGGTATTCGGTATTTCCTCTTTCAATTGATCTGTTTAAAGCCATTGTATTTCGTGCACAATAATGTGTAATTTGGTCTGCATATCTGTTGCCTGATTGATGTGCGGCACATTTGACTACTGTAATTCTTTTGGGCAGTTGTAAAGCATTCAATAGTTCTTTTACAGTTTTACCATTTCGAATAGCGGAACCTGAGGGAGTCAGAAATCCCCTTTGCATCCATAGCTGCCCGAAATCATGTGAATATCATTACTTTAAAACTTTTGGCAATTTTGCATGCTCTAATCAGTGCTATCAGGTCAGCTATTTGGGCGGAGTTTACTCCTTTCAGACAAGATACTTCAAGAACTAATTCTATGGTACGAACAACATAGCCAGAGCATAACTCACCTCTTTCATTCCTCAGACATGGCCCATCGACAAACATATCACAATCTGATTCTTCCAAAGGACTATCTTCTTTATCTGGCCTAGGTTTGGTGCACAACTCTGTCACATCCAGACAATCATGATCCGCTTCCTCTCTCACTTCCTCACAGCGAGAATTAGGCTATAGAGTTCCTGGATTCACTGTAGTGCACCTGACCACAATCACATTTTGAGCACCCAGACACACTCTTTCGTACTTAGTCAGCTTACTAGAAGTAAGGTATTGGGTCCTGGTGCGAGTCAAAAGAATCTCAATGGAATGTGGCACATACACTTTGACTGGATAACCCATCACAATTGGTTCACTCTGTTCCAGACTCATCCAAGTAGCTGCTACTGCTTTCAACCATCCTGGCAATGCTGCAGCCACTAAATCCAAAGTAGCAGAAAAATATTCTACAGGACGTCGTGCCATTCCATGTAGGACTGAAAGTGCACATCCATCTCTCTCACAAAAGTACAATGCAAATTTGTTTGTATAGCCTGACATTCCTAATGTAGGCGCTCAACAAAGACTGCTTCTCAATTTTATAAAAGCATCCATACTTTCATCATCCAAAATAATCATATCTTTTACATCCTCTCGTGTCAACCTCTTTAGAGGTTTGCAATCAGTGAGAAACCACATATCCACTGACGACAGTATCCAACCATTCCCAAAAACATTTGTACTTCTTTCTGAGTTTTGGTTGGCCTCATCTGTTTGATCACACTGATTCTCTCTGGAGTTACTTTTCGGACTCCTTTTTCTATTCTGTCTCCAAGATACTGTACTTCCTGTTTACAAAACTGCAATTTTGCTGGGGACACTTTGTGTCTTCCTTCTGCCAAATGGTTCAATAGGGCAACTGTGTCTGTCACACATGCCTCTCGTGTCTTTGATGCCACCAGGTCATCAATATATTGAACCAATACCGAATTTCCTGCCATGACTAGAGCAGCGGCGGCTCCTCCATAGGGGCGTTTGGGCGTTGGCCCACTGCTTTCTGGCAGTGCAAGAAGCAGAAACATAAAATGGTAAAAACTACCATTTTATGTTTCTGCTTCTCGTGCCGCGAGAAAGCAGAAGTGCCTGGTTGTGGGAGGGAGGGTGGGCAGTCCTGCTCGAGGGCAGGGGGGGAGTGGCTTACCCACTATTGTGGGTACTGACGGTTTGGGCGGCCCTGGAGCCGTCTAAACAGTCAGTACCCACAACAGTGGGTAAGCCACTCCCCCCCTGCCTTCGAGCAGGACCGCCCACTCTCCCTTTTTCCAACAAAGAGAAAATGGCGTGGCTGGGGCGCTCTCCTGCAGCGCCTCACCAAGCACTTGTGATTTGCTCCCCTGTAATGTCCCGGCCGGCGGCATCATGACTCACGGGCCGAGATTAGCAGCGCGTGAGCGTGACCAATCACCACACAGCAGCCTCGGCGGAAGCGCGGGCTCGAGGGAGAAAGAATGACTATCGTTACCGGCTGGCTGAGATTTGGGAAAGAAATCCTGCACGTCGCAAGCTGGAAGTTAAGTAAGTTGCTGACTGCTGTGTAGTGTTTCGGTCAATGTGGTGCGCCGGCTTGTGTAGGTATTGTGGCCTGATATGGTGCTTTAAGCATGGTAATGTTAATTTCTTTGCTGTAGTGTGACGTCTTTTTGTCTTTCATTGCCCATTATCTCTATTCTCTACACAAAAAGGTGCACTTAGCATTTGAAATAACAACTCTGTCCGAGCGCCAACAGGTTGAGAATTCTTCGTGAACTCTTGGCAGCCTTTCCTCTCTTTCCTCGGCCTGGCGTTCTCCTTCATGGCTTTCCTCCAGCAGAAAGCATCTGATAGGGCAGAATTATTGTGGACAATCGGCCTGTCTGTCATGGCACCAAAAATCCGATTTCTTGCTTCTCGCATTTATTTTTCCCTCTTCTTTTCTGTGTGTGAATTATTTCCGCAGTCGTCTCTACAGAGGGAAAAATAAATGTCTGTTTCCTGCTCCACTGTGTACTGGGTTGTTTGTGTGTGTTGGCTGGTGAGTGTGTGGTGTTGTGTTATCCCTGCCAGCGTGTCTGCTGTTTTTGTCTGCGTTTGTGTGTGCACGCAAGGAGTCTGTCTGTTGGCTGGAAGTTAAAGAGTTTTCCTTCTTGGAGGGGGTTGTTGTCTGGTCTGCTACTGCTTGCGATCTCTAAGTAGTTGGGCCCACTTCACTTGCTTACGATGTAAAACTCAGCCCCTAGTTTTACGCCTCACCACTTTGAAATGTCACCAGCCGCCACTGGACTAGAGTCTCCAGACATTTTTTCAAGATCTGATTAAAGATTGAGGGGCTCTCTGTGTACCCTTGAGGGACTCGGCAGCATGCCAAAACACGGTCTCCGAACCGGAATGCGATCAACTACTGGCTTTCCGGATGCTAAGGAATCGAAAAGAATGCTTGGCACAAATCAATCACTGTGTACCATTCAAGCATCACATGAAATTTGATAAAGAATCACTGCTGGATTTGGCACTATTGGACAACAGGGCACTACAATTGTATTAATTTTACGTAAATCCTGCACTCTCTGGTATTTCCCACTGGGCTTTTTGATACCTATAATAGGCAAATTACATGGACTGCTCATTATTTCTTTTAGAATTCCCTGTCCAATCATTTGGTCAATTACTGGAGCAACTCCTGCAATCACTTCTGGACTCATCTTGTACTGAGGTATGTTCGGATACACAGCACCATCCTTCACTATCATCTGAATCGGATCTACCTTTGTCATTAGGCAAATTTCTTTTCCTGTAAAATTCCACACATCTGGATTCACAGCACTCTTTAATTCTTCAGGTAGGTTCTCTTCTGTGAGAAGTGAAAACAACTCAATTACTTCAGTCCCTTGTTTCGCTAGCATCATCTTGAATTCTACATCCTCATCCGGGGTCTGAAATGCAATACCATCTGGTGTACAATAGATGGTGCAGTTCATTTTACATAACAAATCCCTTCCCAAGAGATTTACTGGGCTCAAGTCACACACCACAAACTTATGCATGTCTTTGAAGTTTCCAATATGAACTTCTATTGGGGTTGTGACTGGTGTTCTAATATGCTTATTCGAGACTCCTATAACTTGGATAGTTTCTCCCGAAAGGGATAGGTTTGGAATTTCTGCTGCACTCCCAGTAGAACGGGTAGCACCAGTGTCCACTAGGTATGTAATATAATTACCTTCCACCTTTCCGTCAACAAATGGACCTGTCTGATCTACCACCAACGATGCGCCAAGTACGCACGCTTCCTCCCCCCTCAGGCACTGTCATTGAGAGGAGTCTGAATCACTCTCACTGCGTCGCACCCAATAATGCGGAATCACAACTTGATTCTTACCTAGTTGGTCACCTCCGAGATATCCAGTGTTCACACTGTACCGCTGCACTTGAGCATTCACATTATTTTGCATGGGAGCTTGTGGCACCTGTAACAGTTGAGTAACTATCTGCTGCTGCGGATGATGATTTACACCCACCTCATTTTGCATCAGTGGAATTAAATTTTGATTTCCCCCATTAATCTTTTTGTTAGATCTACACTTATTCCTCCAATGTCCAATCTTTCCTCACGCATGACAAGGACATTTCTTCATAGCTTCTTCTTTACTCATCTTTCCCTTTCCTTTACCTCCATTGTAATTCTGTCCATTCTGACTGACCTTTTGCCTGATTATTAATTTGAGGGCCATTATTTGCTTCTTGCTGTTCTGCCACTTTCACCTGTGTCCACATCATTTTCTCCTTTAACGTTTTATGTCTAGATTCACAATGTCATCGCTACAATATTTTGCATACCTCAGAATTTCATCTGTCGTTTTGCTTTGCCAACAGATCAAATCCTGTTGAATCATATTACTAATTTCTGGTCTCAATCTAAACACAAAACGATACACGAAATGTCCCATGTCTTTATCCCCAATGTTTTCAAATCCATTATACTGTTTAAATACCTCTAACAACCGTTCATAGTAGCCATGAACTGACTTGGTTCCTGGGTGGTTCTGTCAATTTTAACCCAATCTGTTTCCTTTGGGGAAATTTTCCCTTTCAGAAATGTGATTACCTGATTGTACTTTTTCATCACCTCTTCTGATGGAGCACCTGTTTTAGCATCTCTAGATATTCATCTTTGGGCCAGTCAACAGTAATTTTACACTCTGTCCTTAAATCAGCTGGTACAACAATTACCCAACTGCCCATCTAAATCCTTTTGCAGAACTTTCGAGATCTTTACAAACCTTTCTACCTGTTTGTACCATTCAACGGGTTTCTCTCTTAGTCTGGGAAAATCATTCATAAAAGCTAATATATCCTGCCTTGACCATGGAACATAAACATATCCACCACCTGGCACTTCTCCCATCGGACACGCTCTTTCAACCTGTTCTGTTTCTTTCATGGGAAACATAGATGCTCCATTACTAGCTGCTTCTTCCTTCTTTTTCCTCCACCCAACTTTCCAACGATCTACGTCTCCCCATTTCTTCAAAATATTCATTATTTCCTTTATCTGTAATCTTCTTCCAGATGCATTTAAACTTTCTAGGTCCTTGTCAGTGAAAGCCAACCTGTACGATTTCTGCAATACCTTCGACTTTTCAATGTCTACTCCATATTCACTGGCAGCTTCAGATATTTTCTCATGTAAATTCTTTGCCCTCCAGGTAATACTTTTACACAAAAACAACAATTCTTCATCACGATAGGTCCCTAATCTGTCCGGGCTTATTGTTCCAATAACCATCTCTTCCAAATCAACTTTCAACTGACTCTCATTTATACTCTGTGGTTGAGATTTCGGCTTTGTCATTTCTTTTATCCAATTATTTAATTCTTCTGGTGAAGGACCTGCTGAATTCCCTGCTATTGGAGTGACATTTGGCCCTGTTCTTCTTGGCTCTAATTGTATACTTCTCTGCGGGGTCGCGGTTATCAACTCACTAACCAGAAGATCTAACAATGTATTATTCGCATTTGCCTGTCCATCCTCATTCGTACCACTCCTGATACTACTTCTTGGCATAGCCAATGCATGTACTTTAGACACATTCTGTCTATCTCCATACAACAGAACTACAGGACCAATTGTTACCGGTACTGTCAATGCCTTGCATTTAAACTCAACTGATTCAATTTCTGGACCTGTTCTAGAATGACCTTATTTAACATTTTTGCTTCATTTTCTTTCACTACTTTCGCTATATCTGAGACTTGCAGAGTCAATGGAGTTCCCATTCGTGGGGCACTTAGAGTCACCACCTCTAAATTATCTTCATATGGTGGAGGTCTCTTGTTCCAGATAACCTCTATCAAATCATAGTCATCAGAATCATTCATATCACCTCTTACACTTGGAGTTTCTAAATGGTTCCTCTTTTCCTTACATTTACCTCCAGTCTGCTCATCCACTGTTAAGACTGGGTACGCCCCTTCCGTTACCACAGCTCTCCTCCATCTTTTCAGTTTTCTTCCCTACTCTCAAAAGGGTATCTGAA
This sequence comes from Triturus cristatus, assembly GCF_964204655.1. Lineage (NCBI taxonomy): Eukaryota > Metazoa > Chordata > Amphibia > Caudata > Salamandridae > Triturus > Triturus cristatus. The sequence continues at coordinate 1,087,326,916 of NC_140593.1, forward strand.
CATCATACTCCTGTAACCTCTCTCAAACGCCTCCACTTCTCATTCTTCCAATGCTTCGTACAGAGTCAGTCTAGGATTTGGGACTAATGAATTCATTCGGTTTGTCAAATTCTGCAATATCTTCACATTAAATGTACCATATTGCGGAAAAGCTAAAACACCATCACCTTTTGTATATTCTATTCAATTTTCCAACAACATACACGTGTGATATCCGTGTTTGGAGGCGGATTAGGAATTCCCTCTCTAGTCACAATTGGTTTATCTTTCTTGAAGAAATTCTTTATTTTCTGCATCAACTTCATTTTCTGACTTCCTCTACAAATGGGTCTTATCATGAATAAACAAAAACAACCTTTCCGTAATTCCACTTATTCTATTGGTTAACCTTTCATCTTATACCAGCGCGGCTCACACCAACCAACCAGAATATTACTACGTAAGCAAAGTCACAATCAATACTAGCGCGAATCACACCATCCAACCAATCACAATTTAGTACATGCCCACCGCCTGACCAATATCAGCGCTGCCTTTTTCTGACATCAGTATTACTCCTTCTACTGACACTCCCTTTACAAAAATTTACGACAATATTTTTCTGCGTTTTCATGATCAAAATTCTATTAGTAACAACATAAAACAATGCTACTTTGTCTGTTCCACTAAGTAAAGAGATAGTTTTCACTCTTCAAAAGATTTTCTCACTATGGGTCCTAATAACGAACAGGCAATTTTTACTCTGCAGACAAGCTCCAGGTGGACCTATTACTCCTCTAGGGATAAAACCAGAATTTCACAAGAGGACTTTTGGGCGTGAAAAGGAGTCTTGCTATTCTCCTGGAAATAAGGCTAGAGTTTCGGAAGTGGAGCCTTCACTATTCGAACATTCTACTCACATATGAAAATTCCCTAATATAACACCTACAGCCCTCCGTAGCTTTTAGGTAATATTTCAACAGACAATGTACTTCTGCAGTGTGATACCCTTACCATGCTCTTCTTCTGCCTACTTTCGGCAAATTCCTTCCCGGGATTCCTCAGGTATCTCCGTACCTGTACTTCTAGACAACATAGTACGTGACACTAACTTTTCGTGTTAAGAACATATAATCAATAGTCAATAATCATCACCAAACTAATCAATAATTAAACTGCCCTCTGCTACCAAGAAACTGGTCCAGCGCCAATACCAAATATTGGTCAGGGGTCTATAATCAATAACATCATAACACAATGGCCCATACACATTCACCAAGAATCCCCGATGCGCTGGGGTCAATGTATACGTCCAAACATTTCCTTTCCTTTCTATATGAAGCTGTCTATTAATTAGTGAACATTCACCATAAAACCATCTTGGTCCATGCTGTACTGCCCGGACTGGTTTGGATAGTATAGATTTGATACCCTCACATAATTTTGAGAAGGTACCAATTACCTCTGGGTTAAAGTCATGTAATGACAAACATGAATCAATAAGACTCGGGTAGTCCCTAACCATTTTAGAAAAGAGATCTGTGTAGTTAACTCCTCGCCAAACCAATCTTAGGTTATCTGTGGAGGGTGTCAGTTCCTGGCTCCACATTCATTATTGTATGGTAGATGAGATACTATTATCGCTACTACAAATCAAAAAGGACATACATACGCTTCATAACCTGATACTTCAGCAACCCAAGTTCTCACACCCAGAACTAGCATCCAGAACGTTCCTCCACAGAAAACACCCAAAAATCACCCAACAACCACACGCAAGCTCACTGAAACATGAGCTACCTAGATGGAGAACAGTGCCCCACACAGATGTTTCATCCCGGCCGATCCGGAGGATAAACCCTCTATCAGCCAAAGACTTAGGCACCCTGCTCCGTTCCTACGAACTACCGGCTCCCCTACTTAATAGTGAACATACAGTTAACTCGCAAAAACATTCCCTAATCTACTCCATCTCCCCTGATATCCATCGAGCCACAAGACACAACTCTAGAGGTATAGTTGTAAACAACCTCATGAGAGTCCCCCTCATACCTGAATCCAACACTACACACATCAAATCACAACTAAAATGCATACTTCTAAACTGCAGGTCGGCATCCAGACATGCAACGGATATAGCTGACCTTATCCTTACCAATGAACCAGACATACTAATTTTGACTGAAACATGGTTAAATTAATCGTCTACGCCTATTATAGACATACTGGTACACCCAAACTATGGCATCACTAGACTAGACAGAACGGACAAGCCAGGTGGTGGTATCGCTTGCATACATAGAAGCAATCTAACAGTGAACCGATCCCACTCCCCATCATTATCTTCCTGCGAATACCTATACCTAGTTATCACTAGTAATAACAAGCCTATATGCTCACTACATACATTCTACCACCCTTCAGGAGATAACCTCACCTTCATCGAACACCTAATGGATATTCTAGGTACAAATGTTGACCACCAGAATACTCAAATATTCCCCGGATCCCGGCCACAGTTCATCGACTCCATCACAGATGCCGTCAGCTCACACGCCTTGGCCTCCACAGACTACATCCTCCTCGGAGACCTGAACTTCCACCTCGAGAACACCGATGACAGCAACTCCACCACACTGCTGGACAACCTCGCCAACCTCGGCCTCAAACAGCTTGTCACGACATCCACCCACTCCGCCGGACACACGCTCGACCCCATTTTCTCCGCCAGGAGCCACGTCACCATCAGCCACACCACCGAAATCCACTGGACTGACCAGCGCTGCATCTACTTCTCCTTCAAAAAAAAACACCGCACACAACCATCAGCAAACAATCCCCCACCGGAGCTGGAACAATGTCACCGAAGACCAGCTAATCACCACCCTCGCCCGAGACCCACCAACCGACCATACCGACACCGACACAGCCGCCCGCAACCTCAGGAAATGGATTGACGACTGCGCCAAAACTCTCGCCCCGATCAAGAAACCCTCAGACGCAGCGACAGAAGGGCCATCTGGTTCACAGCTGACCTCCAGACATCCAAGCCGAGGACTAGAGAAGAAATGGCACCACGAGAAAACACCGGACAACCATGCAGCCCACAAGTACGCCAGCCGCAGACACCACCAACTCATTTGAACGGCCAAAAGGACCTTCTTCAAGGAACGCATCAACAACAAGGCACACAACAGCAAAGAGCTTTTCAACATCGTGAAGGAACTCGACAACCCCAGCTCCAGCTCCAACGACATCCCGCCGTCACAAGACCTCTGCGGCTCTCTAGCCACCTTCTTCCACCGCAAGATCGCAGATATCCACGACAGCTTCAACACCCAGACCTCTCCGACAGCCGCCGACAGCCGCCGACACCCTAGACTCACCGCCCCCCAGTCACACCGACCGCCTGATCTCCTGGAACCACGTAAACGACGAAGACACCATCAAGACAATGAACACGATCCACTCCGGCTCACCATCAGACTCCTGCCCCCACCACATCTTCAACAAAGCGAGCTCCATCATTACACCCCAATTCCGTAAGATCTTCAATAGCCCATTCGAGACCACCACCTTCCTGGAAAACTGGAAACACGCAGAGATCAACGCCCTACTCAAGGAACCCAAGGCAGACCCAAAGGACCTCAAGAACTTCCGGCCCATCTCCCTGCTCCCGTTCCTGGCGAAAGACATCGAGAAGATCGTCAACAGACAACTAACCCAATTCCTGGAAGAGAACAACACCTTGGACTCGTCCCAATCCGGATTCTGCAGCAACCACAGCACAGAAACCGCCCTCATCGCCGCCACCGACGACATCAGGGCCCTGCTGGACAATGGCAAAACCGCGGCCCTCATCCTCCTAGACCTCTCGGCCGCCTTCAACACCATCTGCCACCACACCCTACGCACATGCTTCTACAACACAGGGATCCGCGACAAAGCCCTGGACTGGATCACCTCCTTCCTCACCGACAGAACCCAGAGAGTCTGCCTCCCTCCATTCCGATCCGAAGCCCCACCAAGATCACCTACGGCGTACCCCAAGGATCATCCCCAGCCCGACCCTCTTCAACTTCTAATCAATCAATCAATCATGACATTTGAAAAGCGCACTACTCACCCGTGAGGGTCTCAAGGCGCTGGGGGGGTGCTGCTACTGCTCGAAGAGCCAGGTCTTGAGTAGCCTCCTGAAGGTAAGTAGGTCCCGGGTCTGCCGTAGGAGGATGGGGAGGGTGTACCAGGTCTTGGCGGCAAGGTGGGATAATGATCTGCCACAGGAGGTCGTTCTTCGGATGCGGGGGACGGTGGCGAGAGCAAGGTCAGCGGAGCGGAGCTGGCGGTTCGGGGTGTAGAAGGTGAGTCGGCTGTTGAGGTATGCTGGTTCGGTGTTGTGGAGTGCCTAGTGTGCGTGGGTGAGGAGCTTGAAGGTGATCCTCTTGTTGAAGGAGAGCCAGTGCAGGTCTCTCAGGTGGGGGGTGATCTGGCTGTGTCGGGGGATGTCGAGGATCAGGCAGACAGAGGCGTTCTGTATGTGTTGTAGTCGTTTCAGCATTTTGGCCAGGGCTCCCGTGTAGAGGGCGTTTCCGTAGTCTAGCCTGCTGCTGACGAGGGACTGGGTGACCGTTCTTCTTGTGTTGGTGGGGATTCACCTGTAGATCTTGCGGAGCATGCGGAGGGTGTTGAAGCAGGAAGAGGAGACGGCGTTGACTTGTTTGGTCATGGAGAGCGTTGAGTCGAGGATGAACCCCAGGTTGCGTGCGTGGTCGGTGGGTGTCGGTGCTGCTCCCAGGGCGGTCGGCCACCAAGAGTCATCCAAGGCTGAGGGGGTGGAGCCGAGGATGAGGACCTCTGTCTTTTCTGAGTTCAGCTTCAGACGGCTGTTCTTCATCCATTCGGCGACGGCTTTCATCCCTTCGTGGAGGTTGGTTTTGGCGGTGAGGGGGTCCTTGGTGAGGGAGAGAATCAACTGTGTGTCGTCGGCGTAGGAGATGATGTTGAGGTCGTGCAGTCTGGCGACGTGGGCGAGCGGGCCATGTAGATGTTGAACAATGTCGGGCTGAGGGATCATCCTAGGGGTCCACCGCAGATGATCTCGGAGGCTTCGGAGCGGAAAGGGGGGAGGCGGACGCTCTGGGTTCTGCCGGAGAGGAAGGAGGTGGTCCATTCCAGAGCCTTGTCACCGATACCTACGTTGTGGAGTCGTGTGCGTAGGGTGCGGTGGCAGACAGTGACATAAGGTGGCTGAGAGGTCCAGCATTGTCTACATGACACCGCTCGCCAACATCTTCTGATCACACGACCTCAACATCATATCATACGCCGACAACACCCAGCTGATCCTCTCCCTCACCAAAGACCCCACCACCGCCAAAACCAACTTCCACGTAGGAATGAAGGCCGTCGCCGAATGGATGAAGAACAGTTGCCTGAAACTGAACTTGGACAAGACGGAGGTACTCATCCTCGGCTCCACCCCCTCTGCCTAAGACGACTCCTGGTGTCTGGCCTCGCTGGGAAATGCGCTGACACCCACCGACCACGCATGCAACCTGGGGTTCATCCTGGACTCATCTCTGTCAATGACCCAGCAAGTCAACGCCGTCTCCTCCTCCTGCTTCAACACCCTCCGCATGCTCCGCAAGATCTACAGATGGATCCCTGCCGTGACCAGACGGATGGTCACCCAGGCCCTCGTCACCAGCAGGCTGGACTTCAGCAACGCCCTCTACGCGGCAACCATGGCCAAACTCCAGAAGAGACTCCAATGCATACAGAACCCCTCTGCATGCCTCATCCTCGACATCCCCCGCCACAGCCACATCACCGCCCACCTGAGGGACCTACACTGGCTCCCCATCAACAAGCGGATCACTTTCAAGCTCCTCACCCACGCTCACAAAGCACTCCATGACGCCGGACCAGCATACCTCAACAAGCGACTCACCTTCTACACCCCCAACCGCCAGCTCCGCTCCGCTGAGCTCACCACCGTTCCACGCATCCACCGTACAACCACTGGCTGCAGATCCTTCTCCCACCTCGCCGCCAAGACATGGAACACCCTCCCCATCCACCTACAACAGACCCAGGACCTGATGACCTTCAGGAGACTCCTCAAGACCTGGCTGTTCGATCAGTAGCTGCTCCCCATCCCCCTCAGCGCCTTGAGACCCTCACGGGTGAGTAGCGCGCTTTACAAATGTCTTATTGATTGATTGGGTTACTTCAATCTACATTGGGATGATCTGAATGACCCAGAGGTCAGTAGCCTCAAAGCTTTCCTCACAGACCTTAACCTCACCCAAATCTGCACCAGTCCCACAAATGATAAAGGCGCAATCCTCGATCTGGTAATCTCCAAAGTTGACTCGACTGTGCTAGAATCAATCCTCCTGTGCGACTGTTCTGACCACCACATCATTACATTCAACATCAATGAATCAACTAAAGTACCCGCTACACTACGCACGAGAATGAAAATTTGGAAGCGAGATATGAATAATATCAGTTGCAACGTACTCTCAAGCTCCATTCCTAACAGCTTGCCCCCCCTTGAAGGATCATCCAATGTTCAAAGCCTGACCAATCACTACTTCCACTCCATGATTACGTTTCTAGACAAAGTAACTCCCCTTCAACTGAAAAGAATCACCAAAAAAGACTCAAAACTGTGGTATGATGGTAGGTTAAATGAAGACAGAAGATCCTTCAGATTATTCGAATGACGGTGGAGATCTATCCCAACCGCTGACCACTTCAAGGCTCTAAGAACCACGAGAAACGCCTATTTTAGAAAGGTCAGATGATCTAAAGCTGACTTCTTCAGCACTCAATTAAACCTAGCTAAGAACTGACCCAAAAAACTATTCAAATTAATCAAAGCACAAACTAAGGAAGCATTCCCCCTCCACCAGGATAGTCCAGTCATGAGACCCAATTGCGAGGATTTTGCCGCATTCTTTACTGGGAAGACGGAAAGCATAAAGACGGACCTGCTCAATGACTTAATAACCCTCACTGACACTCAAACAGTCCCTCCAATTACCACACCACTAGCCCCAACCTCCAGTTCTTCAAAATTTGACCTCAAACACAACGCATCATGCTCCTCCTTCAACTTTTACAGTAAAGAATCCATACAAAAAATTCTGATGTCCTTGAATCCCTCCAACCACTTTACATACCCTCTCCCCGCAAACTACCTAAAAGACTTAATACCATCTGTACTACCTCTGTGGACCAAGATCATAAACACATCCCTCAGTCAAGGAACCATTCCAGATATCCTTAAAGCAGGACAGGTATCCCCTATCTTAAAGAAGCCATCGGCGGACCCATCGGACTTCAACTATCGCCCAATATCCAACATCCCCACTCTGGCCAAACTCCTAGAAAAATGTGTTCATACACAGTTGGGTAACCATATAGTCCATTTCAACCTTCTCAACCAATACCAATCTGGCTTCTGGGCAGGTCACGGTACAGAATCAGCCATGACACTCATAATAGGTGACACACTAAAAATCCTTGACCAAAACGAAACTTGTTTACTAATCTTGCTTGACCTATCTTCGGCCTTTGACACAGTCAAACACACGACAACTTGCTAGACCTCCTGAAACACAGAATGGGTTTATCCGGCTCTGTACTTACCTGGTTCACCACCTTCCTCCAAAACAGATCACATAGATTCAAGGTCAACAATTCTTTATCCAATCCCGTGCCAGTAACTCTAGGAGTACCGCAAGGATCATGCCTCTCACCCACTCTTTTCAACCTTTATATGGAACCACTCACCGAACTACTCAGCGCATCTAAGGTCCACCATCACATGTACGCAGATGATAGGCAACTCTACATAAAGATCCATTCACTTGAGGACATCAAATCTCCCAATTCAACGCTGGAAAAAACTCAATCCTGGCTGGCAGAAAACCATCTGAAACTAAACACCCTCAAAACTGAATTCCTCCTAATAACTCCCCCCAACCATTCTTCCATCATTCACGACTGGCTGAATCACCTAACAGCACTCAAAGGTCAACCACTCATTGTCGATTCAGCAAAATCACTGGGAATAACGCTGGACAGAAACTTAAACATGCAGAAACATATCAGTGCCTCTACAAAAGGAGCACATTTTCAAATAAACACCTTAAGAAAATTGAAACCCTTTTTGCCCCCAAATGACTTCAAACAGGCTGTGCACACCTTAGTAATCCCAAGAGTAGAATATGGATGTGTCGCCCTTTGCGGTCTTCCCAGATCAACAACGGCCCTGCTAAGAGCCACAATCAACACAGCGGCTAGACTAATCACAGGCTCCAAAAGAAACTCTCATATCTCCCCGGACCTTAGAGTTCTCAATTGGCTACCATTCGAGGCGAGAATTCATCAAAAATCGCTTGTATGACGCACAAGACCCTACACCACAATACCCCAAGTTATCTATCACAAAAACTGTCACTCTCATATGGTAAAAGATCCACCACGAGCTCCAAGAATCTTCTTTTGAAACTGCAAAGATTCACCAAAACAAAAACATATAACCGATCCTTCTCAGGAATGGCCCCTAGGATCTGGGATGCCCTACCCCCAGAAACGAGACAGAACCCCGCTACTGCCTTTTTCAAAAAAGAAGTGAAATCGATTCTCATGTTTAAGTTTACGTGAAATATTTTATTTCCGGATTTTTAGTGACTACTTTGTATTGGATCTCTCGCAACAAGATTTTAACTATCTTCTCAGGGATATTATGTTTCTAAAAAGTTTGTATATAACCTTGTAATGTATATGTTTTTTCTAGTGGTAGCTACTTCTATGTAATAGACTCAATCATAGATTCTCTACTATATTTGTATCTGCTCCTGACATCTTGCTTGTAAAGCGTTCTTAGAGCCCGGACCCCCTAGGATGTCCCCCGCCCCAACCTCATGAAATCCCACAATCAAAACTTGCCAATCCAAGAGTGTGGGTAAAAAATGGCCATGTTTAATAACAATCAACATTCATAAACATGACAAAATGCAGTTATAAAATACACATTTATAAATTCAATATTTACACTTTTAATATCTACAATTTTCATCATTGATCATAACCACCGATTATGCAAAATTTACTTGCTCAAGCACCAAGGGGCCCTCTGGCTCGCATCTCCTAACTGAGAACCACGCAAGGCACAACCCACCTGTATCGCATCTCCTAACTGAGAACCACGCAAGGCGCAACCCACCTGCGTCCTTAAGCGGTGAGCCCCCAGCCTTCTGGTCCTTGTCCGCCATTTATGGGGCCCACCCCTCTACCACCAGACTGCCAAGGAGGCTCGTAGGGAATAACCAGGGGCCGCTGCCCCATGCCCTAGATTGTGACCTGGCGCCCTTGCCTCCCCAGCCGGTGTCCCCATTCTCCCTGCGGAGAGCTTACCGTCTCTCCCCTCAGTGCTGGCCTCGGGGGTATGTAAGAATGCCTCCCGTTAACCCTGCAAATCAATGTTCTGTGGCCTCTTTTCCGCCACTAGGGTGACCAGGGCCCACAGGTCCTTCACCCTCCCCACCTGCAAACAAGTTCTGTACAAATGACCAGATCCCTTTGATCCATACGTCTGTCCCAATGTCCGACAAATGCACGCCGTCATGGTGAAACATCATGTCCCCTGTGATGAGTCTGTGCGGTATATGACACAAGCGGCCCGGACCTGAGCACAACTTGGCCAATTCCCCGTTGAGTCGCCTCACTGACACGTTCAAGGCTCGAGATCTGACTCCGGTGTCCCATGCCCGGCGTGGTATCATACAAGACCATGCGATCCGTGCACGAGGAAACGCTCTCCCGAGCCAGGTGAACTCAGTCAATACCGCTTCCCTGACTGCCATGCGTCCCAACTCCACCATGTCGTTGCCGTCTAAATGCAGAATAATCAAATCCGGGGACTGATGTCCCTCGTGTGCTCGTCTCCTCCACTAGCTGCCGTAGCTGCCGGATTTGCAGGCCCCCAACGCCTCGCCATAGGAACAACATCCTTTTTAAACCCAGTGGTTTCGACACGTGCTTCTGCTGTAGCCGAACTGTGGCACGCTGCACGAACGAGTGTCCCAACACCCATACCACTTTTGAGGACATACGAATAGCAGGAAGAGAAATAGAAAAGTCAGAATGATCACCAACATATCCGTCCGTTATCCTACAGTAATTCGGGCTGCACAGGCAGATGACCAACGTCCGACCCTTTTGACCGCCTCAGCTGGTAGGCCGGCGCTTGCTGCTAGTGTCGCCGCCCAAATTCTGAATGGGTGTGAAGAATAACCCCTGGGATCCAGACCCAGACACACCAGCGCCTGCCCAAACACGGCCCTGAATTGATATTGTGACAAGCAATCGCCCTGTTCATGTATGAACTGGGCCTATCCACTCCCTGATGGACGAATCGCCAAGTACGCTTCCATCCTGGCTACCGGGCATTTATCTGTCCCAGGTGCCGGGCACAGCCGAATCATGATCCCCCTCCCCAAAGGGTCTGTCTTGGATTTCCTCAGGGTCACCACCAGACCCTTCTGGACTAAATCGGTGTCCTGCCACTGAAGCCCCCTCGAATGATCTAACTTGGAGGCCCCGACCAATTCCCCTAATCGAAAAGCACCATAAAAGGCTAAGGCAAATGCCGCCCCAAATAGGATGCTCTCGTAGTAGGAGGAGCATACCCTCTACAATGCCCCCAGAATGTCACCCAGAGTCTTCACATCTAATGGCCGTCTAATATCCTTCTTGACCCCTTCCAACCTAGCCCAACCTGACAGCGCTTTCCTAACCAAAAATGCTGTCCCAGGGTCGCGTTCGCCTGCTAATTTAGCAAAGAAGCCTATCGCCGTCACGTGTGCCCTAGCATAAGATGCTGGCCTGCCTTGCTCTTTTAAAGTTTGTAGAAAATCGCAGAGCGCCCTTGTGGAAAAAAGGGCCACCCGGCCTGTGCGTTTAGCAAATATCCTGTATGACTTGAACTGTTGCTGGTAAGTTCTTCTAGTGCGTTCGCTCAATGAAGCTCCCACCAGCCCTGCTAAAGCAGGGCTCCAATCTTCCACAGAGATGTCTGGAACACTGTCATCTGCTCCTCTGCCTGAGGGTGATACCTTCGGAAATCCTGCAACTTGGAGCGAGACAAAGCATCAGCAGCCTGATTCTCCACACCTGGAATATGCACCGCTTTAAACAGCAGATTGAGCTTAAAGCAGGCCAGAACTAAATGTTTTAACAGCCTCAAAACATGTTTACATGTAGCTCCCTGCCCATTGATAGCCTCCACCACTGCCACGTTGTCTGACCAAAATATTACTGATTTGTTCTTAAAGAATCCAGCCCAAATAGTTACTGCCACTATAATTGGAAACAACTCTAAAAAGACTATGTTCCTGGTCAAGCCGCTCTCATGCCATGATGTCGGCCAATCACCCCTGCACCAGTGCAACTCCAACACCGCTCCAAAACCAACGCTACCCGCTGAGTAGGTGAGCACGCCCAAGTCCGTGCTGGATATTGCTGGCGCTGGCCAAATTACCTTACCATTGAAATCACTCAAGAAACTACGCCATACCCTCAGGTCCTCCCTCACATCTGACTGCAGTCGCACGTGATGGTGCTTTTGAGTCAACCCCACCATTGCCCGTGCAATTAACCTTGAGAAGGGACGTCCCATCGGAATGATGCTTAAGGCAAAATTCAACTGACCCACTAGTACCTGAAGTTGATGCAGCGTGACTTTGGGACCTGCCTGTGCAGAATCTATCGCTTGCGAGAAGGCCTGTACTTTGTCCATTGGTAACCTACATTCCCCCAACACTGTGTCTATCTCAATTCCCAAGAAAGACATACAAGTCGCCGGACCCATTGTCTTACCAGGAGCCAGTGGCACCCCCAACTGTTCAAATATGGCAACTAGCTCGCTGAAGGCCTGGCCACACTTTCCTGATGCAGGGGGGCCCATGATCATAAAGTCATCTAAGTAATGTACAATGTCCTTGTGCCCTGTTCTGAAGACAAACAGCCACTGCAGCATAGAGCTAAACATCTCAAAGTACTTGCATGACACCGCACAACCCATTGGCATACATCTGTCATAATAAAATTGGTGGTTCAGCTGGAAACCTAACAGATGATAATCATCGGGGTGCACAGGCAAGAGCCGGAAAGCTGACTCGATGTCTGTTTTCGCCATGAAGGCGTTGGGCCCTAAGTCACGCAGTCTCTGTAGTGCCATGTCAAAGGAAGAATATGTCACTGAGCACAAGGAAGGATCTATGGCATCGTTCACCGATGCCCCCCTTGGTGCCGATAAGTTATGAATCATCCTGAACTGGCCTGGCTCCTTCTTAGGAACCACTCCCAGCGGTGAACACACATATCCTGGCAATGGGGGAGCGGAGAACGGGCCCGCCACCCGCCCCAGCACCCTTTCCTTATCAACCTTCTGTGATACCACTTTAGGGTGCATGCGCGCTGACAACAGATTATTATTGCAATACCCCACTGGGGGCACCCCTTGCGCTGGAATGCGAAATCCTGTGGAGAACCCTTGATACAATGTCCTGGCTGCCTTCCTGTCAGGGTACTGATTCAGCCAAAAAATCGGCATTCCTATCTCAACTGGCGTGGGTAACTTACTGCTAGGATGGCTTGGGATCCCTCCCTTTCTCTTTTGATTTTTCAATACACTTAAACTCGGGATAGGAAGGGTGACCGCAGTACGCACAGGCGTATTTAAACTTACATGTCCCGGTAGCCCAGGTACACATTTTTCGGTTAAAAGCCCAACACGCTCCTTTTTTCTCTCCCGCTCCCCCCTGTGAGGTCCGAAAAGGCTGTTTCATGGGCGCTTTGTTATTGACGCTCTCTAACCACACATTCACCTCTGTTTGGTCCCACCCCATGTCAGGGTCTTCCACTTTTGACCATCTGAAGTCCCTATCATAATCAAACCAAGCAACACCCCCATACATTGTCTGTGCCTTTAAAAACGTATTCGCATAGCATATCAACGGTATCGCTAGTTCTGGCTTCTTTTCTAACATTACTATTGAAAAAACATTGAAACCAAACAACCAATTAGTAATAGATTCTTCAACCCTTGGTTTCCTATCTCTGAAGGAACCTTCTTTCCCGTCTTTCTCTTTAGACTCCACTTCCCTCCTCCTTGGTCTGATTAAGGAGAATATATCAATAAATTCCCCCTTCCAAATCTTCTCTTTTGTGTCCAGAGTAACATGCGCTGCCAACTTACTGCGCTTAGATAACACAGCATTGTGGCCCCCAATTGCCTTAGACCCGCTATCTACTCCTTTGCTTGCGCTCTCCACCGCCTTACCTGTAGCGGTCCCTGATGTCTCTGGTTGAGCGGGGGCCGCTTGACCCATCGCCTGAAGGGGCATGTTTGCATCCTTTTCCTGCGCTTTGCCCAAGAGGGCCACCTGTTTACTTATCTCACCAAACACATTCCCTGTGCCCGTCAGTGGAGACCATGGTGCTAAAGTCGCGCCGCCAAACTGATTCCCTACTGCCGGTGCTCCCAATTGCGCCAAAAAGGGTTGCCACTGTGGTCAATATACTAGCTGTGGCAGCTACTCCCGGTTGTCCTGGGGTGGTGGGGACTACTCCATCTGGTGCCCCCCCTGCAGTGGTGGCGCTACAACTGGCACTACCTCTGGCACTATGGGGATTGGGGGATTGGGGGCTGGCGTCAAGGCCTTCAAAAGCCCTCTAATCTCGGCCAATATCGTGCCCACATCATCCCGTCCCCCCACAGGTGGCACACTCACTGGCTGCGAGGGTAGATGAGGAGTGGGTTGAAGGGCAAGGTTGGGCACAGGTGCTGAAGGCAAACTGTGTACTGGGAGCACAGGTTCAGGCACAGTGGGCACTGGCGCTGGGGGCCCCTTAGACAGTGAAAGCACTGGTTCTGGCAGGTTGGGCATTGGCTCTGCGGGCCTACTAGGCAGTGGGAGCACTGGCTGCGGAGGCATTACAGGGGAAGCAGGTGCAAGCGGTTGCTCTTCCTGTTCCCTGCCCCCCTTTCCCTTCTTACTCACCCTGGGCTTCTTCACTACAGGGGGAAATGCTGTTTTCGGCGGGACTATGGATCTGCGAGGGCGGGCCCAATTTGCTGGCTCAGGGACCTCCTCACTATCTGACACCGGAGCCTCCCCCCCTTGCTCCTCCTCAGTATCTTCATCCCTGCTCAGTTTCGCTAACACTAGCTTCAATAGCTGTGTTATTTCGGAGTCGCCCTCCTTCCTCTTCTGGTTACGCTCCTTAGCTGGCATTCTGTGTCGATAAGCTGCCTTATCAAGTACCCGTGGAGCCCCCCACCCTTACAAAGGCTGCCTACCCAGAGCAAAGCTTGGGTTGCAGTGTGCGCGCCACAACCCACCGAGCGCACTCCCTTCCCTAGCCTGCCACACGAAGGTGCTTTAAATCTTGTGGGCCAAAACGTACCAGCGCGCATTCGATCTGTACGAGCAAACAAAGAGCTGTTTAACCACCCATGCGTGCAAACGCTCTTGCAGCGTATCTTGCGCTCCACAACCCAGATATTGGAGCCGCGCACTATGTATCCCGCGCTAACCCTGACGTGCTGATAACGGCTCACTCCCGCCGCTGTTCAAAGTTACCGCTGTCTCAATAATAACCCCCGCGTCTACAATCGGGCAAAACCAGTATAGCTGCCAAGCAAAGGGCACTGCTTCTATACCTGTTCCTAAGGAACAATAAATCCCCCGGCGAGACGGGCCCCGGTTTCCCCGAGGAAGGTGTCCTGATACCAGCGCCCAACAACAGCGCACTAAAAGCAGAGGGAGACTCCGGGCAGCCACAGGCGTCCGGCGGGGGCCAAATTCTCTAATACCAATACAACCCTTGATCACCGCACACTGGCCACCCACAGCTGCCCAGCGCTCCCCAAAGCCCCCGACACCTTACCTCCGGATCCGGGATGCCTGATCTCAAGACGCCTCAAGTGCTAACCCGCAACCACGAACAGCAATCGCGAGTCGACGCCGACGACTGCGATTCGAATAAAGCAGATTGATTCAAACCCCGAAAAGATCCTGCGGCCTGGTGCGGGAAAAAGAGGATGTTCAATGATGGACCCTAGGCCTAAATAGCCCCCCCCCTCCGGCTCCACCCCCTTCACTGCCTGCTCCGGACGGAAACACGTCACGGCCGACCCGGAAGCAATTGCTATGGCCGGTAGCCAGTCAGGCTCCCCGGCCGGACTATGGGGGTGTGGCGTGGATCCAGGGGGCCGGGCCCTAACGGCGTGCTCGCTGAATCTCGTGCTTTTCAGATACCGCAAGGTTCTTGTTCGCGCTATATAAAACTCTCAAAATAATATAAATAAATAAGTAGTTGGAACAACCTTGGCTTTCATTAAACAATCCTCAAGGATGGGGTGAATAAAAACATAATCTATTGTAGAGGCACTACCCCTTACTCTAAATGTCGGTTCGAGGGGGGGGGGGTCATTGTTGTTTGTTACCGCATCCCTTTCATTTCTAAATTTTAAAAAAGTTATCAAAACATTTGATCGTAAAGTAATATTTAACTTTTTATTTATGAATATACATATATGAGCTGGAGTGCAGTTATTACTGTTTTGGATCTTTTGGCTGTAATAAATTTAGAAGTGGAGTTTGTGAACAGCAATGGGCTTACCCCCGCCCTACATGACTTTTTACTACACCCTAAACCCCTCCCATTTGCAATAAGTAGTCCCCTTTTTTCCAGTCACTCCTCTGGCTTTTTCCAGCCATTCCTCCGGTCCTGGCCACTCTCACTTTTACTACTAACTAATAAACTTTGTGTAAGGATCTCCCCATAGAAAAGAGAGGTGGAGCTGCACACTTGTAGGTTTGTGAATTGCATTTTGTGGTAAGTAGCTTCTGTAGCATTACTGTATGTACACCAAAATGCAGTTTGTGGCTCGGGCCTTTAGTTTTCAACCAGGAAATGTATGTTTGCTTGTAAATACATCTGAGTTATTTTTTTTCTAATGGAAGCTAAGATTTCTAGCTCAAAGCGTGTAAGTCAAAGTATATCAACAATATGGTATATATAGAGTACAGTTAATTTTCCTGAAACTGAGCACTCACCTAAATCAGACATAAACAAATTGTAGGCGCTGACAATGACACATAAAACTCATAAAAAAATCAAACAACACTGTGACACACTCATAACATTACTGCCAGTGGTGCATGGCAAGCAAAATTGGTTTAAATGGAACGATTTGCCTTATTGCATTCTGTTCCCCCTCCCCCGAAAGCAACAAGAAGTCAATTGCACTATTGTTTGATGCACTGCACAAAATGGAGTGACACTAACTGGTTTACTTCGTCCTCCTTCTATCGCCTCCTCTGCTTTTGTACCTACCTCCAAATTAGTATTTGAAAAAAAAACAGGAAAAATATTTCTTGCCCAGATTGCAACGCACACAGGTTCAAACTTCAAGCTCTGTTGCAGCTGCTGCAAGACGTTGAATGTCTGTCTTTGAAATCTCCTCTGGATATCAACACTCTTGATAAAGGGCAGTGTTGTAGTTACACTTCTTTAATTAAGTGAATAATTAAAAAGAAGTTGATCATCAATTAGTTAATTAAATAATTAATCCAGTCCACTTTCATACCCTGTTTTGTTAATCAGTCTGGCTTCGGTAATGAGCCCCGTCGGGTTGCCAGGCAACGGCGCCCGTGTTTAAACAATCAGCAGCTGCCTCCCATCAGCCCCGGTCTGAGGGGAGGCGGGAAGCAGGCCAAGGAGGAGCAGGCAATTGGTTGCCTGACACTCCCAGGCACACTTCCGCCTTGGGACTTGAGCGCGTTCGCGGCGTTCTACATCAGCTCCTTTTCACAGGAAAAAGACACGGCGTGTTAGAGAGGCTGAACAATGCATATTTTGTACAGCACTGGGATAATTACCAAAGACTCGAAAATTGAATATTTTTTGGATCCATTCACCGCACATGTAATTGTTGTGAGGATTTCCTTGTGTTTCCCAAATTCCTAATTTTGACTGAAATCACACATTGTCACCAAACAAAGCCAAGACATTTTGACACTTTTGTCTGACTATCTATCGCAAGGGGTTATTTATGGTTCGCTCTCTCAGCTTTCTCAAGATTCCAAGGTCCCCTCGTGAGTAGGGCATTCAGTCCGGGTTATTTCTCATTCTGGATCTTTTGGTACAGTTTTTCCACAATAAAGCAAGGACTGCATGTCCCAGAATGTAAAATATATATCTGCACTCAATAAACTACACATGTATAGATTTGTTAAAGATGAGAGCTCTCCACTTCTGCGGTCGTACTGTGGATAATTAAAGTTGGCAAACTGGATAATTCCTTTCCTTTTAAATGGTTCCATGTGGTCCTTTTCAGCAAACCGTGGCTTTTCAAGTCAATTATAGGCTTGGAGTTGTTAACCTGTATTTTTAACAAAAATAAAATTACAAATCAGAGCTTTTGGCTTATTGACATATAAGTAGGAACAATTTGCAGTACTTAAATTTGTAATGCTGCTAGAACCAAAAATAGCACGCACTGATGAATCTCTGTGCACAATACGGTTAGAATACAGAAATACAAATATGCGATTTTATTATGTCTATCCTATACTATAATATACATGCAAACGAGAAAGTTGGAACTTTAAAAATTGGTTGCACGCATGCAGCTTTCAATAGACCACTAAAATTAAATCAGTGTTATCAAACACATATAAATACCACTCAGAAATATAATGTAATAGATATATTATAAATTAACAGATTTTTTATTTTTAAGCGTCTCTGAATATGACATCAGACATTAAATTGAAAAAATAGATAATTTTGGGCCTATTCCCAAATTACAATCTATAAGAGTAATTTATATCTACATATTGTATACAACTCAGAATGGATTTGAAAGAGTGGGCAAACAGAGGGAAACCTTGGAGATATGAGGTCCGGGAAATTGTAATAAAAATGAGGATTAATCTCACCAGTTTAGCACGGAGCACCTACATCCAAATCCTTCTGATCTAAATCAATGTAGTCCTTTGCCTTTGCATTGTAGCAATGGGAATATTCCACCCAGAGTTGAACTGGACCAGAAAATAGTCCCAGGCACAAAAATAAAAGTGGCACCCATTAGTGAATTAAATAACTATAAAGTGGCTCATGCGTGCAAATTAGGGCCGTTTTGAACATGTAAAGACATGCTGTAGAAGTGTTTGTAAGGTATGGGAGACTGCATTAATTTGAGCTTGCTGCAGGCAAAGTTTGTTTTACTTTGGGAAAATCATCAGTAAAAACAATCCCAGCAGACAATAAAACAGGCCCACAAACAGCCAAAAAACTGGCCCACACACTGACCTGTCAGACCAGCCCATCAAGCACTGCCTGTGTGCCCTAAAGGCCAGTCTGACCCTGCTTCCACCCAATAACACCTCTGAGGGTGGCCGAGGTGTTATGGAGGAGATTACGTTGAACCAACTGGGTGCAACAAATGAGAATGGGGCAGCTGCACTTGGATCCCTGATTATTGTGAGGAGGCTGGACTTCAAGAGCAAGGCACTCTTGTGTATTACTAACTTTCCACGAGGTAACCAAACTGAAATCCACCCTGCTGAAACCCTCAAATTAAAATGGTTCTTTTTGCCTACTACGCAGATGGATGTACAGAGAGTGACTGGCATGTGAGACTCGAAGATACAGATAGAGCGGTTTTCTGAATACCCTTTGGGCTCCAGGATCATGACTATGGTTAAGAACAAATCTGGCACACTGTCCGAGGCCGACAGCCTTGTCTAAATCACAGCGACTATGGGAAACAAGCATACAGAACCACAGACCATGAAAAATCACCTGCTGGTATCAACCATGGAGCCTTCCCTGTCAGCTCTGTTGAGCACCATACAAAGCTTGAGGGCGGCCGTGTAGCCAAATTTTGGTGCACAGTTTGTTGATGGAGATGTACCTGATCTGGGCGATCTCCAGAAGATGTTGGACTGAGTGAGTGCAACAAAGGGCACGCTTGATACTGTCACTAAGAATGTTTATGAAATTCAGTGAGGTGTCAGGTGGGGATGGGTTAGGTGGGTGAGAGGCTGAGAGGAGGTCAATGGAGCCCTATGGGTGGGGTGTTTCCCAGAACCCTAACTGAGCAGGGCTGGAACTCTGTGAATTAAATGGTCAGATTCCCTGAGACCTATAACAAGCCTGGGAAGGACATGGAAGCAGTTTTTGTGAAGTACTAGACTGGACTTGATCGGTAGACATGTGAGGATTTGTGGAATGGATGACAGGCTGGAGTGGAATGTTTCCCCGCCATAGCAAGCTAGATCAAGCTAATAACCTGGAACTTCAGGGTGCTGAACCACTAGATGAAAAAGTATTGGATATTTTCCCTGATAAGACATAGAGAAATTAAAATCATCTTCTGCAGAGCATTTACTTGAGGACAAGAGAAATAAAACGTTGAGAAAGAGATAGAGAGGGAGACTGTACAGAACATCTATCTCATCTTATGTGAGATAGATGGTGATAATCGTAGTCTCAGATGAACCCTTCAAAATCCAGATTGAAATGGATCTGGAGGTTATATATGTCGTGCAAGTGGGACGCTAGACAGAAGAGACCTTTGTAAACTAAACAATTATGCTCCAATTGTCCAGGACCATGGGTTTAAAAAAATAATATTAACTAATATACTGTACTCACACACAGGTGGATAGGAGATTTTAACTCTGGTGTTGGGGACATGGGATAGGGCCCTTCTGGTGCACAGTGGGGGCACAACATTGATGCAGTGGTACTCTCAAGGTTCCGTTTGATTGATGTCTGGAGAGTGCGACAGACGAAGATGTGGGCATTTTCTATTTACTCTTCCTCACATAGGTTTCAAAGCAGAATAGATTACATATTTTCTACTGAACCATTTATGGACTTCTGTGGGTAACCTGAGTTCCTGTTTAGAACCGTGTGTGACCAATCCGCACTCACAAAGGCATTAAACATGACCACAATGCCACCCATACATGCCAATGTGGAGACTCAGTACTGAAGCCCCGACAGACCCAGAATTTAGATAACTGGTCTGTAGGAGAGTAGGGTCTGCTATCCTATGGTCACCCCACATTTTTGCTTTTTGCTTTACTGGTTTTTGACATATTGAGGCTATGGGCCTGCCAATCAGACCCCAGCCTGCTGTTCTCTCTACTAAATTTACACTATGCACCCTAGGTGCATAACCAATTGGAAGTGGATCACCCTGTGAGCCCCTGTACCAGTGTACACTAGGTACCCTAGGGCATTGGTGTATCCAAGGCCTGCCAGGGGCTGAAGCATGTATTATGCCACCCCAGGCTTGGCCTAACAAATTTGACACAACTGGCTGATCACTCAGCTGGGGTAAGTTGGTGTAACCACCTCTTACTTAGGTGTAGTATACCTATACCTAACCTTAAATGGGACACATGTTAACCTATAAGTCACTCCTATGGCAGGCCTTAACAATCCTGAAGGCAGAGTGCTTGGTTCCATGTGAGATAGTGCTCTGGCATGAGCTGAGCCTGTCTGCAGCGGTCGGAACAAATTCCTTCTACTGTATCCAGATATCGTCATACCATATACTCTTAAGTGCATTATGAACCTCGCGGTTAAATGCTATCTTTGGTTTGGCTTTATCAAAACATGTCGAGTAAGGTGTCATACGAATCCCCTCTTTGCACTATCACACTATTTGCAACCAACGACCAAGGCGGCTGCGGTCCTACTGGACGCGGCCAAAGCATTCGATTCCCTGGAATGGCCGTATTTGAGCAAGGTGATGCGGCGGATGGGATTTCCACTGCGCTTTCTGCAGTGGATACAGCTACTGTACACAGCTCCGGTGGCTCGAGTGAGAGTAAATGGATATGTGTCAGACCCGATACGTATATGCAGGGGAACGAGACAGGGCTGCCCACTGTCCCCATTGCTATTCGCACTGGCGATGGAACCGTTAGCTTGTAGAATACGACAGAAGCATCACTACTCGGCGTTGCAGTTCCCGCAGCGCCCGCTCCACATATCGTTATATGCGGACGATATGCTCCTGTATGTGCGAGATCCAGAAGTGCATTTAAATGCATTGCTGAGGGAGTATGTGCGCTTTGCGCAGACGTCCGGGATTAGCATTAATTGGGCGAAATCGATCATTGTTCCGTTATCGGACACTACTCGGCCGCATCAACTGGACTACCCAATAGAATGGCAATCTGACCCGGTGCGATATCTGGGAGTGTGGTTTCATAGGGATCCAGAGGAGGTGATCCGGGCGAACTATGGTAGAGTGGTGGGAACGCTGGAGGGGAAAATAGAGGGCTGGATACAATTGCCCCTTTCGCTAGCGGATAGGCTGGCCATTGTCAAGATGGTTGTACTACCCAAACTGCTGTATCTATTCAATAATATACCGATACCGCCACCAACTGAAGTGTTTCGTAGAATCACAGCGATGGTATTACGATTGATTTGGGCGGGCAAACATGCTAGGATTGAACTAAGGACGCTAACGTTACCATATGCGAAAGGTGGGTTTAAAGTGCCGGATTTTCTGTTATATTATTTATGCACACAGGCGCAATTTGCGCACTATTGGTATCATCCTGTGCCATTCCTGACACACACAGCGGTAGAGGAGGGTGATGCAGCTCCTGTTCCGCTAAAGGCAATACTTACACATAAGCGAGCACCGCTGCATAAACGTGACATCAACACAATAGATACGACGAATAAAGCATGGCAGGCAATGGGGAGGAAAGCGGGTAAACTACCTCTGTATGCGCCAGATTTGCCCCTTTTACAACATCCAGCATTGTCGGTGACCCAGGAGGAGGTAGGGATGTGACTGTTAAGACGGGTAGGACTGACCACAATGGGGGATCTGTTCCTTAATGGGACGTTTCAGGCACTAAGCGATCTTACCTATGTTAGTAATCAAACACTGATGTTTAAATTTACATATTACAGACTGCAAAAAGCCATGAGGGTGCTCTACCCTTCGTTCCCTGAGGAACCACCACAAATGCAAGCGTTGCAGTTGGTGTTGACCACGCCATCTGCCACCAAACTGGTGTCGAGACTTTATAGTAAGTTGCAAGAAGATATTGCGTACACTACGCAGGCATCATTGGACAAATGGAACAGTGCCTTAGAGGACAACTTGACGCTGGAGGAATGGGAGGTGACCTGTTCATTAACTGAAATGCTGACACCTAATGGAAATTTAAGAATGCTACATTACAAATATTTGCACCAGACCTATTACACACCGGCTAGGCTTTGCAAGTATGGTCTAAGGGAGGACTCGCGCTGCCGTAGGTGTGGGGAGGAGGGGGCAGACTTATGCCATCTGGCCTGGAGGTGCGCAGGGGTGGCGGCTTATTGGGTAAAAGTGACGGACATGGTGGGAGAAATGTTGGGAACGAAATTGGGTTGTTCGGAAAAGATTTGTTTGCTGGGGATAGTGCCTGATCTGCGAGCTATGAAACGTAAATTTGCTGTGATTGCGCTTCTGATGGCCAAACGGCGGGTATCGCTCTGCTGGAACAGTAGGATTGCACCATCTATTCAGCTATGGCTCAAAGATCTAACTTACTGTAAGGACACACTCAAAACATATGAGGAAGAGCTTCCAGGAGGGTCGAGACCACGTGATTACTGGGTGTACTTGATTGACTATTTACAAATGCATCAAACTGTGTGATAATGTTGGAAGACGGAGGGAGGGGATGGCTGCTTAATACCATAAAGATACTACCTGAGGGGAGCTGGGGAGGTCCTAGAAACCGAATAATATTGTACCATGGCCTAATTGTTTTGGTTTTGTATGTTGAAATGTTGATTGCATTTCCAAAATGTGAATAAAAAAAAAAAAAAAAAAAAAAAAAAAGGTGTCATACGAATTGGAATACTAACCCCTCGCCAATTCTGGCGACGGGGTTAGCATTCCACCCTTCTAGAGGGACACGACATGTACAGTACCTGAAACCCGGGTAAAATCAGACATAGCCTCAGCTCCACAAAATGGATGCTGCCACCACAAGTCTGCCCTCCTGCTGCTGGGAGTCCTTCCAGCTTGGGAGGTGTGGACAAAGGGTTTCCTGCCAGGGGAGGTGCGTGCACCACCCCAGACAGGATTTTGTGTATTGGTCAGGTAGGGCTTGAAAGAAACCAGACATGCCTGAGGCTCACAAGGAGCCTCGGTGCATATGGCAGTTCAAACCGGTCCTGGGGCACACCAGCCCTGGACCTGGGGCGAGCTGGACAAAGGATTGGGGGTGTAACCACCCCCCTTCCTGGTCCCACCCTTAGGGAGGGACCTAGCAGGTAGTCCGGCCCCTAGAATCCGCTTAAAGGTAGGAGCTGTGTCCTAAAGACTTCAGACATCCTGGAATCAACTTGAAACTAAGAAGACGGGAACTTCGACATTCTGCTGCACAGAAGACTGAAGGAAATCTCCCCTGCGGCCAGGGAGTGACCACCTTGCTAAACGCAAGCACCATCCAGCGAGTCAACGTCTGCTTTGCCGCCGCCTCCCGCCGGAGCCCGAGCCCAGAGACTGACAAGACCTGGACCTCCAGACCTCTCACCGCCCGATCCACAGTCCCTGAAAAGAGGAGACCCGTGGAGGCACCGAGACACGTGGAGCCAGCCATCTTGAAAAGACCACGACAAGCTGCAAGCGCAACAACCGAGGCTCCCTCCAAGTTGTGCTTTGGGATCTGAGAAGCCCAACCCTCGAGCAGCATCTGCACCAAAGGTGAGCCCTCCAGCATCTCCACGATCTGCGTGGGGCCCTTCTGCATTTTGCCACTCGACGCGCCTAACCGGTTGCTGGCCCGCTGGCTAGTGACCATCTTGGCGACGAACTTCAAGAAATACACTGCTGGTCTGGTTGCTCCAGACTGGCCCTTGCTCCCCTCCAAAGGAGCAATCCCTCTGACCTTGCTGGTCAGAACCATCAGCTTATTTTGTTTTCCACAACAACTGCTTTTGCCAAGGCTTGTTTGCTTCGATCAAGTCGCCGACACCGCCGACAGCGAGAGCCTGCGTGGGACAGCTCGTGAACCAACTCCTGGACGTCGTCGACCTTCAGGGACCACGTGGCTGCAGAGACAAGCTGCACCTTTCTTCCTGTTTGCACCCGACATCGCCTGGTACCCACCTGGTGCCACGCTGGTCACTGGCTAGTGACTGTGAACACTGTCCCCTCTGCTTACAGGTCTTCTACAACTCCGATCCACCCTTGGATCCACCGCATCTCTTCCGGACCGACCGCCTGCAGCATCTTTGTCCACAGGCTCCACTGAACAGATAGAAGAAACCCGACGCACTTCGAGACCTATGCACCCGCTTCCTGTGGGTGAGGTAAAGCTGGCACTCCGGTGCCCAAGTGTAGAGTATCATCTCTAGTGTCTGTGTTTCCAACCTTGAGTTCATAGTCCATCCGGAAGATCCTTTTTGCAGTAACTTTGTACTTTTTACGCACCCATTGAAAACCTATGGGAGCACGCGTGTGACTATTTGCTCTGCACACGCCACGCGTGGACCTCCTGGTCACTAACTGAAGTTAGCTCTTGTAGGCCCAGCGATTCAAGAGGCCCTAGGCCTTTTCCCTTTTCTGTTCGTGGTACTTATACCACTATTTTAGTATATGGTTTGAGCGGCCACCAGGGCCTATCCATATAAAGTGCAACTTCTGTGTATTCTACTGTAATCTTGTTTGACGATTTGTGCTCCTGTGCTCATAAAGAGACTAGGGGTTACTTTGAGAAATAAATACATATATATTTTGAATATATATCTGTGTGGTGTCCTTTCATTGGTATAAAAGGGGGTTACATTTGGTAAAACAGCTGGCTTAACACGCTTCACGAGTTTAGCCTCAAAGACTGCTTAGCCTACGCTACCACTAGGGCAGCTAGTCCGAAAAGGTTGACTTACAACCACACCATAAGGGTTGCTTGGCATGGTACAAGGTGGTCACTTTAACTAGTGAACATCATATACCAGGCCAACTTCTCACATTGGTGAGCAGCGGTTGGATTTGAGCTTGCTGTGTTTTACCATTGTAATCTCTTGGTTACCAATTGAAAGATCACATAGGTACCTGTAGGTACATATAAAACAAGATTAGATATACTTAAGTTCTACTGAACTTAGTTGTTGTAGAGCAAAGGGAGTAGCACACCCTGACTACAACTACTAGATAGGTTTAGTAGGTAAACCCAAGTGTAGGTAGATTGCAACACATCCACCCACACTTAAGAGCAATGGCTGGGGCAGAGGGGTCCACTGTACCCATCTCTGTTGAGAGTGACCCCCAGAGGGCACCATCCATCTTTGTTACCCTTAATCAAAATGAGCTCAGGCAGTTGGCAAATATCAGGGGCCTTAAACAGCCCAAGAATCCTACTTCTGCTGAACTCAGAGAGCTTTTACAGGCTGATGAAGATCAGAAAGCTCTCAGGAAAGCCTCCCAGTTAGGCCCCTTAGGGACAGGAACAGGAGGCCCCCCTTCTGAAGATGCTACTGAAGTACCCCTTTCCAATAGCCATCCCTTAGATGAGAATCATACTACAGAGGAGGAAAGTGGTGAGGATACAGAAAGTAGTGAGGATGAAGGGAGAACTAGCCCAGTGCCAAGTGTTATACTTGACCCAGCTAAACTAAGGCTATTGGGGACTGACAATGGGAACACCCCATTGGATCTCCCCAGTGGACTTAACCAGGGGCTTGGGAGACAAAGGAATCACTCAGGTGACTCTAATGCTTCTCATGCCTCTAGAGGCTCTCAAGGTCACTCCAGGAGAAGGATGACCACCCCTCAGAGGAGGGAACATGAGGCCAGAATGCAGGAAGCCCAGCTGAGGATCAGGAAGCAGGAGCTAGAGGTAGCCCTGATGGAAGAGAAACTGAACAAGGCTAGGCAACCTAAAGAGAGTGGGTCTATACCCACTGGTGGCAGCATTGTCCCTAGGGACAAAGATAGGGTCTTTGATAATAGGAACCTGTCTAAGGTTGTGCCCCCCTACAAAAGTGGGGATGACATCCACAAATGGATGACTGCTCTTGAGAGAGCCTGCAAAGTGCAGCAGGTTCCTGAAGACCAGTGGGCAGCAATCCTCTGGCTCTCCTTTGAAGGAAGAGGCAGAGACAGACTCCTCACTGTTAGGGAGGAGGATGTCAGAAATTACAGAGTCCTGAAGAGTGTCCTAGTTGATGGGTTAGGCTTAACCACTGAACAGTACAGGTTAATGTTCAGAGACACCCAGAAGACACAGACTCAGGACTGGTCTGAATACATTGAATGTGCCACTAAGGCTTTGGAGGGTTGGTTGCTAGGAAGTAAGGTATCTGATTATACAGGATTGTACAATTTGATGATGAGAGAACATATTTTAAATAACTGTCAAAACCAGCAACTGCATCAACACTTGGTTGACTCTGATCTGACCTCTCCCCAAGAATTGGGAAAGAAGGCAGACAAATGGGTCAGAACCAGGGTTAAGCAAAAGAACCAGAACCAGGGCCAAGGGGGTGATCAGAAGAAAACAGACCAAAAGGGTGGAGATCAGAAATCTAAAGACCAGAAGTCTTCAACAGGGCCCCAAACTACTGCTAAGGAGGGTGGGTCCCAACAACAATCCAAGGGAAAGAAGAAAGAAGGTCAAAAGAAACCCTGGTGCAATCATTGCAAGAATACAACTCACTGGACTAGTGATTGTAAGAAGGGTGGAGCCCCCAACACTGTTGCCCCTAAGGCACCTGCTCCCAGTACTACTGTTAGCAGTGTTGGTCCCCAGACAAAGGGTGTAGTGGGAATCACTATGGGAACTGAAGGAGATTCTGACTTAGACAGAACCCTGACACAGGCAGTCTTGATCTGTGATGGGGACATTGATTTGTCCCTGACTGTGAGCCCCAGTAACCTGGGCAAGTACAGACAGACTCCTTTAATTAATGAAAAAGTGGCTCAAGCCTACAGGGACACATGTGCCAGTGTCACTATGGTGACACCAGGCTTTGTGGACCCTGGACAGTACATACCAGGTGAGAATTACCTGGTGACCAATGCCAGCAATGCCACTGTTTCACACAGTGTGGCAGTTGTTAACTTCTCATGGGGAGGGGTAACTGGCCTCAAAAGGGTTGTGGTTAGTGCAGACCTCCCAGTAGAATGTTTGTTGGGCAATGACCTAGAGAGTTCTCTATGGTCTGAAGTGGAGTGCAGGACACATGCAGAGATGTTAGGTATATCACCACATGTCCTTGCTGTGACCAGGCCACAGGCTGAAAAGTGCCTTACTGAACCTCAGGTCTTGGATCCTGGAACAATGGACCAAGCACCTACCAAGAAGAAGAACAGGAGGGTCAAGGCTGTGCCTTCCCCCCTGCCTCAGAGTGATGATCAACCTTCCCAGGAAGCTGATCTAGAGAACCCTGAAGGAACTGTCCCTGAAGAGCTTGAACCTGATCAGGTTGAGTTTCTGGGGACAGGGGGACCTTCAAGGGCTGACTTGAGGCAGGCTCAGTTATCCTGTCCCTCTCTTGAACCCCTCAGACAGCTGGCTGCTGCTGAGGCTGCTGGGAATGCTCAAGGTACCCATAAAGTGTATTGGGATGAAGGGCTCCTTAATTCAGAGGCTAGAGACCCCAAGCCTGGTGCAACCAGGAGGTTGGTTATACCTCTGCAATTTAGGGGCTTCCTTCTTACCTTGGCCCATGATATTCGTTTAGCAGGACACTTAGGCCAGAACAAGACTTGGGACAGGCTTGTCCCTCACTTTCACTAGCCTCACATGAATGAAGATACCAAGGAGTTTTGTCGCTCCTGTGTGACCTGCCAAGCCAGTGGCAAATCAGGTGGCACAACAAAGGCCCCCCTAATACCACTACCTGTGGTGCTGGTCCCCTTTGAAAGAGTGGGAATAGATATAGTGGGTCCCATGGATCCTCCCACTGCATCTGGGCACAGATTTATACTGGTGGTAGTGGATCATGCCACCAGGTATCCAGAGGCAATTCCCCTTAGGACCACTACAGCACCTGTTGTGGCCAGGGCCCTGCTGGGAGTATTCTCCAGAGTGGGGTTTCCTAAGGAGG
The DNA here is from genome assembly GCF_964204655.1 of Triturus cristatus. Classification (NCBI taxonomy): domain Eukaryota; kingdom Metazoa; phylum Chordata; class Amphibia; order Caudata; family Salamandridae; genus Triturus; species Triturus cristatus. The sequence continues at coordinate 1,087,355,074 of NC_140593.1, forward strand.
TAGTTTCTGACAGAGGTACCAACTTCATGTCAGGATACTTGACAGCTATGTGGAAGGAATGTGGTGTCAACTACAAGTTCACCACCCCTTATCACCCACAATGCAATGGGCTTGTTGAGAGATTCAACAAGACCCTAAAGGGTATGATCAAAGGATTACCTGAAAAGCTCAGGCGAAGATGGGACATCCTTCGACCCTGCCTTCTGTTTGCTTACAGAGAGGTCCCACAAAAGGGGGTTGGCTACAGCCCCTTTGAATTGTTGTTTGGGCACCCTGTAAGAGGCCCACTGTGTTTAGTGAAGGAAGGATGGGAGTTACCTCTCAAAAAGCCTAAACAAGACATAGTGGACTATGTACTTGGTCTCCGCTCCAGGATGGCTGAGTATATGGAGAAGGCATCCAAAAACCTTGAGGCAAGCCAGGCCTTACAGAAAGCTTGGCATGACCAAAAGGCTGTCTTGGTTGAGTTTCAGCCAGGACAGAAGGTATGGGTGTTGGAGCCAGTGGCCCCAGCAGCACTCCAAGACAAATGGTCTGGACCCCATACAATCCTGGAAAAGAAGGGAGAGGTTACCTACTTGGTGGACCTAGGAACTCCCAGGAGTCCCCACAGGGTACTCCATGTTAACAGGTTAAAAGCATATGTTGACAGGGCAGACATGGGCTTGCTCATGGCTACAGATGAGGGACAGGAGGAAGAAAGTGACCCTCTCCCAGACCTGTTGTCTCAGAACCCTGAAGATGGCTCAGTTGAAGGAGTGACCCTTGGAGGCAACCTCACTGCCCATCAGCAGACTGAATGTAGACAAGTTCTACAATCATTTCAACATCTGTTTTTCCTAATACCTAGCCAAACTGACTGGTGTACCCATGTGGTGGACACTGGTGACAGTCTGCCTGTAAAGAACAAGCTTTACAGACAACCTGACCACGTCAGGGACTGTATAAAGGCTGAGGTACATAAAATGCTGGAATTAGGTGTCATTGAACCCTCAGAGAGCCCCTGGGCTAGCCCAGTGGTTCTGGTCCCCAAACCTCACACCAAAGATGGCAAGAGAGAGATGAGGTTCTGTGTGGATTACAGAGGTCTCAATGCTGTCACCAGGACAGATGCACACCCTATTCCAAGGGCAGATGAGCTCATAGACAAACTAGCTTCTGCTAAGTTTTTGAGCACATTTGACTTGACAGCTGGCTATTGGCAAATCAGATTAGCTGAGGAGTCTAAGGCCAAAACAGCATTCTCAACCCCAGGTGGGCACTACCAATTTGTGGTGATGCCCTTTGGTCTGAAGAATGCACCTGCCACCTTCCAAAGGTTGGTGAATCAAGTCCTTACTGGGTTGGATGACTTTTGCGCAGCATATCTTGATGACATTGCTGTCTTTAGCTCCACCTGGGAGGATCACCTGATCCACCTGAAGAAGGCTCTTGAGGCTCTGCAAAGGGCAGGCCTCACTATCAAGGCCACTAAGTGCCAGATAGGGCAGAGTAAGGTTGTGTATTTGGGCCACCTTGTAGGTGGAGGCCAAGTTCAACCACTGGAGAGTAAGATACAATCCATCAAGGACTGGTCTCCTCCAACCACCCAGACTCAAGTTCGAGCTTTCTTGGGCTTGACTGGGTACTACAGGAAGTTTGTTAAGAACTATGGGTCCATTGTGACTCCTCTTAATGATCTGACATCCAAGAAGATGCCCAAAAAGGTTCAGTGGACAGTAAGCTGTCAAAAGGCATTTGATGACCTGAAGGAGGCCATGTGCTCTGCACCTATCCTGAAAAGTCCTGACTACTCCAAAGAGTTTATTGTCCAAACAGATGCTTCTGAGTTGGGTGTGGGAGCTGTGCTGTCACAAAGTAATGTAGATGGTCAAGACCAACCCATTGCTTTTATTAGCAGAAGGTTGACCCCCAGAGAGAAGAATTGGTCAGCTATTGAGAGGGAGGCCTTTGCTGTGGTGTGGGCCCTGAAGAAGCTGAGGCCATACTTGTTTGGCACTCACTTCAAGATTCAGACCGACCATAAGCCCCTCTTGTGGCTAAATCAGATGAAGGGTGAAAACCCCAAACTGCTTAGGTGGTCCATTTCCCTACAGGGGATGGACTTTACAGTGGAGCACCGGCCAGGTACTGACCATGGGAATGCAGATGGTCTCTCCAGGTACTTCCACTTAGGACATGAAGACGAGACTGGTCAAGGCTAGTTTAATGTCCCTGCGTTTGGGGGGGGTTGTGTAGGAGAGTAGGGTCTGCTATCCTATGGTCACCCCCAATTTTTGCTTTTTGCTTCACTGGTTTTTGACATATTGAGGCTGTGGGCCTGCCAATCAGACCCCCAGCCTGCTGTTCTCTCTACTAAATTTACACTATGCACCCTAGGTGCATAACCAATTGGAAGAGGATCACCCTGTGAGCCCCTGTACCAGTGTACACTAGGTACCCAGGGCATTGGTGTATCCAAGGCCTGCCAGGGGCTGAAGCATGTATTATGCCACCCCAGGCTTGGCCTAACAAATTTGACACAACTGGCTGATCACTCAGCTGGGGTAAGTTGGTGTAACCACCTCTTACTTAGATGTAGTATACCTATACCTAACCTTAAATGGGACACATGTTAACCTATAAGTCACTCCTATGGCAGGCCTTAACAATCCTGAAGGCAGAGTGCTTGGTTCCATGTGAGATAGTGCTCTGGCATGAGCTGAGCCTGTCTGCAGTGGTCGGAACAACTTCCTTCTACTGTTTCCAGATATCGTCATACCATATACTCTTAAGTGCATTATGAACCTCGCGGTTAAATGCTATCTTTGGTTTGGCTTTATCAAAACATGTCGAGTAAGGTGTCATACGAATTGGAATACTAACCCCTCGCCAATTCTGGCGACGGGGTTAGCATTCCACCCTTCTAGAGGGACACGACATGTACAGTACCTGAAACCCGGGTAAAATCAGACATAGCCTCAGCTCCACAAAATGGATGCTGCCACCACAGACACAAGTCTGCCCTCCTGCTGCTGGGAGTCCTGCCAGCTTGGGAGGTGTGGACAAAGGGTTTCCTGCCAGGGGAGGTGCGTGCACCACCCCAGACAGGATTTTGTGTATTGGTCAGGTAGGGCTTGAAAGAAACCAGACATGCCTGAGGCTCACAAGGAGCCTCGGTGCATATGCCAATTCAAACCGGTCCTGGGGCACACCAGCCCTGGACCTGGGGCGAGCTGGACAAAGGATTGGGGGTGTAACCACCCCCCTTCCTGGTCCCACTCTTAGGGAGGGACCTAGCAGGTAGTCCGGCCCCTAGAATCCGCTTAAAGGTAGGAGCTGTGTCCTAAAGACTTCAGACATCCTGGAATCAACTTGAAACTAAGAAGAAGACGGGAACTTCGACATTCTGCTGCACAGAAGACTGAAGGAAATCTCCCCTGTGGTCAGGGAGTGACCACCTTGCTAAACGCAAGCACCATCCAGCGAGTCAACGTCTGCTTTGCCGCCGCCTCCCGCCGGAGCCCGAGCCCAGAGACTGACAAGACCTGGACCTCCAGACCTCTCACCGCCCGATCCTCAGTCCCTGAAAAGAGGAGACCCGTGGAGGCACCGAGACACGTGGAGCCAGCCATCTTGAAACGACCACGACAAGCTGCAAGCGCAACAACCGAGGCTCCCTCCAAGTTGTGCTTTGGGATCTGAGAAGCCCAACCCTCGAGCAGCATCTGCACCAAAGGTGAGCCCTCCAGCATCTCCACGATCTGCGTGGGGCCCTTCTCCATTTTGCCACTCGACGCGCCTAACCGGTTGTTGGCCCGCTGGCTAGTGGCCATCTTGGCGATGAACTTCAAGAAATACACCGCTGGTCTGGTTGCTCCAGACTGGCCCTTGCTCCCCTCCAAAGGAGCAATCCCTCTGACCTTGCTGGTCAGAACCATCAGCTTATTTCGTTTTCCACAACAATTGCTTTTGCCAAGGCTTGTTTGCTTCGATCAAGTCGCCGACACCGCCGACAGCGAGAGCCTGCGTGGGACAGCTCGTGAACCGACTCCTGGACGTCGTCGACCTTCAGGGACCACGTGGCTGCAGAGACAAGCTGCACCTTTCTTCCTGTTTGCACCCGCCATCGCCTGGTACCCACCTGGTGCCACGTTGGTCACTGGCTAGTGACTGTGAACACTGTCCCCTCTGCTTACAGGTCTTCTACAACTCCGATCCACCCTTGGATCCACCGCATCTCTTCCGGACCGACCGCCTGCAGCATCTTTGTCCACAGGCTCCACTGAACAGATAGAAGAAACCCGACGCACTTCGAGACCTATGCACCCGCTTCCTGTGGGTGAGGTAAAGCTGGCACTCCGGTGCCCAAGTATAGAGTATCATCTCTAGTGTCTGTGTTTCCAACCTTGAGTTCATAGTCCATCCGGAAGATCCTTTTTGCAGTAACTTTGTACTTTTTACGCACCCATTGAAAACCTATGGGAGCACGCGTGTGACTATTTGCTCTGCACACGCCACCCGTGGACCTCCTGGTCACTAACTGAAGTTAGCTCCTTGTAGGCCCAGCGATTCTAGAGGCCCTAGGCCTTTTCCCTTTTCTGTTCGTGGTACTTATACCACTATTTTAGTATATGGTTTGAGCGGCCACCAGGGCCTATCCATATAAAGTGCAACTTCTGTGTATTCTACTGTAATCTTGTTTGACGATTTGTGCTCCTGTGCTCATAAAGAGACTAGGGGCTACTTTGAGAAATAAATACATATATATTTTGAATATATATCTGTGTGGTGTCCTTTCATTGGTATAAAAGGGGGTTACATTTGGTAAAACAGCTGGCTTAACACGCTTCACGAGTTTAGCCTCAAAGACTGCTTAGCCTACGCTACCACTAGGGCAGCTAGTCCGAAAAGGTTGACTTACAACCACACCATAAGGGTTGCTTGGCATGGTACAAGGTGGTCACTTTAACTAGTGAACATCATATACCAGTCCAACTTCTCACATGGTCAGTGACCAACTGTCTTCTAAAATACCTGCCCTGTGGCTGCTGTCTTAGACATAGAGACAGATTCCAAGGTAATAGGTTGGGATAACCTCTCCAAAGAGTTGGGAAAAATCAACCCTGGACTTCTATTTATAAAATGCATTCAAGTTCTAAACTTTGCCCCTGTGGCCAGGGGCAGCATGGGTATGATAGTATCTGAAAGCTGGATCTTACACAGAGCACTAGAGAATGATGACCATTGGCCCTCCTCTTTTTTAACATCACTATTGAGCCCCTCACAGATTTATTGCTTACAGACCTACTGGAGAGGGAAATTGAGATCAGGAATACGATATATGGTGTCTCAGTGAACACAGATCAGTCATGAATTTATCTGAGCCATAGGTTTCAGTAGAAAATATGCAAGGGGCACTATGCAGATTTGTGGAGAACTCAGACCTACTTATAAATGATGCTAAGTCAAGAATACCCCTTGAAGAATTTGAACATTTTAAGTACTTCGGAATCTGCATGACTACCACTGATGGTGACATGCTTGAATTGAATATATTGTATTGCACTGTATTGTAATTGCATTTATATTGCGCTTACTATCCATGACTAGGCGTTGAAGTGCTTTACGCAGGGTAGCACGCTGCTCTGGAACCCAAAGTTAGTGTTTATTAGTTATTGTTGGTTATTGTGATTCGTATTGTGTGCTCAAGCAAGCATTTCCATGCATTCACCTCAATTTCTTTGTACCAAATAAAATTAATAGGAGCTAGGTGTCATAATTATTGGGAAAGGCAGATACGTGAGTTCATGCTGTTGTTTGGTGGGGTTAATAGTTGAGGTAGAGAAGATGAGCTCGTGACAGGTTGCAGAAGTATCACTTTCCAAAAAAGGAGAGGTTATGATCTTCAAAATGAGTTGGGGGCAATTTGCACGAATACATTATTAAAGATTAAGCAAACATGCACGTGATTTAGAGATGGCTGTGCTCAGGCAGAATAGGCATGCAGAGAATGGAAAAGAGAGGAAGAGCCATTTAAAAGTAAAAAAGGATAGGTGACCATCAGAAGTTTTTAGTAAAGATCAGTTTCTCATGCGGGATTTCAGGAATATAGAGGACGTTTATTGAGATAGCTTGCACTGTGAGGTTACAAGACTGAAGAAAGAAACATTATTTGCATGTGGAGATAGTGCTCCCACCTCGCCGCCAAAACATGGAACACCCTCCCACTGAGCCTACGACAAACCCAAGACCTGCTGACCTTCAGGAGAACACTCAAGACCTTGCTGTTCGATCAGTAGCGCCCCCGCGCTTTGAGACCCTCGCGGGTATGTAGTGCGCTTTACAAATGACTGATTGATTGATTGCTATATTGCGCTAAATTAGAGCGAACAAACTGTCCACTGCTAGGTTACCACTAGACCATCACTTCAGAAAGCAGAGCTGATCAGCTCACGAGATAGATGCATAAAGAAATAACTCGGATCCAAACACTGAAAGGAGATTCTGCAAATGCATCATTTGATTTCTACTGATGTTCAGCCTCACATTTTGCTCACTGTATTAATTATAAAGCACAGTGGGATCCATTTAGGACGCCTCTGATTTGACATGGCACAAGGCGGAGGGTGAGATCAGCTTCCTCAGACAGTGGAAGTGTATTTCCTGCATTGCGGCTGATGGTGGGGATCCAGACAATGAGGGGAAGTGTTTGGTGAAAGATTTACATTTACAAAATCAATGAAGACTTTTAGCAAGAGGCTGCTGGTTAGACTTCCTGAAGCACTGATCTTTGATAGATTGTTGTGGGTGCCCTGCAACGTGAAGGGGACTCTTTAGGTGAGGCCCAGTATTTAGTCTTTCTTGATCATGCTTTCAGATTGGCTAATTATAAGGAATTGCAAAAACTTCATAACCTCTTTGTGCCTCTTTTGTGAGTGCTCCAGGATGACGCCTACCTGCTTTGTGGAGTATCTTTAGAGAAAGGCTGTGTTTAGAGATCAGGCAGCCAAGAACATTTGAAAGGAGGACCATCCTAAAACAGTTCTGTAACATATAACATTTAGAAACATCTATCAGTGGAAATAAAGAAAAGAACATTTTATTTTCTGTTATGAGAGGTTATTTTTTGAGTGCATCTGAAGTGGTAACTAATCTACGTTATATGATGTGTAACAGCAAGAGACAGTAAATCCTGGCCCTGGTCAGTGCAGGAGAATGTGGGAAAATGTACAAAAGATCCCTAATAACGAAAGGAGAAATTTCAATTTAGCAAATCCCTCTGGGATGCCACTAGCCACTTTTGGGTTACTGCCAGCCGTGTCAACATTTAAGTAATGTTATTTCATGAAATATTTTTATTTTTCTGAAAAAAAACTTTAGCGCTGCTTTCCTAAGCAGTACCCCAGTCCCACCATAAGCAAGACCTAGCAGAACTCGATGTGATGTGATGCATTCTCAGGTCACAAGTGAGGAAAAAGCAGGAACTGTAACATTGTTGGCCGAGGGATATTACATTAAGCGTCCCAGGCTTCTGCCGTATAAATAAAAGGGCGGGGCTGCAGAGTTCCAGTTCCGCACCAGACGACCATGAGTGTGCCGGCTATGTTATTTAGCTGCACAGCCCACACCACGCACAGCGCCGTAGAGCGGCCTAGTCATGGGGTTGGCCCGGGAGACAGTACAATGGGTAATGAGGCCGGTCTCTCCCACCCTCGCATCGCCGGCCTACAGTGCCGGGCCATGCTGCAGTCGGCTACGCGCCCTCTCTCACCAGTGCGAGCCTTCAGACATCCGCAGAGTGCGGTGCTGCCCCGCCCCGCCCTCCTGCCTCACGTGGATCAGCTCGATGGTGACCTACTGGTCTACTCTACAGCCAGGCCAATCGCTGCACCACGTTCTATTCGAGCACAATTTTGGACTCACTGCCCAGGAGCTCCACGCCGGGCTCCTGTCTGGGTACTCCCAATCACCTTTTCAGCTGCACCATGCGGTGGGCTGGGTAATGCTGGAAGTGAGGCCTACATCTAGGGCACTCGCTGCTGAGAGTGGATGACCTTCGCGCCTTGTGTCTTTCTGGCTTCATCTCATATATTCTGGCAGCAGGCAATTTGGGTCCATTTAGTCCTGGCCTAGTCTATGTCACCGCCACACCTGCTACTGGCCCATATAGACTGCACACCCCCACTCTGACCACCTGGGCCTCAGTCAAGGTGGACACTACGGCTAAATGGCCCGTCCCCATCATCTGTTCAGGCAAGTGCTTCCTCCGAATAAGTTGTTGTCTCAACATCCTGTTGCCCTACTCAATTGGGTGGCCACACCTATGGCCTCCGTACCCACCATCAAGCCTTTCATTGTGTCTGTTGCCCCACTGTCACAAGCTGCAAAGTTGGCAACCTGGATTGATTGCTTTTGGACTCACTGCCCAGGAGCTCCACGCCGGGCTCCTGTCTGGGTACTCCCAATCACCTTTTCAGCTGCACCATGCGGTGGGCTGGGTAATGCTGGAAGTGAGGCCTACATCTAGGGCACTCGCTGCTGAGAGTGGATGACCTTCGCGCCTTGTGTCTTTCTGGCTTCATCTCATATATTCTGGCAGCAGGCAATTTGGGTCCATTTAGTCCTGGCCTAGTCTATGTCACCGCCACACCTGCTACTGGCCCATATAGACTGCACACCCCCACTCTGACCACCTGGGCCTCAGTCAAGGTGGACACTACGGCTAAATGGCCCGTCCCCATCATCTGTTCAGGCAAGTGCTTCCTCCGAATAAGTTGTTGTCTCAACATCCTGTTGCCCTACTCAATTGGGTGGCCACACCTATGGCCTCCGTACCCACCATCAAGCCTTTCATTGTGTCTGTTGCCCCACTGTCACAAGCTGCAAAGTTGGCAACCTGGATTGATTGCTTTGAAATATATTTCACAGCTGTGGAGCTGGAAGCTGATAGACGCCAGCCTATGCTCCTTCACCTGGGCGGGGCCACCATTCACAAACTGTCCATGCAAGGCAGACAAAGCAGGCCCTCCCTACATATATGGCACGCTCAAAGCTGCATTGTTGGCCTATTTTGAACCTTTGGCGAACCCAGATTACGTGAGCTTACTCTTTCGCCAAGTTCGCCAATCGCCAGAAGAGCCAGTGGGTGAATTTCATGCCAAAGTTCAGAAGCTGGCTAACATGAACACTGTGCTCGTCGTGTAGGATAAAATCCAAGCCCAGTTCATTTGGGGCTGGTCTTCTGCCAAGCTACGAGATCAGATACTCCAGGTCCCACGCATGACCATGGCGGACATCCTCACTTTGGCGCTGACTAAAGGACCTGTCCAAGTCACAGGCAGCCCACATGGAGGCTACACATGAGTGCCATCAAGATGGAACTAGTAAACCATGTTGCCAGAGCTATTCCACCCTGAGGAAAACATGACCATGAAAAGATGCCTCAAACGAACTGTTCATGCTGGTGGTGTGGCTGTGCCATCCCACATTCAGGGTAATGCCCGGTGAAAGGGAGAAAATATTCCACGTGTGGGAAGATGACCCACTATGCTAAGGTCTGCTGCTCGACACCTCAGCCAAAAGGGCCCAAGAAGAAAATGACCAACTGCTTGGAAATCAGTGCTTGCAGACGAAAATGACAAGGATGACAATGCATTAGAAAGGACAGCGCACATTATACATGCCGTGGAGCCAACTCTCGGGCGTGCCGGTCATGTCCCCCGCTGCCAGGTCACAATAGAAGGACAACCACTAAGGGCTCTCGTGGACATAGGGCTGTCGAACAATATATTACCTTTAGCTCTTCATCTAAAGATGTCGTCTCCACCAACGCTTCGCTCACCTCCACCAAAGTGTAAGCTTTTAGTACCACCACATGCCTCTTACTTGAAGGTGCATTTACCACCATGATCAGTCACCAAGGATAGTCCAGAAAAACAAAGGTGTATGTCACCAGAGGCAGATGTGACATACTTATCAGCTGCCACATGGCAGAACGCCTAGGGTTAATCCAATTCGCTCTCTGGATCCATGCATGGGCTGTAGACTATTTCCTCAGTGAGTTAGAATGGTCTGCCTGCACATCAATCAGTCAGTCCCATCCGTCGCCCTGCGTCACCGCAGATTGGCGTTCCACCTTCAGCCAAAGGTAGAGGCATAGCTACAGAAGCTAGAGGCACCAGACATAAATAAGAGAGTGGAGGGACCCACATCCTGGATCTCACCTATCATGGTGGCACATAAGCCAAAGCAGCCTGGAGAGGTATGAATATGAGGATTCTGAACATAGCCATAAGGAGATAGAGACACATAACGTGATTGTGGACAACATTGTAGGAGAACTGTCAGGCTCCCGCTGGTTTTCAAATATGGACCTGAGGTCCGGCTACCACCAGATTCTCCTAGCACCTGATTCCTGGCATGTGATATCCCCCCGGGATATCTGATTCAGCATCTAGATAGAACCAGTAGCAAAGGCGGCGGGATTGCAATAATCTATAAAGATCACTTTCTCTGCCGTCTTCTGGACAGCCCCCTCCTCGACTGCGAAAACGCCCACTTCATCATTGAATTTACCCCCCTGCTCTCCTTTTCCGGCATCCTCATTTACCGCCCCCCCGGAGCCCAAGGCCTTTTCCGCACATCCCTACTAGAATCTGTCTTCTCCCTTGCTAGTACCTCACCCAATTTCAACCTTCTTGGAGATTTCAATCTCCATTTCGAGAACCCGTCAGCCATCACAGCCGACGATCTCATACAAGAGCTAGCAGCATACCAGCTCCATCTCAAAACCCATCAGGCAACACACATCAAAGGCCACCTTCTTGACCCAATTTTCTCCAACGTAACTCAACTAGAATGCAGGACTCCCACCCCTTTCCCTTGGTCAGACCATTTTCTAATTCCGTTCTCTTGGCACCCAACCATCACAACTACACCTCAACCACTACCTCGTACCCAAGCTCATCCCTGGCCAATACTAAATATAGAAGAATGGACGCGTGCACTTAAGGCATCCGAACCCTGCCATGACCCCGACCCCTTAGTCGCAAATAAAAAATTCTCCTCATGGATCGAAAGTACGCTTGATCTAGTTTTACCAAAAAAAACCATTCAAAAGAAATCTGGACCAAATAAACTCCCCTGGTACACCCCAGAACTTCGGAAGCTAAAACAACACTGCAAAAAACTTGAAAGAGCGTGGAGGAAAGACTATACTGTCGAAAAAAAAAACATATACAGATCCTCCATCTCCTCTTATAAAACAGCAATAAAATCATCCCAGGCCGCATATTACGAGGGAAAAATCCTCTCCTCATCTAACTCTTCTAGAGAAACCTTCCAAATCATACAAAAACTGCTGAAAGTACCTGAGCCCCCCCCTCCCCCGGATCCATCCGGCCAGCGCTGTGATGAATTAGCAGAATTTTTCAACACCAAAATTCAAAAAATTCTCAAACATCTCCCACTCAACATCAACGAACCGCAATATACACCTCACACACCAACCTCGCAGGTGGCTCCCCATAACCTGGAATTCTTCAAACCACTCACAGAAGATCTACTTCCCCCCATCCTAGACTCCATAAAGAGTGGCTCCCCGCTCGACGCCGCCCCACTTAACATCTTGAAGTTAGTAACACCAACTATCACCCTTCCCATCACAAAACTAATCAACGCCTCTTTATCACAGGGCCTGGTCCCAAAAGACTGGAAAAAAGCCATGGTGAAAGCATTATTAAAAAAAAACCATCTTGATCCCACAGAGTTGGCTAACTACCGCCCCATCTCCCTACTCCCAGGAGTTAGCAAGGTGGCAGCGAAATATGTCAATCATCTGCTCTCCGCTCACCTCGAATCCACAGGAAAGCTTCACCCCTCCCAAACTGGCTTCCGCCCCGGCCAGGGCACAGAAACCGCGCTTATAGCTGTAGTGGAAGAAGCCAGAAAGATCTTAGACTCCGGAGGATCCACAGCCATTATCCTGTTGGACCTAAGTGCAGCCTTCGACACGGTGAACCACTCTACATTGGTTCATCGTCTTGAAAAAACAGGAGTAACTGGCACGGCCCTGGCTTGGCTGAAGTCCTTTCTGGAGGAAAGAACCTTCCAAGTATTCGAAGGTAACACGAGATCCCAATCAGTACCGCTCCAATGTGGGGTTCCCCAGGGCTCGTCCCTAAGCCCCACACTCTTTAATGTATATATGTCCCCCCTGGCTGAGATAGTTTCCCCCTTCGGAGTCAAAATAGTTACTTACGCAGATGACACACAACTTATTGTAGCACTCAATCAGTCGGAGCACTCCTCGACGAAGCTGTGCACCTGCCTCAAAGAAGTAAATAGCTGGATGAGCTCATCACATCTTAAACTTAACGGCGAAAAGACGGAGCTCATGTTGTTAGGGAACCAACCATCCTTCACCCCCAACACACTATGGCCTTCCTGCATGGGCCCAGCACCCACGGCAAGAAAAGAAATAAAAAGCCTAGGCATCTGGCTCGATAACGAACTTACCTTCAAAACCCAGGGCAGAAAAACCGCTGCCACTTGCTACGGTCTCCTTCGCACCACACGCAAAATACTGCCCCTCCTTCCCCACCACTCAAAAAAACTTCTGATACAATCGCTTGTGCTCTCCCGGCTGGACTATGGCAATGCCTTGTACCTGGGTGCCCCCATATCAGTGATTGCCAGGCTTCAAATGGTCCAGAACTCGGCTGCAAGACTCCTCACTATTACAAGCAAACGCCTCTCTGCCAAGCCCGCCCTAAAAAATCTCCACTGGCTCCCAATACAGGAGAGAGTACACTTCAAAGCACTATGTATCACACATAAAATCATGCAGGGCAAGGGTCCCCCGATCATCAAGAACTTGATCAAACCCTATAAAGCCACCAGAAACCTTCGCTCAGATAATCTCTTCCTGACTGACACACCCAGAATCAAGAAAGCACGGACAGGCGGACGCCTCTTCTCATACAACGCCTCAAAGCTCTGGAACGCCCTCCCCCTATCTATCCGGAAAGAGCCCAATCATCTTACCTTTCGCAGGCACTTGAAAACCTGGCTATTCCCGTAACATCTTCCATCCTCTATCCACTCTCCGCAGCGCTGGGATGCTCCCGGGTAGCCATGCGCTATATAAAAGTCATTTTCATTTCATTTCATGTGACGACATTCTCCACCCACCAGGGCCGCAACTTCGGCAGACCCAGTGCTGCTGAAATGTTTGAGGACATTATCAGGAGAGTGTTTGCTGGCCTGCAGGGAGTTTTCAGTGTCAACAATAACATTCTTGTCCACACACCCACACTGGAGGAACACCTTCACAGACTGAGAGCAGTGTCCAAATGCCTCCAAAACTGCCAGCTCATCCTGCACAAAGAAATGTGAATTCCTCAAGGAAGATATTTGTTTCTTTGGTCAGCGTGTCTCTGCCAAGGGAGTTGCCCCTGTCCCTGCCAAAGTTCATGAGACCCAGTCAGCACTGGCGCTCACCAGCATCACTGGGGTAAGAAACCTCTTAGGCATGGTCTCCTATTGCGGCCGATTCATGCCGAACCTCACCCAACTCACTGCACTGCTGCAGGACCTCACTAAAGCGTTTACCTGCTGGCACTGGGGTGCCAAACAATAGCAATCTTTTCAGAACCCAAAGCAGGCTCTGTCACAAGACACCAAACTCGTCTACTTCGATCCAAACAAACACTGAACTGGCAGTAGATGCCAGCCCCATTGGCCAGGGGGGAGTTTTATCTCAAAAACAGCAATGCAGGGAATGGGTCCCCTTTGCCTAGGCCAGCCAAGCATTGACTCCGATGGAATATCTTTACTCCCATATCAAGAAGGAGGCCTTGCGATCCACTGTCGGCATTTCCACATCTATCTCTATGGCTACGCATTTATGGTTAGCACCGACCACAAACCACTGATAACGATATTCAAGGGTTCAACATCAAAACCCCGCTGCATATTCAGAAGTGCATACTACAGCAACAAGAATACCAATTCTCAGTGGAGTATGGACCTGGTGACCATAACCCAGCGGGCCCGCAGCTTACCACGACCCAGGAAGTAAAGGAAGCCACCGATGCAGAAGAGTATATCAGGATGATAGTGAATCTGTCGCGTTCAGTTCCCATCTCATTAGCAGACATCATCGAACCCACCGAAACAGATGACTACATACAACAGGCCATAGCAGCGTCCCAGGCAGGAAAATGGAATGCCGTCATCACCGACCTCAGCTGGAAAATGGCAGAAGCCCGAGAGACTTTGATGTTCCTGCACAATGTATGAGATGAGCTCACTGTCATGGCGGATGGGTGTCTGCTAAGAGGTCCTCAACTTGTCATACCAGCCAGCCTAGCATTCCAGATGGTGAACCTTGCCCACAGATCCCACCAAGGGATAGTTAAGACCAAAAGAAGGATGTGCAGCAATGTGTGGTTCCCCGGTCTAGAAGATAATGTTGAACATACAGTACAACAATGCCAAGCCACCGGAGCTCCAGATCCCCTGCCACCTGTCATCACTGAACAAATTCCAGAGGTTCCGTTCCACAGTGCCAGAGCTGATTTTGGCAGCCTCCCATTTGGCCAGTGTCTATGAGAAGTCATTGACAACTTCTCCAAGTATCCGGAGGTGGAGATAATGAGGGCCACCTCCGCAGAAGAGACAATTCCGAAGCTAGAAAAAATCATGACCACTCATGGCCTAATAAGGGAGCTCTGCACAGACAATGGACCCCCGTTCAGTGGCCAGGACCTCACCAGTAACCTCCTGTCTCAAAGAGCCAAGCACTGCAAAGCCATACCTTGCTGGCCTCAAGCTAACGAGAGGTCAAGAGGTTTATGAGGACTATCACCAAAACCATCTGTATAGCCCTGGCCGAGCAGCTAGACATTGAGAAGGCAACCTACACATTTCTGAGGGACTATCGCGTGACCCCTCCAAACCGCCACAGGGGTAGTGCCCAGTATTCTCTGTTTTGGATGGAGGGTCGAGGACACAAGTCTGCACCACCCGGTGTGGGAGTAGACCCTGGCTCCTAGCAGCCAAGTACCCTCCCTACAACAAGAATAAAATTGATGGGCGTCACTGCGCCAACGGGCCAAGACCCCAGATATCCACGCAGGGGAGTGAGTGCTAGCGAAGGACAGACATCCAGGGAGCAAGTTCAGACTCCTGTTCGAGCATCACACGTGCCGAGTTATGAGTGTCCAAGTGGCCATGGTGACAGCGACGAGAGACCAAGAAACATTTACCCGAAACGAATCCTGTTTCAAACAGTACCATATGTGCCCCGAGGACTACCCCCACATGGTAACTCCCTTCCTGTGAATGGCCACCCGCCAGGAAACTCGGATGGCCAAGATGAAGTAACCAACCCATACAGCCTCTGTCTGGAATGTCCCGAAGACACCCAGCGATCCACAGCGGATCCCGAACTAGACACCAACGGCCTGTTGCAGGTGGAGGGGGACACAGGGAGGTGCGCCCCATGCAGGATGGGCTTGAACGCGGCCTGCACAGTACAACCTACGACGAAACACCACTCCGTCCCAGCACTTTCAAAACTATGTGATAGACTTGTAAGACTGGAGACTTGCAGGGCAGGACTGAGAACCAAAACCGGCCCTGACAAAGTGCTTGGCCGCCCCCCCCCCCCGATTGCCTGTAACAAAAACGGCCCCCAGGGGCCCCAAAACGACCCCCACCCGTGCGGCGCACCGGGGGTTGCCCGGTGCCCGCTACGGCCAGTCCGGCCCTGGAGACTTGGCCCCAGCAGCTTCTGTCCGAGACGGCCCCTTTTCTTTAGCCTGAATGAGCAATTCTTGTTTTCCGCTGCTGTTGTCGCTCTGTCCCCTCCAGGGATAATGTAAATATTTAAAGCGTTCAATTCAAGTGTCCTGTTTTTATCTGTTTTTTTGTTTCTATTGGGATAGGAGGAATGTAACATTGTTGGCCGAGGGGTGTTGTATTAAGCACCCCCGGCCTCAGGAGATGTGTTGGACTGCTCTGGGGTCATTGGAACCCACAGTATAAATAAAGGGGCGGGCCGTACAGTTCCAGTCCTGCACCTGCCGCGTTATTTAGCTGCACGGCCCGCACCGTGCACAGCACCATAGAGTGGCCTAGCCATGAGGCCGGCCCTAAGGGAACAGAAGAGGCACCTAAAGCAACCGGTGGTTCAATGGCACATAAACAAAATGCACTGTAAAGCAGGCATGGAGTGGCAGGAATTTCACATTATGGATCATGTGCAGAGAGCAGGCCCCAACATTCAACAAAGCAGTCTTAGCATGCTGCGTGAGAACACATGAGAATAAAGTGTGCACGCACATTCGTATGCTACCACAAGGCTAGTGAACGTCAAGATACTGAACATAAATCCACTCAACATATGTTTCTTGAGTCAGTGGTAGACTAAAAAAACACATGTTTCTTGAACAAATATGTCCACTGACTGTGAGTCTACTAAACAACACATATATTCCATTTAACATGCATTAATAAAACGTGTACCATATGCCAAGAATGTACCACTAGAAACGTATCTACAGGGTACACATTTACTGTGTATGTTCTGTGCATGTATGTAATAGGCACATATATTTTGCATGCATGCACTAATTATATGTAAAGTGAACAACTATGCATCTGTGTATTAAACATGTGAATACTTTCAATGCATGTTTGTGTGTATTTAGTATGAATGTGCACCTGCTTGCTGTGCATTTTATTTCTTTACTATTTCGTTTGTACCCTTGTTGGATGAACGGGCACATACAGGTGGTTTCTATTAAACTATCTTGCGTGCATTTATTGAACATATATGTTGGGGGTGCTTATTTTATGCATGCACGTTCTAAACAATGTGGAGCTGAATAGTACTGGGAATGTATAAAAAATGCAACTGTTGAATTCAAGTTTATGGAACATGTATTGCACACAAGATGTAACTATTTAAAACGTTGCTTCCGACATACTCCACATTGGTGTCCATATATACCAACATCACGTGACAACCTGGTCGCACCTACCTGCTATGATGGCAGGTGATTTCTGCACCCCGTCTGCTAATACCCAGATCTGCAAAGGGAGGCTATCCCTGGGCAGCTTGTAGCCGGCTCGGAGCCTAACGTGCCCTCTGGGACCATTTAAGTAGAACTCCCTCTGTTTCAGGTTGCCCGGTGGTGGTCTGGAGCGGCATGGCTGTGCCAGTGCTCAGGGCCTCCGGTGGAACGACAGGCCCTGGGCAGGCTGGTGAAACAAGCAACCAGCGTAAAGTAAAAGTAGAACTGGATTCTCCAAGCTCTGTATAACCAGTAATGTCAGGCAAAATGATGCATGTGTCACTCAAATAGTAGCCTGTTAGTTCTGCCAGTGAAACCCTCCAATAGCAGCGCTTGAAGATGCCAGTCCCCTACTAGATCTCTGGTAAGTTTCCTGAGGGAAGAGACTCCCAGTATTGGAAAACACTAGCACAATAGTCGCAGGAGATGCCCTTCTATGTGGCATCAAAGTGAAGAAGATGACTTGACGTCCATAACCCTCAGAGTTACTGACAGAGACGAGGACTCTGTTGTAACCTGTGGTTGTTGCATTGCATCCTCCATGGTTCCCAGTTGCCTGCTGCTCAGCCAGTGTGAGTGTGATGTCATGGAATGTTGGTGAGCGCCTGGTTGGTTTCAATGTTAGTTAGAGAGAGGGCTGATCCGCAAGGATGCAGCTCATGGTCGAGTTATTTCTATAGAACCTGTAACTTGTAACTTAAGTGATTCCTCTACAATACATCTACATCTTATAATCTATGTGACAACTTTCATTACAACAGACTCCCACCTGACTTCTAAGCAATCTGACATGAGCACCTCCTGGAGGTTGTAGAACAGTGTGAACCGCAGCTATGACCACCTTCTCCTGGACTATGTGGATCACTTCACTACACAAAAAGGGAGACGATTTCGCCCAATCGGAAAGCACAGGTAACCGCAATCTGTACCGACCACTAGAAGGGGTCATTCTTGGGCTCCTGTAAAACAAAAGGACAATCAGGAGGATGCCGAAAAAGCTCAAGTCGCTGGCCATGGGATCTGCAGGGCTCAGAGTGTCAAACCGTATGTGAACCCCTTCTGCAGAAGCTACACATATGTAGAGTTCTTACAGGAGTAAGAGGTTCGATGCAGTTCAGGGCATCCCTCCAATTGTCAATGATAGACAAGACAATGTTAATTAAAATTATAGTTGGTCCTAATACTTGTATACATTTTAGGCCTGCTTCAGCAAAATGCCTAAGGGGATATTTTGAGGAATGGGACCGAATTATCACATCCTTTAGAGTTAAACTCGAGACCTTAAAACTACCATTTGAGAAGAGAGATCTTGCACTACCTTACTTAAAGAACTATTATTTAGCAGCCTACCTACAGCCTATGGTATTCTGGTTAGATAATCATACTTGTGAGGAACAGCTAGTGAGAAGATTTTGCAGAGATAGGTCATTATATCAACTGTTTATGTCACAACCAGGGATGCTGGTGATTCTGGCCCATCTAGATGGGCACATGATTGACATGTGGCACTGGGTGTAATGTAAGATCCTTAGGTCTATGCCGTTCCATGGAGAGATAGAGTGGTGATGCTATCTGGGGCTTAGAGTGGTGAAACTTGAGCCACAGGTGGACTGAGGGCTGTGCTCTAGATTAGAAGATCTGTATGACAACAACCAGTTGTTAACATTTGAAGAGGCTGGAGAAGCATCTGCGGTCCTGTAGTGGCCGGGGGTGAAGGGCACTAGGACCCTGCACCGGACCACAAGGTAGGAAAGGAACTGGACACCACTTCCGGTCAGGGAGTGGGCAGGGCAGTTACTGATGAGGTGGGCACGAGGACAGACATGCATGTGGGCAGAGAAGCAACTATAGCAATAAAGAATATAGCCACCCTACCTGACTCCTGTGTGGTTCCTTGGGTCAGGAGAACATAACAGGTCCACATGTGGAAATCTTCATTCTGTGCTAGACTGGCACGGAACCTTAGGTTACTGTGGCCAGGTTTGCCAGGCAGGGTTCCTGTATCAAAGCTTTACAGAGACCAGATTGGTTTGACGGAGGAAGGCAGGATGATTTCCACTATATATTCTGCAAACTGTAGTAAGTGGCTGGAAGACCATATAAGAGTCAAAGAGACATGTGATGAGGACCTACTAAGAGATTTGTCTGGAGCTTTGTGGAACAGGACTTTGTGGTACACTAGAGAATGCACCACCATTGTCGGATTTTGATATATTCAATGGAAGTACCTAAATAGAGTGTGCTTGACACCAAACATCATGCATAAAATAAAGCGACACCAGCCAGATACTTTCCCAAGGCGTGATGTCTCCAGAGTGGATTTACTCTGTCTGGTATAGGAATGCAGAATAGTGACACATTTCTGGACCGAAGT
This sequence comes from Triturus cristatus, assembly GCF_964204655.1. Classification (NCBI taxonomy): domain Eukaryota; kingdom Metazoa; phylum Chordata; class Amphibia; order Caudata; family Salamandridae; genus Triturus; species Triturus cristatus. The sequence continues at coordinate 1,087,374,511 of NC_140593.1, forward strand.
GGCAGAGAGGATTTGTAAGGCTGCGGGGAATGTGGTAGATCAGAAAGCAGAACACTGTGTCTTAGGGCATCATCCCAAACCCAGAGTACATCAAATAGATGCACATTTGTGGATCTTTGCTGTGTACTAGCAAAAAGATGGATTCTGATGCACTGGCTGCAAAGTGAGAGAAGGGTTAAGGAAGTTAATGAATGGGCGCTGGCATAATGATGCTAGTGAGTATGGATGAACAAGAGAGGTGTACCTGCAGACATGCAGATATCACGAGACTTCAGTGAGCCCCCAAATACAGCCATATTTGTGGGGAGAGAGGAGATGCAGAGGAGGAAGAAATGGAGGATACGAGCTAAACGAGACTGTGGGAGAGAATGGGGCTGACTATGCTTTATTATGGTCATGTTTGTTGTTGGAATTTGAAGATTAAAATAGCTGCATACTGACAACTGGCCAAATGAAACAAACTGTGATGTTATATTTGTTATTCATTTTGAGAAAATATTTAAATTTAAATTAAATAAATGCAGTAAGATCAGCGCATCAATTGAATCCATCTGACTCTTAAAAGAGTACACCGCAGACAGCCATTATATAAACAAATGTTGTATTAAAGACATTTATTCAATTCTACACAGGATTGGAATGAGTGAAAAAGTAAGTTATCAATACAGATGACAGTCTTCTGGACAAAAAAAGGTTGTCGCATAAGACTTTAACAGAGTCAGCACTGTATCAGGGTACTTCAACAGTTCACAATAGGGTGATGAACATCATCATGTGTATTCTGTCTTACCAGCTCCTAGAGGTGCTCAAACTATAATATGAGCAATTGCAAAATGGCTGACGTTAGGCCCCATGGTGCTCTAAATATATTTGCTAATGTAACTGATGAGAGAAGTGATATCGTCCTCACTGGGTGCTTGAGCCCTGACAACATGAAAGAAATGATTTTGAACTTAGCTGGAAAAAAAGGGTTAGCAAACCAGATTGCAAAAACTAGGACTAACCAGCAGCTGCACTGGTTTTTCCGCAACTTTTACCCAACATCAAATAAACTGCCGAAGACATCTCTGAATATTACCAGCAAATGTGATGCATTACAGTGTCATCTCCTGATAGCCTCTACGCATCTCGTGGTCAATGCTGGAGATGGTGGTATGTATGTTTGTACAGGATTTATAAAGTGCTGGAATCACCCCCTAAGGGGTATCACCGTGCTATAAGAAAGAGAAGGGACAGGACACGCACAGATCAGTCCCGGAATAGTTCAGTCTTCAGGAGTTTCCTTAAACAAAGCAAGCTGGGGCATTTGCGCAGGGCCTCCGGCAGGGTGTTTCAGTATTTCGGGGCAAGATAAGCAACAGTTCTGCCACTTGTGTGTAATTTCCTGTAGCGGGGGATCACAAGCATCCCTTTCCCTTCAGATCAAAGCAGTCTGCTTGGACAATAGAATTTAAACTTGTCTGCCAAATAGCTGGGACTTCTACCATAAAGTGCTTTATGCGCGAGGCAGCAAAGTTTGAATTTGATTCTTTGGCGGATCTGAAGCCAGTGAAGCTGTTTCAGCAATGGCCTAAAGGAAGTATGGGGCGGCTTTTTAAGAGCCAAGCATGTGGCAACATTCTGGACTATCTGTAGTCTGCTCAGAAGAGATTCGTTTGCTGAGGCTAGCAGAGCGTTGCAGTAGTCAAGACGACCAATGACTAGTGCCTGGATCAGCGTTCTTTGGACAGATAGAGGCAACCACTGGAACACTCTGCACAGGAGCCTCAGGGTGTGGTAGCAGGTCCCTGAGGTTTTCATAACTTGATCCCTCATGGATAACGAGACATCCAAGCGGACCCCAAGTTTTTAGTGACAGAAGTCGGGATCGGGGCGGGGCACAGGACAACCGGCCACCAATTAGGGGACCAGATTGTTTCGGTCTTGGTCGCATTTAACTGGAGACAGTTCTTAGTCATCCAGGCTGATATGGGTAGCATGCCTCTAGCAAAACGATGTTCAACTAGCTCTGTATCCTTATCAAAGGACAAGAGCAGTTGCGTATCGTCAGCATAAGAGTAGGGAGTAAATCCATACTCCCTAATAATCTTGGCAAGGGGGGCCACATAAACATTAAAAAGGTAGGGCTCAAACAAGAGCCCTGGGGCACCCCCTTAGTAAGCTTCAAGGTTTGGGAGCGAAAGGGGTCGAGGTTGATTGTCTGGGTACGCTGATCTAAGAAGCTAGGAAGCCATTTAAGTGCCTGTACCTGCAGTCCAGACTCTCTCAATTGATAAATCAATTTCTGATGAGAGACAGTGTCGAAGGCTGCTGTCAGATCCAATAAAATCAGCAGCACAGCCTTGTTGTTGTTTAACTCCATTTTTATATATTCTTTAACACCAATAAGGGTAGTCTCTGTAGAGTGATTGGGTCTAAACCCAGACTGGGAAGGGTCGAGGGTACCTTGAGATTCAAGATAACCCATCAACTGAGTGTTAACATACCCTTCTACCATTTTGCTCATAAGTGGCAGAAGCGAGATAGAGCGATAGTTGGCTATCGTTTCAGTGGGTAGTTGAGCTTTCTTCTTGATTGGTAGCACTTGAGCAGCCTTCCAATCAAGAGGGAGTACCCCTTCATGCAAAGACGTAGTAAGGATGTCACAGATGAGAGGCTTCAGGGAAGGAGCTAATAGGGCAAATACATGCGCTGGCATAACGTCTAGGGGGGTCCAGATTTCGCTGTTCTTAGCATGGCTTCAGCCTGAGGTATCTGTATCACATTAAAACGCTGAAGGCCTTCATCATCACTTCTTAGGGTAGGGAGTCGCGAGTTGGAAAGATCCCAGGGATGGGGGCCCTGAGGAAATTGATTGTAGATTAGGTTTATTTTATCATCAAAATAATTGGCTATGCTGTCACAAAGGCCCTGAGAGGGGAGCATCTGCTGGGTACAGGCTGTGGGATTAGTGAAAGTGTTGAGAATTTTAAAGAGCTCTTTTGTTGAATTACCTGCCTGATTGAGTTTTAATATGACCTTGGCTTTTCGTACCTTTTTAAAATTCTTATGATAGGAAGTGAGAGCTATTTTATAGGTAAGTTTCTCTGCTTCTGAGTGGCTTTTACGCCAAATTTTCTCAGAGTGTTTACATATAGATTTTTCCTTGCGTAAATCAGAACATTTTGCTGAAAGAGTCAGACGTGACTCTATCCCATTGCCTTCGAAGACCACTAAGGGGGTGTGAAGGAGTATGATTTCTAAAACCGCTATTAATCTGGAATGAATTAAAGAGTGATCTGACCAAGTCACTGGACAGGGGGGATCAGAGTATATGAGGGGCGAGTTAGTAAATATGATGTCCAGGGTATGCCCTGCTGAATGGGTAGGGCCAGTATTGATCTTTGCAAGGCCCAAGGAGGCCATTTCAGCCAGAAAATTAGCAGTCTCTATGTTCACACTTTCTTCACTATGAATATTAAAGTCCCCCAGTAATAGAAAGTGTTTGGAGGTGATGGTATGAGGGGCGATTTTCTCCATCAGTTTTAAATTAAAGTCTTTAAGTGGCCCTGGCGGACGATATATGAGAGCTCCCGTAAGACTGTCCTGGGGGGTCAACTCAATTTAAAATATATAGAAATCTCCAAATCATTATCAGAGGCAGAGTCTATAACTGCAATTTTCAACACATCTTTGTAAATTATAGCAACGCCACCGCCCCCTTTTCTTTCTCTATCTAATCTGAGAATCTGGTATTTGTCCGGAAGGGCAAGGGCAATATCTGGCAGTGAGGAGGGTTTAAGCTAGGTCTCCGTAAGGAAGCCTAAATCTGGCGAGTCGGAGTTCAGCAGATCCCACAGTTCCATGGCATGTTTAGGTAGAGATCGTACGTTTGCTAAGAAGCCACTCCAACAAGGGGTCAAGTTTGTGATGTTAGGTCTCACTTGCCTGTGAGGGGACATACCCACCCCTGCCCGTATGTCAGAGAAAGTGTTGCCACCCCTCAATTCGGGGGAGACACTTGTATCGTCGCAGCTATGAAAATGGCAGTGTAAACAGGCAAAAGGTCCTTCCAGATTGGCAAAAGTGGTGGCAAAAGGGCACGGTGTAATACCTTGTGAGACCTGAAAAAGTTGGGAGGCCGTATAACAGCGCCTGGAACCTTTATCTGGGGCAGAACGGGCAGGGGTGCTGGCTCCTGGCGACATCTAGGCGCAGACGGGCGCAGACAGGCTTGCCTTAGGCGTGCCTTCGGCACGCCAGCTGCGCGTCGGCGCCATCAGCTTCTTAAATATGAGAGGCCGGGGAGAATAGTGAGCCTCACCTCTCCAAAATGGCTGACAGAAAATGGCCACAAGCGGAAGAGAACTAATAGACTATCCGTTCCTCCCTCCACTCAAATAGCTGGCAATGCTGCGGTGGAACGGGGAGGAGCGGACTAGAACACACAAGTAAGTGGCACAATATATCGCTGGTAAAGCGCCTAAGTTAAAATACACAACACCACCCAGGTAAAATACAATACACATCCCTGTCAAAATACACTATAGCTGGTTGAGTGATAGGACCGCGCTATATCTAAAAGCAAACGTGCAAAAAGTGCAAAAGCTGAGTTGTGCAGTACATAAAAGAATGGTAATTACGCTTAGCCGAAAAACAGCTGGTACCCTGCTTACTTTACAATTGTCTGCTCCATATAGTTACTGGCAAATCAATATTATGTCGAAGTTGACAAGGCAGTTAGAATCAACAAAGAGGAACAGAGCTTACCCCAGAACCGGAGGGTGACCTCTTAGTAAATCAACAATTCATTGTATTTGGGGAGCAAGTGGCAGTGACCCAAGTCATCTACAACTAACAGCAAGAAAAACCATAAACAAAGAAAGGTAAAACATTCTGAAAGCTATTGATGATAAATGAATGTTTCGAAATTAGTGCTTTGTAGACCAAACCCTAACTGCAAGACACAGTTTTACATATCAAGATTTGATTTGATTTGTTAAAGTGCGGCCTATGCCCTAGGGCGTCTTGGCGCTACCGGCAACGCAAGGAAACAGGATCAGGATATAGAGTCTACAGAGGGAAAGTGAGCAGCCAAGTTTTAAGTAGCTTTCTGAAAGCCAGAAAGTTGGGGGTATGTCTTACGTACTCTGGCATTTGATGTGGCGACAGAGAAGCTTCTACCTCCCCAGGAGGCTTTGTGGATGCAGAAAACAGACAGCTTTTAGTAGTGGAAGAACGTAGTGATCTTGGGGGCAAGAAGAGGGAGCCTTTGTAGAAACATATTTGCTTTTTCACCTGAAGAAAATAAAGGAGTTTGTAGAGTTTTGCTCTTTCTCCAATTCTTTGTAGATAGGGATTTGCATCAAAACCCATAGGTGGTTGAATGGGAACGCTCATGCCCCACCCATGGACTATACCCTTGATGCAAAATAACGCAAGGCAGGTCACTGTGCTGGGTTCCGATACTATGGGTTAGAAATCAAAGTAGATCGTGATTTGCATTGGTTTATAAATCCCGGCTGAAAACTTTGTGTGGAGTTCAGCTAATAAAGTAACACAAAATCAATTGAAAATGTGAACTCCAAGTTTTCTATCTCCATTCAAACTATCAAGACAGAGAAGGAAAACGTTCCATATATTTCAACGAAGGGGCAATGTTTGCAAATTTTTCTGGCAAAGCAAGAGCTGAGCACTAGTGACCCCTCCTCATCCTGTAAGACATCATGAGTGATAAAGTTATATAAAGTATCCATACAGTGGAGGGTTTGAGACACATACAACAATTACTGAGGGAAGATGCTGAAGGGCAGAATTCTGGCTGCTTGCTCATTAACCCCTTGCATGCTTCCGACGGCCCCCGGCCATCATACTTCACGGGGGGCTTGTGCGGAGGACGGCCAGGGGCCGACCAAATCCCGCCCACTATTTAAATCGCCCACACAGCGCAAAAATGCGGTCAGCATGCAAGGGGTTAACAGCAAAGGTAAACAGCAAAGGTAAACATGAAAACTAAACATGGTTTGACATACTTAAAGGTTAGCAAACTAACACAGACATATACGTTGAGTGACTGGCAATGTTAGGGCACTTCAGTGAGGGAATAGGCTAACAGGTTAGAGACGGAAGATGAAATATGACCAGAGCTTATCTAACATTCTCTTCGATCTGTGTATGATCCGGTGATTTGTTTATTATAATTATAATCATTCAGGCATGCAAGATTTTCACACAAATACTGCCAAATAAATAATCATATCATAGAAAAATACCAACTATTGTGTGTGCATATTGATTTGGGATACGATGAAAGGGCGCCATTTATTATCACCTGCAGATAAGAGATTCTCTGAGAGGTTAGTCTGACTCACAACACTCCCCGTCTAATAAAGCATAATTCACTAGAGGGAAGTGATGTCTCCTTTTCTCTGAAAAAAGTGCATTTCCTTTTGGGGCTAAAGATCTACTGGGTGTGGCTACAATAATTTTGGGGTGAACTCAGCAGGATCCTGATGGTGATTGAGTGAATGCAGCACAGGGCACTTGGATGGGCTGATGCCTTTCCAAGTCGCGTCCCCAACCCTTTGTTTGAGCCCATCACCTGTGGTGAAGACCCGAGTTCCACCCCTGCACTGTCCTTGACTGCTGTGTCTCCAACAAGTCTCTCTGCCTCCTGCAACCCACATCTGAGCTCCTCCGTGGCCTTGGAATCCACCACTTCAGCCCCTCCACCTACATTGCCTCACACACTGTCCCATTCTTCCTCCCTGGATCCCAGTATCTGCATGGTGTGGAAACGCAACAGATGCCACTGTCTTTTATGGGTGCTGGATGAACAACCCACTAAGTGTCCTGTGACAGGAAATCCAGTACACAGGCCAAGTGAGTTTGACTACAGCAAGGGTAAATTCGAGCAAAGCCGGGAAACTTTGTCCGCTTTGTGAACACCTAGCGTGCAGCCATAGGCAAAATCTTTGATCATCCACAGATACATTTGTGTGGTAATCTGCTTACCACACAATTAACAGTTTTCCCTAAATGAAGGCTAGAGTAGGTTTTCAGCCATATTCCAGAAACAGAATGAGAAACTACGTCTACCAAACTTACTATAGCTGATTACGCTCGAAACGCGGTCCATACATTTAACATAGGAACCCGTCTTATTAGATATCTCACACATTCAATTTGTTCGCAAACCCCATCACAAAGTTTGACAATCAAGCTCTCCAGTCATTGGCCGAGGCGATCCCGGCAGGTAAGCACTCCCACAGGAAATATTTATTGATCATGGTTGCTGGCATTGAGCTCTCCCATCAAGTTTCTGCAACTCAGCAGAGCCAGTGTTTCTTGATTCGATAGCACGTGATCAATAGCCGAGGAAAAGCAACATTGCAACCTGCACTGTCTGTAATGTATCTAAGTCTTAGTTGGACGTCATCATGGTCGCAGGGCAGTGACGTTTTGCTGGCCAGGGGTTTTCACCTGCCCTACGCTAGATAATAGGAGCAAGGAAGCTCCTAGCGACTGCTCATGCATTTTAATAAAGGGTTAACATAGGAGGAAAGTAAAAACATCAATCCTCCTTTCACCTCCAGATTGGGAGCGTATTTCTAAGATGGCGGCGGTTCGATATTTATGGGAGTTTTGAGGGCCCCGCGCTCTTGTTACTCTTCCTGGTAAATTTATGTATGTATCCGGGCTCCCCCCACAAGCCTGGTTCTCAGATATCACATCCGCTTGAGTTTTAGTCTCCAGAGAAGCTTTTTTGTTTCCAATTGCATTATCTGCCCGCGGCCACCCTGTAAATTAGATGTTACATGTGCACTGAGCTAAATAAACACTTTATAAATGAATAAAACGCGCAAGTAAATAAGGAAGATGGTGCATTTCTGCCAACCGGTTCTGCCAAGCCCAGGCATTTTTTAGTTTTCAGGTTGACATAATAAGCTGTGATAAGAGGGTCGTTCTAGGAAGAAGACGACGCCGTCGAGTTATCGAACGCTGTTGTGCGGGGCGCGGCGAGGCTCTTTGCTTTGAATAATAAAATAATATTTTTGGAATGGCTGGAGCGAGGCGCGGAAAAAAAGAACCAACCCGTACATTGTACTGCGGATATGAACCCGCAGCTTTGGCATTACTGATAGCATAATTCAAGTGTCAGATTTCATGCGGCTTTTATTTTCCCTCCAATGATCTGCTTGACTCCTCGGCATAATTTCCATAGATGATGTTTTGCAGTCATCATTTCCACCCACCGCTTTCATAGGAAAAACGGATTTGAGAATTGGCTCTTAAAACCGGATTTGCAAATTTAACATTTCCCCAGAATGCACAATGCTGCTAGGAGTTGAGCTGCTAAGAAAGCAGGCAGAGGGGCTTCTCTGCAATGATCTTCCCCTCTTCTCAGGAGAGTGGGGCAGTCGCCCCTCTGAGCCGCCTGATAGAGAGATCCGCCATTGACGCGCGCGACAAAGGATGGAAATTGCCGGCATATGTCAAACAAGGACGCAGATAGGGCGGTACGCGCAGAGGAAATGTGCCATTTTTATTTAAATGGTTGGGGCGGATGAGAATTTTTGTCATATGGTTGACAGAAGGTGCCTTTTGAGGAGGCCACAAAGCAGCCAGCCCTGGGTTCTTGTTAGACAAATCATTGTTATCCCTTGTGTTGGTCCTATTGGTTCGATTAAACAAAGACTAGATGCCCAAGAATGTACAGATTTGTGAAATGAACACACAGAGCTTGTTACATGATGTCCTCCTGACATGGAGCGGTGTATGTCAATCATAATTCCGACAAATGTAAGTGAAACTACACTTTACTACCTGCCTCCCCAGTAGAAGTCGCTTGCTTCCCATCCCCTTGCTGGTGACTAGTTAGGTGGTTGTTAGGTTCGCTCGCTGGAAGAATGAGACCCGAAAGTGTTTGTACCCACTTATCCTACCATTTTATGCGCCTTTATCCGCTATCTTGTATTTCCGCATTTTGCCTCTGTCCCATGGGTCCATAATCTAAGGCATCCACATACAAGCAGCAGCTCTAGAGGTCCCCCGGGAAACCCCTTGTCTGTTGAATAGCCCCTCTACTCTTTGTTTACTTCATGGCTCTGTTTGCCGGTGCCGTAATATAAGGTTTCCTCAAAGTAGAACTCTTGGGCATCTAGGAGACCCTTGAGACAGGAGAGGAGCTACATTGGTTTTGCCCATAACATGTCCTAAGGTGCAGCTTCCATCGACCTCATTACCTCTGGACCTGGCTAGTGACTGATTATCTTTAGTTTTGGGGTGCAGTAGCTACACCCAGGGGTGATGCCTACATTCACCCCTAGTAAAGTAACGTCTAGTGACATCCTGTAGCAAATATTGAAACAATGTTGGATGGAATACTTACTTGAAACATCAAAATGATTGTAAACGGAGAAATGATCATAGCATTCTCTTATTTCTGATCTTTATTATTCTTAAATCGTCATTCGACAATTTGACTGCTCACTGCTCTGGCACTCCCTTATCCAACCGGGGACACCGAAATGGTTAGTGAGAACTCTGAAGCTAATGCGATTAAGGATAGTTTCTGGGGCTTTTAATTAGAACAGCTCCAACAAAATGCTAGAGGGGGTCCCTACTGTCAGGATACTTAAAGTACTAGCAAGAATCTGAGTGACGTCATGTGTATCACCCTTTGCCTTACATGCACAGCTCCTCATTGCATCCAGGGTCAGCCCCCTACACTAACCTCTTCCGTTTGTAAGATCTCCCCTTCCTGAGGCTGCAGTCTTTGACCCAGTACCACTGGGACCTTCTTCAGATTTCAGATTATCTATGTTTAAAGTTCCTAGGACATCTAGGGCCATATGTATCAAAAAAGTGTTTTGCGATTCTCAAATTGCGATTTTTAGCGAATCGCAATTAGAGAATCGCAAAGTGCAATGTATGTAGGATTTTCTAAAATTTTTGCAAATCCTACATATTCCTTATTTGCGAATCGCAAATTGAGATTCGCAATTAAGGAATACCTTCCCATTCATTCCTATGGGCTAGGAGGCCCATAGGAATGAATGGGAAGACAATCGCAAATTACCACCAACTTGAAGTTGGTGGTAATTTGCAATTCCTTAAGGCCAAATAGCTAATTTCTGGTGCTTCCAGAATTGCATTTAAGGAATCGCAATTTGCAATTCCTTAATTGCATTCGCAAAATAGAGAATCGCAAATTTTGCAATTCCCTATTTTGCGATGGCCTTTTGGAATGATACATCCCAAAAGGCTTTTTCCAATTCGCAAACGGGCCGATTCTGAGAATTGGCCCGTTTGCAAACGGGAAAAAGGCTTGATACATATGGCCCCTAGTGCCTAAACTTGGTGGACTGATCTAGTTTTGCGGATTAACATACTGTTGGAAAAAAATTAACCGCAAGCTTTAGGGATCCAGATACATAACTTTTAAAGTATTATCAGGGTTTTATGTTGTATCTCAAGTGGGAATTTACTGGTTTTTGTTGACTTGTGGTCACGAACAACATAGTGATCTTGTACAGCAGTGAGTGAGAGTTATAGTTGTGACAGCTGGCTCAAAATGTAGATCCCTTGCCACAAGATAAGGAAAATATTTTTTCCTGATGATCCGTGCTCTTACATTTTACAATTACACAGTGACAGTGAGCAGCACAGTTAAAGTGATCTGTTTTGGTGAGAGGATTAGCGGTAGGCAGATCCCCTCCCATCAAGTATTGTTGATCCACTGTCAAGAGAAGATTAAGATCCATACTTGTTGTCAACAGTGATTGACAAACAGTACAGAGATTGTGAACAGCACTGGTTGTGGACAGTACAGATGGAGGATAACTTGACAGGGTTCCGTATTTTAAAGTTAGACATCTTACTGGGTATTACTACTTTGGTTAAACCACATGCAAAATAAGGTAACAGTTCCTGAAGAAATATATATGCCAGTATGGTCTACTATGCGCAAGGAAGGGGAAAAGGAGAGGATGACAAAGGGTCTCAGACCAGGTTCGAAAATGATAGTGTGATGGAGACTAGAGACTCCTGGATGGTACTAGAAGTGCCCTCACACACCCTTGCGGGTGCAAAGCATCATCATCGGGCTGTGCTCCTCGTGGGGGTGGCGCTGCAGTCCCTCACGGGCCCTAAAAGGGCTCTCTATCGGAGATCTTTTGGTGGAGTCGCCGTAGTTGTGCGTGTGGGTGTGTGGGGAGGGGGGTGGTGGTGAGGCTAAAAAGACCTAATGGTGCCCTAACTGTTTATTGGTGGGCCCAGGAGGTCTGCTAAAAATAACGGGGGATAATGTTATATAAACATTCTGGGTGGGGGACAAAAGCTGTAAATACGTCCCGCTGCTCTCGGCCCGTAAGAGTGAGGGTTTAAAGTGAGAGAGAGGGAGTGTAAGTGATGGTCAACATGTTTCGCGCTGTTGCCGGTCCCTAATGGATCCTAGCGCTTCGTCAGGACCAAGGTGGTGATTAAAAAGAAAGGGGTGGGATTCAGAAACAAGGGGGAGAGTATACTGTAATCCCAGAAACACAACAAAGTTGTGGGAGGGACACGGATTGTTCGTGTCCTTGACGTCGAACCTGTGATGGAGAGGGAGAGAATAAAACATTAAAAAATATATTATGGGGCTTCCTACGAAAGAGGGCTCGAAAAAACATGCACCAGAGAGAAGAGTATTCCAGCCGTAGTCGTGCTAGGAACGGGTGCTCGTGCCCTGTGTAACGTCGTTGGAAGCGTCCAGCAATGGGGATTAAAACAAGACAAGCACAAACTGCAAGTGAGGTTACTCAGATTGCCCGTATAAAGTCCCTTCTAAGATAACCAGGCTAAGTGTGATGGTGGGGTTAAAGAGACTCAGTGACAGCGCTGTGTGTGGGGACAGGAGTTTACTCACACCAGTGGGCGATTGGCTGACTCGTCTACAAGTAAAGCGGGAGGTGGTCAGAGAGTTGAAATGACTCCCTAGCAGTATTTTACATAAAATAGCCCAGACATGATAGGGTGATTCGATATGAGTATGGCATGGACGTGGAGGGATCATGCCATAGGTTGCAAGTGCTGGGTACGTGATGGTACAAGTGACGAGTGTAGACGTAACAAGGATAAATACATGCTTGTAGACAATGGTTGAATAGACAGTCCTACCCGCAAGAAGTCCGGGTCCACGCGGTGCCGGGTCTTGACAAACTGGGGCGGGGGCTTCAGCTGTAAAGGTAATGGGTTAAGGATGGAAACCATGCAGCATAAGTTATGGAGGGGGGTTGTTATTGTGCCATGGCTCGCACACGGGGCTAAGAAGTGTAGTCACGCCGTCTATCGCAACAAGTACAAAGATTGTATGAAGGTCGCTGAAGACCGTAGGACGTACTTACATCTGCCCCGGGAAGTTGCCACGACAACCTAAGGTGCCTCCAGAGTCGCCGGTGCTGCTAATCGGCGGCGCAGCGTCTTAAATGTGCGCTCAAAGATCAATGGTCAGATGGGTAGGGTAGAAACTGAGAAGAGACTCAGCTACGTCTCGAAAGGGTGGCAGCCATCTTGGAACGGCAAAAAAAGTCCGAACATATTCCTTTAGCTTTAAGGTAGGGGCTGGTATCATAAGTGGTGGGGTTAGACAGAGTGTGGGTATAGGTATCCCGCATAGCCATATGCAGTGATATGGGAATGCGTATGACTGTGTATCCAGTATTGTTATTTGTTGGATGCAGCTACGTCTACAGGAGAGTAGCGGCGGCCATCTTGGAACGGTACAGTGTCCGAACCTATGTCTATTGCTGTGTGGCCGGTGCTAGTATCATAAGTGGTGGAGTAAGGGGAAAGTGTACATATAGGTGTCCCATATAACCATATGTAATAGCTGTTGACTGCATATGGTTCGATGATCCAGAATCGTTATGTTAGGACCATAGGAGTGTGTGTCACAGGTGTCAGAATGTCACAACACATAGAGGGCCAGTGTTATGCTCGTGAATGGGAAAAGTCTACAAGTTCCCCAAGGAGGCTGGTGCTAAGAGGTTGGTTGGCAAAAGTATATGTCAGGAGTTCAGTATACCACGGGGGGATATAGGGTGCCACCATCTAAGGATGCTCAGTCATGATGGTACGGCAGGTGGAAGGTGTACTCCATTGTTTTCTAAATGGTAAGGAATTAGGCGTGGAGTGTGGTCCACGGAATGTCGTCATTAAGGCCAGACACATTAGACTTGAGTCTAAAGACCCATCGCTGTTCGGTTTTGAAGAGGGTCCCAGCTGACCAGGAAGGGTTGTGATCAATGACAACCCAACGTAAGCTCTCAGGGGGGTGGTTGAGTTCGAGAAAATGGTTCTGCAACCTCGTTTGGGTTCGTTTGCATCTTATTGTGCTTTTGTGTTCCCCAATGCGTGTCTTGACGGGTCTTGACGTCATCCCGATGTAGTAGAGTCCGCACGGACATGTTAATAAATAGATGCAGTTCTTGGAGTTGCAGTTTGTATGGCGTTTTAATTGCCATGGTCTAGACATGCCTAGATCAACCTCCTTGGTAGATCTAGTTTGGGAACAGCACGAACACGACCCACAGGGGAAATGGCCCGAAATGGGAGGTAAGTGCCAGAGGGTTGGAGACGGTTTAGGAATGGTTCTGGGGCGTGTATGTACAAGGATGTCCCTCAGGTTTTGAGTGCGTTTGAAGGCAAACAGGGGGGGAGGTCCCGGATCAAACGTCCCAGTACTTAGTATTCGCCAGTGTCTTTTCACTATTTTTTGGATAGTGTTGGAACGAGGGGTGAACGAGGTCACGCAGGTGAGTGCAGAGTTCTCTGGTCTTGTTCTTGTTTCCAACAAGGACTCGCGATGGTTATTTCTTGCCCTCTTATGAGCTATTTTGATGATGTTGGTGGGGTAGTTCCTAGCAATGAGGTTTTTACTCAGTATGGTTGCCTGTGTCTCGAACTCGTTGAGGGTGTTACAATTTCTTCTTAGGCGAAGGAACTGGCCCACAGGGAGGTTGTCCCTAAGTGACTTGGGGTGGTGGCTCTGATAAAGTAGGAGGCTATTTCTGTCCGTGGGTTTTTTGTAGTTGGTTGTGTAAAGCCCACCCTCTTTGAGTGTTATAAGGAGGTCCAGAAATGGTATGGATTCGGGGGAGTGGGTTCCTGTGAATCTGAGGAACGGGTCAATTGTATTCATCCAAGTGAAAAAGGCGATACATTCCTCAACACTACCTCTCCAAAAGATGAGGATATCGTCGATATATCGGCGCCAGAGGAGGATGTTATCATGGAATGGGTTGGAGGGTGTTCTAATTTTTGCTTCCTCCAAGTCGGCCATATAGAGACATGCCAGGCTCGGCGCAAAGGTGCTGCCCATGCATGTACCTTGGATTTGGTGATAAAGTTTATTGTTGAATGCGAAGAAATTTTCTTTAAGTGCAAGATGAGCACAGTTGCAGATGAAGGGTATCGGAGTGATGTATGGCCATGGGTCCACATTCTGTAGGGCACGTTCAAGGACTGTCAAGGTGGCGTCCTGCGGGATGTTCGTGTATAGTGCCTCAACGTCCATAGTTACGAGCAAGTCAATCGTCTCTGGAGAGTCAAAAAGTTGTATCAAATTGAGTACCTCCATAGTGTCTCTCAGGTAAGTGGGTGTCTTGCTGACTAGAGGTCGTAAAAAGAAGTCGCAGAACTTACTCAGAGGTTCAAGTAAGGAGTCAATACCCGAGACTATGGGGCGTCCTGGCGGCGGATTCATGCCTTTATGAATTTTTGGAAGGCAGTAGAAATACGGTGTCCGTGGGTTGGTTTGGTTTAGGAAAAGGGCCTCATCATGCGAGATCCAATCCTCAGCCTCACCTTCTGTGGTCAGGCTCTGTATCATGTTCACGAGGCGTGGCGTGGGGTCCGTTTCAATGAGTTGGTAGTATTTGGTATCTGAAAGTTGTCTTTCACATTCCGCTTCATAAATCCCTTTGTCAAGGATGACGATCGCGCCGCCCTTATCAGCTGGTTTGAGGATGATCGTCTGGTCATCCGCGAGACTTGACAGGATACTTCGTTCTGCCTTGGATAGATTGTCATAGTGATGGCCAGTGACTCTGGTCTCGGTGACTTCTTTAAGGACTGCCTGTTCGAAAGTGAGGACTTCGTTAGGTGTCATGGCTGATGTGGGGGTGAACCTGGATTTATTCTTCAGACCAGTCCCTACTGTAGGGGGAGCAGGTTTACCATCAAAAAATGCCTTGAGACGGATTTTCCTAAAGAAGAGGTGAAGTTCCTGATGGAGTCTAAAATCATCCTCTCTGGGAGTTGGAACAAAACCAAGGCCTTTCTCCAGGAGTTGTTGTTCGTCCGGGGTGAGTGATCTAGATGATAGATTCACTACTAGGGTTTCGTTGACTTGCTCCTGAGAGTCATCCTGTCCTGGTCTTGCCACTGGACATTTTTTCCTCCTGTTCTTCTCCTGCCTCTTCCTCTGCCCCTCCCTCTGTTTAGAAAAGGGGGGTTCGGAAATTGGTTGTACTGAGGTATGGGCTGGTGGGGTCCAGGTGGGTGGTTCCAGAGAGGTTGGGGGCCCATCCATGGTCCTTGATACATAGGTGGTTGATACGGGAGGCCCGGGAAGCCTTGAAACAGGGGAGGAGGTGGTGGTGGTTGTCTGTATCCTCCTCGGTACCTTGGTTGTCTATTATCATAGCTAGAATTGCTATTATTGGAGCCTGACGAGTGGTTGCTGCTAGCATCATCCGAAGTCTCAGGAGTTTGACTAACATAGTCTTCTTTCGTGTATGGAAAGATTTTCTCTTTATCAAATCTTTTCACATCCTTCTGGAGTTGGTGAATCTTTTGTTTGGTCAGGTATTCCTTATGATCGTTCATCTCCTGATTGATCTCAGACAGGCGTGACTTGAAGGTAGTGATGGAGATGCCTGTCTTAAGTCTATTCTCGGACAGTGTAATTTGTATTAGGAGTTCGTCCGATAGTCTTTTGGCTGTGTTGATGATTAACACCAGCCAATCCCTCGTGCACTTCCATGCAATGCGGGACCATTCCCGTCGAAAAATGATGTCCTCAAGGAATATACGTGGCGAGAGCGTGACAAGTAAACCATTGGGAGCAATATTGGCTCTTAGGTACTCGGTCATAATTGTACCATGTAGGGCTGTTTTAATTTGTAGCCTCCTCAGAGTTTGTAGGGCTTTCCAGTCGTCATCCCTGCTGCCTGATGGAAGGTTGCCGTCCTCAGCTAATAAAGAGGGGGCTCTTAGAATCTCGGCTACTGTCTCGTCATCGAAACAGAGGCCGGGGTCATCCATGATGGATCAGGGGTCTAAAGATGTAAGGGGGACTATAGGGTAGCAGGGATGCATCAGGCAGCAGGGATGACGACTGGAAAGCCCTACAAACTCTGAGGAGGCTACAAATTAAAACAGCCCTACATGGTACAATTATGACCGAGTACCTAAGAGCCAATATTGCTCCCAATGGTTTACTTGTCACGCTCTCGCCACGTATATTCCTTGAGGACATCATTTTTCGACGGGAATGGTCCCGCATTGCATGGAAGTGCACGAGGGATTGGCTGGTGTTAATCATCAACACAGCCAAAAGACTATCGGACGAACTCCTAATACAAATTACACTGTCCGAGAATAGACTTAAGACAGGCATCTCCATCACTACCTTCAAGTCACGCCTGTCTGAGATCAATCAGGAGATGAACGATCATAAGGAATACCTGACCAAACAAAAGATTCACCAACTCCAGAAGGATGTGAAAAGATTTGATAAAGAGAAAATCTTTCCATACACGAAAGAAGACTATGTTAGTCAAACTCCTGAGACTTCGGATGATGCTAGCAGCAACCACTCGTCAGGCTCCAATAATAGCAATTCTAGCTATGATAATAGACAACCAAGGTACCGAGGAGGATACAGACAACCACCACCACCTCCTCCCCTGTTTCAAGGCTTCCCGGGCCTCCCGTATCAACCACCTATGTATCAAGGACCATGGATGGGCCCCCAACCTCTCTGGAACCACCCACCTGGACCCCACCAGCCCATACCTCAGTACAACCAATTTCCGAACCCCCCTTTTCTAAACAGAGGGAGGGGCAGAGGAAGAGGCAGGAGAAGAACAGGAGGAAAAAATGTCCAGTGGCAAGACCAGGACAGGATGACTCTCAGGAGCAAGTCAACGAAACCCTAGTAGTGAATCTATCATCTAGATCACTCACCCCGGACGAACAACAACTCCTGGAGAAAGGCCTTGGTTTTGTTCCAACTCCCAGAGAGGATGATTTTAGACTCCATCAGGAACTTCACCTCTTCTTTAGGAAAATCCGTCTCAAGGCATTTTTTGATGGTAAACCTGCTCCCCCTACAGTAGGGACTGGTCTGAAGAATAAATCCAGGTTCACCCCCACATCAGCCATGACACCTAACGAAGTCCTCACTTTCGAACAGGCAGTCCTTAAAGAAGTCACCGAGACCAGAGTCACTGGCCATCACTATGACAATCTATCCAAGGCAGAACGAAGTATCCTGTCAAGTCTCGCGGATGACCAGACGATCATCCTCAAACCAGCTGATAAGGGCGGCGCGATCGTCATCCTTGACAAAGGGATTTATGAAGCGGAATGTGAAAGACAACTTTCAGATACCAAATACTACCAACTCATTGAAACGGACCCCACGCCACGCCTCGTGAACATGATACAGAGCCTGACCACAGAAGGTGAGGCTGAGGATTGGATCTCGCATGATGAGGCCCTTTTCCTAAACCAAACCAACCCACGGACACCGTATTTCTACTGCCTTCCAAAAATTCATAAAGGCATGAATCCGCCGCCAGGACGCCCCATAGTCTCGGGTATTGACTCCTTACTTGAACCTCTGAGTAAGTTCTGCGACTTCTTTTTACGACCTCTAGTCAGCAAGACACCCACTTACCTGAGAGACACTATGGAGGTACTCAATTTGATACAACTTTTTGACTCTCCAGAGACGATTGACTTGCTCGTAACTATGGACGTTGAGGCACTATACACGAACATCCCGCAGGACGCCACCTTGACAGTCCTTGAACGTGCCCTACAGAATGTGGACCCATGGCCATACATCACTCCGATACCCTTCATCTGCAACTGTGCTCATCTTGCACTTAAAGAAAATTTCTTCGCATTCAACAATAAACTTTATCACCAAATCCAAGGTACATGCATGGGCAGCACCTTTGCGCCGAGCCTGGCATGTCTCTATATGGCCGACTTGGAGGAAGCAAAAATTAGAACACCCTCCAACCCATTCCATGATAACATCCTCCTCTGGCGCCGATATATCGACGATATCCTCATCTTTTGGAGAGGTAGTGTTGAGGAATGTATCGCCTTTTTCACTTGGATGAATACAATTGACCCGTTCCTCAGATTCACAGGAACCCACTCCCCCGAATCCATACCATTTCTGGACCTCCTTATAACACTCAAAGAGGGTGGGCTTTACACAACCAACTACAAAAAACCCACGGACAGAAATAGCCTCCTACTTTATCAGAGCCACCACCCCAAGTCACTTAGGGACAACCTCCCTGTGGGCCAGTTCCTTCGCCTAAGAAGAAATTGTAACACCCTCAACGAGTTCGAGACACAGGCAACCATACTGAGTAAAAACCTCATTGCTAGGAACTACCCCACCAACATCATCAAAATAGCTCATAAGAGGGCAAGAAATAACCATCGCGAGTCCTTGTTGGAAACAAGAACAAGACCAGAGAACTCTGCACTCACCTGCGTGACCTCGTTCACCCCTCGTTCCAACACTATCCAAAAAATAGTGAAAAGACACTGGCGAATACTAAGTACTGGGACGTTTGATCCGGGACCTCCCCCCCTGTTTGCCTTCAAACGCACTCAAAACCTGAGGGACATCCTTGTACATACACGCCCCAGAACCATTCCTAAACCGTCTCCAACCCTCTGGCACTTACCTCCCATTTCGGGCCATTTCCCCTGTGGGTCGTGTTCGTGCTGTTCCCAAACTAGATCTACCAAGGAGGTTGATCTAGGCATGTCTAGACCATGGCAATTAAAACGCCATACAAACTGCAACTCCAAGAACTGCATCTATTTATTAACATGTCCGTGCGGACTCTACTACATCGGGATGACGTCAAGACCCGTCAAGACACGCATTGGGGAACACAAAAGCACAATAAGATGCAAACGAACCCAAACGAGGTTGCAGAACCATTTTCTCGAACTCAACCACCCCCCTGAGAGCTTACGTTGGGTTGTCATTGATCACAACCCTTCCTGGTCAGCTGGGACCCTCTTCAAAACCGAACAGCGATGGGTCTTTAGACTCAAGTCTAATGTGTCTGGCCTTAATGACGACATTCCGTGGACCACACTCCACGCCTAATTCCTTACCATTTAGAAAACAATGGAGTACACCTTCCACCTGCCGTACCATCATGACTGAGCATCCTTAGATGGTGGCACCCTATATCCCCCCGTGGTATACTGAACTCCTGACATATACTTTTGCCAACCAACCTCTTAGCACCAGCCTCCTTGGGGAACTTGTAGACTTTTCCCATTCACGAGCATAACACTGGCCCTCTATGTGTTGTGACATTCTGACACCTGTGACACACACTCCTATGGTCCTAACATAACGATTCTGGATCATCGAACCATATGCAGTCAACAGCTATTACATATGGTTATATGGGACACCTATATGTACACTTTCCCCTTACTCCACCACTTATGATACTAGCACCGGCCACACAGCAATAGACATAGGTTCGGACACTGTACCGTTCCAAGATGGCCGCCGCTACTCTCCTGTAGACGTAGCTGCATCCAACAAATAACAATACTGGATACACAGTCATACGCATTCCCATATCACTGCATATGGCTATGCGGGATACCTATACCCACACTCTGTCTAACCCCACCACTTATGATACCAGCCCCTACCTTAAAGCTAAAGGAATATGTTCGGACTTTTTTTGCCGTTCCAAGATGGCTGCCACCCTTTCGAGACGTAGCTGAGTCTCTTCTCAGTTTCTACCCTACCCATCTGACCATTGATCTTTGAGCGCACATTTAAGACGCTGCGCCGCCGATTAGCAGCACCGGCGACTCTGGAGGCACCTTAGGTTGTCGTGGCAACTTCCCGGGGCAGATGTAAGTACGTCCTACGGTCTTCAGCGACCTTCATACAATCTTTGTACTTGTTGCGATAGACGGCGTGACTACACTTCTTAGCCCCGTGTGCGAGCCATGGCACAATAACAACCCCCCTCCATAACTTATGCTGCATGGTTTCCATCCTTAACCCATTACCTTTACAGCTGAAGCCCCCGCCCCAGTTTGTCAAGACCCGGCACCGCGTGGACCCGGACTTCTTGCGGGTAGGACTGTCTATTCAACCATTGTCTACAAGCATGTATTTATCCTTGTTACGTCTACACTCGTCACTTGTACCATCACGTACCCAGCACTTGCAACCTATGGCATGATCCCTCCACGTCCATGCCATACTCATATCGAATCACCCTATCATGTCTGGGCTATTTTATGTAAAATACTGCTAGGGAGTCATTTCAACTCTCTGACCACCTCCCGCTTTACTTGTAGACGAGTCAGCCAATCGCCCACTGGTGTGAGTAAACTCCTGTCCCCACACACAGCGCTGTCACTGAGTCTCTTTAACCCCACCATCACACTTAGCCTGGTTATCTTAGAAGGGACTTTATACGGGCAATCTGAGTAACCTCACTTGCAGTTTGTGCTTGTCTTGTTTTAATCCCCATTGCTGGACGCTTCCAACGACGTTACACAGGGCACGAGCACCCGTTCCTAGCACGACTACGGCTGGAATACTCTTCTCTCTGGTGCATGTTTTTTCGAGCCCTCTTTCGTAGGAAGCCCCATAATATATTTTTTAATGTTTTATTCTCTCCCTCTCCATCACAGGTTCGACGTCAAGGACACGAACAATCCGTGTCCCTCCCACAACTTTGTTGTGTTTCTGGGATTACAGTATACTCTCCCCCTTGTTTCTGAATCCCACCCCTTTCTTTTTAATCACCACCTTGGTCCTGACGAAGCGCTAGGATCCATTAGGGACCGGCAACAGCGCGAAACATGTTGACCATCACTTACACTCCCTCTCTCTCACTTTAAACCCTCACTCTTACGGGCCGAGAGCAGCGGGACGTATTTACAGCTTTTGTCCCCCACCCAGAATGTTTATATAACATTATCCCCCGTTATTTTTAGCAGACCTCCTGGGCCCACCAATAAACAGTTAGGGCACCATTAGGTCTTTTTAGCCTCACCACCACCCCCCTCCCCACACACCCACACGCACAACTACGGCGACTCCACCAAAAGATCTCCGATAGAGAGCCCTTTTAGGGCCCGTGAGGGACTGCAGCGCCACCCCCACGAGGAGCACAGCCCGATGATGATGCTTTGCACCCGCAAGGGTGTGTGAGGGCACTTCTAGTACCATCCAGGAGTCTCTAGTCTCCATCACACTATCATTTTCGAACCTGGTCTGAGACCCTTTGTCATCCTCTCCTTTTCCCCTTCCTTGCGCATAGTAGACCATACTGGCATATATATTTCTTCAGGAACTGTTACCTTATTTTGCATGTGGTTTAACTTTAGGAGCACCGGTACAGGACCTTTTCCCTTTCCTACTCATCCGCTCCCTGTCCCCCCATTCTCCCTGAAGTGTGTATACATATTACTACTTTGGGCCTGATTCTGATGCGGCTAGGAAAGCATTCCTACCTAGCGCCTGATTCTGATGCGGTTAGGAAGGCCTCCTAACGGCATTTGCTCCTTCCAAATCAGATCGGGAACCTGTTTTACCGACCGAGGTGCCAATTATGATGCGGTTAAGAACATATGCTCCCATTGAAGTCATTGGGAGTCCAACCAAATCGTATCTGAAGCATCCGGATGCATTGTACTCTGCCGGTCGGACTCTCCCGATCCGAGTGGGTCGGAAACTATTTCCCAACCGATTCGGTTGGGAAGCTTTTCCAACCCGCATCAGAATCGGGCCCTCTATTGTGATTGTGATAGCTGTGTCATACCCTATCTAGTCTAAACCATCACAACCGCTCCCAGAAAACAGGCCATAACCGTCTGTCCAATGGTGAACCCCAGAGTGTTATATAAGGAGTTAGAAGCCCTTTTCTCTCCCCTCTCTGTTTCTCTGTCTCTTCCCTCCTCTGTCAACTCTTGTTGGTGTTTAGCTTTGTTACATCATGGTCACTATAGACTAGGGTGAATTAAAATGCTGATAGCATACTACTGATTGCGAAGGCAATAGTAAAAAGAATATACAAAAAAATAGAGCGCCAAGAGGAAGGCTGCCTTTGGGTAATGGACTTCAAAATAAATGGGCGTTGAATAAAAGTGAGTAGAGGAAAATGAAGGAGTTAATGAGGGATTCAAACTATAGGCACAGAGACATGTATTTTACTAGTACCAGAAGAGGAGGAGGGGGTGAGGTGAAGGTCTATGGTGAAAAAAGCCCATGCAAACCCATTGGATGCATTATGGGTATTAAAGCATATGGTGGGGGGTAGGGAACACCCAGATTGGGATACCAGTCCTTCATAACATCTCTCCATCCACCTGTAGTGCCCTCCCATGCTACAATGTGATTCAAGGTTTCATTTCCTGTAGTTTTCTCCATTCACTTCCATAACTCACCCAAATACAGAGCTGCTTTAGTTGGTCATTGGTAGCCTGGCCATAACCGAATTATACTTTAGATGACAATGAAGGTAGGTGCACGAAGATTAATAATCCACAACCCTACTTGACCCCACAGACAGTCGAAGGTGAAACTGTTTTAAAACACAGCTTGTCCCTGTTGAGAGATAATTACCCTCCAATTGGTGGCATTATGCTGGAAAGCGTTTGAGCAAGCTCTGGAAATTGCACCTAGAAAAGAACCCTATGTGCAGTTTCTGCACACTGCTCATTGCGAGGAGACACAATTGGGAGGGTGGGGGGGGAGGGTTGGGCCCCATTTCAGCCCTCCTTGCAAGAGAACCTGGAAGGTAACATACACACAGAAATGGCATGCTGTATGGCTTGTTGCCTTTCCATGCACCCAAATTATGTAGGAGTCTTTAAGAAAGGGTCGTAGGGTTTTATACACACGCACTCACACACACATACGCGCACACACACTCATCACCATAAAGAAGGAAGCCATTAAGTCACCCATTTTTATTTCTATTGCCCCCAAGGTTACAATAGCCTATATAGCTGATGTCTATTGTCAGTCTAATTTTAGCACCTACTCCTAAAGGGTAGGTTATTTTAGCATTATCCTAGCCATTTTGCAGTTCTGTGGTGTCTCACTGACATACTTACAGAAACTGCGCCCTCTGGGTGCAATGAGGGTAAGCAGGCAAAGACAATTCCATGCACCTCTGGGTCATGTCAGGCAAAACTAAAACTACTGCTAACCAAAGACATATTTATGATGTCACAGCACAGATTAAATTCAACCTGACTTGCATGTTCACTCACTACACAATCACAACTCTAATTGTCACCATCAAACAATGCTTTGTGTGCAGATACCAAGGAATCTGTTGTGGTCAAGTAGATCTGCTAAATGAAGGCAACCAGGTACAGATATACATCATGCTATATCATTTACACGGGTCCAAGACTGCCCATCCTCAAACACCAGGAGCATCCTTAGAAGAGATGCCATCATATGTTCTGATTTAAGTGGCAGTCTGGAACTCCTCAAAGCGCTACTGTCACAGAACAGAGAATCCGAAAACGACATCAGTGGTGGGTATGATTGCACACTAGTACCCAAGACCACGTATTACTTTACACACAGGTTATATACATGTGCTTTCACACATGATGTTATGCATTGTGGCTGGAGTACGGTTTTGTTCCCTGGTTACTGATAACTTATGTCGAGTAATGCCACTGACCACACACTATGCATTTTATAGGTGCGATATACATCACTAACACTTTCCTAGTTGGTCCCACCTGGCTATATATGAGGTAGATAGGAAGGCAAGAGCAGCGTGCATGGGCAATATTCCATCATGTACAGAGTATCACTTAGGAACTTGTACAGGGCCCCAAGGAAGAAATCGTAGCTAAGTATTGTATTGTAATTGCATTTATATAGTGCTTACTACCCCATACGAGGCGTCAAAGTGCTTTTTTAGCGAGTAGGACGTTACTCCTGAACCCAAAAGGATTAGTGGCGAGTTAATATAGTGAGGGTGGATATGTTGGTCTTTTATTTGAATTGAGAAGGATAGTGGAGGGATAGAAGAAGGAAAGGTTTGCATTTATATAGCTCTTGCTACCCCTAGTGAGATGTTGAAAGGCTTTTTGGTGGGTAGTACGCTACTCTGGGAACCCAAACAGGATTAGTGGGGACTTAGTATAGGGAAATATGAAATTAATTTGAGCAGTGGGCATGTTAATCTGTTTTTTGGATTGAGATGGAATAGTGGAGATATAGAAGAGGGATGGGTCTAAAAAGTTTTTTGGGGAGGGTTCATAGCAGTAGGGAGGCTTTGGGATGTTTACAGGGTAAGTGGAGGGGGAAGGCTCAGAGGGAAGGATTAAGAAAGGCTTGTTTGGTAGATCTGAATAGTAAAAGAGGTATGAGATGATGCAAGGAGGTGTACAGGAGGGAAGAGTCTAGAAAGGGTTATTTTGGGGATCAAAGGATCAAAGTAGTAATATGGGTTTTAGGATGAATTAGAGAGTGGAGGTAGAGGATATATTGAGAGAGGTATAGGGCGAGAATAGGGTAGTGCATTGGAAAGTAGAATGAGGTTTGAGATGAGTCAGAGAGTTGAGGTAGAGGATATATTGAGAGTGGTATAGGGTGAGAAATAGGGTAGTGCAGTGGTGAGAGTAGTAGAATGAGGTTTGAGATGAGTCAGAGCGGAGGCAGAGGACACACTGAGTGATATAGGGTGAGATGAAGGGTAGTGCATTGGATATGCTGAATTAGAAGCAAAGAAAGAGATATAAAGATAAATAAGCACATGGAAGGCACACATGTAGAAGCAAGGTAATATATGTAGATTAAAGTTGCATTCAATAATCGCAGACCTTCAAGTGTTCCTGTACTTTAAATTAATTTATTTGTTAAACATTTTTGTTGTTGTAATTTAATAGTGAAGCAATTGTAGATAAATAGTCATGATAAAAGTGTACTTATTTATGCAGTCACTTATATACATGTTATACAGAATAATGTAACTACAAGTAATATGTACATTTGTTAAGCAGCACCAATGACTACCTATATCTTGAAAAACTTAATTATTATGCACATTTATACAACGCAATACACATATCTAGGTACATGTTAGACCTGGCACCATTGGCGTGGGTCTCCCTTCCATTTTTTGCTGTTGCCTCCTGTGGTTTTGCTGTGTTTTGCTGGTCTAGATGCTTTGGGCACTTTGCCACTGCTGTTCAGTGCCAAAGTGCAAGTGCTCCCTGTTGTAAATTGATGTAATGGATTGGCTGATTTGATGTACTTGTCAGACCCTAGTACAGTGCACCATATGTGCCCAGGGCCTGTAAATCAAATGCTGCTGGTGGGCTTGCAGCACTGATTGTTCCACCCACAGAATCAGCCTGTAAAATGTGACTCAGGCCTGCCATTGCAGTGCCTGTGTGCAGTCTGGGACTGCCATGTCAAGTTGGCAAGTGCACACACTTGTCAGTCACTAAACCTTCCCTTTTCTACATGTTAGTCACCCCTAAGGTACGCCCAAGGTACCCCTGTGGTCTTGGTGCATTGTATGTGAAAGGTAGGACATGCCCTGATGTGTGTGGCATTGTTAGACCTGTCAGCCCTTTGGGTGGTCCCTCCTCATCATTATTTATTTTGTCCCACTTTTGCCTCAAACCCTGTTTGAATTTTTCCTTTTTGGGAACCACCAGACTTTTTAGTGTTGCTGCAGATTCAGGGAGCCATTTTAGCTACCCCTGAAACTTCTGTCTGAGGGCCTGGAGCACAAAATGGTGGCCACCTGTGACATCACCAGCATCCACTGGAACCTACCAGCACCTTCCAGAACATTCCAGAACCCTGTGACAGTTGGAGGCGGTTTAGAATGTTGGGAGGTTAAGACAGAGTGTTGGCAGTTGGAGCTGGCAGTTGGCACCTGACTGGTGAAGAGAGAGCAGCACAACAGTGAAGGAGGAAGGAGTGAAGCAGCAGGGGTGGAAACTTGTGCCTGGAGTGGGGTCCATAAACCCACCCTTGATACTTGTCCCTACTGATGGATCCCAGCCTGTAGCCCTGTGTGGGAAGAAGACAGAAAAACTCATCCTAAGGACCTGAACAGCAGGAACAGGCCTTAGAAGCAGAAAGCAGCAAGATCCTGACCTGGAAACTGGTTTCCCTGGAATCCGGCGTCGAGTAGCCTGAGACCTGGAGCCCGAGGTGGAGAAGCGGCGCTGACTGAGGAAGCAGACGTCGTACCCGGAGCCGCCTGAGGTCGTGAGAGGGCGCCGACGGAGGTCGTGAGGAATACCAGAGGTCGAGGAGGAAGTGAACCGAGGTCGAGCGAGCGGCGTCATCGGAGGAGTGAAGTCTGCCCTCCGGAGTCGTCGGAGACCGAGGTAGAGGTGAACCGGAGGTCGGGAGTGAGGATCGCACTCCGGAGTCGCCCGGAACCTGAGAGGAGGAGCACCGGAGGTCGGGGGTGAGGATCGCACCCCGGAGTCGCCGGAAGTCGACATCGAGGCCAGGCCGGCCGACGTCATCGAAGCCGAGAGCGCCATCGGACCGGAGCCGCCCGAAGTCGACATCGAGTAGAGACTGCCCGACGCCGTCGAATCGGAGGTCGAGATCGAACCGAGGCCGCCGACATCGGACCGGAACCGCCTACCGGCGTCGTCAAAGAACTGACATTGTGCCGAGGCCGCCGAGACCGAACCGGAACCGCCTCACGACATCGACACGACTCCAGCGGCGTCGGAACATCAGAAAAAGGGCAGTAAGTGGAGTAGAGGGCGCCTAAGGCCCTGTGGAGACCTGAGAGACTGCTCTAAGGGGCTAGGGAGGTGCTGAAACCAACCTGACTGTGCCTGGGGTGAACTGGGACTAACCTAGAGAGGTTGTGTGGAGAGAGAAAGCCAGGGCACTGGTATTCCCCCTTGATCTACCTCAGTTTAGGCCTCAGCCTTGTCCC
Source organism: Triturus cristatus (assembly GCF_964204655.1). Classification (NCBI taxonomy): domain Eukaryota; kingdom Metazoa; phylum Chordata; class Amphibia; order Caudata; family Salamandridae; genus Triturus; species Triturus cristatus. Next base: position 1,087,401,738 of record NC_140593.1, read on the forward strand.
AGCCAGGGAGTAGTACCCCTCAAGCCTTCCACAACCCTACAAGCTGTGCCTGGGCCAAATCAGCCCTTAGGGATTGAAAAGTGTTCTGATTACATGAGTGCTGCTGTATACTTTTAATTATTTATTGGGGGCACTGTATTTATTGTGTTAACCTATTTATTGCTTCACTATATTTATTGGTCTACAGGACTTGTTGGTGTACAATATTTATTGGTACAGTATTTATGCCTCAGAATATTTAATTGCCTGTATTACCTGCACTTGTATTTATGTCCCTTGTATTTATGATCATCCCTATTTATTGAATCTCCAGACAGTATTTATTTGACCTGCACTATTTAAATTTGTATATTGTGATTGTCTTATTTATTTTTCCAATCAGCAACTAAGAGAAAAAGATAAAGAAGAATATTTTCATAATTTTTACGGTGTAGAGTCGTTTTTGGAACGGATGCACGCATGGTTATTGTATGGGTATATTGTATGCTTAGCACGGTGCCTGTTTCCTGACCACTCGAGCCAAGCTACCACAGTGTGTTCGGGGAGTCCATCACCACCCTGCGGAGTGGGAGTGGGCTGTTTCCAACATAAATTGGTGTTCAGTGGTGGGATAGAGCTGTGCCTACGTATACTCAACAATAACTGTGGGTAGTCCATAGGCCTACACCAGGAGTTTTCTCAAAGCGGCCTTCCTAATTGTGGGTTTTTGTTTTTTTTCCAAATTTACTCTGGTGGTGGGAGGAGGTATTATTAAAGGTACCCCCCTGCATTGTTACTGCACAAAACCTGTCCTCTAACCTGAGTGGGCAAGATGGAGTTTGTACTAGAAAATCTAGAAACGTACACTGTGGCCCAACTCAGGGAGTTTTGCCAGCGGGAGGGGGTGTACTGTCCCCCAGGAGCAAAGAAGGGTGCACTCCAAACCAGCTTAAGGGCTTGGGGGGAGGCACGCAGGGAAAGCAAGGCTGAGGAGGAAGACAGGGATGGAGAGCCTGACCCCGAGGGGGCTGAGATGTACCAACCTGAGGTGGGGAACCTGTCAGCAGGGCCCAGAACCATTTCTAGGAAGGGCAGCAGTGCCTCTAGCGGTGGCTTGTCTGAAGTGGAGCTAACGGACCGGAGGGAGAAAAGACAGCTCACATGGGACTTAGCAAGGCTGGAAAAGGAGAAGGAGGAGCAGAGGATGGCCCATGAATTGCGACTGAAAGAAATAGATCTTCAGATCTTGAGAATCGGGGCACAACCTGTTCCTAATGGTGGCAGCCAGACCCAAGAGATCACCAGGGAATCTAAACCATACCTGCCAAAGGACATAGTAGCTAGCTATGGAGTGGGCGACGATATCGCCAAGTGGCTAGCGGCCTATGAGGTCTCATTGAGGGCCCATGGGGTTCCAGAGAAGTACTGGGGAGGGGGATTGTATAAGTACATGCCTCCAGCTGGTAGGGATGCTTTATTGGCCCTCGAAGAGGATGAGCAAACCCACTACCCCACCATGAAACTGGCGCTCATCAGAAAGTTTGGACTAACACCTGAAAAGTACAGACAGAAGTTCAGGGGTAGTCACAAGCTGGGCACGCAGAATTGGGTGGACTTCCTGGACTATGCGAAGAAGGCAATGGAAGGTTGGATTCAGGGCAGTGAAGTGAGGAACTACGAGGAGTTGTTTGACCTAGTACTGAAGGAACACCTGCTCGAGAAATGTTTCCCTGAACTGCGGCAACACCTGGTGGATAGCAAGCTGACCAGTCCCCGGAAGCTTGCTGAGGAGGCGGACATTTGGGCTAGTACCCGGGTGTCCACCAGGGGGACTGGAGGGGATACTCAAAAGGCCGGACAGGGCGCCCCCCAGAAGAAAGAGGGAGGGGAAAAGAAAAAGGAGTTCTCCAAAGGCCCCCAAAATAACTTCCAAGGGAAGGGAACAGGATTCACCTCTAAGGCTAACCCACCCAGAAACCCTAATCCTGGCCAGAGTCAGCAGCCAAGGGTTGTCCATTGCTACGAGTGCGGTGGCGTTGGACACTATAAAGGAGATCCGAAGTGCCAGAAACGACCACCCCCTCCCACTGGAGGAAAGACCCCTGGAGTAGCTAGTGCAGTGCTCGGGGAGGAGATGCCCTTAACTAAGGGAAGGGAGTGGGCGGGTGTCACTTTAGTGTCCCTGGGAGAACGGGAGATGGTTCCTAAGATCCAGGTGCCCGCAAATACCGCAAAGTATGGGCAGTGGGTCACCATCAACGGCCAAAGAGGGGAGGCTCTGAGAGACACGGGAGCCAGTATGACTATGGTGCGTAGTCAACTGGTGTCTCCAGAGCAGGTAATTCCCGATGTACTCCACCCAGCCGCGATGGCTGACGGCAGAACAGGTCACTATCCCGTGGCCGAGGTTCCCTTTGAATGGGGAGGGGTTGCAGGTTCACTTCGAGTTGCCGTAAGCCCTGCCGTGCCAGTCGATTGTCTGCTGGGGAATGACATGGAGCACAACGCTTGGAAGGAGGTGGAATACCGGACTCACACCGAGATGCTGGGTACACCTGACTGGGCCTGTGTTAGCACAAGGTCCGCGACTACCCGAAGAGGGAGTTCATTTCGGCTGGAGCCTGGAACAAAGGCCCAGCCAGCTGCCAGTCAAGGGAAGAACCGAGGACAGGAGGAGCCTGCCTCGGCGTCCCCACCCCGTAGGACGGATAGGCCACCGGAGGTGGTGGACCAGGAGTCTGCGGTGGGGGACGTTACCAACCTGGAGGACCTACCCATCCCGGCCGAGTGGCACGTGGAGGGAGGCCCGTCCAGGGAGGAATTCTGCCAGGGCCAGAGGGAGTGCCCTACCCTTGAGGGGCTGAGGCGACAGGCCGAAGCCCAGGCAGCAGGGAACGTTGAAGGGAACTACAGTGTTTACTGGGAGGATGGCCTCCTCTACAGTGAACCTAAGGCACCCCTACATGGATCGTCACGAGCCTTGGTAGTCCCTCAACGTTATCGAGCCTTCCTTCTGGAGTTGGCTCACGAGATACCATTGGCAGGACACCTGGGGCAAGACAAGACCTTCGCCCGTCTTGTCCCACACTTTTATTGGCCTCAGATGAAAGTGTCGTCCGATACCTACTGCCGGACATGTGTGTCTTGCCAAGCCAGTGGGAAAACAGGGGTGAAGCTGAAAGCTCCCCTGGAACCACTTCCTGTCGTTAGCACCCCCTTTGAAAGGGTGGGCATCGACATTGTGGGTCCGTTAGATCCGCCAACATCAGCTGGTCACAGGTTTATCCTGGTCCTGGTGGATCATGCCACACGGTACCCAGAGGCAATACCTTTGAGGACCATAACAGCACCTGTTGTGGCAAGGGCCCTGATGGGAATCTTTACCCGAGTGGGTTTTCCCAAGGAAGTTGTGTCCGACAGGGGGACCAACTTCATGTCAGCGTATATGCGGGCGATGTGGAAGGAGTGTGGAGTGACCTACCGGTTCACAACTCCTTACCACCCCCAGACCAATGGTCTGGTGGAGAGGTTTAATAAAACCTTGAAGGGCATGATCAGAAGTCTGCCTGAAAGCCTGCGGAGGAAATGGGACGTCCTCCTACCCTGTTTACTTTTTTCCTACAGGGAAGTGCCACAGAAGGGAGTGGGCTTCAGCCCCTTCGAGCTTCTGTATGGGCACCCTGTACGTGGACCTCTCAACCTGGTGAGAGACGGATGGGAAAGAACTCCCAGAAAGCTTCCCCAGGATGTGGTGAGCTACATGCTGGCCTTCCGGAGCCGAATGGCTAAGTTGTGGAAGCAAGCTTCTGACAACTTGGAAGCCAGCCAAGCAGTGATGAAGGCGTGGTATGACCACAATGCTCACCCGGTGGAGTTGGAGCCTGGCCAGAAGGTGTGGGTGATCGAACCAGGAGAGCTTAGTGCCCTCCAGGATCGCTGGTCAGGACCCTTTGAGGTGTTGGAGAAGAAGGGTAAGGCTACCTACTTGGTGGACCTGAAGACCCCTCGTCAGCCCCTGCGGGTGCTGCATGCCAACCGCCTCAAACCCCACCATGAGAGGCCCGAAGTCATCTTGATGATGGTGACTGACGGAGGAGAGGACGTGGAAAGCGAGCCTCTCCCTGATCTGTTTGCGTCTCAAGAGAAGGATGGGTCGGTGGAGGGAGTGATTCTCTCCCCATCTCTAACTCCTGAACAGCAGGAGGACTGTCGCCAGGTCCTGGGGCAGTACTCCTCGTTGTTCTCCCTTGTCCCGGGTAGGACTCACCTGTGCGTCCATGACGTGGACACAGGAGACAGCCCACCTGTGAAGTCCAAGATCTACCGGATGTCAGACAAGGTGAAGGCCAGCATTCATAGTGAAGTCACTAAGATGCTGGAGCTAGGAGTGATCGAACCTTCTAGCAGCCCCTGGTCCAGTCCGGTGGTGTTAGTACCAAAAGCTGCACCACCGGGTGCCCAACCAGAACTGAGGTTCTGTGTGGACTATCGGGGACTGAATTCAGTGACCAAAACTGATGCTCATCCGATCCCTAGGGCGGATGAATTGATTGACCGGCTGGGAGCTGCCCAATATCTAAGTACCTTTGACCTTACTTCAGGGTACTGGCAGATCTCGTTGACTGATGGAGCAAGGGAAAGGTCAGCCTTCTCCACGCCCAATGGCCACTACCAGTTCTGTGTGATGCCCTTTGGGCTCAAGAACGCACCTGCCACATTTCAGCGCCTGGTAAACCAGATCCTCACCGGAATGGAGAGTTTCTCTGCTGCTTATCTGGATGACATAGCCGTCTTCAGTAACAGCTGGAAGGATCACTTGCGTCACCTGCAAGCTGTTCTCCAGGCCCTGAGACAAGCTGGATTGACGATCAAGGCCAGCAAGTGCCAGATCGGGCAGGGGTCGGTAGTGTACCTTGGACACTTGGTGGGTAGGGGAGCGGTGCAACCCCTCCAGGCGAAGATCGAGGCCATCATGGCCTGGGAACCCCCCAAGACACAGACTGAGGTCCGAGCATTTTTGGGCCTCACGGGATATTACCGCCGCTTCGTGAAGGGGTACGGTACCATCGTAGCCCCCCTCACGGAGCTCACGTCCAAGAAACAACCTCGACGGGTAGTCTGGACGGAGGCCTGTCAGCAGGCCTTTGTGAGATTGAAGAAAGCCATGTGCGAGGCCCCGGTCTTAAGGGCCCCAGACTTTTCCAAGAAGTTCATTGTCCAGACAGATGCATCAGAACATGGCATTGGGGCAGTGTTATCGCAACTCAACGAAGAGGGTCTGGATCAACCCGTGGTCTTCCTATCCCGGAGACTACTTCCCAGGGAACAGAAGTGGAGTGCAATAGAGCGTGAAGCCTTTGCAGTGGTATGGGCTCTGAAGAAGTTGCGGCCATACCTGTTTGGCTCGCACTTCCTAGTTCAGACCGACCACAGACCCCTTCGTTGGCTGATGCAAATGAAGGGGGAGAATCCCAAGTTGTTGAGGTGGTCTATTTCCCTACAGGGGATGGACTTTCAGGTGGAACATCGGCCTGGAGTGGACCACGCCAATGCAGACGGTCTCTCAAGGTATTTCCGCCTTAGTGATGAGAACTCCCAAGGGGTTGGGTAGCTCTCCCCACTTTCAGCTGGGGGGGACGCGTGTTAGACCTGTCAGCCCTTTGGGTGGTCCCTCCTCATCATTATTTATTTTGTCCCACTTTTGCCTCAAACCCTGTTTGAATTTTTCCTTTTTGGGAACCACCAGACTTTTTAGTGTTGCTGCAGATTCAGGGAGCCATTTTAGCTACCCCTGAAACTTCTGTCTGAGGGCCTGGAGCACAAAATGGTGGCCACCTGTGACATCACCAGCATCCACTGGAACCTACCAGCACCTTCCAGAACATTCCAGAACCCTGTGACAGTTGGAGGCGGTTTAGAATGTTGGGAGGTTAAGACAGAGTGTTGGCAGTTGGAGCTGGCAGTTGGCACCTGACTGGTGAAGAGAGAGCAGCACAACAGTGAAGGAGGAAGGAGTGAAGCAGCAGGGGTGGAAACTTGTGCCTGGAGTGGGGTCCATAAACCCACCCTTGATACTTGTCCCTACTGATGGATCCCAGCCTGTAGCCCTGTGTGGGAAGAAGACAGAAAAACTCATCCTAAGGACCTGAACAGCAGGAACAGGCCTTAGAAGCAGAAAGCAGCAAGATCCTGACCTGGAAACTGGTTTCCCTGGAATCCGGCGTCGAGTAGCCTGAGACCTGGAGCCCGAGGTGGAGAAGCGGCGCTGACTGAGGAAGCAGACGTCGTACCCGGAGCCGCCTGAGGTCGTGAGAGGGCGCCGACGGAGGTCGTGAGGAATACCAGAGGTCGAGGAGGAAGTGAACCGAGGTCGAGCGAGCGGCGTCATCGGAGGAGTGAAGTCCGCCCTCCGGAGTCGTCGGAGACCGAGGTAGAGGTGAACCGGAGGTCGGGAGTGAGGATCGCACTCCGGAGTCGCCCGGAACCTGAGAGGAGGAGCACCGGAGGTCGGGGGTGAGGATCGCACCCCGGAGTCGCCGGAAGTCGACATCGAGGCCAGGCCGGCCGACGTCATCGAAGCCGAGAGCGCCATCGGACCGGAGCCGCCCGAAGTCGACATCGAGTAGAGACTGCCCGACGCCGTCGAATCGGAGGTCGAGATCGAACCGAGGCCGCCGACATCGGACCGGAACCACCTACCGGCGTCGTCAAAGAACTGACATTGTGCCGAGGCCGCCGAGACCGAACCGGAACCGCCTCACGACATCGACACGACTCCAGCGGCGTCGGAACATCAGAAAAAGGGCAGTAAGTGGAGTAGAGGGCGCCTAAGGCCCTGTGGAGACCTGAGAGACTGCTCTAAGGGGCTAGGGAGGTGCTGAAACCAACCTGACTGTGCCTGGGGTGAACTGGGACTAACCTAGAGAGGTTGTGTGGAGAGAGAAAGCCAGGGCACTGGTATTCCCCCTTGATCTACCTCAGTTTAGGCCTCAGCCTTGTCCCAGCCAGGGAGTAGTACCCCTCAAGCCTTCCACAACCCTACAAGCTGTGCCTGGGCCAAATCAGCCCTTAGGGATTGAAAAGTGTTCTGATTACATGAGTGCTGCTGTATACTTTTAATTATTTATTGGGGGCACTGTATTTATTGTGTTAACCTATTTATTGCTTCACTATATTTATTGGTCTACAGGACTTGTTGGTGTACAATATTTATTGGTACAGTATTTATGCCTCAGAATATTTAATTGCCTGTATTACCTGCACTTGTATTTATGTCCCTTGTATTTATGATCATCCCTATTTATTGAATCTCCAGACAGTATTTATTTGACCTGCACTATTTAAATTTGTATATTGTGATTGTCTTATTTATTTTTCCAATCAGCAACTAAGAGAAAAAGATAAAGAAGAATATTTTCATAATTTTTACGGTGTAGAGTCGTTTTTGGAACGGATGCACGCATGGTTATTGTATGGGTATATTGTATGCTTAGCACGGTGCCTGTTTCCTGACCACTCGAGCCAAGCTACCACAGTGTGTTCGGGGAGTCCATCACCACCCTGCGGAGTGGGAGTGGGCTGTTTCCAACAGGCATGTCCTGATAGTGAAATACTGCCAATTTCGTTTTTCACTATTGCAAGGCTATCTGTTCCCATAGGCCAGAATGGGCAGTTGGTTTATAATACCTTATAAACATAACTGGCCCCAGGAACAAGATAGGAAAATAAAGTTTAGTATGCCTGAACTCAGAATGTTAAAATGCATCTTTTAGTGAGGGTGATTTTTACATTCTGTGTTCACAAATACCACTTTTAGAAAGTGGGTATTTTCTTGCCTAACCATCCAGTATGCCTCTGCTAGGTTTGTGTATTGCATGTCTGGCTTGTGAGTGACAGGAGCTGGGGAGAGGGCTGCAGCTCCGGCAGTCTGATGACTCAGGACTGGGCTGAATGGGACCTGGGTTGAATTTAGAGTAGGGGGAGGAGATTTCCTTTCACCTGCCTGGGCCAGGTCTGCCCTCAACAATGCTGTCTCCACCTCCTGCCAGGAAGCTGCACCAGTGGGGACAGAACTGGTTTTGACTGGGTACAGACACTCACTGCCTTCAGAGTACAAAGGATTTGTGTGTATAAAAAGGGGGACTGAGACCCCAGAACTTTAGATCACTTCTGGGAAATCAAGAGGAAACCTTTGCCAAGGAGAAGAGCTGGATAAGCTGAGGAGGAATACTGCCCCTGTGCTGTTTGCTGTCTGGGGTTGGCCTGCAGTGGCTGCTTGCTGCCAAGGAAAGGAGAAGAAGGACTTTGCTGTTTGCTTTGTCACCTGCTAGAAGAAAAAGATCTCTAAGGGATTGAAACTGAGCTTGCCTCCTGTCTGAAGTCTCAGGGACACAAAGACTTCACCACCAGTTCCCCTGAATTTCCTTGCTGGGAATTCTATCCTGCAAAGACGTGCTTGCTGTTTTTTGGGACCACTAGAGACTGTTTGTCGCTGGGAGCTAGAAGATCTATGCAACGAGAAGAAGCATGTCACATCCGCACCGATTCCAGGCACATCACCGAGTCACGGGGAAGAAGTGTGCTGCATCCGCACTTGGTTCCGACGCCTCGCCGAGCAACCAGGAAGAAGCACGCCGCATCCACACCGGGTCCCGATGCATCGTCGAGAAGACCGTCACAGCACCTGCTGTGCGGCTGCAAAAGTGCACGTATCGTAATGGATCGTCACATCGCATCAAGCCGCTATTTTGTTGCATCGCACCGTATCGAGGCACCATCTTGTTGCATTGTAACCGGAATGCATTACGATGCGACAAGTGATGCATTACCTCTCTGGTAAGGAACCGACGCATCACCTCCCCTGCGCTGCAGTAAAGAACTGATGCATCACCCCTCCCCCCCCCCGAAGCAAGGAACTGACGCATCACTTTCCCTGCAACCCTTTTGTTTGCTTTGCATGACGCATCTAAGGTACTTTGCTGGAAAAGTGTTGCATTTACAACTTGCATTGAACTGAACTATCTCTACCATTTGAAAGTCTTATTTTTAATATTGTATTGTGGATTTTTTGTCGTTTGGCCTTGTTTAGATAAAGAATACTTATTTTTCTAAACTGGTGTGGTGTCCATTTGTAGTGTTTTCACTGTGTTACTGTATGTGTTCACAAATGCTTAACACACTGCCTCTGAGATAAGCCTGTCTGCTCGTGCCAGGCTTCCAAGGGGGTGAGCAGGGGTTATTTTAGGAGTGTATCCCCCTTTCCCTGACTAGAAACATGGATCCCTATTTGGACAAAGGTGTAAACCATTGCCAACTGGAGACCCCCATTTTTAACAGTACACATCTATAGTCCAAATAAATGCTTATATACAAAGGGATATACTGTATGTTTATGTTGGAGTATGGTGCTGATGTGGAGAAGAGCAAGTTCTTGATTAGTATTCTGAAGATAAGGTGGTTATCCGTGGATCTTATGTTTGGGGGTAAGGAGTTCCATAGTTTGGCTGCTTGAACAGAGAAGGATGTGACACCCATGTTTTTTTTCTTGTATGGTGGGATTTTAAGGCGAAGTGCCACTCTAAAGTGGAGGTTCCTTTGTTGAATGTATTTGGTAATTTTATTCCATGTATCGCTTTTGGGTGATACAAAGGAGCTTGAATGTGGATCTACTGGCAACCGGTAAGCAATGTAGGGCTTCCAAGGCAGGGGAGATATGGCCAGTAAGAGTAGTCTAGCAGCAGAGTCACTGACCATGTCATGAGTAATGTAATATGTGACGTCATCAGCAGTGCATTGCGGGGGCACGAGTTATAGTTAGCTGAACTAACTATAACAGAGGAATTTCTATGGTTTTGTACGAATGAAATGCCCAGCTAACTATAACACCCCTGAAACCTATGGTTTTTTCTGTGAATTTCTAAGGTTTTTTAAATGCTAATTCCTAACTATAACGTGCCTGAAACCTATGGTTTTTTAAAGTGAATTTCAAAGATTTTTTAAATGCTAATTTCTAACTTTAACGTTACTGAAACCTATGGTTTTTTAAGTGAATTTCAAAGCTTTTTAAAATGCTAGTTTCTAACTATGCCTACAGAGGTAGGGCATGTGAAGAAAGAAGAAAAAACACACAGAAAGAAGAAAAAGGAATGGAGAAAGAAGCTACAGAAGTCCTCAAAGACGAAGAAAAGTGCAGGAAGAAGGAAGACGTGTAGAAAGAACAAACAGAGGAGCAGAAAGAGTCTTTGTTCAAAATCACCCTGTACCCTCAAATTTTTCAGATGGCTACAGGTGGTAACTGACTCTGACTAACCAGTCCTAGAGCCAGTGCTATGCTAAAATACACTTAGAAAACAGTTAAAACACCTACATACACTAGGGAACACTATGCGTTGGGGTACCCCTGTCATTAGCATGACCTCCTCTGTAAGCCCCTAGTATATAATAGGGCAGGGGTATTAAAACTACCTCTTAAAACGCACCACAGGGTGCATTTGCACACTGGTGAAGGGGGGGGGAGGCTGAGCTGACGTGTGCAAACATGGCCTATGGCCATTTTAATTTGGTGGATAAAGTCCCCTTGAATCCTGAGTGTCCCTTGGGTACAACTAGCCCATCAGGTATCTCTAGTTAGCACCACAGAACTGCGTTGCTGATGAAATGGGCACGGCCTGGACCATTTTTCTGCAATGCAGCACAGTGGTGCTTACTGGAAGCACCTGGTGGACTAGTTGGCCCCCATGGGCCCTCGGGATTAAAGGGGAATTATTTCCCCAACTTAAAACGCGCCATAATTGCGCACGTCATCTCAGACCCCGTCCCCTCCCTTCCCCACTGTGTAAACACGCCCTGTGGCCGTTTTAAGTTGGGAGATTAACTCCCCTTGAATCCTGAGGGTCCCCAGGGGCAAATTAGCCCACAAGGTACGTCCAGTAAGCACCATTGCAGAGAGGTGTAAAAAGGGGCACAGCCTGCACCACCTCTCTGCAAAGCAGCGCAGTGGCACTTACTGGAAGCACCTGGTGGGCTAGTTGGCCCCCAGGGTCCCTTAGGATTGAAGGGTAATTATTTCCCCAACTTAAAACGCACCTATATATATATATATATATATATATATATATATATATATATATATATATATATATATATAAGCTGCCCTGTAGGGATGGTGGCTCCCTTGGTTGGAGGAATTTTCTTTGGACTTAAGCAGGGAGCATGTCCCACGCATTCGTGTGCAGACGAAAGGATTTCCAAGGTATTTCTGCACGCAGCGCGGAAGGGAGCACAAGAGAAGTTATGTCTCCTCTTGCCAACTCGGACTCTGGGCATTGTACACAAAGGGATTGTGTTATCATTGGCAGCGCATTCATGAGGACTCTGAAATGAAAGGTAAAAGCTGCACAGTTTAAACGTGACATTCTAGTTTTGCATTCTACAGTGCACAAGGATTATTCAAACTGTGATTTGGGACGCTATTCAGTAAAATTGCTATTATTCACAGTTCAAGCATTGTGCATGGCTTGTTACCAGACTGTGGCACTTCAACCCTATTGAGCATTACTCTACACCTGCCGCAGCTTACAAGAACATTCCAAGTGCATGTTGGGAAATGTAGTATTGCATCAGGTCACGTGAACACTGTGCTTTAAAGAGCGTGAGCTCATTCACTGAAATTATCCTCACCTGTGAGCAAGGCCATCACTAACGGCTGAAACGCGTAAGGATGGATGTTCTGCCTCTCTTGTGACACAAATAAAAGCTACGTGTTACGCAGTTGGGCTTCACTACTTCTTGCTTGCTTTGGTATGCCAAATCACGGGAATCTCCATGCCCGTGTCAGTGAAGCCGCCCTGTAGGGATGGTGGCTCCCTTAGTTGGAGGAATTTTCTTTGGATATATATATATATATATATATATATATATATATATATAGACAAACATGGTAACCCTTTAGAGAAGCACACGAAAAGCTACGAAGGTTACCAGCCTTTATTTTCCGGTATGGGCTCAGTTCTTACAGCTGGTATAGTAGAGCAGCCTTTCGTTGTTGCCAGACGCGTTTCGAATTTCTTCATCAGTGGCATGCATCGGAAGGAACGTGCAGCGGTAGGTCTCCTCCCCCAATTTAAAACATTGACACGCCCCTGGATGGGACAGCTCTATTGAGACTGTGCTGTAGCATTCTGGGGGATGAAGTGCCCTTCATTACCATCAAATACACGTGCACTATTTTCTGCCGATCTAAGCCCGGATTGGGCCCCAGCTGATATCTCAGTCCCTTATCCTGCGCAGCTTCTCCGCATGAGGTAGGTAATCCTTACCCCGTGGCCCCCCTGTGATCCTGGGGTGGTGCATTCTCGGTGGCTGGGCTGCCGCCATTCAATTGACAAACATGGTAACCCTTTAGAGAAGCACACGAAAAGCCACGAAGGTTACCAGCCTTTATTTTCAGGTATGGGCTCAGTTCTTACAGCTGCTATAGTAGAGCAGCCTTTCGTTGTTGCCAGACACGTTTCGAATTTCTTCATCAGTGGCATGCATCGGAAGGAACGTACTGCGGTAGGTCTCCTCCCCCAATTTAAAACATTGACACGCCCCTGGATGGAGCAGCTCTATTGAGACTGTGCTGTAGCATTCTGGGGGATGAAGTGCCCTTCATTACCATCAAATTCACGTGCACTATTTTCTGCCGATCAAAGCCCGGATTGGGCCCCAGCTGATATCTCAGTCCCTTATCCTGCGCAGCTTCTCCGCATGAGGTAGGTAATCCTCACCCCACGGCCCCCATGTGATCCCGGGGTGGTGCTTTCTCGGCGGCTGGGCTGCCGTCATTCAATTGACAAACATGGTAACCCTTTAGAGAAGCACACGAAAAGCCACGAAGGTTACCAGCCTTTATTTTCAGGTATGGGCTCAGTTCTTACAGCTGGTATAGTAGAGCAGCCATTTGTTGTTGCCAGCCGCTTTTCGAATTTCTTCATCAGTGGCATGTATCGGAAGGAACGTGCTGCGGTAGGTCTCCTCCCCCAATTTAAAATTTTGCCACGCCCCTGGATGGGGCAGCTCTATTGAGACTGTGCTGTAGCATTCTGGGGCATGAAGTGCCCTTCATTACCATAAAATTCACGTGCACTATTTTCTGCTGATCAAAGCCCGGATTGGGCCCCAGCTGATATCTCAGGCCCTTATCCTGAGCAGTTTCTCCTGCATGAGGTACGTAATCCTTACCCCGCGGCCCCCCTGTGATCCCGGGGTGGTGCATTCTCGGCGGCTGGGCTGCCGCCATTCAATTGACAAACATGGTAACCCTTTAGAGAAGCACACGAAAAGCCACGAAGGTTACTAGCCTTTATTTTCAGGTATGGGCTCAGTTCTTACAGCTGCTATAGTAGAGCAGCCTTTCATTGTTGCCAGACGCGTTTCGAATTTTTTCATCAGTGGCATGCATCGGAAGGAACGTACTGCGGTAGGTCTCCTCCCCCAATTTAAAACATTGACACGCCCCTGGATGGAGCAGCTCTATTGAGACTGTGCTGTAGCATTCTGGGGGATGAAGTGCCCTTCTTTACCATCAAATTCACGTGCACTATTTTCTGCCGATCAAAGCCCGGATTGAGCCCTAGCTGATATCTGAGTCCCTTATCCTGCGCAGCTTCTCCGCATGAGGTAGGTAATCCTTACCCCGCAGCACCCCTGTGATCCCGGGGTGGTGCATTCTCGGCGGCTGGGCTGCCGCCATTCAATTGACAAACATGGTAACCCTTTAGAGAAGCACACGAAAAGCCACGAAGGTTACCAGCCTTTATTTTCAGGTGTGGGCTCAGTTCTTACAGCTGGTGTAGTAGAGCAGCCTTTCGTTGTTGCCAGCCGCTTTTCGAATTTCTTCCTCAGTGGCATGTATCGGAAGGAAGGTGCTGCGGTAGGTCTCCTCCCCCAATTTAAAACTTTGCCACGCCCCTGGATGGGGCAGCTCTATTGAGACTGTACTGTAGCATTCTGGGGCATGAAGTGCCCTTCATTACCATAAAATTCACGTGCACTATTTTCTGCCGATCAAAGCCCGGATTGGGCCCCAGCTGATATCTCAGTCCCTTATCCTGAGCAGCTTCTCCTGCATGAGGTAGGTAATCCTTATCCCGCGGCCCCCCTGTGATCCCGGGGTGGTGCATTCTCGGCGGCTGGGCTGCCGCCATTCAATTGACAAACATGGTAACCCTTTAGAGAAGCACACGAAAAGCCACGGTTACCAGCCTTTATTTTCAGGTATGGGCTCAGTTCTTACAGCTGCTGTAGTAGAGCAGCCTTTCGTTGTTGTCAGACGCGTTTCGAATTTTTACATCAGTGGCATGCATCGGAAGGAACGTACTGCGGTAGGTCTCCTCCCCCAATTTAAAACATTGACACGCCCCTGGATGGAGCAGCTCTATTGAGACTGTACTGTAGCATTCTGGGGGATGAAGTGCCCTTCTTTACCATCAAATTCACGTGCACTATTTTCTGCCGATCAAAGCCCGGATTTAGCCCTAGCTGATATCTGAGTCCCTTATCCTGCGCAGCCTCTCCGCATGAGGTAGGTAATCCTTACCCCGCAGCACCCCTGTGATCCCGGGGTGGTGCATTCTCGGCGGCTGGGCTGCCGCCATTCAATTGACAAACATGGTAACCCTTTAGAGAAGCACACGAAAAGCTACGAAGGTTACCAGCCTTTATTTTCCGGTATGGGCTCAGTTCTTACAGCTGGTATAGTAGAGCAGCCTTTCGTTGTTGCCAGATGCGTTTCGAATTTCTTCATCAGTGGCATGCATCGGAAGGAACGTGCTGCGGTAGGTCTCCTCCCCCAATTTAAAACATTGACACGCCCCTGGATGGGACAGCTCTATTGAGACTGTGCTGTAGCATTCTGGGGGATGAAGTGCCCTTCATTACCATCAAATACACGTGCACTATTTTCTGCCGATCTAAGCCCGGATTGGGCCCCAGCTGATATCTCAGTCCCTGCTCCTGCGCAGCTTCTCCGCATGAGGTAGGTAATCCTTACCCCGTGGCCCCCCTGTGATCCTGGGGTGGTGCATTCTCGGTGGCTGGGCTGCCGCCATTCAATTGACAAACATGGTAACCCTTTAGAGAAGCACACGAAAAGCCACAAAGGTTACCAGCCTTTATTTTCAGGTATGGGCTCAGTTCTTACAGCTGCTATAGTAGAGCAGCCTTTCGTTGTTGCCAGACACGTTTCGAATTTCTTCATCAGTGGCATGCATCGGAAGGAACGTACTGCGGTAGGTCTCCTCCCCCAATTTAAAACATTGACACGCCCCTGGATGGAGCAGCTCTATTGAGACTGTGCTGTAGCATTCTGGGGGATGAAGTGCCCTTCATTACCATCAAATTCACGTGCACTATTTTCTGCCGATCAAAGCCCGGATTGGGCCCCAGCTGATATCTCAGTCCCTTATCCTGCGCAGCTTCTCCGCATGAGGTAGGTAATCCTTACCCCACGGCCCCCATGTGATCCCGGGGTGGTGCTTTCTCGGCGGCTGGGCTGCCGTCATTCAATTGACAAACATGGTAACCCTTTAGAGAAGCACACGAAAAGCCACGAAGGTTACCAGCCTTTATTTTCAGGTATGGGCTCAGTTCTTACAGCTGGTATAGTAGAGCAGCCATTTGTTGTTGCCAGCCGCTTTTCGAATTTCTTCATCAGTGGCATGTGTCGGAAGGAACGTGCTGCGGTAGGTCTCCTCCCCCAATTTAAAATTTTGCCACGCCCCTGGATGGGGCAGCTCTATTGAGACTGTGCTGTAGCATTCTGGGGCATGAAGTGCCCTTCATTACCATAAAATTCACGTGCACTATTTTCTGCTGATCAAAGCCCGGATTGGGCCCCAGCTGATATCTCAGGCCCTTATCCTGAGCAGTTTCTCCTGCATGAGGTACGTAATCCTTACCCCGCGGCCCCCCTGTGATCCCGGGGTGGTGCATTCTCGGCGGCTGGGCTGCCGCCATTCAATTGACAAACATGGTAACCCTTTAGAGAAGCACACGAAAAGCCACGAAGGTTACTAGCCTTTATTTTCAGGTATGGGCTCAGTTCTTACAGCTGCTATAGTAGAGCAGCCTTTCATTGTTGCCAGACGCGTTTCGAATTTTTTCATCAGTGGCATGCATCGGAAGGAACGTACTGCGGTAGGTCTCCTCCCCCAATTTAAAACATTGACACGCCCCTGGATGGAGCAGCTCTATTGAGACTGTGCTGTAGCATTCTGGGGGATGAAGTGCCCTTCTTTACCATCAAATTCACGTGCACTATTTTCTGCCGATCAAAGCCCGGATTGAGCCCTAGCTGATATCTGAGTCCCTTATCCTGCGCAGCTTCTCCGCATGAGGTAGGTAATCCTTACCCCGCAGCACCCCTGTGATCCCGGGGTGGTGCATTCTCGGCGGCTGGGCTGCCGCCATTCAATTGACAAACATGGTAACCCTTTAGAGAAGCACACGAAAAGCCACGAAGGCTACCAGCCTTTATTTTCAGGTATGGGCTCAGTTCTTACAGCTGGTATAGTAGAGCAGCCTTTCGTTGTTGCCTGACGCGTTTCTAATTTTTTCATCAGTGGCATGCATCGGAAGGAACGTACTGCGGTAGGTCTCTTCCCCCAATTTGAAACATTGATACGCCCCTGGATGGAGCAGCTCTATTGAGACTGTGCTGTAGCATTCTGGGGGATGAAGTGCCCTTCATTACCATCAAATTCACGTGCACTATTTTCTGCCGATCAAAGCCCGGATTGAGCCCTAGCTGATATCTGAGTCCCTTATCCTGCGCAGCTTCTCCGCATGAGGTAGGTAATCCTTACCCCGCAGCCCCCCTGTGATCCCGGGGTGGTGCATTCTCGGCGGCTGGGCTGCCGCCTTTCAATTGACAAACATGGTAACCCTTTAGAGAAGCACACGAAAAGCCACGAAGGTTACCAGCCTTTATTTTCAGGTATGGGCTCAGTTCTTACAGCTGGTGTAGTAGAGCAGCCTTTCGTTGTTGCCAGCCGCTTTTCGAATTTCTTCATCAGTGGCATGTATCGGAAGGAAGGTGCTGCGGTAGGTCTCCTCCCCCAATTTAAAACTTTGCCACGCCCCTGGATGGGGCAGCTCTATTGAGACTGTGCTGTAGCATTCTGGGGCATGAAGTGCCCTTCATTACCATAAAATTCACGTGCACTATTTTCTGCCGATCAAAGCCCGGATTGGGCCCCAGCTGATATCTCAGTCCCTTATCCTGAGCAGCTTCTCCTGCATGAGGTAGGTAATCCTTATCCCGCGGCCCCCCTGTGATCCCGGGGTGGTGCTTTCTTGGCGGCTGGGCTGCCGCCATTCAATTGACAAACATGGTAACCCTTTAGAGAAGCACACGAAAAGCCACGAAGGTTACCAGCCTTTATTTTCAGGTATGGGCTCAGTTCTTACAGCTGGTATAGTAGAGCAGCCTTTCATTGTTGCCAGACACGTTTCGAATTTTTTCATCAGTGGCATGCATCGGAAGGGACGTACTGCGGTAGGTCTCCTCCCCCAATTTAAAACATTGACACGCCCCTGGATGGAGCAGCTCTATTGAGACTGTGCTGTAGCATTCTGAGGCATGAAGTGCCCTTCATTACCATCAAATTCACATGCACTATTTTCTGCCGATCAAAGCCCGGATTGGGCCCCAGCTGATATCTCAGTCCCTTATTCTGAGCAGCTTCTCCTGCATGAGGTAGGTAATCCTTACCCCGCGGCCCCCCTGTGATCCCGGGGTGGTGCATTCTCGGCGGCTGGGCTGCCGCCATTCAATTGACAAACATGGTAACCCTTTAGAGAAGCACACGAAAAGCCACGAAGGTTACCAGCCTTTATTTTCAGGTATGGGCTCAGTTCTTACAGCTGCTATAGTAGAGCAGCCTTTCGTTGTTGTCAGACGCGTTTCGAATTTTTACATCAGTGGCATGCATCGGAAGGAACGTACTGCGGTAGGTCTCCTCCCCCAATTTAAAACATTGACACGCCCCTGGATGGAGCAGCTCTATTGAGACTGTGCTGTAGCATTCTGGGGGATGAAGTGCCCTTCTTTACCATCAAATTCACGTGCACTATTTTCTGCCGATCAAAGCCCGGATTTAGCCCTAGCTGATATCTGAGTCCCTTATCCTGCGCAGCTTCTCCGCATGAGGTAGGTAATCCTTACCCCGCAGCACCCCTGTGATCCCGGGGTGGTGCATTCTCGGCGGCTGGGCTGCCGCCATTCAATTGACAAACATGTTAACCCTTTAGAGAAGCACACGAAAAGCCACGAAGGTTACCAGCCTTTATTTTCAGGTATGGGCTCAGTTCTTACAGCTGGTATAGTAGAGCAGCCTTTCGTTGTTGCCAGACGCGTTTCGAATTTTTTCATCAGTGGCATGCATCGGAAGGAACGTACTGCGGTAGGTCTCCTCCCCCAATTTGAAACATTGATACGCCCCTGGATGGAGCAGCTCTATTGAGACTGTGCTGTAGCATTCTGGGGGATGAAGTGCCCTTCATTACCATCAAATTCACGTGCACTATTTTCTGCCGATCAAAGCCCGGATTGAGCCCTAGCTGATATCTGAGTCCCTTATCCTGCACAGCTTCTCCGCATGAGGTAGGTAATCCTTACCCCGCAGCCCCCCTGTGATCCCGGGGTGGTGCATTCTCGGCGGCTGGGCTGCCGCCTTTCAATTGTCAAACATGGTAACCCTTTAGAAAAGCACACGAAAAGCCACGAAGGTTACCAACCTTTATTTTCAGGTATGGGCTCAGTTCTTACAGCTGGTATAGTAGAGCAGCCTTTCGTTGTTGCCAGCCGCTTTTCGAATTTCTTCATCAGTGGCATGTATCGGAAGGAAGGTGCTGCGGTAGGTCTCCTCCCCCAATTTAAAACTTTGCCACGCCCCTGGATGGGGCAGCTCTATTGAGACTGTGCTGTAGCATTCTGGGGCATGAAGTGCCCTTCATTACCATAAAATTCACGTGCACTATTTTCTGCCGATCAAAGCCCGGATTGGGCCATAGCTGATATCTCAGTCCCTTATCCTGAGCAGCTTCTCCTGCATGAGGTAGGTAATCCTTATCCCGCGGCCCCATGCTTTCTTGGCGGCTGGGCTGCCGCCATTCAATTGACAAACATGGTAACCCTTTAGAGAAGCACACGAAAAGCCACGAAGGTTACCAGCCTTTATTTTCAGGTATGGGCTCAGTTCTTACAGCTGGTATAGTAGAGCAGCCTTTCGTTGTTGCCAGCCGCTTTTCGAATTTCTTCATCAGTGGCATGTATCGGAAGGAAGGTGCTGTGGTAGGTCTCCTCCCCCAATTTAAAACTTTGCCACGCCCCTGGATGGAGCAGCTCTATTGAGACTGTGCTGTAGCATTCTGAGGCATGAAGTGCACTTCATTACCATAAAATTCACGTGCACTATTTTCTGCCGATCAAAGCCCGGATTGGGCCCCAGCTGATATCTCAGTCCCTTATCCTGAGCAGCTTCTCCTGCATGAGGTAGGTAATCCTTACCCCCCGGCCCCCCTGTGATCCCGGGGTGGTGCATTCTCGGCGGCTGGGCTGCCGCCATTCAATTGACAAACATGGTAACCCTTTAGAGAAGCACACGAAAAGCCACGAAGGTTACCAGCCTTTATTTTCAGGTATGGGCTCAGTTCTTACAGCTGCTATAGTAGAGCAGCCTTTCATTGTTGCCAGACGCGTTTCGAATTTTTACATCAGTGGCATGCATCGGAAGGAACGTACTGCGGTAGGTCTCCTCTCCCAATTTAAAACATTGACACGCCCCTGGATGGAGCAGCTCTATTGAGACTGTGCTGTAGCATTCTGGGGGATGAAGTGCCCTTCATTACCATCAAATTCACGTGCACTATTTTCTGCCGATCAAAGCCCGGATTGAGCCCTAGCTGATATCTGAGTCCCTTATCCTGCGCAGCTTCTCCGCATGAGGTAGGTAATCCTAACCCCGCAGCCCCCCTGTGATCCCAGGGTGGTGCATTCTCGGCGGCTGGGCTGCCGCCATTCATTTGACAAACATGGTAACCCTTTAGAGAAGCACACGAAAAGCCACGAAGGTTACCATCCTTTATTTTCAGGTATGGGCTCAGTTCTTACAGCTGGTATAGTAGAGCAGCCTTTCGTTATTGCCAGACGCGTTTCAAATTTTTTCATCAGTGGCATGCATCGGAAGGTGTTTTGCCCACTCAAGCACGAACTTTCCAGCCCCTGCCTCTGATGAAGAGAACTACTCGAAACACGTCAGGAGAGGGGAAGTTGCTGATTTTGCTGGCTCGGGATGAGATTCCATACTTCTAATAAAGGCTGGTAACCTGTTTGTTGGTTTTGAGTGTGGCTTATTGGGACACCGATGTTTAGGAATCTACGAGGCGGACGCCCTTCTGCCAAGCACGCACCACCCCAGGATCCCAAGGGGGCCACGAGAATGGATGCACCATTCTTAATGTGGAGCAACGATCGAAGATTGAGGCACTACACCGAAGATGAGGATCATTGTTAGGGCCTTATTTGTTGCAGTTATTAGTGCGCCACACAATGGAGGCAATAATTGGGCACTACATCTCTCATAAGGCATACATACCTGAATAAGGGCCGTGACATTATTTTAATGAAGGAGTGTTTTGCCCCCCTAAGCACAAACTTTCCAGCCTTTGCCTCTGATGAAGAGAACTACTTGAAACACGTCAGGAGAGGGGAAAGCTGCTGATTTTGCTGGCTCGGGATGAGATGCCATACTTCTAATAAAGTCTGGTAACCTGTTTGTTGGTCTTGAGTGCGGCTTATTGGGCTACTGATGTTTAGGAATATATTATCTACTGGCGGTCGCCAGTAGATAGTTATAGTTAGGACCTATTTTCCATAGGAAATCCGCAACATTCTATTCCCAATAAGTCTGGCGCCGATTGACGAATCTTCGCGAAATTTTTCAAACTTTTGCCCAGCTCCGCTCCGCTCCTACCCTGAAAGTTTCGCGGTGACTCGTCAAGCGGGGGCTGAGAAAAAGGGGGGTCCCAAAACGGGTTTTCCCCATGCAATTTTCCATAGGACCTGTTGTCGCAGCTACAGCCCGAACTGCTGAACGGAATTACACCAAATTTGGCAGAGAGGCAGTCCTCAGTTCAGACTTGTGCCTTTTGCTTAAATGGTGTAAATCCGTTCAGTAGTTCCTGAGAAAATTACAGTTAAAAGTACATATATATCTATGGCCGGGGAGGATCCACGGACCCTCCCCGCACCCAGCGCACACCCTGCTGTGCAGGAGTTGAATGCTAATTGGCTGGCAACACTCCAGATCAGGAAGTGTTGGCAGCCATCTTGTGCCTCGGTAGAACCGAGGCACAAGAAGCCCCAAAAAAAAATTGCAAAACGCGAAAAGGGGGCAGGGTAGAAACACCCTGACCCCCTAGGCCTGCTCAGGGGGTACCACAAGGACCCCCAAGGCCAATAAAATCGCGGGATGCGCATCCCGCTGAGGAAAAAAAAACGCAGCGTGGACTCCCGCGCTTCGTTTACAATTAGCCCCTGAGGGGGCCAAGTCCCAGGGGCAATTTTTCATAGTTATGGGGGGCCCAGAGGGGTCCCCCAGCCCCGGAGACCACCACCCCCCGGGGCTTATCTTAATGTATGCGGGGGGGCTCATGGCCCCCCCGCAGCCCCGGGGACCGCCACCGACCAGGGCTTGTTTTTAAAAAAAAAAAAAAAAACCCTTGTGGGGTGCTCGAGCTCCCCTCACAGGCCCCGGGGACCGCCACCTCCCCGGGGCACTACATATTTAAAGTAGGGGGTACGATATGGACCCCCAAGCCCTGGGGACCACCACCCCCGGGGCTTTAACTTAAGTGGGAGGGGGGCCGCGCGGCCCCCCTCCTGGAGCCTTGTCGTGGTCCTGGGGACCGCAACCCCCCAGGGCTAGCTCCTGCAGTGTCCCGGGGTGCCCACCCCCGGGACACTGCTGTTTGCAATCGCAGGGCGGGAGCCTCACGGCTCCCACCCTGCCATTGCAAACTGCTTTGGTATTTGGAAGAGAGAGCAGGGAAACCTGCTCTCTCTTCTAATTAGCAAAGCAGATTGCTTTTCCACATGGGGAGCAGCATGTTAGCTGCTCCCCATGTGGAAAAGCAATGCCGGCTCCCGCAGGAGGCAGGGAGGCGGCGGGGCCGTGGGGAGATTGGGGACCCCCTCACGATCCCCAACGGAGGCCAGGCCCCGGGGGATGGGGGCCAGTAGTGGCCAGGGAGGGGGGCCACATGGCCCCCCTCCCCAAAATAAAAATAATAAAAATAAAAAAAACGGCCCCCGGGGGATGGGGTCCCCGGGGCCAAAAGAGGCCGCAGGAGGGGAGCAAGGCAGCCCCCCTCCAAAAAAATAAAAAAAAACAAAAAAGGGCCATGCACCGGGGGATTGGGTCCCCGGGGCAAATTAAGGCCTCGGGAGGGGGGCCACGCGCCCCCCTCCACAGTTTAAAAAATAAAAATAAAATAGGGGGCAGGCCCTGGGGGATGGGGTCCCCAGGGCCAAAAAATAAGAAAAAGAAGGGGAGCTACACAGCCCCCCTTCTTAAAAAGACAAAAAAAAAAACATACGGGATCGGGAGGAGGCCACGCCCCCTCCTTTCATCACTCTGCAAACGCGCCCCCTGGCGCGTTTGCAGAGGGGGAATGAATTCCCTTTCAATACTGGGGGTCCCTGGGGGCCAACTAGCCCACCAGGAACCTCCAGTATGCGCCAGGGGGCTACGTTGCACAGAGGTGTAATAAGATCATGCCCCTTTTTACACCTCTCTGCAACGCCTGGGGACCAACTAGCCCACCAGATACCTCCAGTAAGCGCCACGGAGCTGCGTTGCAGAGTGTTGTAAAAATGGGCGTGGCCTCTGAACACCTCTCTGCAATGCAGCCCCCTGGCACATACTGGAGGTACCTGGTGGGCTAGTTGGCCCCCAGGGGACCTCAGGATTGAAGAGGAATTAATTCCCCAACTTAAAACGCGCCACAGGGCGTGTTTGCACACATATCACCTCAGGCCCCGCCCCCTTCCTTCACCATTGTACAAATATTCCTCTAAAATCAGCCGAACTACGAATTCCGATTTACTCACCTGTAATCAGGAGAGAACCCTGGGCTGCATCTTTTAGCCCAGCACTGACCCTGAAAAGTAATTCTAAGCGTACTTACCAGTAACTTGTAATTCTTTCCATAGGAATCCATTGTGTAGTTTTCAGCAGAAAATTTTCGAAGTGTCCATTTTTGAAACGTACAAATATTCCTCTGAAATCAGCCGAACTACGAATTCCGATTTACTCACCTGTTATCAGGAGAGAACCCAGTGCTGCATCTTTTAGCCCAGCACTGACCCTGAAAAGTAAATCTAAGCGTATTTACCAGTAGCTTGTATTTCCGTCCATAGGAATCCATTGTGTGGTTTTCAGCAGAAAAGTTTCTGTGTCTATTTTCACAAACTAAAAATATTCCTCTAAAATCAGCCAAACTACGAATTCCGATTTACTCACTTGTTATCAGGAGAGAACCCAGGGCTGCATCTTTTAGCCCAGCACTGACTCTGAAAAGTAATTCTAAGCGTACTTACCAGTAACTTGTATTTCATTCCATAGGAATCCATTGTGTGGTTTTCACCAGAAAATTTTCGAAGTGTCCATTTTTGAAACGTACAAATATTCCTCTGAAATCAGCCGAACTACGAATTCCGATTTACTCACCTGTTATCAGGAGAGAACCCAGTGCTGCATCTTTTAGCCCAGCACTGACCCTGAAAAGTAAATCTAAGCGTATTTACCAGTAGCTTGTATTTCCGTCCATAGGAATCCATTGTGTGGTTTTCAGCAGAAAAGTTTCTGTGTCTATTTTCACAAACTAAAAATATTCCTCTAAAATCAGCCAAACTACGAATTCCGATTTACTCACTTGTTATCAGGAGAGAACCCAGGGCTGCATCTTTTAGCCCAGCACTGACTCTGAAAAGTAATTCTAAGCGTACTTACCAGTAACTTGTATTTCATTCCATAGGAATCCATTGTGTGGTTTTCACCAGAAAATTTTCTAAGTGTCCATTTTTTGAAACGTACAAATATTCCTCTAAAATCAGCCAAACTACGAATTCCGATTTACTCACCTGTACTCAGGAGAGAACCCAGTGCTGCATCTTTTTGCCCAGTACTGAACATGAGAGGTAATTCTAAGCGTATTTACCAGTAACTTGTATTTCCTTCCATAGGAATCCATTGTGTGGTTTTCAGCAGAAAAGTTTCTAAGTGTCTATTTTCACAAACTAAAAATATTCCTCTAAAATCAGCCGAACTACGAATTCTGATTTACTCACCTGTTATCAGGAGAGAACCCAGGGCTGCATCTTTTAGCCCAGCACTGACTCTGAAAAGTAATTCTAAGCGTACTTACCAGTAACTTGTATTTCATTCCATAGGAATCCATTGTGTGGTTTTCACCAGAAAATTTTCTAAGTGTCCATTTTTTGAAACGTACAAATATTCCTCTAAAATCAGCCAAACTACGAATTCCGATTTACTCACCTGTACTCAGGAGAGAACCCAGTGCTGCATCTTTTTGCCCAGTACTGAACATGAGAGGTAATTCTAAGCGTATTTACCAGTAACTTGTATTTCCTTCCATAGGAATCCATTGTGTGGTTTTCAGCAGAAAAGTTTCTAAGTGTCTATTTTCACAAACTAAAAATATTCCTCTAAAATCAGCCGAACTACGAATTCTGATTTACTCACCTGTTATCAGGAGAGAACCCAGGGCTGCATCTTTTAGCCCAGCACTGACTCTGAAAAGTAATTCTAAGCGTATTTACCAGTAACTTGTATTTCATTCCATAGGAATCCATTGTGTGGTTTTCACCAGAAAATTTTCGAAGTGTCCATTTTTGAAACGTACAAATATTCCTCTAAAATCAGCCAAACTACGAATTCCGATTTACTCACCTGTACTCAGGAGAGAACCCAGTGCTGCATCTTTTTGCCCAGCACTGAACATGAGAGGTAATTCTAAGCGTATTTACCAGTAACTTGTATTTCCTTCCATAGGAATCCATTGTGTGGTTTTCAGCAGAAAAGTTTCTAAGTGTCTATTTTCACAAACAAAAAATATTCCTCTAAAATCAGCCGAACTACGAATTCCGGTTTACTCACCTGTTATCAGGAGAGAACCCAGGGCTGCATCTTTTAGCCCAGCACTGACCCTGAAAAGTAATTCTAAGCGTACTTACCAGTAACTTGTATTTCCTTCCTTAGGAATCCATTGTGTGGTTTTCAGCAGAAAAGTTTCTAAGTGTCTATTTTCACAAACAAAAAATATTCCTAAAAAATCGTCTGTATGACTTAAACACATTCTATCAACTGTTTACAGGAGGTTGGCCAGTGCTGGATCCAGGATCCACCACTGAGTAAGAAAAAGTAACGCTAACACTACTTACCTGCTAAGTGAATTTTCTGCCGTAGGATAACATTGGTGATTCTATGTGAACAAAAATTCTAAGTGTCAACTTTTAAAATACAATAATATTCCTTAAAAATAACTAGTGTAACCAAAACGCTTTTACTCAACTGTTTACAGGAGATGTCCAAGGACTGAATCTAGGATCCAGTCCTGTGGTTAGAAAAGTAATCCATAAAGTAACTAATTGCATTTAACTAGAAATTCACATTGAGCTCAATGTTGCTTTGTGTTTGAAATTGGGTTGGCCATTGCAACAACTGTAACTACTGTACTTAAAAGTCTGTTGCCTATTTGCCAAGTATTTAAACTAAAGTAATCCATTCTGAGAAAGTATATTTTGCATTGTAATGTATAATGTAATTATAATGTAATTTAAAAAAAAATCTAAAAATAAATAGTTTAAAAAATGTAGTAAATCAGTATCAAAAAAATCAGTATAGCAATTAATACATTAAAAATTGTCATTTACAAAACCTTTGAAATTCACTGAAAAAACCATAGGTTTCAGGCCTGATATAGTTAGGAATTAGCATTTAAAAAACCTTTGAAATTCACTGAAAAAACCAAAGGTTTCAGGGGCGTTATAGTTAGGAATTGGCATTTAAAAAACCTTAGAAATTCACTGAAAAAACCATAGGTTTCAGGGGTGTTATAGTTAGCTGGACATTTCCCTCGTACAAAACCCTAGAAATTCCCCTGTTATAGTTAGTTAAGCTAACTATAACTCGCTCCCCCGCAATGCACTGCTGATGACGTCACATTTTAAATCAATCATGACATGGTCAGTGACATCACTCATGACATCACTGATGACATCTCAAATGACATCATTGATGACGTCATCCAGTGACTGTGTGTTTCTGTAAAGTTTAAATATATTTTATATATTTATAGTGAAAGGCCTGTGGAAGAATGAGTGGGTGTACAAGTGTGTGAATGGATGATTTTCTAGGTGCGTAACTGACTCTATAAGCGAGTCATTGAATGTATCTTACTGCGGACTAGTGAATAAACTGTGTGAATGTCTGTATGTGTCTGTGTGTAGGTGTATAAGTCGCTGCATGGTTTTGTGAATAGCTATATGAGTGTCTATATGGGTTATTGATTGGTTTTCTGAGTATCTGTATGGGTGCCTGAGTGTTTGTGTGGGTTGGGTGTGTGTGACTCTATGCATAGATGTGTGAGTGGGTGATTCTACGGGTGCATGGTTTTAAGAGTGCATCTGTGATCAACTGTATGGTTGGGTGAGTGTATGTATGGGTGTGTTAGGGATTGAATGTATATCTCAGTGGTACATGTGTGACTAACTACATATGTGAAAGGCAGTATATATGCGTGTAAGAGTATATAAGTGGGTATATGTGAGAGTGTGTGATTGTGAGAGTGGCTGTATGGATGAGTGTGTGCTTGTATCAATGATTGTGTAAGAGCGTAAGAATGTGGTACTATTTTTATGAGTAAGTGAACTTGAGTGTGTTTAACTGTATAGGTGAGTAAATTGGACTGTGTTTAATTACTTGCACGACTGACTAGGTGTGTCAGTACCTCAATGGATGATTGGCGGTCTGTGAGTGTCTATATAGGTGTATAAATGCATATGATAGTCTTGTACAGAGTGACTGTAAGTATGAGTGACTGTACAGGTGAGTGAGTGGAGGTGTATGTAGATCTAAGAGTTAATGAGTGGGTATGTAGCTATTGGTATTGGAGTATCTATGGTTTTGAGAATGGACGTCTGAAATTTTGAGTTGGTGTATCAAAGGTTAACCTCTTGCATGCCCCGCCCTTTCCCCGCCCTGTGCCGGGCTTTCTATTAGCGGGCGGAGTTCATGACGAGATGGTCTCGTCATGGGCACAGCGCAACCGCGGCCCATGACGAGACCATCTCGTCATGGGCACTGAAGGGGTTAAATTAGGGTGTGAGAAGATGCAGTAATTTATCACATGGATGATGTCATCAGTGATGTCATCAGTGATGTCATTTGAGATGTCATCAGTGATGTCATGAGTGATGTCACTGACCATGTCATGAGTGATGTAATATGTGACGTCATCAGCAGTGCATTGCGGGGGCGCGAGTTATATTTAGCTGAACTAACTATAACAGGGGAATTTATAGGGTTTTGTACGAGGGAAATGTCCAGCTAACTATAACACCCCTGAAACCTATGTTTTTTTCAGTGAATACATATATATGTATATATTCCCAGCGTGTGACCAAATCCAAAGGTCACCAATTGAGGCGCACACTGACAACGTACGTTTTTCAAAGTTTATTTAAGTTACTCGGATAAATGGACAGACGCGTTTCGGCCACGCCTTCCTCAATGTCACAAAATTTCATTTGAAAGAGATGTAACTTTATAACGGAAATGCATTCACAAAATCATAAAAATCAAGAGAGGACTCGTAATTCATAGAATAGTCAACACAAAAGAGGGACTATGTTTAACAAATCAACATAGCGGCCATATTGGAAGGTCTCTTAAATTTCTCATCATTTAACCATTTGATAACATGATGCTAATCAATTGTAAAAGTACAAATGTATACACATCAACTTGTACTTAATTCACTTAGACCATGAATAAATATTACGGTCAAAACTTATATAATCTATGTTACATGATTATTACAGATTCTTTAATCAAATGCCATATATAGGCAGCTGCAAAAACAACAATTGATGGACAGAATGCAGAACAATGTCATACATTCACCCCAGTACAGAGATCTGGGCCTAAATCCATCGTTTTTTTGCTCACCATGCCATTCCAGTTTGAACCCAGCCATATGCAAATCAGTCTTGACCCTGTGCCTCATGGGAACAGTCCAGCCCGAACTGCCAAGCCAGGTCCTCCCTGGACTGGAAACAAGCATCCTAGGACTGGTTTTGGGGTTTCACCCCTCTTCAGCCAGGATAGCTTGATTCCAGTGGCATGGAGAGCACGGGACTCACGTCTGAGCATACCCGTCCCACTCGGGGTGACAGATACAAAAACAACAATTGATGGACAGAATGCAGAACAATGTCATACATTCACCCCAGTACAGAGATCTGGGCCTAAATCCATCGTTTTTTTGCTCACCATGCCATTCCAGTTTGAACCCAGCCATATGCAAATCAGTCTTGACCCTGTGCCTCATGGGAACAGTCCAGCCCGAACTGCCAAGCCAGGTGCTCCCTGGACTGGAAACAAGCATCCTAGGACCGGTTTCGGGGTTTCACCCCTCTTCAGCCAGGATAGCTTGATTCCAGTGGCATGGAGAGCACGGGACTCACGTCTGAGCATACCCGTCCCACTCGGGGTGACAGATGCAAAAACAACAATTGATGGACAGAATGCAGAACAATGTCATACATTCACCCCAGTACAGAGATCTGGGCCTAAATCCATTGTTTTTTTGCTCACCATGCCATTCCAGTTTTAACCCAGCCATATGCAAATCAGTCTTGACCCTGTGCCTCATGGGAACAGTCCAGCCCGAACTGCCAAGCCAGGTCCTCCCTGGACTGGAAACAAGCATCCTAGGACCGGTTTCGGGGTTTCACCCCTCTTCAGCCAGGATAGCTTGATTCCAGTGGCATGGAGAGCACGGGACTCACGTCTGAGCATACCCGTCCCACTCGGGGTGACAGATGCAAAAACAACAATTGAGGGACAGAATGCAGAACAATGTCATACATTCACCCCAGTACAGAGATCTGGGCCTAAATCCATCGTTTTTTTGCTCACCATGCCATTCCAGTTTGAACCCAGCCATATGCAAATCAGTCTTGACCCTGTGCCTCATGGGAACAGTCCAGCCCGAACTGCCAAGCCAGGTCCTCCCTGGACTGGAAACAAGCATCCTAGGACCGGTTTCGGGGTTTCACCCCTCTTCAGCCAGGATAGCTTGATTCCAGTGGCATGGAGAGCACGGGACTCACGTCTGAGCATACCCGTCCCACTCGGGGTGACAGATGCAAAAACAACAATTGATGGACAGAATGCAGAACAATGTCATACATTCACCCCAGTACTGAGATCTGGGCCTAAATCCATCGTTTTTTTGCTCACCATGCCATTCCAGTTTGAACCCAGCCATATGCAAATCAGTCTTGACCCTGTGCCTCATGGGAACAGTCCAGCCCGAACTGCCAAGCCAGGTCCTCCCTGGACTGGAAACAAGCATCCTAGGACCGGTTTCGGGTTTTCACCCCTCTTCAGCCAGGAAAGCTTGATTCCAGTGGCATGGAGAGCACGGGACTCACGTCTGAGCATACCCGTCCCACTCGGGGTGACTTATGCAAAAACAACAATTGATGGACAGAATGCAGAACAATGTCATACATTCACCCCAGTACAGAGATCTGGGCCTAAATCCATTGTTTTTTTGATCACCATGCCATTCCAGTTTGAACCCAGCCATATGTAAATCAGTCTTGACCCTGTGCCTCATGGGAACAGTCCAGCCCGAACTGCCAAGCCAGGTCCTCCCTGGACTGGAAACAAGCATCCTAGGACCGGTTTCGGGGTTTCACCCCTCTTCAGCCAGGATAGCTTGATTCCAGTGGCATGGAGAGCACGGGACTCACGTCTGAGCATACCCGTCCCACTCGGGGTGACAGATGCAAAAACAACAATTGATGGACAGAATGCAGAACAATGTCATACATTCACCCCAGTACAGAGATCTGGGCCTAAATCCATCGTTTTTTTGCTCACCATGCCATTCCAGTTTGAACCCAGCCATATGCAAATCAGTCTTGACCCTGTGCCTCATGGGAACAGTCCAGCCCGAACTGCCAAGCCAGGTCCTCCCTGGACTGGAAACAAGCATCCTAGGACCGGTTTCGGGGTTTCACCCCTCTTCAGCCAGGATAGCTTGATTCCAGTGGCATGGAGAGCACGGGACTCACGTCTGAGCATACCCGTCGGGGTGACAGATGCAAAAACAACAATTGATGGACAGAATGCAGAACAATGTCATACATTCACCCCAGTACCCCCCCTTTTGTACCGCTTCGTTCGCCATAAGTTGGCAGGGTATGCTCAGACGTGAGTCCCTTGCTCACTTTGCCACTGGATTCAAGCAAGCCTGGCCGAAGACGGCTGAAATGCCAGAAACCGGTCCTAGGAAGCTTGTTTCCGGTCCAGGGAAGGCATGGCTTGGCAGTTCGGGCTGGACTGTTCCCATGAGGCACAGGGTCAGACTGATTTGCTTATGGCCATGTCTGAACTGGGGTGGCAGAGTGGGCTAAAGAACGGTGATGGATCAAACCCAGATCTGTTGACTGGGTGTGAGTGTTTGATTGGTTCTGATGCTCTGTCCATCACCACCCCCCTTATATATAGGCAGCAGCATCACGTAAGACCTATGACAGTCGCTCTTTCAATTATGCCCTGAATGGGCTTATTTAATCATATTTTAATTCTCTTTTTCTCTTTTTCTTTTTCTTTTTTTGTTTGTTGCCTGGGAACTTATCTACTATCTTCTAATTCTATTAATATTGTTCGAGGGGTATAATACAATTTGTCCTCACTATTTAATGTGGACCCAAAGCTCCTCATCATTGTTCAGACCACGTGGAGCTTTGGTTTGCATTTCAATAATGTACCGGGATTCAAGTTGTTGCAATGCTCTAACTCTATCGCCTCCACTTTCTTTTTTGGTGACCTGGTCTAGACAAAAGAATTTAAGCAGATTGGCATTCGATTTGTGTCTTCGAAATGCCTTGCCACAGGATATGCTGCATCATAATGTTTAATGGCACGCATATGTTCCAGTATTCTTTTTTTTGTGGGATGGATGGTACTTCCCACATATTTCCTATTACAGGGGCATGTAAGGCAATAAATCGGATGGTCTGAATTACAGTTCATCAATGTATTGATCTTATGCATTTTCTTCCTCCCTGGTACTGGACATTCTTTCACCTTACTACTATTCCTGCATGCCTTACAAGACATGCAGGGATAGAAACCTGTAATCATGTCTTTCTTCCTTGCTGATTTGGAAAAATGACTTCTCACCAGCTGATCTTTTAATGCTGGACCTCTTCTGTAGGTGATAAGAGGGGAGTGTGAAATTAATGAGCCTATGACATGATCTGCTTTTAAAACTTTCCAATTTCTTCGGAATATTTGGAACAACTCGGTGGACCCTGTGGAGTATTCCGTTATCATTCTTACCTGTCCTGTCGCTTCTGTTTTTTTTTTGTTCTCATCATCTGTTGTGGATATAAGATTTTCCCTCACTATCTGTTTCATTTTTTCTCTGGCTTTTATAAGAGTGCCTTTCTTATAGCCTCTTTGTGTAAAACGCTCAAGTGCTTTTTCATTTTCTGTTTTGAAATCTTCATCACGCGAACAGTTTCGTCTTAGTCTGATTAATTCTCCATAAGGGATTCCATTGATCACACTTTTGGGGTGGAAGCTATTCGCATGTAATATACTATTTCCCGCTGTGGGCTTTCTGTATAGTGTGGTTTCAATCTTATTGTTCTTCATAAACACCATTAGGTCTAAATAGGGCACATTGCTTTTACTTAGACATTCAGTAAATTTCAAGATGACCTCGTTATTATTCAGCTCTGTTATGTACTCTCTGGCCTCCTCCATTGACCCTCTACATATAATGAAGAGGTCGTCAATGTATCTTGACCATAGGATCACTTTATCTAACCAGATTTCATTTCTCCCCGCCCAGGCCATGTGCTTCTCCCACCAGCCAATGAACAAGTTTGCATAACTAGGGGCGAAGCACGTGCCCATCGCGGTACCCTGACGTTGTTGGAAAAATTCACCTTCAAATAAAAAAATTATAAAAATAATAATAATATTATTTTCCAGGCAGTATGTAATCAATTCAATTAACATAACATTATGTTCAAAATATTTGAGCTCTCTCTTATTTAGAAAAAACTCCACAGCCTCTATACCTTTACGATGGTTTATACTCGTATAGAGGCTCGTTATGTCCAGGGTATAAAAAAATATATATATATATGACCCTCAACAATGCTGAAATTAAACTTTTAGAATTGGGTTTATCATATTGTCCCGTAAACAATTTTAACTATGCGCGAACTCGAGTAGAGATTTACAAATTTGTCAGAAAATTAAAATTGAAGAAATTTTATTTGTCTAATCGCAGTGGCATGAATAAAAATAGCACCAACATATTTGAATTTGAAAATCAGCCTACATCCAATATTTCAAACAGAGAGGATGACCAACTATTGGCTGATCTACACAAAATATCAGAAAGTACAACAAATACCAATGATGATGCAAGCCCGAATGTGGGGGGCTTCAATACAGTTCGAACTAATTTTAAACCAAGATCTAGTTTCCAGCCTGCAAGTGTCAGAGACTCTTTGGATAAATTTAATGAACTGGTAACGACGGGAATAAAGAATCTAAAATCATGCACTCAAAGATCGAAAAAAAAATATTCATATCAACAACAAGAATATAACAAGCTAATGCAAAAACTTCAAAAAATAATCAAAAATTCAGACAAAGGAGGGAACATTGTTATCTGGCCTCGAGATCAATACATGAAAGAAGCATTGGGACAGTTGGACGACACAAATTGCTACAAAAAAGCAATATGCCAATAGTACGGGCTTCATGGAACCTATATTATTCAAAGCTAAATGTATGGCGAAGTGCTGGACTCATAAGCATGGATGAATTGAAATTTTTAAAGAACGAGTTCCCGGAAATGCCAAAAATGTATTTCATTCCTAAATTACACAAGGATGCTACAACACCACCTGGCAGGCCTATAATTTCAGCTATCGGAGGATTATTAGAGAACTCATCAAAATATTTAAACTTTTTTCTGCAAGACCTGGTAAAAAGTCTGCCCTCATTTATTCAAGACTCTGGGGATTTTTTGAGACATTTACAGACATTTCAATGGGATCCAAAATATTTGTTGGTATGCCTTGATGTAACATCACTATATACTAGTATTCACCATAAAGATGGCATGAGGGCAACACAGTATTATTTGGATAAAAGACCACACAATCTGGCTCATCACAGCAAAATGCTAATGACCATGATCCAATATTGCTTGGAAAATAATTATTTCCTGTTTTCCAATAATGTGTACCAACAAACAAGAGGAAGAGCTATGGGGACATGTTTTTCCCCCAGCTACTCCTGTTTGCATATGGGATGGTGGGAGGAAATGATACTGAACAAAGAGTTTAAGCAACAGGTAGATAGCCATATAAAAATATGGCTACGCTACATCGATGACTTGTTTCTAGTATGGGATGGTACGGAAGTTGAAGCACTGGAATTTGTTGACAGTATCAACAATAACAATATTAACCTCCACTTTACATCTACCATCAATAAATCTAACATCTACTTTTTGGACATAGAGGTTTACATCAAAAATGGAAATTTGGAAACAAAGCTATATCGGAAACCCACGGCAGGGAATAGTTTGCTGCACGCAACATGTCATCATCCTCAGCATCTTATCCAAAGTATCCCTTATGGAGAGATGCTGAGGATTTGTCGAGTGTGCAGCAATGCCACAGATCTGGCTGAAGCGCAAAAACAAAGTAAAGAAAGGTTTCTGGAAAGAGGATACACTGCAAAAACCCTAGATATAGCTATCAAGAAGGCTAATGCTAAAAAAGAGATGATCTGTTAGCAAAAAAACTCCCAAAAGCAACAGAAACCAGCACCACAACCAGATTGATCTTAACCTACAGTAAAGAGCAAAAAGCAATACGTAGAGTTATAGATAAAAAGTGGGCAATTGTTAAGAATGATCCAATAATTGGAAAGTTAATGCCTAAACATCCCAGCGTTACTTTCATGAAAGCAAAATCCATGAAGGATTCAATAGTTAACAGTAGCCCGGAAATGACATTATCAACTAATTGGTTGTCTAATCGAAAGGGCTTTGTAAAATGTAATACATGCAAAGCATGTCAATATGGGAGTAATAGAACTACATATAAAACTCCCTTCTCAGAAACACCTAAGAAAATTTTGAAATTCCTTACTTGTCGTACTGAATATGTGGTTTATGTTCTAAGCTGCTCATGTGGACTACAATATGTGGGAAGCAGTAAATTGCAAGCCCACAAGCGTATATTGCAGCACATGAGAGCTATAACTAATCGAGACCAAACATACCCAGTCGCAAGACATTTTGAGAAAGCGCATGCCAGTGATCTGAAACATTTCTCCTACTTTTTAATTGATTCTATACCAGAGTCCAGACGAGAGGGGAATAGAGAAGCTAAACTAAGAAGGCTTGAAACACAATATATCTTGGAATTAGATACCAAGACCCCCAATGGGCATAATTCGAGCGAAGACTTCCACACTTGGTTAGGATAAAATTCAGAAACTAATAACTTATGTGTGAATTAGTTGTTGAAAACAAATCTTTTGCTTGAACGTCTCCCTATGTATAGATCAGCATCTTGTGATTTAATATTCAATATTCATATTTTTTTACAATTGGAGAAAAACACATAACAAACTAATATTTTATATCAATTTTTTATATATACGACAATAGTCTTTTCACACCCCTTGCGTTTGCACATTTTTTTGTTGATTCTGGGTTCACATCGGGGTTTATTTCACTTATAGGATAGTATATACTATTTATATATTCATTCTTTTTAACTAATGGTATGGACAATTTATAATAAGAAGACAGAGTAGATCAAGCATAGTATCAGTGCAATTCAGATTGAGCAGTAAAACATTTAGGAATCCAAAAATTCTTTTTGACAAAACGCATTTAGGTATTAACATAAATCCCTACAAGGTAATATCATTCTGCTCAATCTTACCTCTGATTGGATAAACTGCAAAAGAACAATAATTGCTTCATTGCATGTTTTTTTAATCGTGATGTTTTTATATGATTTTTTTAAGAAATTGGATTTTAACCATATATTCTTGTTTTATTTAAAATTATATATCTATGTGTGTATATATATATATATATATATATATATATATATATATATATATATTCACTTAAAGAACCATAGGTTTCACACATGTTATAGTTAGGTGGATATTTCACTCGTAAAAAACCAATGAAATTCCCCCGTTATAGTTAGTTCAGATAACTATAACTCGCGCGCCCGCAATCCTCTGCTCATGACGTCACATTTTACATCACTCATGACATGGTCAGTGGCATCACTCTTGACATCACTAATGACATCATCCTTGTGATAGAGTGGCGGTCGCGCGAGTTATAGTTATCTGAACTGACTACAACGGGGGAATTTCATTGTTTTTTTACGAGTGAAATATCCACCTAACTATAACATGTGTGAAACCTATGGTTTTTTAAGTGAATTTGCAAGGTTTTTTAAATGCCAATTCCTAACTATAACGTGTGTTAAACCTATGGTTTTTTCTGTGAATTTGTACGGTTTTTTAAATGCTAAGTTCTGTATGTATTATTATTTTTTTTATATATTTATTTTTCAATAAACTACGTATTAAAAAATTGTTTTTTTTAAAATGGTTTTTCTCCGTGGCTAGGGGGTCAGGAACTCTCTACCCTGCCCCCTTTTCACGTTCGCCACCTTCCTTTTCCACTCTCGCACTGAAAACAAACAAAATGGCGGCCGACACTTCCTGATTTCGACCGATTCGAACGTTGACTGACATGTAACAACCAATCAGAATTACGCTCGCGCACGTTAGGGTTCGCGCACGGTGCGCGCACGGTGCGCGGCTATAGATGTGTATTGTCTTTTAACTGCAATTTTCTCAGGAACTACTGAACAGATTGACTCCATATATGCAAAAGGCACATCCCTGACCTGAGGACTACCTCTCTGCCAAATTTCAAGTAATTCTGTTCAGCCGTTCGGGCTGTACCTTCGACTAAAGGTCCTATGGGAAAATGCATGGGGAAAACGCGTTTTGGGACCCCCCTTTTTTCTCGGCCCCCGCTTGACGAATCCCCCCGAGACTTTCAGGGTAGGAGCTGAGCGGTGTGCCCCATTAGTTTTGAAAATTTCGCGAAGATTTGTCAACCGGCGCCAAAGTTATTCAAAATAGAATTTTGAGATTTTCTATGGAAACACGGTCCTAACTATAACTATCTACTGGCGACCGCCAGTAGATAATAATTGCCGATTTGCACAACAGTACTTACTATGCATAAGTCTACATCAATACATGTTTACATATATTTATTTATTTATTTATATATTCATATAAGTAATTGTTTACATATTGATTCGACATAAGTTCAAGTGTCTGAATGTTGCTGTTTTTTACCTAAAAAGAAAAACAGTAGTATCCTTTCTATGTCCATGCCAAATTCACGTGATAGGCACAGGTCACTTTAAATGGATGATGACGACTCCTGAAACGCGCCATGTGATCAAGGCCGAGGCAGGCCGAAACGCGTCATGGCGGTCATGGTGGCAGTAATAAACTAAAAATTTGAGCACTCACTTGGTGGTTCGCTTCCGTTTGTTCCTGAGGAGAAGGATTTTGAAAAAACGGAGTTGTGGAATATATATATATATATATATATATATATATATATATATATATATACATGTGATCAAGGCTGCTCAGGCAGCCGAAACGCATAATGACTGGCAATAAACATTGATTTTGCCAAACAAAAGAGGAGTTTGTGCTTTCTTCATCGCCTTGCGGAGGTTGGGGACGGCAAAGCTATCGTTTTGAATATATATATATATATATATATATATATATATATATATATATATATATATCTCCACCCCAAAGGTTCCTTTTTGCCGGTTACTCGCAGCGCTCTTCGTGGGTGCGTTGCCCCGCGGTTGAACCATACCGCTAATAATTTGCACAACAATCCTCCTGGAGGGGAGGAAAAACGGGCCGCACTCCCAAGGTATCAGTTGCAAACGTTTTTTATTCCTTTACATCAAGGCCGTAGCAGAGCTAGATCTACGCGTTTCGATGCCACCTGGCACCTTGCTCACGATCAACTCGCTCTCGGACAGAAGTCTCGTTAAAAAGCAAACCACTTGCTCTGACGTCATTTCCTGTTTGTTTACAGGCTCAATGGCTCATGGTCATTGTAGTCTGTCAGCGATATTTCTCTGAAACAAAGGGTTTCTTTCCTTGCTTTTTTTAGGCTTTTATAACTCAAATGTCTTTTGAAACCTTGATGGGTTAGTGAAGTTACTCATTTCGTTCATGTGTCTCATGGAACAGCACCAGTAGCTTATCAAGCAATGTTTCCTCACTAGCATCCGGAGACTCTAATGATGGGGAATCCGCATCAATGAGAGATACTGTGAAAATGTCTTTTTTAGGGGACATGCGCCTCGTGCTGCAACAGAGACAATGGGAACAAAATCGCCCCATGCAGCAGCAACCACAAAGGGGAAGAGGAAGAGGCCGACAGTGGCCGGACAGAAACCGCAGAGACGAGGAAAAAGGTGCAAGCGGCGGTTCGGAGAAAATAGGCACGGAAACGAGGAGCATGCGACAGAGACAGAAACGATAAATGATGAGCTACAGGTGGTGAATCTATCAAAGAGACCGATAAATGAAGCAGAGACGAAACTTTTGAAGAAAGGGATTAATTTCTGCCCTAAAAGTCACATAGATCTGGCACAAGTACGCATAGATTTATATCTGTACATCAGAAAAATCAAACTGGCGAAACTATTCCAAGAAGCAACATGGAAAAAACAAAGTCAAAACATACCAATGGAAACATCGGGAGATTTACAAGCAAAAGATGCGGATGGATTTCTGACTCTAATAAATTTGGATACCATGGAAGGGGAAGAGATACCCCTGGAAGAAGCTTGCCAGCAAACTGGGAAAGGCTTAAGTGGTAAAAAATCGACATCAAAATGTTATCCCCAATTAGCACATGGAAACAAAATTGATCTGTTCCAGGAAGCTGTAATCCAAGACCTGT
This sequence comes from Triturus cristatus, assembly GCF_964204655.1. Lineage (NCBI taxonomy): Eukaryota > Metazoa > Chordata > Amphibia > Caudata > Salamandridae > Triturus > Triturus cristatus. Next base: position 1,087,440,180 of record NC_140593.1, read on the forward strand.
ACAAACTACAACACTCCAAATATGATGATAACCTGTCCAATGATGAGAGACAAGCCCTGAAATCATTATCCACCGACGACCAGATTGAAATCAAAATGGCCGACAAGGGCGGTAACATAGTAATTTGGGAACGCTCAGCATATGTTACAGAAGCACATCGCCAACTAAGACAAACTCGCTTCTATGAAAAATTAACAACCAATCCCACCGCAACAATCAAAAAAATGGTGGACGAAAAACTCTCAGTATGGTTATCAGAGGGACTAATTGATGAAGAAGAACGGAAATTCCTGACAGTAACACATCCTATAATATCAACTATTTACTTCCTGCCGAAGTTACATAAAGATCAGAGTAAGCCTCCGGGAAGACCGATACTGTCGGCAAAAGGGTCTCTGTTGGAACCCCTGGCGAATTTCATTGACCACTTCTTGCGACCATATGTGACGCAATTGAGCTCATACTTGCAAGACACTACTGATCTTTTAAGATTATTACAAAATACACCTTGGCAATCATCATACCATCTGATAACAATGGACGTCATAGCCCTATCTACCAACATAGGGAATGACATGGGCATTAAAGCTTGCAAATTTTTCCTCAACAACAGAAACATCATATACAGCAACCACAACAAGATGCTGTTAGAAATGATCTCCATCTGTCTCAACCAGAACATCTTTCTATTTGGGGAAGAAATATTCCGCAAAAACAGCGGGACTGCCATGGGATTTTCCTTTAGTCCGAGTTATGCCTGTTTAGCCATGGGACTATGGGAGCAAGAGTTTGCGTGGAGCACAAATAATGAACAAGCAGTAAATAAAATCGTCAGCTGGAAGAGATACATCGATGATCTGCTTATAATCTGGGATGGCACAGCGATGGAATTCCAAGAGTATTTCAATGTAATCAACAACTCTACAAATGACTTAAAATTCACTTATACCATCAGCAAAGAAAGGGTCATTTTCTTGGATACGGAAATTTACATCAAAAATAATGAGATCCATACCACGCTGCACAGAAAAGCAACAGCTACAAATGCTACCCTAGAGGCGACCAGCTTTCATCAAAGCTCCCTCATCTCCAGCATCCCATATGGAGAATTCCTCAGAATCCGTAGGATCTGCAGTGAAGAAACAGAATGGCAAACCCACAGTGAGAGAACAGTAAAACGTTTCAGGAGGAGACAATACAATCCTGGTATAATAGCTCGCTGTTTGAAAAGAACCAACGAAAAACTCGAGGGGAATGCCTGGCGGCAAAACAAACAAACAATAATGAGAAACAAGAACCGATAAGGATGATCATGGACTTTTCTCATGAAAGCACTCAAGTCACAAAAATTTTGAAGAAAAATTGGAAGATACTGCAACTGGACAGTACGGTCAAAGAGATAGTGGGAAAACATCCCACGGTAACCTACAGAAGAGCTAAAAATTTGAAGGACCATCTGATCCACAGCCATTTCAAAGCCAAAAAGAAAGAACAAACATGGCTAAAGACTAAAGGATTTGTAAAATGTCATTCTTGCAAGATGTGCCAAATAGCGAAACCAACTAAAGAGGTGAAATTGGCCAACAATAAAACCTGGGAAATTCGCCAACTTATCACCTGCAAGACGCAATATACAATTTATGTGATGGAATGCCCCTGCCCACTCAGGTACGTAGGGAGCACCATCTGTGAATTAAAAAAGAGAATAATGGAGCATGTCAGGGCAACCATCCACAAAGACAGATCCAACGCAGTATCCAAACATATGGAACAGAAGCACCAAGGAGACTGGAAGAAACTGAAATTTTTTGGAATAGAGACAATTCCAAAAAGAGAACGCGGAGGAGATCGTGAGAAAATGTTGCGCCAGAAGGAGTCGCGCTACATCATAAATCTGAGAACTCTCACTCCCCATGGCCTGAATCAATCAGAGGAGTTATACATTCACCTCTAAATCAGACACCAGAAAACAAAAAATGAAAATTGATGGAGCAAGACAACATACAAATGAAGTTAGTTATGCGACCCCCAGCAAAAACTTAACACACATAAGTAGAGCAGAAGGAGAAAATAAAAAAGAGAAAACAAAAAGAGAAAGAAGCAGAACAATCCTCTTGCGAAAATGAAAAATAACAAATAAAAAATAAAAAAATGGGAAACTAATCACTGCGAAACGCAAATTACTCTGGCAACATCGATGTGAGAGGAGCACCAGATCAGGGGAAGCCCCGACATGAGAAACTCAGTAACCTCACAAATAAAGGATAAACTTAACATAGAGGATTGGGGCAGAACCAGCAAACAAAGCAATAAGGAACCAGAAAAAAGGAAAAAAGATAAAAAGAAACAACGAACAAGCAACAGAATAACTTTATTGACAAAATGAGAAACAACAGCACAATCTAAATGGGAAGGGAACCCATTCCCGCGTAAAGTAAGACACCATGCCAACATCGATGCGAGAGAAGGAGCAGATAAGGGGAAGCCCACACATGAACGAAATGAGTAACTTCACTAACCCATCAAGGTTTCAAAAGACATTTGAGTTATAAAAGCCTAAAAAAAGCAAGGAAAGAAACCCTTCGTTTCAGAGAAATATCGCTGACAGACTACAATGACCATGAGCCATTGAGCCTGTAAACAAACAGGAAATGACGTCAGAGCAAGTGGTTTGCTTTTTAACGAGACTTCTGTCCGAGAGCGAGTTGATCGTGAGCAAGGTGCCAGGTGGCATCGAAACGCGTAGATCTAGCTCTGCTACGGCCTTGATGTAAAGGAATAAAAAACGTTTGCAACTGATACCTTGGGAGTGCGGCCCGTTTTTCCTCCCCTCCAGGAGGATTGTTGTGCAAAATATATATATATATATATATATATATATATATATATATATATATATATATATATATATATATCACCACGAGTTACTCCTTTAGGAGATAGTAGCCCTTTGAGGGGTGGCACGATGCCAGCAAAATGAGACGGTATTTCAATATGCAAAGCAAACGGAATCCCAATCGCGCTCTCAGAGTCAAACAAACACCAATTCCAGGCTTCATCAAAAGGGGGTTTATTAAGTCATAAACCCACCGTGACGCGTTTCACCCTCAAGGGGCTTGTTCATAATTATTAAAAAGGTAAGTTTATTTTAGAGATCTACACATGTAAGCATGTAGATATATATATATATATATTCACTGAAAAAACCATAGGTTTCAGGGGCGTTATAGTTAGCTGGACATTTCCCTCGTACAAAACCCTAGAAATTCCCCTGTTATAGTTAGTTCAGCTAACTATAACTCGCGCCCCCGCAATGCACTGCTGATGACGTCACATATTACATCACTCATGACATGGTCAGTGACATCCCTGATGACATCACTGATGACATCTGAAATGACATCACTGATGACATCACTGATGACGTCATCCAGTGAGTCTTTGTTTCTGTAAAGTTTTAATATGTTTAATATATATATTGAAAGACCTGTTGAAGAATGAGTGGGTGTACAAGTGTGTGAATGGATGATTTTCTAGGTGCGTAACTGACTCTATAAGTGAGTCATTAAATGTATCTTACTGCAGACTAGTGACTAAACTGTGTGAATGTCTGTGTGTTGGTGTATAAGTGGCTGCATGGTTTTGTGAATATCTATATGAGTGTCTATATGGGTTATTGATTGGTTGTCTGAGTATCTGTATGGGTGCCTGAGTGTTTGTGTGCGTAGGCTGTGTGTGACTCTGTGCATAGATGTGTGAGTGGGTGATTCTATGGGTGCATGGTTTTAAGAGTGCATCTGTGATGAACTGTATAGTTGAGTGAGTGTATGTATGGGTGTGTTAGGGATTGAATGTATATCTCAGTGGTACATTTGTGACTAACTACATATGTTAAAGGCAGTATATATGCGTGTAAGTGTATATAAGTGGGTATATGTAAGAGTGTGTGATTGTGAGAGTGGCTGTATGGATAAGTGTGTGCTTGTATCAATGATTGTATAAGAGCGTAAGAATGTGGTACTATTTTTATGAGTAAGTGAACTTGAGTGTGTATAACTGCATAGGTGAGTAAATGGGAGTGTAATTAATTATTTGCATGACTGACTAGGTGTGAGAGTACCTCTATGGATGATTGGTGGTGTGTGAGTATCTATGTAGGTGTATAAATGCATATGATAGTCTTGTACGGAGTGACTGTAAGTATGAGTGACTGTACAGGTGAATGAGTGGGGGTGTATGTAGACCTAAGAGTTAATGAGTGGGTATGTAGATATTGGTTTTTGAGTATCTATGGTTTTGAGAATGGAAGTCTGAAATTTTGAGTCGGTGTATCAAAGGTTATATTAGGGTGTGAGAAGATGCGGTAATTTATCACATGGATGACGTCATCAGTGATGTCATTTGAGATGTCATCAGTGATGTCATTAGTGATGTCACTGACCATGTCATGAGTAATGTAATATGTGACGTCATCAGCAGTGCATTGCGGGGGCGCGAGTTATAGTTAGCTGAACTAACTATAACAGGGGAATTTCTAGGGTTTTGTACGAGTGAAATGTCCAGCTAACTATAACGCCCCTGAAACCTATGGTTTTTTCAGTGAATTTCAAAGGTTTTTTAAATGCCAATTCCTAACTATAACACCCCTGAAACCTATGGTTTTTTCAGTGAATTTCAAAGGTTTTTTAAATGCTAATTCCTATCTATAACTTATCTCTAAAGATATCATGAAAAGCATTCTTTTTTAAAAGTAGAGTGCACATTAGTTTTGTGGAAAAGCATCTTTGTGATTGGTTAAGAAAAAGCAGTTTCAACGTGGAGTACATATCATAGGATAAAATTTGCTCAGATCAACCACACCTGCTACTTGCATTTGGAAGGCACTGTTGGAACTTAAAACAATCATCAACTTTTAACCTGCACGTGTCGTTAAATATTCAAGAAAATGTTACAAAAAAATATCGTTAAGTTTTAAAAAATTGATGAACTTTTAACCTGCACGTGTTTTAGAATGTTCTAGAAAGTGTGTTGATAGAATACGTTGCACTTCTGACTTCTATGTGTTGTTGAATATTAAAAAAATGGTTCATATGGAAAATTAAAAAGAAACCAATAGCGAAGTTTTCAAACCTAAAAGAATCAAGGAACTATTCTAATTTATTGTTTGCATGTATTTATGTGTGCAGCAACAAAATTATAGGCACAACAGCACTAGGAAGAGGAAGATGCAGGGAGTGGGGGGAGGGGGAGATGGGCAGAATGGCACACATGCACAATTAAGTACAACACACATATAGACTAACAATGTCCAAAATGAAACACACCAACAAGGAGCACAAGTCACACAACCCGCCAACATCAAACCACTGAACGAGCATAGAAGTGAAAACCACGCTGCATTCATACAGGATGAGTACAAAGGCCAGTCGTTGGTGTTGTGGGATGTCTGCAACCGTGGTCATCATGGATGAGATGCCCAGCATGTGGCACATGGTCGAGTTCACTGTGTGTTATGTTGCCAAACGGCTGCTCCTCCCTCCCACGAGCCCCCACACTTTTGTACGGTGAGCTGTTGTATCTCGTGCACTCGTACGGCACGCCATTGTAATGCCTATTTGCGCATGTCCTGCTACATTCCAACAACAACATCACAGTGCCGTTTGGAGGTGATGCATGCCACTTTACAACATCGACTGCTGCAGCTCTTGCAACAGGCCACACCAGAACACAGAGACACACTTACCGCACTTCCTGTACACGGACATGTCCGAGACACCCAGTTCCCCTTGCCGGATAGGCACACCCCTGCACTGACCTGTGAAACCCAGACCAGCACACGCCAGTTGTGCATGCAGGAGGATGCGTACGTAGCTACACATCCAGGCTCACTGCCAACGCTGAGGTGACAGCACACTGTGATGTTGCAGGGCTCGTGCCTATCATGCTAAGACAATGACCACAGGGACACACTTACTAAGATAATGGTTTGGGGGGCATTGGTGGTCCTGGAGTTGTTGTGATGAGTCTTCTGGCCCTCATGGGTATTCCTGTATCATGCTCATTGACTCTATGGCACCTGTGGGTGTTCTGGTGTGGCTCTTGGCTGTGTTCCCTTTCATGGTGCAGGTAGTTGTCCTGCTTAACACCAGCAGAAAGCAGGTGTAAAATCCCTGGTGCTAACGTGTCTTATTGCCGGAATTTGTATCACATTGCAATTGCTGTGAAAGTTGTGATGTGATTTTTTTCGTGTGCAGAACAATATACGAACTGAGCAGTGTATCTCGTCAAGATCCAGCACCTGACGCACTATTCCCAATCAATATAAATACAATGAGATTTCTTAATAGATTTTGCGTGTACACTGTAAGTGCAGCCAATACCTCAGTGCAATACAATACAGGATTTTAGTATTTAGAATATATCGCAAACGTGCACCTCATGTCTTTTTGGACGGGAACGGCTACTCTCTATTTCATTATCAGCACTTTAACGGAAGTAAAGTTCAGAAAAATCTAACACACTATTCAGAAGTTGTTGCAAACTGCAGATATCACTAGTATTCCAGCGATAAGTGCTCCAAAATTTAACACCATGGTGGACTCCATCAAATAACAGTAATAAGAACAAGAAAGAGTCACACAGCACTTAAGAGAACAACCAAAAACATTATTAATTTTTTTTTCAAACTTTATTTTTTATAATAATAAATATATAAACGTTAAACTATTTTCAAACTTTATATTTTTATTAACATAAATATAAACAATAAACGAATAAACACAATGTAACACCATAATACAAAACAACAAAGCGGAACACTCCTGTGGGAACCACGGATGTCGATGACAGACCTGCAAAATCAAAAAGATTGTTAAAAAAAAACCAACATGCTATTCTTCACAAAATACCACAAGAAACAAATCACAGATATATAAAATGTATACAGCTAACAAAATTTTATACGTTTAACTTACAAAAACTGTAATTGTTGCCGCTTTAAAATATTTACCGAATCTGAGGAATTTTTTTTGCAGAAGGCACCACGCCCACAACGTTTTCCTTCAGTGGTGTGGACATTTTTTACTTTTCCCAAGGGGCAAACAAAGATCAATGCCACCTTGGTCACGTGCAAGATTTGCAAAAGAGTTCTGTTGCAAGGGGATCCTAACAAGAAATACTCGTACGGCACGGCAAGTATGATGAAACACCGAAGAACCCTTCATCCAAACAATCTTGCACGAGAAGAGTGCAAACGGATGAGAAACACTCCTATTCTGTATCTGTTAAAAAGAATCACAAATAAATGTATATTAATAACTTTCAAATTTATACTATTCCATTACTGTACAAACACATTTTATATAAAAACTGACTAAGAAGCTATAGCCCTGAACCACAAGTGTGACGATCGTTAAAACACTACATGCATAGTGCATACTACTTTGAAGCAGTTCATGCCCTAAAGCCTACCTCACTAAAAGACTACATGCTAACTGACTAAATGATTACAGTACTATAAGGAGACACACTGGGTGAGTGACAGGGTGTTTGCTAGAAGAGTATGAATACTAACTAGGGAATTCAAGGTGTGAAACACAACTGTGTAGGTGATTAGAGGACTGCATCAATACTGCATAGGCATTTAAAGCAGTCCATGTGCTAAGGCCTGGCTCACTGCATGACTACTTGGGTACTGACTGAATGATTAGACTACAACAAAGAGAGTGCCTAGGTGAATTTATTAGTGCTAGGCTTCTCGCACAGGGAATGGATTAGTACTTGGTACTGAATGACTCACTAGAGGAGTGCAAAGGCAGTCACAAGTGCTGGACTGTATGGATACTGACTAGGAAATTTAAAGTGTGAAAGACAAGTATCTAGGTGGTTAGAAGACTGCATGCATAGTGCATAGGGGTTTGAAGCAGTCCATGTGCTAAGGCCTGGCTCAGTGTATGAATTCTTAGGCACTGACTGAATGATTAGAGTACTGCAAAGATAGTATCTTGGTGAATTTATATGTGTTTGGGTTTTAGCACAGTGAATGGATTAGTACATGATGCTGAATGGGTCAGTAGAGGACTGCAAAGGGAGTGACAGGGTATTTCCTGAAAGTGTATGGATACTGACTAGGGAATTGAAGGTGAGAAAGACAATTGTGTAGGTGGTTAGAGGACTGCATGTATAGTGGATAACGGTTTGAAGCAGTCCATATACTAAGGCCTGGGTCACTGAATGAGTACTTGGGTACTGACTGAATGATTAGAGTACTGCAAGGAGAGTGCCTGGGTGAATTTATTAGGGTTTGGCGCAGTGAATGGATTAGTACATTATGCTGAATGGGTCACTAGAGGAGTGCAAATGGAGTGACAGGGTGTTTGCTGGAAGTGAACGGATACTGACTGGGGAATTGAAGGAGTGAAAGACAAGTGTGTAGGTGCTTAGAGGACTGCATGCATAGTGGATAGGGGTTTGAAGAAGTCCATATGCAAAGACCTGGCTCTGTGCATGAATACTTAGGCAGTGACTGAATCATTAGAGTACTGGAAAGAGAGTGTCTGGGTGAATTTATAAGTGTTTGGGTTTTGGCACAGTGAATGGATTAGTACATGCTGTTGAATGGGTCTCTAGAGGACTGCAAAGGAAGTGACAGGACGTTTCCTGGAAGTGCATGGATACTGACTAGGGAATTGAAGGTGTAAAAGACAAGTGTATAGTATGTTAGAACACTACATGCATACTGCATAGACATTTGACGCAGTCTTTTTGGTTCTTAGATTCTGACTAAATAATCAGACTACTTCTAGGACAGTGCTTAGGTAAAACTTTTAAATTTTCAGTTCTGCCACAGTGAACAGAATAGTACATGGTACTACACCTTAGTGTCAAACCCTGACTCATTTTATCAATGCATCAGCAAAGACTAGCTTCTAATGCTACTAAAACTTGACAACATAACAGGTTTTAAATTAGTTATCTGTCAGCAAATACACGATGTTACCAAATGCCTCTCTCACAGTGGTTCTCAAATGCACACAGACTCACAGTGTGATTCTACACAACAACTACTATACCTAGAAGTTTACAAAAAATCATTCACTACTGTGGAAGTGGTAAGCGAACTGCACACAATCTTCATATTTCAGGACTGCACTTTTATATCAAAGCATAACTCATATAATCAAAGCATAAGCAAAGACTGGCTTCTAATTCTGCTAAAACTTCACAACATGACCGGTTTTAAAACAGGTATATGTCAGCAAATACACAATGTTACCAAATGCTTCTCTCACAATCCTTACCCAAATGCACACAGACTCACAGTGTGATTTTAGACAAGCAACACTATCCTAGGAGTTTACCAAAACTTATTCACTACTCTGGAAGAGTTAATGGTACTGCACACAATCTACATATTTAAGTACACCACATCAGTGTTAAAGCATGACTCATTTAATCAACGCATAAGCAAAGACTGGATTCTAATCCTACTAAAACTTCACAACATGACAGGTTTTAAAACAGTTATCTGTCAGCAAATACATGATGTTACCAAATGCTTCTCTCACAGTGATCCCAAATACACACTAACTTACAGTGTGATTCTAGACAAGCAAGCACCACTATCCCTATGAGTTTACCAAAACTCATTCACTACAGTGCAAGTGGTAAGGGAACTGTACACAATCTATATATTTTACAATTGCAATTTACTGTCAATGCCTGACTCATATAATGAAAGCATAAGCCATAACTGTCTTCTAATGCTACTAAAACTTGACAACATAACATGTTTTACAACACTTATCTGTCAGCAAATACACGATGTTACCAAACACTTCTCTCACAGTGGTTCCCAAATGCACACAGACTCACAGTGTGATTCTAGACAAACAACACTATCCCTAGGAGTTTACCAAAACTCATTCACTACAGTGGAAGTGGTAAAGGAACTGCATACAATCTACATATTTCACGACTACACTTTAATGTCAATGCCTGACTAATTTAATCAACGCATAAGCAAAGACTGGCTTCCAATGCTACTAACACTTCACAACAATACAGGTTTTAAAACAGTTATCTGTCAGCAAATACACGATGTTACCAAATGCTTCTCTAACAATCCTTACCCAAATGCACACAGACTCACAGTGTTATTTTAGACAAGCAACACTATCCTAGCACTTTACCAAAACTCATTCACTACTGTGGAAGGAGTAAGGGGACTGCACACAATCTACATATTTAAGTACAGCACATCAGTGTCAAGGCATGACTCATTTAATCAACATATAAGCAAAGAGTGGATTCTAATGCTACTAAAACTTCACAACATGACAGATTTTAAAACAGTTATCTGTCAGCAAATACATGATTTAACCAAATGATTCTCTCACACTGATCCCAAATACACACTAACTCACAGTGTGATTCTAGACAAGCACCACTATCCCTATCAGTTTACCAAAACTCATCCACTACAGTTCAAGTGGTAAGGGAACTGCACACAATCTACATATTTCAGGACTGCACTTTTATGTCAAAAGCCTGACTCATTTAATGAAAGCATAAGCCATAACTGTCTTCTAATGCTACTAAAACTTGACAACATAACATGTTTTAAAACAGTTATCTGTCAGCAAATACACGATGTTACCAAATGCTTCTCTCACAGTGGTTCCCAAATGCACACAGACTCACTGTGTGATTCTAGACAAGCACCACTATCCCTATGAGTTTACCAAAACTCATTCACTACTCTGGAAGAGTTAATGGTACTGCACACAATCTACATATTTAAGTACACCACATCAGTGTCAAAGCATGACTCATTTAATCAACGCATAAGCAAAGACTGGATTCTAATCCTGGTAAAACTTCACAACATGACAGGTTTTAAAACAGTTATCTGTCAGCAAATACATGATGTTACCAAATGCTTCTCTCACAGTGATCCCAAATACACACTAACTCACAATGTGATTCTAGACAAGCACCACTATCCCTATGAATTTACCAAAACTCATTCACTACAATGCAAGTGGTAAGCGAAGCGAACTGCACACAATCTACATATTTCACAACTGCAATTTACTGTCAATGCCTGACTCATATAATGAAAGCATAAGCCATAACTGTCTTCTAATGCTACTAAAACTTGACAACATGACATGTTTTATAACACTTATCTGTCAGCAAATACACGATCTTACCAAACACTTCTCTCACAGTGGTTCCCAAATGCACACAGACTCACAGTGTGATTCTAGACAAACAACACTATCCCTAGGAGTTTACCAAAATTCATTACTATGTCAGTAAATACACGATGTTACCAAATGCTTCTCTCACAATCATTACCCAAATGCACACAGACTCACAGTGTGATTTTAGACAATCAACACTATCCTAGGACTTTACCAAAAATCATTCACTACTGTGGAAGGGGTAAGGGGACTGCACACAATCTACATATTTAAGTACGGCCCATCAATGTCAAGGCATGACTCATTTAATCAATATATAAGCAAAGACTGGATTCTAATCCTACTAAAACTTCACAACATGACAGATTTTAAAACAGTTATCTGTCAGCAAATACATGATTTAACCAAATGATTCTCTCACACTGATCCCAAATACACACTAACTCACAGTGTGATTCTAGACAAGCACCACTATCCCTATCAGTTTACCAAAACTCATCCACTACAGTGCAAGTGGTAAGGGAACTGCACACAATCTACATATTTCAGGACTACACTTTTATGTCAAAGCCTGACTCATTTAATGAAAGCATAAGCCATAACTGTCTTCTAATGCTACTAAAACTTGACAACATAACATGTTTTAAAACAGTTATCTGTCAGCAAATACACGATGTTACCAAATGCTTCTCTCACAGTGGTTCCCAAATGCACACAGACTCACTGTGTGATTCTAGACAAACAACACTATCCCTTGCACAATATCAAAACACATTTCTTCATCTAGAAGTAGTACTACATTTTAGTATAGAAATATAACATAACTCATTTCACAAATTCATAAACAATGACTGGTTTCTAATTCTACCAAAATATAAAAACTGCACAGTTATCTGTCTACAAACACATGAAAAACACAAATGCCTATCACAGAATGGTTTCTACATGCACACACATTGTAGAGAAAAAAAGTACTCCCTACACTTTCGCAGGAAAAATACATTAGTCTGATTAAAATAGTCTACATACATCCCCTCACAATTAAATAACTCATCTTTCAAGTTCTTTTGTAGAATCAATCACTCACCATATTATTTTCTTGTACAGAATCTCTGCACTGTGCACCTCTCAGCAAAAGCAAAGAATGAAAAAGTTTCCCTTTCATTTTCCACACATTTACATGCAAACATCAAATCACAATCCTTCGCACATAAACTCAAAAGCAAACACACATTTCTATTGGTTAAACATTTCAACCCTTTCCAACTGAAATACATTTCAACCCTTCCCCCAATCTGCCTTCTGCCTGTTACCATAGAAACAGGTCATGGAACACTGCACTGAGCTCACAGGTCACAAGTTCAGCACACAATGTTCCTACACAAGACAGGAAGTGTGCTTGACTTTTCAACATATCAGCTTATCATATATAATGTTCCTTACAATCTGTTTTTGTTAACCAATAACAATCATACCTTTAAAAAACAAAAATATACACCCTACCTTTCAGTGTAGAAAGTTGTTATACAACCAATGATTTCTTGTCGTTTTTCAAAAAACGTTGCCGTGGATCCGCGCACCCACCGCGAGAGAATCCGTGCATCCAACGCGATAGGATGCGTGCACCGTGTGAGCATTTCGCCGCTTTTTTTTTTAAAAAGGTGGGCCCCAGGGGGTCCTTCTGGGACCCCCTAAGCACCTCTAGAGGGTCAGAGTATTTCCACTCTGCCCCCTTTATATGTTTTACGCACTTATTCCCCTTGCTTCTTCAGCCTCGCTTCTACCGAGGTAGAAAATGGCCGCCAACAGTTCCTGGTTTCGAATGTAGAGAGACGCTCGACAGCCAATTAGCATTCAGTGCGCGATCGGGAGGGTACGCGCTCCGTTCGGGGAGGGTTCGCGTACGGTGCGGTTAGGGTCCGCGGATCCTCCGCGGCCATAGATATCACTAACTTTTTTACTCTAATTTTCTCAGGAACTACTGAACAGATTCACACCAAATATGCAAAAGGCACGAGTCCGAACTGAGGACTACCTCTTTGCCAAATTTGGTGTCATTCCGTTCAGCGGTTCGGGCTGTAGCTGCGACAACAGATCCTATGGGAAATTGCATGGGGAAAACACGTTTTGGGACCCCCCTTTTTTCTCGGCCCCCGCTTGACGAATCACCACGAAACTTTCAGGGTAGGAGCGGAGCAGAGCTGGCCAAAAGTTTGGAGAATTTCACGAAGATTCGTCAATCGGCGCCAAAGAAATTCCCAATAGAATGTTGCGGATTTCCTATGGAAAATAGGTCCTAACTATAACTATCTACTGGCGACCGCCAGTAAATAATATATACATATATATATATATATATATATATATATATATATATATATATAGACGCTCCAAATCCTTATTATTAAAAGGAAGTAAGCACTCACGGGAGACACTCGGAAGAAATTTTATTCCGATACAGCAAACAAACGCGTTTCGGCGGACTGCCTTCCTCGGTGTTTGCCAACGCACCGGGAGGCCGCCATTTTTAATGCCTGCATAAGTTGTAACATCCGTATGGCAACATAGAAAGGGGGCTTGTGCGCTGATCGCACAGAGTCCGCCATTTACAAATGTTTAGTTGTCACTCATTCCATGAAACCTTATTTAGATATCATTAAAAAACATTCTTAATCATAAATGTTGAGCTCTATGTAAACAATACCCAAATATACGAGTTACATTTAATACATAATTCACGCATTGTGGCATTTCAACGTATTTCCTGCCATGTATTGGCTAAAGCACCCATGTAGCAACACTAAAAGTGGACTGGTGCGATAATCACACACTCCGCCATAGGTAAATATGTGATTGTGCCTCTCTTAATCAGTCCATTTTAGATACCATTCAAAATTACGAGAAAATCAACATCTTTAAAATGCATGTTACGGGTCTAGAGTCCATTAGGACAATTCTGCCGTGTTGGGTACCTATCTTGAGTTAATCTGTGGGTCTATCAAAAACTGATACACAGTAGTGATTATTGGGAACTGTCAGAGCCAATACATGGCATTATATGATGAATAGTGACGAAATGTGAATTGTGCACAAAATATATATTATTTGTCTGAACATTATCCTAATTCATCCATATTCCGGTGTTTACATTTCCCCACCCTGCCCCTCCCCCGCCCCGCCTCACTGCCCCACCGAACTCCCTCCACGGACCACTACTGAGTCAGTCATATTCAGACCTACCTCATGAATATTAATGAGGTTAATCACATAATGCTACTCAGTACGATTGAAGGCCATCACAGGTATCGTGGCCTGCTGGGGTCAGGAGTCTACCATGCCTGTGATTGCTTTTTAATAAAGCAAACTATTTTTGAATGCAGCCCAATTTTCTCAAAGGGTTTAAAAAGAACCGTTTAATATCTTGCTTGTTTAAGAGTTGGCCGCAGTTCCCTAGACCACTGCCTACTCTTCATAAACGTTTTTTTACATTCACAAGAGGCAAAGGATCCCTTTTATGAATGAACTACCAACTCCTTTGAGATGTCAGTAAAATATCAATGTATTGTGACTGGATTTCGTTCGGAAACATTGGCATATAAGATACCGATTCGATATTTGGAAGGCGGCTTGCAAAATTCCCCTTCCAGATACCCAATCGGTATAGCTGAGAAAACTTTTCTGACTGCTAAACTAAAATTTGTACATAAGAGAAAGCATTTTAACGGTCAAAAACGCCACACTGTAGAATTTGCATTGGTTCAAATGCTTAGCAAATCTGGCAGTTTGTTTCTCTGGTTTTACAGGAGTATTATTACAAATTACAGTCTTCTTGTTTGTTTATAGACAACAACTTTTACATATAATTAAGAAAGTTAATCATCAGTATAATTATCTTTCTTAAACTATAGAAAACTAGTCATTAAAATAATCTCTTAAACTTTTATATATTAATAAGACAATAAATGTGAAAACATATGCTATAGAATTCCATGGATGCAAACAGATTATTTGTGTGTATATTGTCCAATTAAAAATCAACCTTTGTAGGTTTTCCTCCTCCTAGTCGTCGGGGCAATGTTTAATAAACAGTGTTTCTTCTTTCTGTTTTGTTTTTCTTTTCTCCACATCTAATTGCGCTAATTGCACGTTAAATGCAAAGGAGCTCTATCCGTGGGCTGGATTTTTCTCTGCAAGTTATCCCTTGGTAATTAGGAGAAATTAATAAGTTATCGATCTCGCAACTTTGCGCATTCCCATGACCGACTTTCTGAAGGCTGTCAGGTGTCATCTGGACTGGATCTGGAACTGGTGGTTTTTGTTGAGGGACACTTCTGCTCCAGACACCCCACAGCCCTCTGGTGGTGCAGCCCACCATCTCCTCCCAGAATATGTGTGCTTTACTGCTCTCAAGGAAAGCCCTGAAGCCAATTGACAAGGTTCAGGGAGTGATCTCTTGGAAAAGGTGAGACCTAGTTGGAGAGGTCAAGATACTCTTACACATGGTCACTAAAAAAAGCTCGGAAATGTATGTGGCCTCATTATCTCCTTGATAGCAGGTCTTACATTGCGTCTGCCTCCACAACCTGCCCCACTTTCTGTTGCTCCGCTTCTCTGTTGGTCTGTAATACCAGTTTCACCTTCTATGTCTATGTTTCGTCGTCAAGTGCGGTGTTTGGTACTACCATGGACAGCCATTTAGGTGCAGATTCCGAACCTGGAGAAACCGGGTACGAACCGTCGGACGGAGGGTTTTTTCCGTCCGACTCGTACCCGGTTGTTAAACTTTACAAACATGCAAGTACGATTCGCACGGAAACACTATTTCCGTACGAGTCGTACAAAACACCAACCGAGGAAAATAAACATACAAATGACATCCGGAAAAGCGCCGACGTGACGTCGGGACGTATGCAGCCTGCGTTCCACGAACCAGGAAGTACGATTCGCACCGACGTCATCCCGCGCGGAGAATATTTTCCAGCAGCCAAAAACTGCCGATAAATCAGGACGACGCGCACAAGGAGCACCTGTACGCGACGGACAGACATGGAGCCGAACCTACGTGTCATCCCGGCCCTCATAGCAGTCGACCTCCTCTACAGGTACCGACGCAGACGCCGCAGAAGGTCAGAACAACACCCAGGGGCAAAGGGGGGGGGGGGGCAGGGGCAGGACACAAAACCCCCACCCAAGTCACACAGCACACATGCCCTGGACATACCTGACCGCCAGGCCCTGGTCACTTCGAGGGGGTTGGGGCGTGTCCAGCAACGCCAGCGTCCGCCACAACGGAAGTTGGCGACGACGCGAACCGGCAACACAACAATACAGGTACGTACCGTACCCACGCTTTAAGTGCGTGGGTACGAGTCGTACCACGCCCACACCCACGTCACCCCAACAATGGCGGTACGGCCCGTACCCATGTGCCAAAGGCCTGGATACGGGCCGCACAAGCATTCCACAGCGTGGGCACGGGTACGTACGGACCGTACCCTCACCCGCGTATGTATGGAGCGTACCCCCACCCCACCAGTGTATGTACGGACTGTACCCACACCCGCGTATGTATGGAGCGTACCCCCACCCCAACAGTGTATGTACGGACCGTACCCACACCCGCGTATGTATGGAGCGTACCCCCACCCGCGTATGTATGGAGCGTACCCCCACCCCAACAGTGTATGTATGGACCGTACCCACACCCGCGTATGTATGGAGCGTACCCCCACCCCAACAGTGTATGTACGGACCGTACCCACACCCGCGTATGTATGGAGCGTACCCCCACCCCAACAGTGTATGTACGGACCGTACCCCCACCCGCGTATGTATAGAGCGTACCCCCACCCCAACAGTGTATGTACGGACCGTACCCCCACCCACGTATGTATGGAGCGTACCCCCACCCCAACAGTGTATGTACGGACCGTACCCACACCCGCGTATGTATGGAGCGTACCCCCACCCCAACAGTGTATGTACGGACCGTACCCCCACCCGCGTATGTATGGAGCGTACCCTCACCCCAACAGTGTATGTACGGACCGTACCCTCACCCGCGTATGTATGGAGCGTACCCCCACCCCAACAGTGTATGTAAGGGCCGTACCCCCACCCGCGTATGTATGGAGCGTACCCCCACCCCAACAGTGTATGTATGGAGCGTACATGCCCAGACGCAGGAGGGGTGGGTGCAGAGTCCTCCCAGCAGTGCCCAGACACAGGAGGGGTGGGTGCCTATCACTCCCACCAGTGCCCAGACACAGGAGGGGTGGGTGCAGAGTCCTCCCAGCAGTGCCCAGACGCAGAAGGGGTGGGTGCAGAGTCCTCCCAGCAGTGCCCAGACACAGGAGGGGTGGGTGCAGAGTCCTCCCAGCAGTGCCCAGACACAGGAGGGGTGGGAGCCTATCACTCCCAGCAGTGCCCAGACACAGGAGGGGTGGGTGCAGAGTCCTCCCAGCAGTGCCCAGACACAGGAGGGGTGGGTGCAGAGTCCTCCCAGCAGTGCCCAGACGCAGGAGGGGTGGGTGCAGAGTCCTCCCAGCAGTGCCCAGACACAGGAGGGGTCGGTGCAGAGTCCTCCCAGCAGTGCCCAGACACAGGAGGGGTGGGTGCAGAGTCCTCCCAGCAGTGCCCAGACACAGGAGGGGTGGGTGTAGAGTCCTCCCAGCAGTGCCCAGACACAGGAGGGGTGGGTGCAGAGTCCTCCCAGCAGTGCCCAGACACAGGAGGGGTGGGTGCCTATCACTCCCAGCAGTGCCCAGACACAGGAGGGGTGGGTGCAGAGTCCTCCCAGCAGTGCCCAGACACAGGAGGGGTGGGTGTAAAGTCCTCCCAGCAGTGCCCAGACACAGGAGGGGTGGGTGCAGAGTCCTCCCAGCAGTGCCCAGACACAGGAGGGGTGGGTGCAGAGTCCTCCCAGCAGTGCCCAGACACAGGAGGGGTGGGTTCAGAGTCCTCCCAGCAGTGCCCAGACACAGGAGGGGTGGGTGCCTATCACTCCCAGCAGTGCCCTGACACAGGAGGGGTGGGTGCAGAGTCCTCCCAGCAGTGCCCAGACACAGGAGGGGTGGGTGCCTATCACTCCCAGCAGTACCCAGACACAGGAGGGGTGGGTGCAGAGTCCTCCCAGCAGTGCCCAGACACAGGAGGGGTGGGTGTAGAGTCCTCCCAGCAGTGCCCAGACACAGGAGGGGTGGGTGCCTATCACTCCCAGCAGTGCCCAGACACAGGAGGGGTGGGTGCAGAGTCCTCCCAGCAGTGCCCAGACGCAGGAGGGGTGGGTGCAGAGTCCTCCCAGCAGTGCCCAGACACAGGAGGGGTGGGTGCAGAGTCCTCCCAGCAGTGCCCAGACACAGGAGGGGTGGGTGCCTATCACTCCCAGCAGTGCCCAGACACAGGAGGGGTGGGTGCAGAATCCTCCCAGCAGTGCCCAGACACAGGAGGGGTGGGTGCCCAGACACAGGGGGGGTGGGTGCAGAGTCCTCCCAGCAGTGCCCAGACACAGAAGGGGTGGGTGCAGAGTCCTCCCAGCAGTGCCCAGAGACAGGAGGGGTGGGTGTAGATTCCTCCCAGCAGTGCCCAGACACAGGAGGGGTGGGTGCCTAGCACTTCCAGCAGTGCCCAGACACAGGAGGGGTGGGTGCAGAGTCCTCCCAGCAGTGCCCAGACGCCGGAGGGGTGGGTGCAGAGTCCTCCCAGCAGTGCCCAGACACAGGAGGGATGGGTGCAGAGTCCTCCCAGCAGTGCCCAGACACAGGAGGGGTGGGTGCCTATCACTCCCAGCAGTGCCCAGACACAGGAGGGGTGGGTGCAGAATCCTCCCAGCAGTGCCCAGACACAGGAGGGGTGGGTGCCTATCACTCCCAGCAGTGCCCAGACACAGGAGGGGTGGGTGCAGAGTCCTCCCAGCAGTGCCCAGACGCAGGAGGGGTGGGTGCAGAGTCCTCCCAGCAGTGCCCAGACACAGGAGAGATGGGTGCAGAGTCCTCCCAGCAGTGCCCAGACACAGGAGGGGTGGGTGCCTATCACTCCCAGCAGTGCCCAGACACAGGAGGGGTGGGTGCAGAATCCTCCCAGCAGTGCCCAGACACAGGAGGGGTGGGTGCAGAGTCCTCCCAGCAGTGCCCAGACACAGGAGGGGTGGGTGCAGAGTCCTCCCAGCAGTGCCCAGACGCAGGAGGGGTGGGTGCAGAGTCCTCCCAGCAGTGCCCAGACACAGGAGGGGTGGGTGCAGAGTCCTCCCAGCAGTGCCCAGACACAGGAGGGGTGGGTGCAGAGTCCTCCCAGCAGTGCCCAGATGCAGGAGGGGTGGGTGCCTATCACTCCCAGCAGTGCCCAGACACAGGAGGGGTGGGTGCAGAGTCCTCCCAGCAGTGCCCAGACGCAGGAGGGGTGGGTGCAGAGTCCTCCCAGCAGTGCCCAGACACAGGAGGGGTGGGTGCAGAGTCCTCCCAGCAGTGCCCAGACACAGGAGGGGTGGGTGCAGAGTCCTCCCAGCAGTGCCCAGACGCAGGAGGGGTGGGTGCCGATCACTCCCAGCAGTGCCCAGACACAGGAGGGGTGGGTGCAGAGTCCTCCCAGCAGTGCCCAGACACAGGAGGGGTGGGTGCAGAGTCCTCCCAGCAGTGCCCAGACACAGGAGGGGTGGGTGCCTATCACTCCCAGCAGTGCCCAGACACAGGAGGGGTGGGTGCAGAGTCCTCCCAGCAGTGCCCAGACACAGGAGGGGTGGGTGCCTATCACTCCCAGCAGTGCCCAGACACAGGAGGGGTGGGTGCAGAGTCCTCCCAGCAGTGCCCAGACGTAGGAGGGGTGGGTGCCTATCACTCCCAGCAGTGCCCAGACACAGGAGGGGTGGGTGCAGAGTCCTCCCAGCAGTGCCCAGACGCAGGAGGGGTGGGTGCCTATCACTCCCAGCAGTGCCCAGACACAGGAGGGGTGGGTGCAGAGTCCTCCCAGCAGTGCCCATGGAACGCAAAGGGTGGAGTAGCCACAGATACAATGCCCACAAATGTCAGTCAGGTGCACAAAGACCCTGCAGTACATGTACCACATGTGTGCGAGGCTGGGAGTACACACATGCATAGCGCCTAAAAGAGAACATGTCCACATGAAGTCATGTCAACAGTCTACATACACAAGTACAGTGACCACCAAGGATGCCACGAATGATGCAGGTGGAGACATCGCTCAGCATGCATGTGCAAAGTTGAAGGAGTCCGTCACACACCCAGCTGATGTAGACACAGCTCAGCACCACATAGTGGAACCACCCTGCAGGGAAGATGTCAGGTTACACAGAGGAAGGAACACACCTTGGGACGATGTCACCATGCAGTAACTGCTTACATGAACAAAGTAATTTAGCCAACAGCTTGTGATGGCACACAGATACCAGGGTCCACCCTATGACCAGCACAAGACTACATTTCCCACACACCCAACACATTACCACCACCCAGAATCATGGAGCAGGTCCACCAACAGCAATACCAGATAAACAGTAGTGTTCCAAGGAAAAAACAAATTGCTTTATTCAGCAGGATGTAAGTAATAATCATCATAAATGTCAATATATACAAGGCCCATAGGGCAGTCCATGACTCAAATCCGGATGGGGGACACAGTGGTACGTGTGTCCCCTAGCTTGCCTGCACAGTCAGACTCCTTTGTCTTCCACGGGGGGGCATCATGTTGGGGGGAAGGACCAGGCACCGCAGGGACAGGAGGGGCAAGGGGAGGTGTTGTGGGTGCAGGGACGGACGACTCCAACACAGGGGGTGGGACAGCGCCAAAGGTGGATTCGAGCACGGCGCTGCACACTACTGCCAGGTCGCCCAGCGTCTCCCCTGCACCCGAAGGAACCACAGGCCCCAAGGAGGGGGGGGGGTTGGAGGGATGGGTCGCAGCGCTACTGGGGGGGGGGGTGTGGACAGGGGGGGGGACAAAACTCCCCTGCCGGTGTCCTGCCTCCACCGCTTGCGGGGTGGTGCCACACTGGGGCTGATGGACAGACTGGGCAGGACTGACCCTGTGTCCGACTCTTGGCCAGGAGAGCTGAGGGGAGTGGATTTGGAGGGTGGTGGTCGTGAGGAATGTGGACTCCCACTCTGGCTGCGTGTCTTCCGTTTCCCCCCCGACCCAGTGGGTGTGCCTACTTCACCCTGTGTGTGCGTGCCAGGAGGTGTGCGCTTTGCCTTCCCTGCTGGTGTGGTGCCTGTGTCTGGTGGGGTGTGTGCATGCTGAGGTCTGGGTGTACGTGGGACAGGCATGGGAGTGGGAAGTGTGGATGGGACATGGGTAGGAGGTGGGACGAAGTGCTGCAGGAGACCCACTGCTGCAGTCAGTGTCGAGTCAATAGACCGCAGCAAGTTGCGTTGGTCAGCCTGCGATGCTGAAATGCCCTCCAAGTATGCCTCCATGTTGTTGAGCACTTGGCTGTGGCCATGGAGGACATTAAGCATCGCAGCCTGACCAACCTGCAACTGCCGCAGGATGTCCACAAACTCGGCATTGGCGGCAGCAGTGGAGACAGGGGCAGGGGGTGCGGTGCCTGGCAGGAAGGAGACACGTGGTGACCTAGCACGCCAGGAAGGGACACGAGCAAGTGGGAGGCCGGTGATGGCAAT
Organism: Triturus cristatus; assembly: GCF_964204655.1. Lineage (NCBI taxonomy): Eukaryota > Metazoa > Chordata > Amphibia > Caudata > Salamandridae > Triturus > Triturus cristatus. The sequence continues at coordinate 1,087,462,021 of NC_140593.1, forward strand.
GGAGGGGGCGGGGAGAGATGTTGTGCTGCTGTCAGCTGTTGGAGCAGCCTCCGCCCCCTCGGAGAGCTCAGCCTCGGACCCGTCAGCTTCATATTCTGTGGTGGCAGTGGACAGGTCCTCCGGCTCACTCCCCTCGGCCTCAGTTCCACTCGATGTGCCAGCTAAGATGTCACTGCTGGCACTGGTGCCCGGTCCCTCCGCACGGTCCGTGCCGGTGTCTCCATCCGTGTCCCCCGACGATGCTGTGGGCAAGGTGAATAAACAGGAATTAATCAGACACCTGCATACATATGTCACATGAGTCAAATCTACATAGGTTACAGTGCATAGCCTGAAATGAAAGATGAGTAACATCTACAATACAAGGTACATATATGGGCCCTGCAACACACAGTTGGTTCACCCACCATGCCACTGAGAAACTATGGAGAGCATGACACATTTGCAAATGACATGGTATGGATTTGGACAGAGGAGCCAGGCTCTGGGGACAATCCAGCACTGCATCTGCACCACACAGCGTTGCCGTAACTAGGGATGAGCAGGGACCATCTCCATGAACTTGAGGCACATGCTGCAAAGGTAATACTTAAAGACATGCCCAACATGAATGGGACACTGCACCTTGAGTGTATGTCCAGACAAACATCACCCACTGGCCAGACCGAGCAATGAGATTTCAGGTGTCGACATGTAGGCCTTGCCCGCACCAACCACCCCCTACATGAGACAATTTGATGAGACACAGGAAGCACTTGCATCTCTTAGTCTGGGAGAAATACACATGGGCTGCCAGAAACCCATATTGGACCCAAAATACCCCATGTGTGCCTGTACAACGATCTCATTTACAAATGGCCATCATCAGATAATTGTAACAAGACACACAGGCACTGGCCACCGTGAGTATGAACGAGGAAAATTAGGTCAGGCTGTACAGTGGACACTTGTAGAACACGTTATGTAAATATACATGGTGCCAGGGGACAATGGCACAGAGCACATCCTATGCTGTAGACACTGAGAGTGTCCACATATTGTGATGACACACATGATACCTAGCAAAATATGCCCCAGGGGACAGTAGTGGCCACAATATTCCATGGTCCTGAATGGTAATGACTGCAATACAGGCCACCATCCCTGCACTCTGCGTATCGCACACTCATGCACATCATGTCACAGGCCACAACATAGGACATGCTTGCTGTAAGGCATTACACTTCAGAGACATACTCCTATGTCTGGACTCAGCATCAGTGCCAATTGACATGGACCCCACAAATACTGAACTGGACAGGGCACAGGCAAGGTCCCAAAACCTGTTACACACCACCCCCACACATGATGCTGCAAGCATTGGTCACGTGGATAAACTGCCAGCCCAGATGACCTTGTGAAAGAGTGACTACACACAGACCAGGGAACACATGGCAAGGAGAGGAAGGGAGGAAGGACAGCACCGCTATACTGTGTGTGACAGGACCTGCACGGCACATTTAAACACTGGCAGTGTATCCATGCAACTGCGCACTTACAAATGCTGGTGACACACATGTACCTACCCCCTTCCTGCTGCTGCTTCTCCCGTAAGCGCCTGTCCATGTCTGGAAAGACCACCGCCAGCACACGCTTGTGGATGTGGGTCAGACGGCGACGCCCATGGTTCTTAGGGCCCACAGGTGAGTCCCCCAGCAGGACCCGTGCGATCCTCCGCGTCCAGCACCGGATATCCTGCCAGCGTTTTCTCACCTGGGCCAGGCGCCGCTTGCGACCCTCCGTCCTCCTCACGGCACTGACGGCGTCCCTCCAGATCTGCTCCTTGGCAGAGGCGCCTACCTGTGGGGTTCAAAAAGTGAGACTATATCAATACACCTGCCACATGTCACAGAGACACACATTAGAACTATTTTTCTGGTTTCAACAAGGCATAGTATGCAGCCAAAGCATTACACCTTTGTCATAGGGACTTTTTTCTCTGTGTAAGGGCAAATGCACCACGTGCCATTGAAAGTACACAGGTGGCATGAGGGGTACGACACAATAAATGATCCAGACTCACACTGTGCATCAGAAGGTACACCAGGATTATGTGCAGCACCTCAAAGCAGTCACATGCCACAGGCCACTGACGCTACCTCAGCAGAGTACACAGATACACACAAGCACAGGACATTCACCTGCCATTGCCAAATGCAGCTACAAACCTCACTCTGCACATGTGCCACTAGACTGGGGGGGCTCACAGGTGTGGGGCTGGCTCTGCACGTCAGACACACAGCACTGCTCCCTGCTCGCATCAGATGGGCAGGGTATATCCATCCCTCATGCAGCTGGGGTGCTACACTCCACATATGCACCCACCCACATGACAGGGGACTTACACACACACCGATGTCCAGGGTACGAACACATCATGTGGACACTCTCAGCACAGGTACACTGAACAAACACACATCTGTGGGTACAGTCACCTGTCACACTGGGGTGACCACAGAATCACATGAGGACTGTAGAAGCAACCTTCCCAGGAGGATTAGACAGGCAGAATGTGGCATGCACCATGCAGTGATTGTCACAGTAAACACAATGCAAGTGAGGACAGCAGACATGCACCACAGCATGCTCTGGCTGGGAGACATCAGGCATTCCCCCCCCCCCCTGGGACCCACTCTACAGTACAATGCATGTGTGTCACACCTGGACACAATGCCAGAAGTCCCAGTCACAAAAAAGGGACACAGTCTGTGCTAGTGGACTCTGCACTCACCTGAAACCCTGGTCGCCCATACAGCATGGGGTACTGTGGGAGGATCACATCCAGCAATGCCAGATTCTCCTCCAGGGCGAAAGGCTGGGCCCTCTCCACAGACCTTGACATGGTGCCAGGGAATCACGAGCAGCAGCAGTGTTGTAGAATCAAAAGATGTGCAGGCAAGTGCTCTCTCATGGGACCTGGCTGCCTTATATCTGCTTTGCTGGCCTGTTTCATGCACAGGAGTACAGAGTGATTGGTCACTCACATTTGCATCCTATGTTTCCTCCAATCCATTTAAACCTACCCCTGTGAGGGGGTTAGATTTTTTTAGAATTCAGCATGATGTCATTTCAACAACAACTTTGCAACAAAGTAGATTAATTCAAACCGACTTTTGCAGGCCACCTCATTCAGCAAATTCAAAGTTTAAACTCGGTCTCCATGGCAACCAGCATGCATCTCTGGCTTCATACTTGTCCCTCATGTGTCCCCTATGTAATTTGGAGATTCACACACAGGTACGGTGCGTTCCGGGGCCCTAGGGCACCCCAAATGCATAGCTACGGGCCGTACAGGCGTGTGTACGGTCCGTATCACTATGGGTACGCATACGCGAGCAAACCCATAGTGATACGGACCGTACACATGCGTGTACGCTCACTATCACTATGGGTGTGCTCGCGTATGCGTACCCATAGTGATACGGACCGTACACACGCGTGTACGCTCACTATCACTATGGGCGTGCTCGCGTATGCGTACCCATAGTGATACGGACCGTACACACGCCTGTACGCTCACTATCACTATGGGTGTGCTCGCGTATGCGTACCCATAGTGATACGGACCGTACACACGCCTGTACGCTCACTATCACTATGGGTGTGCTCCCGTATGCGTACCCATAGTGATACAGACCGTACACACGCATGTACGCTCACTATCACTATGGGTAGGCCTACGGCAGCACTCCCATAGTGATAGGGAACGTACACACGCCCTCAGAGCGAATGTACGGTGCCTTTCACACATAACAGTGGTGACAGGCAGCACACAGAAAGGAATAGAGCTGACATACTTGTCCATGGATGGACATCAAGGCATTGTCTGTGCAGTACTACATGTGTGGGGCACAGGTGTGAAAGGCTGTGATGTGGCACATTACTCCTGAGTTGTGAAGGCAATAGATGTATGATGAGATGTGTACAGATGTTATGTGTGATGGTGCACTATGTGCCAGACATGCCCTTCACTCCTTTGACATGTGTGCATGTCGTACAGAACACTTGAGATGAGCGTCACTGGCATGGCACAGTCAACAACACACGCAAGTGTCCCCTGATGCCCGCTACAGGGGTTACCACACCTGACATGTGACTACCCACGTTGCACGATGTGACTATGTCATGTATGTGTGGTGTGTTCCCATTAGCTTGATGTTGGTGTTCCCTGAAAAGCATCTGCAGTTGCTGCAACCAACATGTGTCTGTGTGTAGATGGCCATGGCACACTGTTACGCACACCAGGCCACATGTGTTATCGGATGTAAGGTGTGTATGTATGCATGGGACACGGAGTAGCGTAACAAGGACCTGTCTGCATACTCTCAATGTATGTGTGATCAGTCATGACATGTACACCTTCATGGCAAGGTGTGTGGGCTGTCCTAGTGTTATGTCATGTGACCTGTGGCTCTAGTGTTCCGCTACCTGTCTCTGCAATCAACATCCTACATCTGCTGATATGTTGATGTATGTCACTCCTGTATTGCGTCTGGCTGTTCACTTACACTGGGACACAGCTAGTCACATGCCATGGGATGTGGAGGTTCACAATCCCCGTGTGTAGCTGGGTCTTGGTAGGAGTGTCACCTGGCAGCCATACGTGTCCAGGGCATGTAGCACATACCTGACTCCGTATGTAGCATATATGTATTGACAGATTAACATGTGCTCAGTACATATAAATTGTTGTTGGAGTGCACTCACTCTTCCTTGTCACTTCCAAATTACTGCAGAGCGCCGCCTCTTCCCCGACCAATTCCGGACTTGGCTGACATGCGGGAGAATGACTGTATACGCTGCTACCGCTTCCCCCAACCGTTGATTGAGGAGTTGACGGCAAAGCTGGCACCACACCTGCAACCGCTGCACAGGTATCCTACGGCACTGACACCCAAGCTGAAGGTAATGGCAGCCCTACATTTTTTTGCCACGGGTACCTTTCAATATACCATAGCTCATGTTGGTGGCATGTCCCAGACCATGTTCAGCCGTGTGCTGCATGATTTTTTAGAGGCCATGTTGCTTCACCTGGATGAGTTCATCCATTTCCCAACTCCTGAACAGTTGACAGGTGTCAAGCGTGGATTCTATGCCCTGGGAGGGATGCCCCATGTCATTGGGTCCATAGATGGGACACATGTGGCTTTGGTACCACCACAGGCACAGGAGGTAGCGTACAGGAATCGCAAGCACTACCACTCCATCAATGCCCTTGTGGTGTGTCTGTCCAACATGGTGATTTCACATGTCTGTGCTCGTTTTCCAGGATCAGCACACGATGCCTACATCATGAGGCGTAGCAGGGTGCCTGAAATGATGACGCAGCTGCGCAACGAATGAGCATGTGTTGTTGGTGGGTACACTCTGTCTGTCCTGTATTTTGCGTAGACTTCCAGCCTGACTGCTTCTCCTGTCCTACTTATGTCCATGTGGTTTCCATGTAGGGGACGCTGGCTATCCCAACATGCCATGGCTGATCACACCTCTCCGCAACACCAGCACGCCGGCCCAGCTCCGCTACAACACCGCCCATGGCCGGACAAGGCGAGTGATAGAGAGGACATTTGGCCTCCTGAAGAGCCGATTCAGGTGCCTACACAAGACTGGCGGCGCCCTCCCATATGCCCCGGTGAAGGTCTGCAAAATCTTCATGGTCTGCTGCATGCTGCACAACATGGCAGTTGAGAAAGCTGTGCCACTCATCCTGGATCAAGATGATCAGGACCATCCACCCGTGGAGGACGAAGGGCTTGGCAATGGGGCTAGTGATGTGGAGGATGTGGAGCCGCAAGAGGACATCCGGGGTCGGCTGATACGCGACTTCTTTGCTTAGTGGTGAGTACCAGTGTCTGAGTGTGCACGCATTGGTCCTTGTGTGGCATGTGTTGCAATGTGTGTGTCCATCTGCATGTATGCCACGTGAGTCAGAGGTGTGTGTGGATGTGTCACTCGAGTGATGGTGCCAGTGATGAGTGTATTTCCGCAGTCATAATTGTGACCTAGCATGTTGTCATCCTTCTATGTGTCGAGTACATGCACATGCAAGTGGATGAGCTTTTTGTGGCTGACATCTTGTGTGTCTCTCATCCCCAGGTACTTGTGCATGCCGTCTGCTGGTTGCATTGTTGTGGCACTGCTATTCCTCATGGACACGTCATCGTGTGCTGACTCAGCATTACACGCACGGACAAGTTTGGAAGTCTCCTTAGGGTAAGGGATGCATCAGGGGTGTATTGGGTGTGGCAGTTGTTTACGATGTGTGCACACTGCCCCTGTCGATGTTTGGTTCCTCTGCAGACATGTCGCATCACCATGGGACACATGACATGTAGCTGGATTCACCTGAATAGATGGTCAGACTTGTTGACAGTCATTTGTAATGGGATAGTGGATTGTGATGAAGGCATCAATGTGTGTAACACTGCCCTCGGACACATACGGTTTGCATTGGCTTGACATGGTGTGGGACTTCCACATCAGAGGATCAATGGTGTATGGCAGCCTCTCCGTGAGCAGCAGGGGGTGTTTAGCTGTTACCCGACACTTGTGTGCTAGTTCCATGCATTTGTGGTGCAGAAGGGGGGTGCCAGTGTTGGACCCACATGTTACTCCACATGACCTGTGTATGTGTACTCCGAGTTGCCTCTGCATTCCGGAATACATGACTAATAAAGGTGTCCCTATGCCTCCAAGGTGCCTCTTCTCAGTCAATGCTGGTGTGTTGCCACGGTGCATACAGCATGTCTGGCATGGTTCTCAGTGATAGTGGCTATGTGTCTATGTGTAGAGTAGCAAGATGCAAGCTGTTTGTCTGGGATTAGACTCTGTATTGTGCATGATGTCCATGACTGTGTGGGTATTGTGACATGTGCCATCCCCATGCATCCAACGTTGGCCAGGCCACCATTCTCTGCATCCACCTGACTCAAGCTTGCAGGACATGGTTCTGCCACCTGTCTACACATACCTGGGTGCCCCCCAGGACACTCCACATGATCCCTGACCTCTGCGCATGACTGTAGCTGTACTCAATATGTCTGTCGGCACGGTTGTGCGGCCACCCCCTCAGCTGGTTGGGCCCATCACGGGTGTGTATGGTGCTCCATGTCTGTCTTGCCTAATACATTGTGACCCATGTGTGTCCTGTGCTAGACTCAGGCCCCAGGGCATGGATGGTTGAAGTCATATGAGAACTCAGGCATGGTTAGACTTTACAAGACACATGTAATGTAATAATGCAAAATGTAGGCATCATCTCTTGATCGTGTAATTTTTTATTTGTGTTGGGGTACGTGTTGGGGGGGGGTATGACAAGAGGGGCTTTCCGGGTGTGTGGAATCCAAAGTTCACTGGGGGAGTTGGTATCCTTGCCATTGGAAATCATCAGAGTCCATGCCACAGTCTTTGTCAACATTGGTCAGACAGTGACCAGCAAGTCCATGTGGCAGAGAATGTCATTTGCTGATGTGCTGCTGTTGGGCCAGTGGGCCAGGTGCCAGGCCAGGTGTCCTGGGAGATGGTGCTGTTGCGCCGACCCTCACGGTCTTTTCCGTGGACGACCCGCCCTCCTGCGGGAACCCTCAGAAGCAGGCCGTGACGATGCTTGGGATGCTCCGTCGGATGTATCCTCCTCCTCCTGATCCCTCCCTGTGGGTGGTGATGTTCTTCGCCTGGTGGCACAGGGAGTGTTGCCCATGTTGTCGGCTATCCGACGGAGTGAACGGTTAATTCCCGTGAGCACCGTCACGAGCTCAGCCTGTCTGTCCTCCATCCGTCCTTGGTGTCGCTGTTGACAGGCATGTTGCTCCGCATGTTGCTGGGCCTGCTGGGTCTTGATCTCCTCGAGGGTCCCCTTCATCTCGTTGAGGGTGGACACAACCTGGCTCATGCCCGTGGTTTCCTGCCGGTATGTGTCCAGGATGTTTCTTACATGGGAATATACCGGTTCCGCAGCCAACTGGTCAGGCTCGCGCCTCCACTCCCACCACCCCTGCCCACTTGCGCCTGGCCTGCCCTTGTGGGCACATCGGGTCTCCGGGACCCCTGAGGGGTGGCATTTGCGTTGTCGCCTGCCTCCTCCTGGGTGCCCAGTACACCGTGTCCCTCCTGGTCAGCCTGGCTGCATTGTGGTGGTGGGGCAGGGACCTGGGTGTCTCCTGGGATGTGGCAGGAGTGGGGGTGGTGGTTGGCCCAGTTGTACCTGACGCAGGTGCTGCAGGTGGTTTGACACCAGAGGGGCCAGGTTGGTCGGGGTCGTCCACAGAGTGGTGAGAGTCGTCGCTGCCGGTGGGATCGTCATCCCGCAGAGACAGGTCCTGTGAGTCTTCCCCCCCAGTGTTGGGGGGTGATCCACGACGTTGACCTGTGTGTGAGAGAGACAATGTTATTTTTGTTCCATGCAACATCCATGTTTCATTCGTTTCAAAGTTGGCACATTTCCTCTGGGTATTTGGATATGTCTTGCATTCCACTCACAGTGCACTTGTGCATGGGTATGTCCCTTGGCCACAGCTTTTGAGACTTTACCTATGTGTGACACAGTCTTACTTGCTGTGTAAATTGTGACTGCAGTCAGCAGTGGAGTGAGCAGGAGTGGCGAGCCATGCATTGGCGCCTTCCGTGTTGCACTGTACGTAGGCAAATGGAGTTGTTCAACACACTTATATAATGCAGGTAGCTGGCGTTGTGCTCGTGCACAGGTTGACACATGGCCCAGTGTTTTGCCATGGAGAAGAGAGGGGGATTCAGGCACTGGCCACCCTTGTCTACATGCACGCAGTCCACCTGCTGACGAGCAGACATTCCCACACCACCCAAGGCTGAATTGGTCTCCCTGTGTCTCCCTTTCTCACTCCCTCTCTGTCCCCCTCTCCCTCCCTCCCTGTGTCAGCCTCCTCCCTCTGTCCGTCTCCCTGTGTCTCCCTCCCTCTCTCTGCCCCTCTCCCTCCCTCTATGTGTCACCCTCTGTCACCTCAGCCCAGCTTCCTAGGCACACACTGTTTGCAGATCTTTGAATAGCCCTTGGCTTGTTCATGTGAGTTTGTTTCTGATCTCCAGGCACCCATTGGGTGTAGTGTCTGTGTCTGCACTGCTGCTGTGGTGATGTGTGCTGCCACTCTTTCACAGTGTTGGCTGTTCATTAGCTGCTATCATGTGCAAAAAGTGCCTTCACCCCCATGTCTTCATGCAAGGCATCCGCCATTTGCAGGCAAGTCATTCCTCAGTGGGGACACACTGTTTGTCTGGCTGTGACCTAGGCCATATGGGCTGAGGGCATTGTTGTCTGCTTCTGAGTTGCACTATGTGATTTTTGAGGCCCACACTCCCGCCATCCGGGTTACCGTGTCTTGTGTTGGTGTTTTCTGTGGCCTGTGACTTGGCATTGTCTAGCTGGGTGCATAGGGCATGGTGGCGCTAGTGGCATGTGCGTGTTTATGGAGTGTGGTTGAGTCATGCGATAGCTTTGGGGTGGTTGCGTGCATGATTGTGAGTTTGGTTGTGGATGACGTTCCGCTCATGTGAGGTGAGTTGTTTGTGTACTCACCAGGCTCTCGGAGTCCTTCTACTCCCTCCACTGCCACCACCGGCAGCATGGCCATCACCTTCTCCTCCTAGGGATGGTATTGTGCGCGTCTGCGGGGTGGCCCTCCTCCAGTGGTGTTGGCCTGGTTGTGGTCGTCGGTCATTTTGCGGCGGACCGTCCTCCGCAGATCGTACCACCTGGCTTGGCATTCATGCCTGGTCCTTCTGGTGGATGCAACAGCATTCACAGCATCGACAATCGTCTGCCACATGGCTGTTTTTGCGGAAATGCTGGTCTGTCTGACCAATGTTCCAAAGAGGTGTGGCTCGACTCTGATGATTTAGTCGACAAGGACCTCCAACTCTCGGCTAGTGAACTTTGGATTCTTGTTAGTGGGCATGGTGAGGGGTGTGGCTGTGGATGGTTGTGGGGGGTGTGGGTGTGGATGGTTGTGGGTGTGTGGGTGTGGTTGTGCAGGTGTGTGTGTAAATGTGATGAGGGGGTGTTTGTGAAGGTGGTTGTGTGAAGGTGTGCAGGTGTAAGGTGTAGTGGAGGTTGTAGTATGGTGCAGTTGTTTCTCTGTGTGGTCTGGCAGCAGTGGGTCTGTTGCAAAGGATCATGGTTTGTGTGTGTTGGGCCTTTTTATTGGCCCATTGGTGGGTGTGGCTGTGTTTGAACTTTGGGTGGGTGTGTTATAAGGAGTGGTTGTGTTTTGGGCCTCTGTTTGGGAGTTTGGCAGTTGCAGGTCAGTGAATAGGTTGTATTTGTGCTTGTTGGACATGTTTTGTGGCTTTGTGCGATTCGAATGGAGTCTTCTTGTGTTGTTTTGCTTTGTCCTGGTTGTGTACGTGTGTTTTTAGCATCTGTACGGTGTGTACATCGGCCATTTTGTTGTACAGTGCCGTCCTTGTCTCTGGCTTGGTACGACTCGTACATGCGCGATGTTGGGTGAGGGTGCTGGTGTTGGGGCCTGAGGTGCGCTCCGTACATAGACTGGTGGGGTGTGTGTTCGCTCCGTACATACACGGGTGGGGGTACGGTCCGTACATACACTGTTGGGGTGGGGGTACGCTCCATACATATGCGGGTGGGGGTACGCTCCATACATACGCGGGTGTGGGTACGGTCCGTACATACACTGTTGGGGTGGGGGTACGCTCCATACAAACGCGGGTGGGGGTACGGTCCGTACATACACTGGTGTACATACACGGGTGGGGGTACGGTCCGTACATACACTGGTGTACATACACGGGTGAGGGTACGGTCCATACATACACTGTTGGGGTGGGGGTACGCTCCATACATACACGGGTGGGGGTACGGTCCGTACATACACTGGTGTACATACACGGGTGGGGGTACGGTCCGTACATACACTGTTGGGGTGGGGGTACGCTCCATACATACGCGGGTGAGGGTACGGTCTGTACATGCACTGTTGGGGTGGGGGTATGCTCCATACATACACGGGTGGGGGTACGGTCCGTACATACACTGGTGTACATACACATGTGGGGGTACGGTCCGTACATACACTGTTGGGGTGGGGGTACGCTCCATACATACGCGGGTGAGGGTACGGTCCGTACATACACTGTTGGGGTGGGGGTACGCTCCATATATACACGGGTGGGGGTACGGTCCGTACATACACTGGTGTACATACACGGGTGGGGGTACGGTCCGTACATACACTGTTGGGGTGGGGGTACGCTCCAAACATACGCGGGTGAGTGTACGGTCCGTACATACACTGTTGAGGTGGGGGTACGCTCCATACATACACGGGTGGGGGTACGGGCCGTACGTACACGGGTGTATATACACGGGTGGGTGTACGGTCCGTACGTACGGGGGTGTACATGCACGGGTGGGGGTTCGGCGCGTACATACAGGGGCTGGGGGGTTGGTTCGGCGCGTACATACGGGGGCTGGGGGGGTGTTCGGCACGTATGGGGGCACATGTCTCCATGGTTGCTATGGGAGTTCGGTGCGGACGGTGTTTTTTCCATACGGTTGTAACATCGGACGCACGGGATGGATCGTACTTGCGCGGTCGGACTTCTCTTTTCACATTTGTACGGTAAATCGTCCGGGGACGTGTCGGACACATTTTCCGACTCGAGGACGTCTGGGGAATTATTCCCAATGCGATTCGTATGGACTTTTTCCCATGCGAATCGTACTTGGCAGTTTGTACGGCACTTGTACGATTCGTACGGTAAAAAGACCGGATACGAGTCGTACGGGGAAAGTTTTTCCAGGATCCGAATCGGCACCTAAATGTCCATTTCATAAAAAGGAATTTAACAACATTGTGGTGAAGACTGAGTGGGATGATGGCCTGGTACTTTTGACACCAAGACAGGAACCTCATCTGAACACCCCCTTTGGTTTGGGGGAATGGTTTTATTATCATTTTGGCCAATGGACTCAGTTTTTTGGACACTTTTAGACTCTGGATGTTGGTTTTCACTCTTTGCACATAGACTGATTCCCTTCACATTTTCTGACAAGTTTTTATCATTTTCACACCCATCTCTCCAAGGTAACATTTCGACTGTGCTTCAAGACTCCATTTATTTAATTTTGGCCCTTACCATTACAGTTTTCAGTTTTACAAAAACTATTATTTGAATGCGAAATACTTTTAAGTTTTATTACTTATAACTTAACTTTTATGTCTTGCTTCCTGTTTTCAAAATGTGCCTCATAATGCATTGCCTTTTAGGCAAAATAAATGTTTAGTTATTTACAAGATGCTTTCAATATCGGAATGAAAGTTGAAAGTATTGTACTTTGAGGATAAACCAACAAACCAACACACATAACACATTCCTATGTAGTAAACGCAAAATCAAACATTCAACCCAGCTGAAATTTAGACACAAATTTGTAATAAAAAAAAAAGAATACATACTTTTAGTAGCTAAATCTGGTGATTCTGACTGTGTGGGGAGAGAGTTGCTATTTTACTGGCAAAAAAGTTGTTTCTTGAAAGAAATGAGGTCAATGAGTAAGTGAAAGCACTAATGTTGAGATGCAGAAGTCATGATCAGACCTTCCCAGTCTTGCCTAATTGATAGATGGTAGAGGGCCTAATAGATGCTGCCAGGATCTGCCTTGCTATCAACAGGTGTTGATGTTCTATGGTGGACACCAGGGGCTGTTGTATGATAGAAGTTGAAAAGAGAGAGATAGACATACATAGGGGAGAAAGTCAATGTAAATCATTTAAGAAGATGCTACTTATATGTTTTCAGTACTCATTTTGAGATCCACAAAGATTGCTCCCATGCAAGTTTAGAATAGGCTGAACCTATGTTCCCTGTAGGCTGCGTGCAGCCTTCATTTTACACAGTGCCCAGCTCCTCTCCGGGAACATTAGTGCTGGTACAGATCAAAAGCCACGCATGTTGAATGACCAGCAGCTGGATTTTCAGCAGAAAGCATTGTTTTCTCCTGTGTGTGCATTTTAATTAAATCAGCAGAAAGCATTTCCTGCTAAAAATGGCGATTGCTATGTTGAGTTTCAACCTCTTTCTGTGTCTCAGATGACACACCGGCCACTCAGTCATCGTGTTCAGTTCATTCACAACCTGTAGGGAGTCCCTTGAAACTATAACTATAAGAGATAGTGGGTATGAGTGACTTTCTTAACTACATTTACAGTGGTGTGTTTAGACGGTATCTATGTTGTGGCTTCTTCTTCTCATTTCTGTTTTGTAGTTTTAGTTTAGACATTTTGCATTGTTCTTCTCTACAGTCATAGAGCTGATGAGGAATACGCCCCAGAGATTGTTGAAGTCGTGTGATTTTGGTCATAGGGTTGAATATGCATGTTTTTATGCTGTTTTCATTTCAGTTATAGGATATGGTGGGCCTTTATTTCATATTCCATGCAATGGATCACAGGGCTTCTTTTTTATTTCATGTGTTTATATTATATTAGAGCAAGATATCCATGGATACCTGAGAATCTTTCATATTGTCATCATCTAATATCGCACAGCGTTGGAAGGGGCAGTATAAAAAGGGACCTATGGGCATGATGGTTGTTTATACCGCATGGATACCGCTCTAACACTGCTTCCAAGTGCTGCAATGATCCTCACTCTCATGTTCCCTTTTCCAGTTTTGTTCCCCTTTAGCAGTTTCAAGCAGCCTTTGGGGGCATAGCAGCTATGCAAGCACTCAGTATGCCAGAACGTTTCCCTCATACCGATGTTCCTATCTATTTTTTTGGGGGGCGGGGGAGTTTTATATATTGCAAACTCGACCCAAAGGTATCGGAGCGCTTTACATGAGCCCCAGTTGCATTACAAGCGGACACATTTGTTTTGTCAGGCAGTCGGAGGCTTTCCGCCCAACATCAATGGTTTCCGTCCAACCGGCGCATTTCAATGCTGCTGGTAGAAGGGAAACCCGCGGGGGGATTCCACTCCGCTTCTGACGGGCTAGGTAATCCCATAATGATGGTGGAGCCAGCCTCGGCTCCTCCGTCGGGATTAAGATGTCGCTTTCCACCTGCCCTTTCATGGCGGTCCGCCTGCCATGAAAAGGGTGGCAGAAAGTGAATTTGGTGGCCCCTAGCAGGGCTCCCTTCCCCCCGGCCCTCTGCTATGGGGCTTGGGGGGCACCTATGTTGCACCCCTAAACACCCCTGCTCCGTGTGGTAGGCACCGCAGGGTTCAGGGATGTTTGTAAACATTGTTTTTTCAACTGTAGCTTGTGCAGCAGCTCTTTTGCGCCTGCCTCACAAGCTGCAATTGAAAACTGGATGTTTCCAACCTCCCATAGGGCAGTCGCATACAAATACAGCAGGTTCCATTCTGCAAAGGTGTTGTTAGAATCCGGGTTCTCTGGTTGACACAGGTAGGGACTTGTGTCAAGCAGGGATCCCTTCTTCCAGTCAGGGTAAGGGGTTACACTCTAACAATAACCCCTGCTCACCCTCTAGGTAGCTTGGCGCGAGCAGACAAGGCGTTATCTTAGGCGTAATGGTTAAGCATTTGGGACCACATGCAACAATTCAATGACACCCCCACAAATGGACTCCACACTGGGTTTATCAATAATAAGTATTTTATGTATAAGCAGATTTAGCACAAGACCTAATAACGTTAAAACGGGCCCACAATACTTTGCAATAAGTAGTTCTTGGGTTTAAGCGCATTTCAGAAGTTCTGTGCGCTTCGTGCGGTTCGTGTGACTGAAAGAGGCTTGCGAGCGGGGCTCACAAGCATTTGCAGACGCTCCAGGCGATGCGTACACCTTAAGGTGCGAAGGGGGCACAGTACCTTTATCTTTCAGGAGTTCGTGACGGACGATGCGGTGAATCCCAGGGCGTTTGTACGGAGCGATGTCCTTTCAATCGCGGTGCGAGCTACGGCTCGAAGGGGGCCTCAGTCGCGTTGCTCAGGGGGACGATGCGGGTGTACAGTGTGCTGGCTCTTCGTTGCGGTGTTCGAGCCGTACCTTGAGAGCGGCGCCTTTGATCTCAGCGCGATGCGAATAGGCAGTACGCTCCCGGGGGGAGCCACGTGCCAACCACTCTACGCACTACAGCCTGCCCTCAGCAAGGGTAGGGGGGCACGCACAAGGGGTACGATGCAGAGAGGGGCAAATAGCAAGTGTCACGAAGTCCTTCCTTTGCGTTGCGAGCTACGGCTTGAGGGGCCTTAGTCGTGGTGCTCGGGCCGGGCAGGGGGGCACAGGCTTGCCAAAGTACGCGCCGAGTTGGGAGGCGCACACTTTTCTCTGCGTCAGCTTCACGGGGAGAACGGCGGTTCTCAAGGGGGGTGAAGTCCACTGGTCCTGGGACTTCGTTCAGGGGGCAAGCTCAGCACAAGCCCTTGAAGACCTTAAACAGCACAAGTTGAAGCAAAGTTTCTCAGCAATCTTTCTCCTCTCCTTCAGCAGCAAGGCAACCACTCTAGGCCAATCCCCCAGGTCAGGGACAGTACTCCTCCTACAGCTTTCCCGGTTCCTTTCCCTCAGGCAGAGGTTCGTCTTGTAGCAGGATCTGATTTCTTAGGAGCAGGGCTCCCACATTTATACTACATTTCTTTTGTTCTCCCAGGCCAGGGGGAGCCCTTGCCTAGTTCAGTCCAGTTCTGGAGCACTTTGTTGACGTGATGCAGGCTCTTCATTCCGGGTGCAGGGCAGAGTCATCAGACGCTCCACAGGGGGCGGAGCCGGCATTGTGGTGGCAGAGCACAGTCCTATTCAGAGTCCAGGTGTACTCCTCCCACCCATCTACCTGTCAATCGTCCTATTCACCACCAGGCTACCTAGCCCTGCCCATCTGGGTTTCCCCAGCCCTGTCACTCACGCAAGCCAGACAGCAGATACACATCACGCAGAGGCGGGCTGAAATGGTTAGGCAAGCAAATGCCAACTTTCTAAAAGTGGCATTTGCAAACGCAGAATATTAAAATAAACCTTGCTAAAAGATGTACCCTATTATTCTGAGTTCAGGCATACTAAACTCGATTTTCTACCACGTTCCCTGGGTCTGTTAGGATCATAGGATGTAACAATCTTAACAGCCCATTCTGGCCTATGAGAACAGGGTAGCCTTACAATAGTGAAAAACGAAAATGGCTGTAATTCACTATTAGGACATGCCACACACATCAGGGCATGTCCTACCTTATGCTTACAATGCACCCTGCCCTTAGGCCTACCATAGGGGTGACTAATATGAAGTTAAGGGAAGGATTAGGGACTGGCAAGTGGGTGCACTTGCCCAGTCAGCATGACAGTACCAGACTGCACGCAGGTTCTGCAGTGGCAGACCTTAGACACATTTTACCAGGCTTTTTAAACGGAAGCACAGATGCACCACATATAAAAAAGTAAGGAAGAACAACTATAAAATCTATTACCGACATCAGTGTTCTTCTGAAAAAAAAAACATTTTATTCCAAAGATCAGTAATTCCTTTTAAAAAACAAGATCACAGGGGCGTGGCCAAGATGGCGGGGTGAGCGGACGCTTCCTCCCGTAGCTCCTCCGGCCCGGCCAAGCTTGAGCCCTTTTCTTACGCTTTTCTCCCCCTGCTGAGGCTCAGCGCGGGAGAGGAGAGTAGCGGAGCATCAGGGGTGCATATTGGTGCTGTTTTGGTTCGGATCGCCTCGGGGGAACCCCCCCAAAAGTTCGATCGAGTTCAAGGGACGACGGCGAGCCCGAGGGGCGGAGCGCATTGGAGTGCTGTCCGGACGCCTCGGTTGGGCCTGGTGCTGAAAGTTGCGATTTGGAGGGGATCTGGCCCGCCGCTCGACGGAGATTGAAGGAGCCTTGCGGGAGAGGACCCGACGGTGCGGAAGGCTTGGGACGGGCGCCCCGGCACTCCGACTTGTGTCGGCGACACCTCGCACTGCGGGGGCCCCTAACCCCTAGCTGAGGTACAGCGGACTCCCTGATGGGGTTGGACCATCTGGGCCCCTGTGCGTGACGGACTGGGGCCGGTGGTGGAACTTATTTGACTGTGGGGTGCTTCAGGGGCCCCGGTGGTGTCGAACGGGGCTGGTCATTTTGGCCTGCTCCGCCCTGCCGCCATTTTGTCCCCGAAGGAGCAGTGGTGGCAGCCTTCGCCGGAGTCCTGGCTGCTGGATGCAGGTGCCCCCGCTGCTGCTGGGCTGACTCTCGGAGGGATGTGCTGATGAGACCCCCCCACTGCGGCCCCCTTGGTTGTCTCGCACGGGCTCCCGCGGCTGACGGTGACCGGACTGGGCCGCCATTTTGTCACCTGTGACGCAGCGACTTCGCTCGTGGGGGATACCCACGTCGAGTGCTTGCCGGCGGCTGAGCACCCCTGGGGCGCCTGGATCTGCGCTCGACTGCGGAGCTAGCGATGTCTGGAAGAGGCGGCCCGAAGAAAGGGGACCGTACCCTGCCGGACATGCTTGGCAGGGCCCAGCAATTGCGGGACAGGACGCAGCCCTCGCCGGGGTCCTCCCGGGCTCCGGCGGATGTGACTGGGGGGGAGCCACCCGTCACGAGGGCCTTTATGGAGGAACTGTTTAGCTCCCTCAGGGAGGACTTCCAGACACTGAAGCGGGAGGTGGCCAGCGAGGTCCGAGAAGTGCGCAGGGAGGTGGAGGGCCTTGGCGAACGTGTTGAAGCGGTGGAGACGGAGGGCCAACATCGAGCGGAGGAGATAGTCCACCTACAGCAGGACGTTCTCCGCCTCCGGGAGCAGTGTGTGGAGCTCCAGGCCCACTCTGAGGATCTTGAGAACAGATCTCGGAGGAACAACATCCGAGTGCGTGGTGTGCCGACTGTGGATGAGGGGTCCGATCTGAGGGGCTTCCTGCAGGCCCTGTTCCGAGAGATCCTGGGGGAAGCTGCGGACTTTCCCATCAGCATTGATAGGGCGCATAGGGTCGGCCGGCAGCGCCAGTCATCGGCACCTCCACCGGACATTCTGGCCTTCCTGCCCGACTTTCCACTGAAGGAACGCATCATGGCTGAGGCCCGCAGGAAACAGCCCCTGACTTTCCGGGATCGGCCGGTGGCGCTTTACCAGGACCTCTCCGCCATCACGCTGCAGAAACGCAGGTCCTTTAGGATTGCCACTGACTTTTTACGCGAACACGAGACGCCGTACTCTTGGGGTCACCCCTTCCGCCTGATTTTTCGGTGGAATGGGGTGTTACACCAGCTACGCTCCTTGCAAGACATTTGTGGTGTCCTGGGGCTCACGGCGGCGGAGGAAGAAGGAGCTACGCCGTCGTGGAGGTCCTCGGAGAGACGGAACCGGCGGAGGTCAACGAGGCGGCGCTCAGCGGCCAGCGTGGGGCGTCCGGACTCCCCTACCATCAGGGCGGACATGGCCGACGCTCTGAGGGCGGCGGCCGGGGACTCGACCGGCTCCTCTGGCGTGGCCTTGACGGCCTAACACACACTCCGGGGGGAGATGTCTTTAGCTTCTTTACATGCTTGGTACGGGGCGGGGGGGTTGGGGGGGAGCGGATGGAGGTGAGTGGCTGGACGTCCACTTCGTTCCTTTCTACGGACTTGCCCGTCTTGGGGCTTGACTGAGACAATGGGGTGTTTGAGTTTGTGGGTGGCTAGTTGCCAGGGTTGTGTTTGGGGTGGGGGAGGGGGTTGTTTTGGGGTTGGGAAGGTCCCGTCCGATGTTGTCTATGCCCGCTTTGTTTTGGCTTGTCCTGCGCGGCGGCCCGCGCGCCCCACCCGCTGATTCCCTGCCCATTGCATGGCGCTCCCGATCCCCGCGAGGAATGCCGGGCCTAAAGGTAGTGACCCTTAATGTTCAGGGTCTGAATAACCCGGTGAAGCGCAGAGCGATCCTATCGTTGCTGGAGGGGACGCAGGCGGACATTTGCCTTTAGCAGGAGACACACTTATTGCCCCGAGATTGCCATAGGATGCGTTCTGCTAAGTTCCCTACCCAGTTCTTTTCCTCGGCAGCGAACAAGACGGCGGGGGTAGCCATTCTCCTAGCGAGCTCCTTTCGGGGGGAGGTTTTGCATAAGTGTGCTGAACAGAAGGGGAGGCTCCTTGCGTATCGCATGCGCCTGGGAGGCATAGCATTTACGGTCGGCTCCGTTTATAGCCCAAATGATCACCAAGAGCGCTTCCTAGACTCCGCGCTGGTGGATGTCACTGCTTCCCCCGACCGCCACATTATCTTGGGGGGGACCTTAACATTGTCTTCGATTCTGTGATGGACAGATCGGCGCAGCGCTTCCCGCAGACGGGGGAACTGTCCCAGGCTGGGAGGGCCCGGATTGCGGAAATGGACTTGCACGACCTCTGGCGCTCCATGCACCCCACGGATAGGGACTACTCTTATTTCTCGCACGCACACCGAACCTACTCACGGCTGGACTACCTCCTGGTGAGTGGACCGATGCGTGCCGCTGCCACGGCGGCGGACATCGGGGTCCTGACCCTGTCTGACCACTCCCCAGTCACCGGCGTTTTCCAGTGGCCGGCGGCCTCCCCCTCTCGGGGGGTGTGGCGCCTTCGGGATACCCTTCTACACAAGAAGTCGGTGGTGCAACGCATCGGGGAGGTCATACAGGACTATCTCACCCACAATAGCAACACTGACACCTCGCAGGCGACACAGTGGGCGGCATTGAAGGCAGTCCTCCGGGGGGAATTTATCTCTATCTCTGCAGCTGAAAATAAGGAGCGGCAACTGAAGAGGGATGAGCTGACAGCTCAGGTCCGGGAGCTTGAGCAGGTCCACCGCCGCACGGGGGAGCCGAGGGTGTGGAGGCAGTTGAAGGCAGCGAGGAAGCTCCTGTCGGCTCTGGATCTTGACAGGGCGGAGTATGCCGCCCTACGCTTGAAACATGCCTACTACACTGGGGGGGACAGATGTGGCAAGCTTCTAGCACACCGGCTCCGGGTCGCGCAACAGCGTAGCGTTGTGAAAGAATTGGTGGGCACGGACGGGGGGGTTGTCTCCGGGGACGCGGAGGTAGCGGAATCTTTCCGCGGCTTCTACGAGGCGCTGTATGCTGAGGAGCCCTCCTCGCCACGGGATGCCGACGGCTATTTGGAGTCGGTGACCCTCCCGGTAATGGATCCGGCTCAGGCGGACCACCTGGAGCGGGACATCCATGTTGAGGAAGTGATTTCAGCTATCGCGCGGCTGAAACATGGCAAGGCCCCGGGCCCGGACGGGTACACGTCGCTATTCTACAAGACTTTTTGCACGGTCGTGGCCCCTGTCCTTACTCGGCTATTTAACTCTTTCTCCGAACCGGGAGCCATCCCTCCGGATCTCCTGAGGGCGACGGTCGCGGTAATCCCGAAACCTGGGAAGGACCGGGCCCTCTGCGGCTCGTACCGACCCATCTCGCTTTTAAATGTCGACCTCAAGTTGTACACTGGGATTCTCGCATCCAGGCTGAGTCCACACCTCCCCGGTCTGGTGGAGGCGGACCAGGCTGGTTTTGTGCCCGGCAGACAGACGGTTGACAACACCAAGCGGGTGACGCATGTTCTGGAGAAGGCCTCAAGGATCTCGGGGGAACGGATGTTGCTGTCCGTCGATGCGGAGAAGGCCTTCGACAGAGTCCACTGGCCGTATCTTGAGCTGGTCCTCAAGAAATTGGGGATCGGCGATAAGTTCCGCACCATGGTATTTAACTGCTATAAGCATCCTTCAGCGTCGGTGCGGGTCAACGGGTGTAGCTCCGGTGGCTTTGCCATCGAGCGCGGCACGCGGCAGGGCTGCCCTCTTTCGCCGCTCTTGTTTGCCCTCTACATGGAGCCGTTTGCTCAGAGGATTCGTAATAATCCGGATGCTGTCGGGGTCCGGATGGGCCAGTACGTCCACACCGTCAGTCTCTACGCGGATGATGTCCTGTTGACCTTGGACGACCCTAGGAGGTCGCTGCCTGCTTGCCTCCGGGAACTGGACGCCTTTGCGGGGGTGGCCGGTTTCAAAATGAATATGAGCAAGTCGATGGCGTTAGACGTGTCCCTGGCTGCGGATACCAGGAGGGATCTTCAGCGGCTCTTCCCCATGCAGTGGTCCTCGTCCACGGTGCCGTACCTGGGGATCCTGCTGGCGCCTACATTGCCGGAGATGGTACGGCCAATTATGCCTCCCTCAGCAGGAAGATCAAGGATGAGCTTGGCCGCTGGAACAAAGGCCTGCTGTCCTGGCTGGGGCGCATCGCGGCGGTCAAGATGACGGTGTTGCCCCAGATACTATATCTTTTCCGGGCCCTCCCGCTCCAACCCCCGGCGGGCTGGATACGACAAATGCAGGCTGACATCTCCTGCTTTGTCTGGCAGGGCCGCAGGCCACGCATGAAGAGGGTCCTCTCCACGCTTGCTCCGGAGGCGGGGGGTCTCGGCATTCCAGACCTCCGTAAGTACTTTCAGGCGGCACAGCTACGCTATCTGGTGGAGTGGAGCAGGTGGGAGTCCGACAAACATTGGCTCTTCCAAGACCAGGCGGTGGCGGGCCGCACCTTACAAGAGGTTCCATTCCTGCGCCGCGCGCACCGCCCCCCTAATCTTTACGCTTCCTTTGTTACGCGGGTCCCCCTGCGTGTGTGGGACGCGGTCTGTGAGGCCCGGGGCCTTACCACCTTCCCTTCGCCGCTCACGCCCATTGTGGGCAACCTGGACTTCTCCCCAGGGATGGAGCCGGGGGTTTTCTCCCACTGGGTGCAGGCGGGCTGCAGGGCACTCTTCCAGATCTATGGCCCGGAGGGAGTGGTTCCTTTTCAGCAACTCCGCCAGGAGTTCGGCCTGACGGAGCTGGACAGATTGCGCTACATGCAGGTTCGGCATTGGGCCCTCCAGCCCCAGGTGCGTGCCACCGCCGCCCGTCCAATTACACCGTATGAGAGGTGGTTGGCTACTCGGACCTCCGACGCTAAGCTAATTACCGATCTGTACAAATACCTACAACCCCCGCCGTTTCACTATTACAACCCGGGGAGGGAGCGCTGGCACAGGGAATTGGGTAGGACACTCAGCCACAAGGAATGGGACAAAATTGCGTATCGGGCGCGGCACTCTGCATATCACACGGGCCTTACGGAGACCTTTACTAAGGTGTCCACATACTGGTACTACACCCCGGAGAGACTGCGTGAAATGCATAAACACACTGACAGGGGGTGCTGGCGGAGCTGCGGGCAGGAAGGTACCCTTTCACACATTCTTTGGGATTGCCCAGTGCTGACCGCCTACTGGAAGGAAGTTTTGGACGAGGTGGATAAGCACTTTGGGATAGAGCTGCCGCGACTCCCGGCGTATGTCCTGTTGGGCCTCCCCAATGACCTAATGTACCCACTGAAGTCCCGCAGGGGTAGGCAGATCGCAATTGCGCTGGGGTCTGCGGTTCAGAACATTCTAATCCACTGGCGCACAGCCAACGTCCCCTCCATCACCGGTTGGTTGCATAGGCTTTGGCATGTGCTGGGGATGGAGAAGCTGTCGCTGACGGTTGCGGGGGAGATAGACCAATTTGAAGAGCTGTGGCAACCCTTTCTAGCGCTGCTGTCCACTGAATTCCGGGAGCTCACCTGCCCGAGGTATCTTAGGCTTCTCAGGCTGACGCCGCCGGTGACCCCGGCGGACTACTTTACATGTGAGACGGGGACCTCCCGGGGAGGGGGGGGGGGGTGCGGGGCTTCCTGGTGAGGATTACTCTGATGCGGGACCATAGGACGGGGGGGGGGGGGGTGGTTCTTTCGTTACTGGGAGGATGGGGGATGGGGGGGGGATTGTGTTCTGTTGAGTTGCTGATGGCTTTCATTGCTTAGATTTGGGGTGTCGGATACGCGGGCGGGGATTCCATAGCTTGCATTTCTAGCCTTCATTTACTGTGTTTTTCCCCCTGACTTACTGCGCTACCTATTGCCAACCCTCTGGAGTTGCACCCTTTTTCTTTGACTGTATTCCATGTATCCTGACCTCCTATCCCCCTCCCCCATGGTTTGTTTTTGTCTCAATAAAAACGTTTTAAACATAAAAAACAAGATCATAAACATCATTGTTTTCAACAGCACAGCCGACGCGTTTCGTCCTTATAGCGGACTTCTTCAGGGCGCTTAATAATCAAAAGCGGGGTCAGTCCTATTCGAAGAGAGCCAGTGGATCGCCAGATCCGTAGTTTTTAGGTAATTCCCCTTTTGTAACGGGGTTATACTATGTCAAAATTGCACATCCAGTTCCTCCAAATCATAGTAGAAAAATAGGATTTTTGTATATGTAGACTACGAGGGTATTTGCAAGAGCTCTCGTCACAAATGGTCCATATTCTGGTGTGAAGAACAGTAGTCTCTGGAGTCACTGTAATATTAGCAACCACACCAGATCATATTCCCTCACACGTTTCTTTGACTTAAATGATCATGTTCAATCTCTGCAGCCAATATGAGACTGTCCTGATAACCCGAACGTGCTATGTATCGCAGCCGAAGGGCAAGAAACGGCAAGAAAAACATTTTACCAGGCTGCTTCTGTGGGTGGCACAACCAGTACTGTAATCCCACCAGCAGCATTTGTATTTACAAACCCTGGGCACTCCTGGTGCATTTTACTGGGGTCTGACAGTAAACCAAATAAGCCAATCATGGAATCCAACCAACATATACATTTTACAATGGGGAGAGCATATGCACTTTAGAACTGATCAGCAGTGGTAAAGTGCCCAGAGTCATAAAACAGCCAACAACAGGTCAGAAAAAATGCAGGAGGAAGGCAAAAAGTTTAGGGATGACCCTGCAAAAAGGGCCAAGTCCAACAGGTGTCAGTTGGACGCTCGTCCAACTGACATCATAATTAGGCCAAAGTGATTTGCTCAGAATCACACTATGTTGAGTGTCCCTACCGAGACTCGAACCCGGTTTTCCAGCTTCGAGATCAGCCACTCTGGCCCTTAGGCCACATCCTCTTCTCCCCCACTCTGTCACCTCGTAGCATTGAAAGTAGCCTTAAGCTGGCACTTGCATTTCACGAACATTCAAAGTGCGCTTACGTTCCTTTTTTTGCCTCCCCACTTTCTGTTCCCTCGCTCTTCTATGAAGAAACCCTAAGATGTACCCTGAGCGATGCACAAACATACCATAATAGTAACTATTTTGCATCTCTTTTATATTCCTTTTGCTTTTTTCCTCCTTCCTGTTTCTTTTCTCTCATAGTGCACTGAAGCACCCTTGGGGTAGCTTAAGAGCTATACAAGCAACGAACATGGCATACCCTGTAATCATGAGGCCATATGTTAGTACAATTACTATAACTTGTTATCAGCTCTTTATTTAGTTAGTGTCCAATTATCATTTCAGCGTCATGCTCTCCCCAGGTAAAGCTTCTAAGACTGTTTATCTCTATATCTATGAAGTGAGGGTATTATGGGAGCAAATTACGCATACCGTCATTAGACGCTGGGGTGACCTTTTAAATAAGTGATGCATTAACATTACAACTGCCTCAAAGTGACTCCTACATGCAGGTATATTTTTTAAGAAAAATACACAATTTTCACCTGATTGTCAAATAACTCTTTAAAGTGGTAAACACCACTATTTTTGGAAGGTTGCATGCTGCGCTCGCTTGAATATTGAGCTGTCACTTATCTGTAGCCTTAGCTGCAGTGCACACAGTCCCTTCACTGCAGCCAGAAGAAGAAAAAATAAGAGGGAACATAGGCTGTAACTCACATTTTATAGTGCTGTTGCTACATTAACAAGTGTAAAGGAAACTCAATTAGACATGTACAATATAAAATATTACATATCCTTAGATGCTGAAAAGGCTTTTAACCGAGTGAATTAGACTTTTGTGCCCCTTACTGCACAGAAAATGAGAATAGGCCCCTTTTTCACGAGAAAGATTTTCTCCACTTATGCAGGAACGACGGTGAGAGATTTCCTGAATTACCAGATTTAGTGGCACTTCACACTCCGCAGGGGCACTAGCAGCGGTGCCCACTCTTTCCACTCCTGTTTGCTCTTTTTATTGAACCCTTAGACTGCTTGATATAGCAAACTGAGTCAGTGGCTGGAATACCGTTCAGGGAACAAGAATTTAAAATTTCACTATGTGCGGATGATGTGTTTTTGTCACTGGTTTTCATTGGCACATCCCTGCCAGTGACATTAGAACTCTTGCAATCTTTTGAGGCAGTCTCTGGGCACAAAATAAACTACGACTAATCCGAAGTGTTGAATTTAACCCCTGACTGAAGCTGAAAGCTTCACTTCCCTTTAAGTTGGCCAAAAAGTCCATTAGATACCTTGGAGTCAGAATTTCTACATCCCCAGGAGAACTGATTTCCATCAATTATCCCACATTAATGGCAGGTATAAAGAAGGACCTGGAATTCTGGCGGCACCTCATCTCGCCTCAACAGGCAGGATCAAGGCAATAAAAATGTCCATATGTTCCAAGCTCATTCGATCTGGTGAGATAGAGCATACTTAAAACAAATCCAACAGCAATTGCTACACTTTATCTGGAGGGGTAAAGCACCTACAAAGCCTCAAAGGCTACTGATCCAGCCTATGGGGGCGGTGGGGGGGTAAAATGGCAGTGCCATGTATCCCCCACTACTATGTTGCCGGCCAACTGAGAATCGTACCAGAATGGTCGGTGCTCGAAACTAAGATGGTCCTGCACCAGATGGACCATTCCATAACCCGGCAACCTCTGGAACTAGTCTGGGTGGATAAACAACATAGGCCCACCAATACCTACCTCCACACACCTGTGAGCGCTATCCTGAAAACCTGAGACAACTCTGTCACTTTGAGAGGAATGGTAACAAATCCTTCACCATATACACCAATCCTTGATAATGCTGCATTCACCCCCTCTCTGGAGGGCCTGGCCTTTTGACACTGGAGGGAGAAATGCTGCATGATTCCAGACCTGTTTGACAACACAGCCCCCCAGTCTTTTTTCCAATACAAGTCAGACTTTAACCTATCGAAGACAGAATGACTACACTACGTCCAGATTAGGCCCTCGATCACCAACCCCTCTGTTTGTTCCACAGCTACTAGGGATTAAACCCCATTTGAGAAACTATTTCCAAAGCTTGTGAGCAGTAGAGGCACTAATTCTGGTCTGAACAACTTTCTCCTGGTGCAGGAAGTGAAAACCGCGTGGAAACAACAAGGAGTGGGAATGAGCCCTGAGGGAACAGGTTGCCATATAGCAAAGGGAAAGACTAGGAAGGGCATTTATTAACTTCTACCTCTTTTGGAGATCGGTGTGGTCATTTTTGTGTAAATGTAATTGTTATAATTTGGAGTGGCTGACTTTATCGTGTTTGTCAAACGACAGGGTGGTGCAAAAAGGAATTCAATGTGAATTTGATAAAATGTGAGATAATGTTTTACTTTTAAAAATATGTTATAAGTTTCATAATATACTTAGGGGCATATTTACGAGGGCCTTGCGTTATGCTTGTACTATGCAGACTGGTACATGCACCCCGCAAAAGCCCAGAGTCATATTTATGAAGCCTCGTAAACCACTTTGCGTGGCTTTGAATGGCTTCACAAGTATGGAGTAATGCAACGCAGCACAAATTGCTGCGTTGCCTTATTCTGCACAAGGGAGGCATTCCATGGGCTCGTGGTGGGTGTTCCTACGCAACTCCCATGGTTTTTGATGTAATCCCAGATTTAAAAGCACTTGCAAACCTTGGAATGCATCAAAATCTTACACCTCCCCAGGTGAGGCGGAATGTGGAGAAATTTATTTTTCTCCTCCTTATTTCCTCTTTCAATGTGTGCTGCAGAAGGAGAAAAATGCCTATCTGGATCGTTTTTGTGCAGGAAGGTGCCCCTTCCTGCACAAAAACGATGCTGCCTGTAACGCAGGTACCGTTGCACCATGTTACAAAGGTGCTAGCATTGGCGCTAGGCTGCCGAAACCGCGCCAGCACTGAGGGAATGACAGGAATGCACTGTATTGGATAAATACGGGGCATTCCTAAGCCTTCCCTGTGACGCAGGGCAGTGCAGCATAGCATAGTGACTTGCTGCGCTGCCCTGCGCCACCATTCTGGTACATATGCCCCTTATTGATAGACAGACAGACAGACAGACAGACAGACAGACAGACAGACAGACAGATAGATAGATAGATAGATAGATAGATAGATAGATAGATAGATAGATAGATAGATAGATAGATAGATAGATAGATAGATAGATAGATAGATAGATAGATAGATAGATAGATAGATAGATAGATAGATAGACAGACAGATATTCATAGTAATAATTAATTACCCGGCTTTGTGAGTAATAATTGTGGGTGTTATATTATTACTTATATATATGTCAATACTTTGAAAAGCTGTTTGAAAGAGAGCCGATGAACACAGAAATTCCTGGGACTAACACAAATGTTCAATTACAAAGATCTAGAGACTCTTTCATGATTTATCACATTCATTTTCTTTACTCTGCTTAAGAAAGAGGCAAATTAGTAATTTTATTAAACATAGAACTTAGTTTAACACGATTTATCTAGCCACAGGGGGCGACTTTATAATATATACATTTATACAAACAGAGCCGCCTAATTGAGAGCCTGTAGTAATTGAGAAACGTGTCTGAATTCCCAAACTGGCCTAAGTATGGGGTGTGTTTTAAACTATGCGCCCAGAGGCAGGACTCTGCAATTATCATTCATAACTAACAAGCAGAAATGAAGCAGCGAGGGCGAGCCATTGATATGAATTGCGGAAAGAGGCCTCTGCGTTTGCAGTACAGAACAGAGGGAAGGGACCCAAGATGAAGTACAAACAGGCAGATCAAGGTAGGTGGCTGATTTTATAGCTAATTTCACCCTCTGGGGATGTGCCTTTTAATAGGGCTGCTAAGGGTGTCTATGTCCCTAACTAAGACGCTCTTGAACTATGCAGTTGGCCAGTCGTTTAATGCAATTAATTAGCTTAAAAATGGCTTTTTACAATCTTGCCACCTACCCACTGTGAAAGCGGTAGCTTCCAGTAAATAAAGCAGAGGCTGTTCCAGTGGGCCATCTGTTTGCTAATGCACTATGAGCACGTTATTCCCCATGCCAATCTGCCCATATTAACAGTTTCACTTCCTGCAAATCGTGAGAGAAAACACCTGAGGGTTGCACACTCACTGTAATTCTGTTTAGGGTTGAAATATGAATTTAATCATTTGGGCGGTTGGATGTAAAAAATACAGGTGGGTAAACCATGGCGCAGTCACACAAGAAGAGGACTGTGCAGGAGAGTAGTTGCCATTGGTGCAGCAAGTGCAGTGGCACCAGAGCCTTGGGGGGCCATTGAGCCCTGCCAATTGCTGTATTTTACTACTCCAACAGCAGTCAAGGGGGGTTTTTCTTTTTGTTTGCATCAGGGCTCATGACATGCTTGCTACGCTACTGGGGGTGTCTATGTTTTTTCTGGGCAGTGAGTTCACATTCCTGAGGCCAAGGGGCCTAGCTATCATTAATGAAGCAAGTACAGTGGCACCGGGGTCTCTGAGTATGAGGGACAGTTGCACCCCAATTATAGCTGAATTTTACTACCCAACCAGAGGGCATGCAGACTTCTTCTCCTTCCATGCATTGGACCCATTGAAACCTTACAACGACACCAATGGGCCATCTCTACTGGTAAATGTGTCTGATACATTGGGCATCCCCATGTGCCAGTTACTAATGCACATTTCTGATGTGCAAGTGCTGAATGTATGCATAACAGAGCCCCAGGCACACCTTCACGAGGCAGCGGTGCGACCCGCATGTGTCATCTTAACGCATGGGCACGCTGCGCAGTTGCCCGGGGGGCCCACGAGCATAGGGGATCCCATGCTAATCTATGACACATTTTTATTCCTGTGAGTGGTTGTGTAGGCAGGGCCCAGTGCTCTGCTTTGCCCGGGGGCCTATAATGCTCTTAAGACGGCCCTGCTACCCGCCTCTCAGCGAGGGTGTGCATATGGGAACCTCAACCTTTGAATGCAGTCTGCAGGTCTTCACAAGATTAGGTGCCCCCATACGCATTAAGCACCCAGCCTGCACGACAAATTGTGGGTACATAGGTGGCAGGCACAGAGTCTGGCTGCGGCTCTACATCAGAGGACCAAATGGTTGACTTTAAGAGAGGCCAAGGTTTTTTAGTGGTCAGCATTTTCCATCTCCCTTTGGCATGCCCACTGATGGCCAGGTGCACTGGCAAAGGAGGAATGCCCCTAGTCACATGTAAAGTAACCCCATATCTGTGATGCATTCTCGCCAAATTAGCCAACATGGATCCAGTATTACATGATCTTAAAATGTGGTCTCTGTGAGGACAATGGCAAACATTGAGGCCTCGAGCAGTGGTTCAGGGTAAAGTGATTCAGAGCAAAATGAAAACACGTGCATGCCTTACTTCCAAATCTGTAACGTGTTAGAATCTATAGTTTCAAGCAATATTCGGAGCTGGTGCGAAACAACGGGTTTGGGTCCCGTTCTTGAATTTGTAGAATGCAAGCCTCACAGATCAGTGAGGAAAGACAAAGCTCACACACAGCGCTCAACTTTTAGATGAATTTTATTTGGCAACACATTTCAACTTAAACAGGTCTTTGTCACTGTCTTAACAAGGCCGTGATGAAGACCTGTTTTTGTTTAAATACGTTGCCGAATAAAAGTCATCTAAGTGGAGCGCTGTGTGCAAACTTTTTCTTGCCGCACTGATCTGTGAGGCTTGATAATATATATATATATATATTCACTTAAAAAACCATAGGTTTCACACATGTTATAGTTAGCTGGACATTTCACTCGTAAAAAACCAATGAAATTCCCCCGTTATAGTTACTGCAGGCAACTATAACTCACGCGACCGCAATCCTCTGCTGATGACGTCAGATATTACATCACTGTATTTAGACACTTATTTACCCATGTCTTCTTCCATTAATCTTTAGCTATACATATATTACAAATATTTATTTTTCATAAAGACACATATGTCATCAGTGATGTGAAGGACTGTTCCGAAACGCGTCTGTTTGCTATGAAATACATTTTGGTAAGCCATCCCCGCGAGTGCTGTTACTCTCTGTTGGAGCGTGGATGAGAGTTTGGAGCAATATATATATATATATATATATATATATATATATATATATATATATATATATATATATATATATATATATATATATATATATATATATATATCACAGGTAACTCTTCCAAACAAAGAGCAGAGGCCACAGTAGGGGAACTTCTGGAGATGTATTTCGGCTTGATTAGCCTTCTTCAGCGCCAGGAGTGTTTCGGAGAAGCCGGCGCCATCGTAGGTTTAAATGTCCTGCCACATACTGATTGGTTGCAGTCCACTCCACCCCTCAGCTGGTTCCTTTACGCACCTGCTGCAAATCATCTAATGCGCAGGAACTACAAGTCCCAGAATGCTGTGTTTACTCCGGGTAGATTGAACGGGGGTGATAAATAATAGCGGATAATAGGGCTCCACGATGTTGCTCGTACCAATTTCCTCTCCTTCACTTGAATTCTGGTGCCCTCTTAAGTCCCCAAACCGCATCAACCCCCAACTTTCAGGAGTCGAATTTGCGGGGGCAAGTCTGGCAATCCATCTCGCCCGACGTGGAGTCAATGACTCCAACACCGCCTCATCTCTTCCCGAGCCCGGGGGTGGGCCTTGGTCCTTCCAGTCCCCTGGAAATATGAAAATTCCGCCGTAGCAGATACCAGATAGTTTGGCGGAAATGTAATCTCCCACATGGGAGGCAGGCAACCATTCAGTGGAGTTGGGATGACGTATTAACGAGGGGTCGAACATAGAGACACCCTCGGAATCAACTTGCGCGACCGCCACTCTATCACAAGGATGATGTCATCAGTGATGTCATGAGTGATGCCACTGACCATGTCATGAGTGATGTAATATGTGACGTCATGAGCAGTGGATTGCGGGTGTGCGAGTTATAGTTATCTGAACTAACTATAACGGGGGAATTTCATTGGTTTTTTACGAGTGAAATATCCACCTAACTATAACCTGTGTGAAACCTATGGTTTTTTTATGTGAATATATATATATATATATATATATATATATATATATATATATATATATATATATATATATATATATATATCCCAACAGCGCAGACCGCCAGTAGATCGCCGCTCTCAACAGCACGGTTGCAGCAGCTCGCGGAGGCGGCTCCGTGACATATTTTTCAAGAACCGATGCCAAGAGACACACAAAGCTGCACACTCGTGCTCATAGAAATGAATGTAGATTTTCCTAGTTGTTATGACGGAAAGTCTTAATTTTATTAAAGACACGGAGGCGAGTATTATGCTTACTTATCTTGCATTTTATTAGACAGCAGCCAAGATAAGTGAAAAACTACAGTTCCCAGGGGCCCAGGAAGACCAACTGGCCAATGGGAACACAGAAAAAACGGGAGTTAGGAACCAATCATGAACGACCTCATTCGTAAAACGTCACTACTGACTGCGCAGCATCCTCTTTTCGCTGGCGAGCAGATCAGATAAGGTCAGAAAACAGTGGAATAATTGCTAGGACTATCGAGAACGCCAAAGTCCAGGAACAAACTTCTTGAACTAGCTGCATCCAGAGAAGACTAACAAGCCGATGCTCCGAGGATGACTTCAAACTGGAGGGAGAGACGCCTTGATGAGGAGACCACAGCCGGTAAGGAACTGGACCATTACGAAGACTCCGGTGGCAAGGCTAGATTCGCTGGAAGGGAGGGAGAACACAAGTTAGTGGACTAAAGGCGGGATAATACTCGCCTCCGTGTCTTTAATAAAATGAAGACTTTCCGTCATAACAACTAGGAAAATCTACATTTTATGTCAAGACCGGAGGCTCCTATTATGCTTGTTTAAAGCATATCAACCACCAAAGAAGCCACAGTATCAATCGGTTTGCAATAAAACATACGAAAAACACTATCATTAGTCCAGTCGGCTGATCTCAGGATGTCCTCAAGGCGAGAGCCTGCCCAAAAGGCTTTAGAAGCCATGGCTCCCCTGGTGGAGTGGGCTCTGAAAACGGAGACATCAATGCCTGCAAGGGACATAACTCAACGAACCCAACGGGCAAGGGTAGCAGAAGAAACAGGAAGGTGAGGTTTACGAAAAGAAATGAGGAGCTGGGAATGAGAAGGCATTCTGAGATCAGCAGTCCTTTGTTCATACATTTTAAGACATTGACCTATGCATAGTTTGGGATGCAAAGGAAAGTAAGGGTAAAACACAGAATTCAAATTAGTTTTAGTTCGTCTATGAATCTGGAACACAACCTCTGTAAGAGAAAATTGACGATTAGAAATATCTAGTGCTTTGACGTCAGAGACGCGTTTAATGGAAACAAGGCACAAAAGCATGGTAAGTTTAGCAGATAACATCTTTAGTGAAAGAAAAGCATTGTCTGGCCAATCAGAAAACAACTTGAGCACTACAGAAACCTCCCATAAACTGGAATAATTAGCCAACGGAGGTTTGGAACAACGAACTCCCTTCAGAAGGCGACATATCAAAGGGTGAGCGCCAACTGGTTTGCCGTCGATAGGAGAATGGTTGAGGGAAATGGCAGATCTGTATAGGTTAACTGTCCTGTAAGACTTACCCGCACTAGCTTCGGAAGCCAAAAAATTGACTACAAAATTTAGAGGGGCTGAAAGGGGATCGACATGCCTTTCCAGATACCAGCTTGCCCAAAGAGACCAGCGGACTTGTAAGCTTGTAAGCTTTAGAGGTCCCAGGGGCCCAGGCATTGCTGATAAAGAGGGAAGCTTCCTGTGAAAGGAGGATGTCAGCAGGGGCAGACTGGAAACCTTCCAGGCGGACAATACTAGGGAGTTGTCCAGGATGAGGCTGTGAGGCTGACCCAGGGGATTGAGGAGTAAGTCCTCGCGCGTAGGAAGAAGAACTGGAAAGTCCTCCGCCCTCTCTAACAGAGATGGAAACCAAATCTGAGATTGCCAGAACGGGACGACCAGGACTAGAGATGTTGACTGACCGCCGTCAAGGAAAGTTGGTTCGACAGGCAGTATTCCCAAAGACTCTTTGCCAACTCCGCTAGGGGTTTGGATTTGGTACCACTGAGATGGTTGATATAACGGACCGCAGAAACATTGTCCATGCGAAGAAGGATGGAGCATCGAACTCTGTTCTTTGAGAGACTTTGTATCGCAAAGGAACCTGCAAGCATCTCTAAACAGTTGATGTGCAATTTTGACTCCTCTCAAGACCATGTACCGCCAGTCGAGATTGGACCACAGCGGGCGCCCCAACCCGCCAGGCTTGCATCTGATTCTAACATAAGATCTGGGGCCGAAGCAAAGATCGTGCGTCCGTTCCACGCATCTAAATGGTCGATCCACCATTGAAGTTCTTCGCGTGATTCTTGATCTAAGACGATAAGATCAGCTTAAGCCAAGCCTTGGCGAAGCTGTCTGATTTTTAGACGTTGGAGGGCACGATAATGGAGGGGGCCCGGAAAGATGGCTTGGATGGACGCAGACAGAAGACCGACTATTCTTGCCAGATCTTAAAGAGATGAGTGAGGTCTGAAGAATGGAAGAAATTTCCGCCTTGATTGTCGAGACTTTTGACTGAGGAAGAAGGAGAGAGGCAGCTTCGGAATCCACTAGGAAACTCAGGAACTCGATGTTCTGAGATGGGATAAGCATAGATTTTTCGAAATTGAGGAGGAAACCCAGGTCCAACAGCAAAGTTTGAGTGATGCCCAGTTGAGAGAGAAGGAGTTGTTTGTCTGAATTCATGGTCAAAATGTCGTCCAAATAAATGATTAGTCTGATCCCGAGGGACCGTAGAAACGCTACTACCGGTTTCAAAAGTTTTGTGAAGCACCAGGGTGCTGAGGAAAGGCCGAAAGGAAGAGAGGTGAAACGGTAGGTTACATCCGACCACTGGAATTGAAGGAATTTGGAATGGGAAGGATGGATGGGAACTGTGAGGTAAGCTTCTTGCAAATCCAATCGTACCATCCAATCGTGTGCACGGAGGATGTCCCTTAAGTGAAGAATGGTCTCCATCTTGAACTGGCGATAAACTACGAATTGGTTGAACCATTTCAGGTTGATCACTGGACGAAGTTTTTTGTTCTTTTTTTGAACGAGAAATAAGGAACTTAGAAAACCTGAAGGATCGAAAGGAGCGATATGAATGGCTTGTTTTTGAAGAAGGGCGAGAATCTCCAACGAGATCAGGGAGGACATGTTTTCGGAAAAAACTAGAGGAGTGGGGAACACAGTTTGGGAAGGCGGCGAATAAAGCTCTATAAGATAGCCTTTAACAGTATTTAGTACCCAAGGGTCGGAGGTAATCGTTTGCCACTTTGGAAGAAACAGTTTCAAGCGGCCTCCCACAGGGGGAAGGTTCAAAGGACCTACCTTGTTGGTTGAAGTTGTTGTTGCGATAACTCTTCTGGCCTCGACCTCGGAAACCCCTACCCCGCTGAGGGTAGAATTGAGGCTTGTATTCTTGGGTAGAAGAGGATGATCCCCTGGAGCCTTGGTTTTGATAGGGACGGCCGGAAGAGCGACCCCTGCCTCTGCCGGCCCGTCCAAAAACCCGGGGAGAAAAAACCTTTTTTTTTTCTTTTTTTTTTAAACCGTTTATTACAAATCTCAAGAATATACAATTATGGGCCCACAACCTTCCGGCCGGCCGCTAGGAATGGCAGAAAAATATGGCATATGTTCATAGAACCCTTGGCATTACAAAGGAGCATAAGCAGGAGTCATCAACATCATGGGCCACAGCCATAATACGTCACAGTGCGGTTTCATTTTATACAAACAACAAGAAAACAACACCCACAAGGCCACCCTACAGTCGAAAGTAGCAGCACGTGCTCCCCAATGGGGAACCCCAACTATTAGAGGAGTCCAAAGAGGGGAAGGGAAACAGAACGAGGACTGGGGGAACCCTGTGCCCGGGGCTAGGGGAAGGGGTCAGCTAAGGGGACGGGGCTGGTGAGGCAGCAGGCAGCAATGGTGGCGCGCAAATACTCCCACGGTAGACGTTCCAGGGGCCCCACACTTTCACCCATTTCGCAGGCTTACCCCTCGCCACATACACCACCTTTTCTCGAAACATGCACCAGTCCATGTGCTCTTTCCAGGCCGACACCGTCGGGGGGTTCTGGGATCCCCACAGTTGCGCAATGTCACGCTTAGCAATCATATATCCCAGAGTCACCCACCACGTTTGCGGAGCCGAGTAGTCAGTTGGTTCCCACACATTCAACAGGCATCTCCTCGCTATCGGCAGCAGCGCAACACGCGTAACCACTCGCAGGACCTCGTGCACACCGCGCCAGAATCGCTCCACCCTCGGGCATTCCCATAAAATATGCAGGAAGGTCGCCACGGCACCACAACCACGCTTACACAATCCGTCCACAGAGTAGCCCATGCGCTGAAGCCTTGGCCCCGTCATGTAGACCCGGTGGAGGATCTTGAGCTGGACGAAGCGAAGAAGAGCCGGTATAGCCACCTCCTTCGGAGAGGCCACCGCGGAGATCCAGTCCTCATCGTCCAATTCCAGACCGTCGGCAACCCAAGCCTCGCGAAGGCCAATCAGCAAGCCCGATCGATCATTAATCAGTTTTTTATAAATAAGGGAGATCGTACTGTCTGGGACGTGGCCATCTAGCACTCTATCCTCCAGGGGGGAAGACTCCAGGATGGAGGCGACGTCTGGGAAGACGGAGCCCAGTTCATGACGGATCTGCAGGTATCGAAAGTATTCACTACCCTGCAACTGAAACTCCGTCCGCAGCATCTCGAATGTTTTAAATCCTCCCCTCGACCAGAGATCCCCCACTTTACTGATACCTATCATGTCCCATTTCGCGAAGCCCTTCGAGGTCCAGAGAGAGCCCAACTTCTCAGACGCATACAGCGGTGACGCCCGGGTCAAACGGTCCTTCCACCCCATAGCTGCATTAGCCGCATGCCATACTCTGACCATGACACGCGTAGGTCCCGTCAAGCGATCGTCGGGCGCGCCAGAGTAGAGCGCTCGATTGTAGTCGCCACCGGGCAGTAGCTTTTTGTCCATCTCAAACGCCGGGTTCAAGGCGGGCCCATAGAGGCCATGGTTAATTGCAGCTAGCTGGGAGGCCCAGTAATACCGTTTAATGTCCGGGAGGGCAATCCCCCCGTCATACCATGGGAGCGTCAACTTCGACAGGGCAATGCGCGGCCTCCCGTCCCAGAACAGGCGGCGCTGTAAACTCTCCACCTCACGGAAGTAGCACGCCGGGACTGGGTCCACGGTGTTCTGGAGAGCGTATAAGAAACGTGGCAACGACATCATCTTAAACAACGCCGCCCGGCCGAGCGGCGAAAGCGGCAAGCGCCGCCAGCGCACGACGTCCTCCTTCAAGCGCTGGAGAGGGGGAAGCAAGTTCCGCTCGTAGCGAGCCTCTGGGTCCAGAGTAATGTAAACACCCAGGTACCGAAACCCCTGAGAGGCAATCTGAATCGGACAACCCCGCGGAAGGACAGGAGCCTCCCCAGAGAGCACATACACGCATGATTTAGCCCAGTTGATGACAAGGCCTGAGTTCCGGCCGAATGAACGTAAAACATCAACCAGGACTATGAGTGACTTACGTGGGGAGGCTAGGTACAGAAGGATGTCGTCAGCGTATAGGGACACACGGTCCTCATATTCGGGGGTCCATCGGAGTCCACGGATGGAGGGGTGCCACCGCAGCCACTCCGCCAGGGGCTCCAAGGCCAGCGCAAACAGGAGCGGCGACAAGGGGCAGCCCTGTCGCGTGCCCCGGCCCAGCTCAAACGGGGCCGAAACTCTTCCATTCACCACCACCTGCGCCAATGGGCCCGAATACAACAATTTCACCCAACTGATGAAGCCCGGGCCGAATCCAAACTTCGCCAGCATCGCCCAAATGTATGGCCACTCAAGCGTGTCAAACGCCATAGTGGCGTCTAAGGACGCCAAAATGTCCGGCTCCCGCACGAATGGGACACGTGCGAGCACCCCGTGCAAGCGCCGCAGATTAAGGGCTGTATTGCGATGGGGGATAAAGCCGGACTGGTCTTGGTGAACCAGGTCGCCCACCACGCCGACCAGCCGATTGGCCAGCACCTTGGCGAGAATTTTGGGCTCCGCATTCAAAAGCGAGATAGGCCGATAGGATGTGACCCGGTCCCGAGGCCTCCCCTCCTTGTGGATCACCACGATAGTAGCCAGACGCTGGTCCGGTGGGAGGGAGCCCAGCGAGCGGGCCGCCAGGAACATCGCGCGGAGGTGGGGCGCCAATACATCCGGTCGCAACTTATATAACTCGATAGGGATGCCATTTGGGCCCATGGCCTTGCCAGAGGCAACCGAACGTATGGCGAGGGCAATTTCGTCGGATGTGGGAGCGGCATCCAGCGACGCCCTGTCCTCCTCCGAGAGGGAAGGCAGCGCGATATCTCTAAGCAGGGAATGGGAGTCCTCCTCCGAGCAAGGAGAGACCGGAGAATACACCTCGCGGAAATAATCCGCGAAACAGGAGACAATTTCTTCTGGCTCGGTGACACTCACACCATCCGTCCTCTCAATCAGCGGGACCACACGATTCACTCTCTCCTTTTTATCCAACCACGCTATCAGTTTGCCCGCCTTATCACCCACATCATACAGTCACCCCTGCTGCTCCCTACTGAGGCCCCTGGCCGCCTCCGTAACGAGGGCCCTGTAGGCCGCCTGCTTAAGTTGTAGGACATGCAGTGCAGCATCCGTCACTCCGCCCTCTAAATCACCCTCCAATTCAGCAATTTCGGCCTCCACCCGGGTAACCTCCTCCCGCTCACGCCTCCGGGCATGGGAAATGAGGGACAGGGCCTCTCCTCTGAGAACTGTCTTGAAGGCTTCCCACAAGGAGATAGCCGAAGGGACGGACCCCACATTCTCATCAAAGTATCGCTGCAGGGATTTAATCACAGCAGCGCGAAGGGTGGGGTCGCGCAGGTACCAGGCATTGATGGGAACTACCCTGCCCTCACCCCTCGGAAGGACATCAAAATGGAACAGGAGCGGGGAGTGATCTGAAATACCCCGCGCCAGATGGCGCACCTCCCCCACACTCCCAGCATAGGCCGCCGGGACAAGGACATGATCAAGCCGTGAGAGGCTACCATGTGCCCCCGAGTGGAAAGTGTACTGCCGCTGCGTGGGATGTTTTAAGCGCCAGCAGTCCACCAATCCCAGCGTATCCAAGAGGCCAGGTAGCCATGCCTGGGCTCGGGGGAGGTCCCTAGGGGGGTGACGATCCAGAGTCCCAGAAACCACCGCATTGAAGTCCCCCCCAACCACTAGGAGTCCCCCCGGAAGGCCCAGGAGGAGGCGCCCTAGGTCTGCAAAAGTGGTCGCCTGCAACCCCGGTGGGACGTATACCAATACAAAAACCACCACTTTGCCTTCCATTCTCCCCACTAAAACAGCATAGCGCCCCCTATCATCATGGCGCACCTCATCAATTTCCAACGGGAGCGAGTTCTTCACCATAATGCCCACACCCCGTGAGCCCGACGTGAAGCCCGAGTGGGCCACCAAACGATAGCCACGCCGATTCATGGCACAAAAAGAGTTTCCAATAAGGTGTGTCTCCTGCAGAAAGACTACATCGGGTGAGATTCGTTTCAAATACTGCAGGACCACACCTCGTTTGATCCTATCCCCCAGTCCATTAACGTTCCAAGACAACAAAGTCAACTCCCTACCCCCCATAACACAAAGGAGCCATCAATCGTCCCCCGGAGAGCACCTTAAAAACAATACAGAAAAGGGTTAGCCTTGTGGTAAAAACGAACAACAACACCCCACCCCAACTCCCCCCCCCAACAAAACTCCCCCCTCCCTGCACCCCTGCATGAGCCCAAACAGCCCCCCCAAAGTGCAGTGTGCCTGTCGCCCCATAGATGGTGAAACTAACTAAACCCCCAGAGGAGGAGGGAGAACCCCCAAGAGACCCCACACGACCTCCACAGGAGGAGACTTACTCGAACAGGCGAACAGTCAAAAGTGACATCAATTTCGTCCAGAGCGAGGCATAATATTAGTCCCTCAGTCCTGATCCGGCGGGCCCTCTCCCCCCACCGCTCCCCCCCCACCCCCCCCGATCCCGATCCCCAGGCAAAGTATCCAACCAGTCCCCGGCTGCTTCGGGACGATAAAAGAAGTGCGTACGGCCATCCAACTCCACCCGAAGCTTAGCCGGGAAAAGCATAGCGTACTTGAGATTGAGGTCCCGTAGACGACGTTTGACTCCGAGAAAGCTTAGTCTCTGCTTTTGGACCGCTGGGGTGAAGTCAGGATAAAAATTTATATCCATATTGTCGAGTCTGACCGGCCCCTGTAGTCTGGAGGATTGCAGGATAGCGTCTCTGTCTCGGAAGTTGAAAATCCGGGCGATGAGAGGCCTCGGGGGGGCTCCGGCCTTGGGCCTTCCCCCGGGAACCCTGTGGGCCCGCTCCACCGCGAAGAATTTACTCAATCCCCGGGGCTGGAGGTGGGTGAGAATCAAGTCCTCCACGAATAGATCTGCCGCCGCCTCCTCCCGTCCCTCAGGCACCCCGAGAATACGGACATTGTTCCTCCGGGCCCGACCCTCAGAATCCTCCAGGCGACGATCCATCAGCGCGCTCGCCTGACCAAGCCGGCGCACCTCCTTTTGGAGGGCTGCCACATCCGTCGTGAGGCCCGATGTGGTGTGGGCCAACGAATCAACCCGGTCATTAGTCTTGGATAAATCGGCCCTTACCAGGCCAACATCCACAAGGACCGAGTCGATTTTCTGC
The DNA here is from genome assembly GCF_964204655.1 of Triturus cristatus. Classification (NCBI taxonomy): domain Eukaryota; kingdom Metazoa; phylum Chordata; class Amphibia; order Caudata; family Salamandridae; genus Triturus; species Triturus cristatus. Next base: position 1,087,501,933 of record NC_140593.1, read on the forward strand.
GCCAGTGTATCAAAACGCTGGTCCACCGAGGCCTTCATCTCAGCGATGGCGTCCATCACGTCTCGCAGGGTCAGGTCCGCGGGCAGAGCAGGAGCATCAGTCGGACCCTCAGGGGACCTACGCGGCACCTCGGGAGATCCCTTCTGGAGGGTGTAGCGGTCCATGCTGTTAGACTGGGGGACTGCGCCACGTCGGGTCGATTTCACCTTTGCCCGATCTCCATCTTGCTTTGTGGATATGGTTCCAGTCCCACGGCCGTGCCAGGCACGTCGTAAAGGGCGGGCAAGCCGGTTCACGGGATCCGGGGGGGGGGTCACCACAGGGCCACGGGGCAAGTCACAGCCGGCGGGTCGGCAGGGCACCCCAACGGGGCCACACTACCTCACAGTGCCCCGCGACCCAACCTCGCCGAAATAGCAAGGAGGGTGCAAAAGCGAAAGTGAAAGTGCGGGGTACGCGAGCCGCCGCGCCCAGCCTGCCGCTGTTGTTGACTTTGCCTCCGGATCACCCCACAACTCCAATCCGGGGTCCGGCGTGGAGAAGGCCGGAAATCTCAATCGGTGCTACCGCCGGAGTCCGAGGTCCAATTTGGAAGCGGAAAGCGGGTGCCACCTCAGCTCGGGCTTACCAACACAGTCCCCTCATCTAGGACAGGATATTGTCAGGATATATGTAGGAGGTCGCGGAGGTCCTCGGGAGCCTCGCACCTACGCGGCCATCTTGGTTGCGCGCTAGGCTCCTCCTCCGAAAAAACCTTTTTTATAGATTGTTGCGCCTTGTCCAGAGACGCAAAAGTGGACACGAATCTGCTGAGATCCTTGATAAGAGATTCTCCGAAGAGAAGGCCGTTGACTATGCTGCCCGGATCCTGAGGGGCTAAGTTGGCCAGCTTGGGATCCAACTTAATCAGTAGACCTTTACGGCGCTCGTGAGTGATGGCGGCATTGGCGTTCCCAAGGAGACAAAAGGTGCGTTGGACCCACAAAGAGACATCCTCAGCCGATAAATCGGCGCCTTCTAAGCGAGCAGTCTCGGCCTTATCGAAGATGCGCGCCAAAGGACCCACCACATCGAGGAGTTTGTCCTGACAAGTGGACCAGGCTTTGTCCACTCCTTTACGCGGGTCCTCACCAAATTTAGAGAAGAAGGTAAGTAAGGGTTGGTCGATAGCGGGAACCATGGTAATCTTTTCAGGCAAGGAAGGTTTGGGACATTCCGATATCAACCTGGCCCTGACAGAGGAGTCCAACGGGAGGCGAAGTTTGGCGGAAATGTAATCTCCCACATGGGAGGCAGGCAACCATTCAGTGGAGTTGGGATGACGTATTAACGAGGGGTCGAACATAGGGACACCCTCGGAATCAACCACTGGTTCAAAAGCAAAAGAATCCAATTTAGATTTTTTGGAAGGAGGAGAGGGAGGGTCAGAAACATCATAAAAACCAAAGGGATCATCAGCGTCAGCCATGTCGTCATCTGTGTCCATGATGGTGGAAATAATTAATTTTTGTGGTAATTCTGCATGCTTGGCTTTGTATTTGCGTTTGCCCTCGGTACCTAGAGTCCCCTCCTTGGAAGGAGGCCTGGGAGGAACAAGGTCCTCATTTAAGCGCGAGGAGACCTCGCCAGTCAACAATGACGCAGTTTTGGAAGCATGAGAAACAGAGGAAACCACCTTTTTTGGTCTGCTATCCCCCGCAGACTGCGCCAGCGCTTTGGACAATAGACTTAACATGGAATTCTCCATGCCCTTTGACATGCACCTCATGGATGCCTCCACAGCATTCTCCACTGAGGAATTAATACATTTATTTAAATCCTGTTTGAAGGCTTCGCCTTCCTCATTGAGCTGAACGTGCTCTGGGGAGCTGTCTAGCTCCATATCACTGAGAAAAAAGGAAAAAATCATCGGGTAAGAAAAGGGTTAATAGGCAGAGGGAGGGACACAGGCACCAAGAACAGTCCCTGGGGGCGTGGCTAGCCTTCGAGCGTGACCAGAGCTCAGAACGGCAGCCTGGGGAGAAGGAATAGAAGCGCTGAAACCAGAAGCGCTGAAACGGGGAATAAGCAGGCAAGCGCGAGCAGCGCTTAAACGGAGAACTAGAGGGCAGTAATGCGCATGAGGAGGCTGTTAGGAGGTAAGCGCGAACGCCCGGGAAACAAGGCGGGAAGCGCGCGTCGGCCGGAACCACGAGCTAGATTGTGAGGGGGGAAGAGAACAACCCACGATATCGCGGATTCAGAGGGCAGATGCGCTCAAGAGCGCAAGAGTGTTAGTTAACAACTAACGCATGCAATAGCCAAACAACCATTAAGAGTAAACTCTATGCACAATATGAAACAGTCGGAGAAGTCACTTATCTGACTGAGAGCATCAAGAAAAGAGGACTCTGCGCAGTCAGTAGTGACGTTTTACGAATGAGGTCGTTCATGTTTGGTTCCTAACTCCCGTTTTTTCTGTGTTCCCATTGGCCAGTTGGTCTTCCTGGGCCCCTGGGAACTGTAGTTTTTCACTTATCATGGCTGCTGTCTAATAAAATGCAAGATAAGTAAGCATAATAGGAGCCTCCGGTCTTGACATAAAATTATATTTATTCCATCTTACTCCAAGGAATCAAGCTAACACAAAAGCGTTTCGGCTGCCTGGCCTTCGTCAATGTTAGTTACCACAATGATTGTTCACGTTTAAATAACAAAGCATTTCATTGGTCACCAAGATTTCATTACAAAAATAGAAATAGAAAAGGGACTTAATCACGAGTGGTTACTTTCAGTTTTTCTGTGTCGGCCATCTTAACCTATACCATACTAACAAATCAGCACATTCAATTGGCATATAGTCAATTCATTTGAGAGATATGTAACAAAAACGGACTCATAATACCAATGCCTTTGTAAATTAAATTGATTGCCCTGTTTTGTCGAGCAGAAAATATTGTTGGATTATGAACATTTTTGCATTTCATACATTTTTTGCAATTAAATCATTTGTCACAGAACTAGGAACTTCCATAGACCAATATCTATGTATCTAAGGTGGATCAATATTGCCACACATAAATTATGCCCTTAATGGGCAAGCGAGCCCTTCAATTTTTAAATTTTTTAACATGCTAACCACTTATCTAAGCATTTGCGTATCCCTGCATAAATCAGGAAATAATAGCAAATGTAAAATAATTACACAGAAAAAAGATGGCTTGTTGCCTTATGCCACAGAAGTGAAATTTACAAAGTGTCTGAGCCATGGTGCCCTCAAAGGGCCAATGTCCTGCCACAACATATTAACCCATACCACATTAGTGAAATTTACAGTGTTCCTGAGCCATGATGCCCTCAATGAGCCATTGTCCTGCCACAACATACTAACCCACAAACGACCAAAGTTCCTCCTCACTGTTGAGCCCTCAGGGAGTACGTGTTCGTAGCTCAATAATATATCTTGCTTCTAACTGCTAAGGTGACGGGCGGACTGAAGTCCGCCCGCCATCCTAATCAGCCCCTAAGTGTCACCAATATTTTCAAAATGCAGAGACAACAAAAATAATTACTGTTTAAGAAGCAATCAAAATGACAAAAGACGAAAAGGACTCACTAGTTACTCTTTTCTGGTTCTTTTTTCTATTTTCAATCTGTCCCTACAATGTAAAAAAGGGCAGGAGAATTCAGTCACAGATAAACTAAAATTCAATTCATTCATTTCTTTCAATTCATATTTCCAGCAAGTTACCTTAGTATATTCATTGCCTTACACAAGACAAACATGACATGCCTTTCTCAATAGAAATGATGTGTAAATGTTAAAAAAAAGGGAGAAAAAGGGAAACATGGATCCCAAATGTGGAGTCTGTGACCCTTACCGAAAAGAAGTAGAAAAAATATATACATATATTACACATTCACATGCAATGCACAAATGAGATTGAGGTCATAATGGGCCAGTGGCCTAACTCCAAGAATGTCAAAAAAGATGAAATTGAAACTACAATACCACATATATTCCACTAGTCCTTACCTAAAGACTCTGGAGCATATTAGCAACGCTTTGCGATAAATATCGCAAAGTGTGCTTAGCGCTCATTTTCTTAACGCCGGCTATCGCTGGTTTTCATTGTGGAGATAGCGCGTTATCAGCAACGCGTATCTCCAAGGCGATAAGAAATCCAGCGATAGCGGCGAAATGCCTGATTATCGCTGGAAATCCAGCGATGAAATTCCTGCGATAGTGAAATCCTTGGTAATAAGCCAAGGTGGTCTTAGCCTGACAATCCATCTCCCATTGGAAATATGGCTAAGTCAGGTTTCTATCAGGCGTTAGAAGGCAGCGATAATCGCGGTTAGCGCAAGTTATTTCATCGCTTCGCGGCCATTGGTAATAGGGGGAAGGTGAGTTAGCGACTGCTTTCAGTTGCCTTGAAGTTGGGAACGCCTACTTTGCATGTCATTAGCGATAGATATCGCTGACATGCAAAGCGGCACCCAAACCGGTCGCTTTCGCCAGGAAGCTGTCGCTAACAGCTGTTAGCGACAGCTTGCTGATAGGCCGATGAAAATATCGCTGCTTTAGCGGCGAAAAGTGCCGCTAAAGCGGCGATGACGCCCTTGCTAATATGCCCCTCTGTTGCCAACTAGTAACCCCATATAGCTTCAAAAGAAGTAATACTCAAAAGGGTTAATCTCACTAGATTAATTGAGGACATGTGTTCATCCACATTTCTGCCCGATCCAGTTTTAATATAATATTGAGAGTTCAAAGTTTGAAGTTATATAACCGATGGGAACATAGTCTCAGACGTGTGGATGTGTGCATAGGGATTGCATATAATCAATTATAACAAGCCACACTAGAGGTGTTCAGACTAACTTACATGCTATCCCACATGTACTTCCATCCCCTCATCTTTATTAAGCCCAGCTGGGGTTTTAGTATGGAGATCTAAGATATACCATGATTCAAGGTGTCTAAATTCCGCCACCCTGTTTCCTCCCCTCAGATTGGTGGTGATTCTATTAATGGCATAGAACTTAAGTTTGGACACGTCACGTATATATGCCAAAAACTAAATTGCTCGTAAAGTCCTCAGACCCAGGAGGGGGGGGGAAAGAGCCCAGCCGGACAAGCCCGCCGGCGGAATAATGCAAGCAATTACTTTTCTTGAAGGGAAGACACTCACTCAATAATGTTGTGTAACTTGCATTTACTAGGAAACAAGACAATTTCGGCCATTGCTGGACTTGATCACATCAAGGCCAGCAATGACCGAAACGTGTCTTGTTTCCGAGTAAAAGACAGTTACAGGACATTATTGAGTGAGCGTCTATATATATATGAGAGCGAAACACGTGTCAGGGGTTGAATCATTTCAGGTTGGCTTGGATGGTATTTTACCAATCCAAAGGTTTAATTCTATGCCTGGAGTAGTAAAGGCTTTGGACATTTACAGCTCAGCATGGATAGCACTGTGCTAATCCTATGCTTAAAGACTTTGCTGTAGGAATGGCAAAATACTGTGTCCCTTTCCATCTTGGCGTGGATGGCACTGTGCTAATCCTACACTTAAAGACTTTGATAGAAAAGCAGACATTTGAGGTGAGCAAATTTAGAGTGTCGCTGGTGTTGAGAGTGCTCTATACCGGAGCTGCTTTCCACCTAAACTTGAGAGCTACCCAGAGTTCTCTGCTTCTTTTTTTGCATAATTTATGCGTGACTTGATGCCTGAAAGCGTTTTATACATATATATTTAAATAATATTGTATGTTATATTATCCCATATTATTTTATGATACTTTTTCAGCATTTTATTGTGCACACCTACTATTAGTATAGCCTCATAGCTCTATGAGCTCTTTAGGATATATTTGTCAAATGGGTTTCAGAGTTTCCTTCACACTGGAGTCTGTTTCGTCATTTGATAATGTGTTTTCAGGTATTGTATTCTGGTCCATTCCAAAGATTTTCTTGTATACTACATGTGATGCAAAGGCTGAACATTGTGTGGAAATAGAAGCAGAACATTCTTGTTCATGTTAGATCCTTGGTTGGCATTGTCTTATTCAAGGACTGGGAGTGAACAGAGAGTTTACAATTTTGTTACACAGTGACTGCACAGTAGGTAAGTTGGATACCCCTTGCTTAGCACTTAGATTTAATCTGTACATTTTAGGTTGCCTATGTGGTATGTGTGAGCTTTGTTGGAGCTGATTGCAATGTTTTGCATAAAGTGTTGTTTTTCTCATGTGGATGTCTTGTAAAAAAGAAATAGGTGAAAGCCGTAAAGATGGAAATGGGTACTGTGATAAAATCCCTTACCTGAGCGAAGGGCCCTTTCTCATAACCACGTTTTTCTAATTCTAATATATGTATTTCTCTGTCTAGCCAACTGCTAGTCCACCAGATGAATAGAAAAAAGAATGTCTCAAGAAAAATGGAATAAATGAGATGACACTAAATGACTTACATTATACTAACCACACATATGAACATTCACCTTTTTTTGTTATACCTGTATTGTAAATGATATACCAAAACGTTCAGGAAATGAAAAATTCACATCACCTACACATGATTGAATATTTACACAAAATTGACTTCAACATACTCACACACTTTTACATTCGAAATCACTATCACTCACACTCTCAGAAATTCTTCTGCAAGTGCTAAACAGTTGTGAAACCAAATGCATGCCCTGCTTTAGGCTGTGAAATACCAGACTTGGGTAAGGGTGATTTTCAATCTACATTTATAACATTGTTTCAGCCCAAGTATCATACCAATGGTGGCCTTCATCAGGACATACCCGAAATAAAGCCAATCTTCAATCAATAAAGCAAGAAAATAACAATCGATGAAGTGTATGCTTTTACATAAAGAAACTCACAAACATAACCAACCTATGTTTAAATCAGGTCATCACAGAAGCGTAAGTCTTTAGCGGACTTAAAAAAGAGAGCACTCCTTTAAAGTATCACCGTTTTTAAAACTGGAAGATCAAGTGTCCTAAATCTTGATAATGCAAATTGCACATACTGAAAAATAAAACAAAAATCATGATTGCCCATAAAACACAAAAGTCCTAGTAAATTATATAGAGTCCAGGAATCCAGTGGTTAGTCACTGTTTGTGTGGAGCTAGTTGAAACTTCAACTAAAATTATCTCTTTTAAAAGCCATTGTAAAATAAAATCAAGCATATCAACCAAAAAACGCCAGTATTGGAGCCCTGAAAGTAGACTGACCCAATCTCTGTACCATGAGTTGTGCGTTAATGATGCTCAACACTAAAGAGATGATCGACCCTTCGGAGAGACAGTTATCCAAGTCAATGTCAATTCATCGAGCCTCTGAAAGTACGTCCTATGTGTCGAATGCCAGACGGTCCTATCTTCAACGGAAGCAAATTAAAGGGGCTTATCATGAATTGGGCACTACTTAATCATTATTTCACACATGTGGGAGCACTTCCAAATAGTTTTTGGTAGGGCTGTGGGATCAGAATGCTGATAGGTAAGGCTAGATGCCCTTCACTACCCTATGTCAATGCTTACCTCCAAAATTTAAAAATAATGCTATTGTGTTCTCATTTCCGGTACTGCATAGGAAGATGTAAATTTGCTAGAGCGGGCAGAAATCTTTGAATATATTTATTGCAGGTGGTTTACTCTATCTCAAGTCCCCTCCAGACAACAAGACTCACAATCCCATAGAGAGCAGTGAGCAAGGACCACCAATGGGTGGGGCCAAATAACAACTGACATTTTGAAAAACAGCCTTTTTCTTTGTGGATGGGTCTACTCCAACAGCAAAATGATGTTTTTCATGGAGCGTGAAGATGGTTGCTGCCCATACCATAGATTCTGCGGTTCATCACATTCCTATATGCAACTGCGCCCACATCAGTTGTCACCTTCTATGTCAATACTACCACACAGAAGCATTAAAACGTCCCATCAACCCACAGCGAACAACCAGAGCTTTGCCGGGTCTTCTTCGGGCTCTGAATACCAAACATTGATTGTTTTCAGTGGAGAGTAGGATAAATGTCTCAGTTCCTGTTCTCCCAAGTGTGCAAAGGTCTGCCAGTGGAACTTCACAGCCTCCTGCTCTCCCAAGCAGGTATCAATCAGACAATAGGAATGAAGTATTCTGATTGGGTCCCAAAGTTGTGTATAATTTCCAATGTATGGCAATATATGGCAGCAAAATGTAGCTCTCTTGTTTTGAACAGAGACCCTGATAATGTGTGTATTTCTTTCCAGATGCAAATAAGGTAAACAGCCAGCAGGACACGCTAACTCTGGGACCCGCAAACGTGGGTCCACGGTAAATGAGTTACTGTCACGCTAATTACACGGGAGATAGGTGTGCAATATGACATCATTGCTGTGAAATGATTTCCTTGCCTGTCGAGCATCCTACACTTGAAGTCTATGCAAACTGTTTACCCCCATTTCATGCCTGTCAAATCTGCTCTAAACGCACAATTAAAAGAAGATATTCCAGTGCTCAGTGGTCTGAGAAATGCAAACAGATAGCACAGACTTGGAGAGGCGCTAGAAAATGGAAATTACAGGTATGATCAGGGACAGCAAATAGGACTCGTATCATATGGACTGGGAGGTGTACATTTCCACCAACTACCACATGTAATGTGAAAAGCTACTTCCCCTTCACAGGAGGGATGCTCTACTTTTAATGGGACCATTAAAGCAATTTTCAGCAATGTTGCCATACACTGAATGGGACAGAGCTATGACTTCCCTGCATTAACATTAACACAGATGCTGTGCTTGTAATGGAACAATAAAGGGAATTTCCAGATGGGCTACCTAAGTAAGTCTGAATATGACATTACCATCACCTCTCTGCTGAGTTGCTGGTGTTTTACTGGGACAGTAGTCGCACCTCTTAGCAGGACTATCATACATTAATTGAGATTCTATAGTTACTTCTTAGCAGGGTAGTTGTATTTTAAGTTGGACAGTAAGGGAACTTCTTAGTCTGGCTTCCATGCATTTCATTTAATTTAATGTCCCTCATAGCAGCATTTTCAGCTCTTCTTTAATGTGACAGTCTCAGAATACATCAAAACAACTGCCTAACTTTACATGGGGCATTACCAGTACCCCCAAAGAAGTGGGCCTCATGCTTGAAAAGAACAGTACTCTCACTGTTTAAAAGGGATGCTATGCATGTAATGTGACAGCATCAGAACTTCTCAGCATGGCTGCTATGCTTTTTATCTGACACTGTCAGAACGTGTCAGCAGAGATGATAGATCCCTAAAGGAACAGGACAGAAACATCACAGCTGGGCTGTTTTGCTTAAAAGTCGGCAGTATGAGAACTGCTCAGTAACCCTTTTATGCTACTAAACAGACAGTATCAGAACTTGTTTACACAAATGAAATATGTTTAATAGCACACTACCAGAACTTCTCAGCAGGACCATCTTTTTATAACTCAGCTGTATCAGAGCATCTGAGCTGGATTGCTACACTTTTAATCGTCTAATCAAAGATGCGCAGGCCCCATTTTGGACTGTGAGAGACCAATGAGTAAGAACCATTAGAGAACTGTTAAAAACTGAGGGTCTTATTTATGAGGTTTTGGTGCAGGGCAGTGTCGCAAGGAATCTTGCTGCACTGCGCTGCCCTGCGTCAAAAGAAAACTGCAGGAATGTATCGTACCCATGAGATACGGCGCATTCCTTTACTTTTCCCCTGCGCTGACGCACGATGGGCTGCCATGCGCCAACGCAGGTACCCTTGTGCATTGGTGCAAGGGTCTCCGCGTTTTAAGGGTGATTGTTTTTGTACAGGAGGGACATCTTCCTGCACGCAAACGATCACGAGATGTGATTTCCTCTTTCTATTTGTGAGACAGCAGGCAGCACACATAGAAAGAGGAAAAAACGAGAAGAAAAAGGGATATTTCTCCTCGTTGTGCCTTCTTAATGCCACCCCTGGGGTGGCATTACAATCTGACGCATTCCCAGGTTTGCGATTCCTCATAAATCTGGGAATGCTTCAGATTCCATCGGTGTTGCATGGGAACACCCACAGCGGTAACTAGTCATAATATCGAATTCAAAATATCGAGTTTTTAAATATAGTGGTTAAGAATATCAACATGCAGGTAAGAAATATAGTTTTTATAATATCGAAGTTAGTAATATCGTTTGTTAAAATATCGTTGTTAATAATATCATTTTTTTGTGTGTTTTGTATATGTTTAGTATATGTTTTAAAAATATGTATTATTTTTGTAATGTATGTGAATTTTTTTTAAGTAATGAATTTTATGTTAATTAATTTTTGCGTAATTTAATTCCGTAGCGGGTTGTGGGTTTATAGGGGAATAGGGTGGGAAGTAATTTAAATATAATATATTTTTTAAGAATTATTTAGAATAATTATATGTTAATTACTTTTTGTGTAATTTTATTCTGTAGCGGGTTGTGGGTGTATAGGGGACTAGGGTGGGAAGTAATTTAATTTAAATTAATTAATTCATTATTTTATTAATTAATAATTAAGGGGTCCATTAGGATGTAGGGTGGATCGCCACCACCCGCATGACGGTGGCGATCCGCCCTACATCGTTCCCCACCCGCCACCCATTTCCCCCCGCCATATTAGAATGGCGGGGGGGACCCTGGCGGACGGAAAGACCGTCTGCCGGTTTTCCGCCAGTCGACTAGTCGACCGGGCGGAAAAGGTGCTCAATATGGTGGCAGTGTCTGCATGACATCGCCATCCATATTTGGATGCAGTCGGAGATGTGCCTTTCCGTGGCGGGAAAGGCATGCTGGGTTTGCTGTCGGGGGCCCGTTGCGGGCTCCCAGGGTAGGGGCGGTGGGGAGTGCCCCCCTGCATTGTCATGGACATGGTGGCAGGCACCTCGCGGTGCCTGTCACCTTGTGCATGACAATGCACACAATGCATTCCCAGCATTGTGGCGGGCGGTGCTGTGAGCACCGCCCACCACAATGCTGGGAATGGAGGATGCCACCGCCACTGTGGCGGTGGCATCTTAATTGCAGGTGCGGGACCGCCGCACCACTGGCGGCTGGTCCCAGCAACTCTAGGGTGGCAGGCGGACTAAAGCCTGCTCGCCATCCTAATGGGCCCCTTAGTATTTAATAATTTATATTGTTAATTAAGTTAATTAATTTATTATTCATTCATTAGAAATGCATTAATAACAATTAATATTTAATTGGTAATGATGTTAATAGTGTTATTTTTTAAATATTTTGTAAATAATTAGATACTAATTATTAATAATTAATTTGTAAATATGTTAATTGTGTACTTTTTTTAGGAGCAGGTTGAGGGTTGATAGGGGAGTAGGGTAATTTAATTTTAATGTAATTTTTATTATGTTTTATATAATATATATTAAAAGTTATTGTATAGTGTTAATTGTGTGAATTAATTTAGATTTGATGGTTATTATTTTATTGTTAATAGTTATTAGTTAATTAATTAATTGTTAATTAATTTTGTTAATTTATTAATATTTTACAATATTGTAGGTGACGTTTATAGGGGAAATGGTGGGAGGTAAGTTAATTTAGAAAAAATAATTGTCAAATAATGTAAATTATATTGCAGGAGTGGGTATACTGAATTATTCCCCTACGCTATCCAACACTTTCCCTACGGTTACACTTGGTGGAGTGGGAATATAAAATTATTCCCCCCCCCCGCTATCCAACACTTTCCCTACTGTTGCATTCGCTAGAGTGGGAATAGTAATTTTTACTCTCTCGCTATCCAACACTTTCCTTACTGGTGCACTCACTGGACTGGAAATAGTCATTTTTACCCACTCGCTATGCAAAACTTTCCCTACTGTTCCACTCGCTGGAGTGGGAGTAGTAATTTTTACTCTCCCGCTATCCAAAACTTTCCCTTCTGTTCCACTCGCTGGAGTGGGAATAGTAATTTTTACCCTCCCGCTATCCAAAACTTTCCCTACTGTTTCACTCGCCGGAGTGGGAATAGTAATTTTTATCCTCCCGCTATCCAACACTTTCTCTACTGTTGCACTTGGTGGAGTGAGAATAGTATATTATTCCCACCCGCTATCCAACACTTTCCCTACTGTTGCACTCACTGGAGTGGGAATAACAAGGCCATGAAAAGCCACACAAAGCGGCTTTGCGTGACCTTGATATACATATATATGCTGCGGCACATCGCACCACGGAGCATCAAAAAAGTGCCGCTCTAGCGGCGCAAAAGTGACGCTAGGAGTCTCGTAAATGAGGCCCTGTGTGCTCACACTAGATTAGGGGGCATTATGCACCTGAGCCTGATAACGTTAAGTACACAACCGGAGGTGGGAACCACGTGGACCATAAGTGGGGAGAGAACCAAGGTCAGCAGTGGTTAGGAGGCGATAACCATGGGTGTAACACAGGCCACTGCAGCCCCTGCAGAAAAGGGTGGCCCAAACCTTACAGGGGGAACACATAACTTTCAGGGGGTTCCTTTCTGCCCAAACCCAAAGAATATCTGTGAGATATGGAGATTCAGGGGCCCTCATCACATTCTGCAGGAGGGGCCCAATCATTTTGTGCTACTCCACTGGTGCTAATCTGATCTGTTCTATGCAGAAGGGCACTAAATTGCATTGTGTGCTTATCATTGTGTGTAGTATTACATTCTAGTGTACATTAAAAATGCTTTTCTTCTTGAAAGTCAAGCACTTGGTTGGGCAATTAGTTATTATACCAATCAGTGTTTATTGAGTGCTGAGCCCACCAACTCCACACGTCTCTGAGAATCTTGTGACTCTTCCCATCACTACCACTGTAGGCTTGATTACAAGTTGCTCGTAATATTCGACCCATGAGCAATCTCCTGTTGGGTCGGAATTACGAGTCTGAAGGTATTTAGCGCAATTGATAATTATTAGCTGAATTAAATAACTCAACATTCATTACATTTTGGCATGTCAAACCTACCGAAATTTAACAGGGAAAAACATATGATATTTAAAGTATCATGCGCATTTTGTTGAGCTAAACACCAAAACCCACATGTTTTTCTCCATGAACTCATAATAGGTGCTATTTATGGCACCTAAAAATAACGTACCCTGTGGTATCACTATTTCTCCGGGGCAATAAATAATATCTTAACTTATAATCAGGACCTTTGAGTGAACTGCTGATTCACTTTAATTCCAGGTGTAGCAGAAGTGACAACATCTCAGGGCTGTCCCATTATTCAACCTGTGACTCCACCTTGAGTTTCTGAAAGCTGTACTAGAATTGTCAAAGTGCACTTGAGCAGTCTAATAACAATATTAGGACTCAACATGTTTGTAACATAATTCAGCCTTCCACGTTTTTGTGCCATAGGTTAGAAACTTGTACCCACGCAACACCTGTAGATTTTGACACATCCCCACATTTACAAGACCATGTACACCTGGGAATGCGCCAAAACCTTACACCTCCCCAGGGGAGGAGCAACAAAGATAAATAACTTTATTTCTCCTTGTCTTTTTCTCTTTCTGTGTGGGTTGCATTCTGCAGGACACATAGAAAGAGTAAAATGCTTCCCAGGATTGTTTGTGTGCCGGAAGGTGCCCCATCCTGCATAAAAATACCTACATGCAACACAGGTACCCTTGCCTGAGGTGCAAGGCTGCCTGTGTTGGTGCTAGGCTGCCAAAATGGCACCAGTGCATGCAGAAAGACCAGAAATGCACCGTATGCCATTGACACTGTGCATTCCTGCCCTTTCACTTTGATGCAGGGCAGTGCAGCAAGGTGACTTGCTGCACTGCCCTGCGCCAAATCCCCATAAATATGCCCTTCAGTGTATCTCTCCTTCAAACAATTACAGGGTGGACTAGCCCCTAGAAAGCTGAAGTTCCATTGGAAGAAATTGATTGCGGCAAGTAACTGTTTGTCATCTCGCAAATCCCTGGATGCACCTGAGTAACCCATCCCATCCTTCAGGTCATCACCCGTAGCCATTAATATATGCAGATCCAATCAAAGCCCTGCCCTATACCATCCTCGCTCTCTAACTCCTCTCTTTACCTCTAAGGTTTGAGTAGTAAGTCATGATCTAGTTATAATCCACTTTACCATGATTCAAGGAACCCTTCAGCAATTGCTTAACCGTGAAGGACAGCTGGATCACAGCAAAATTGTGAGGTTCTGATGGATCAGCCTGATCGAAAGAACTGGGGGCTTTCATACACCCTGTTCCCTTGTTCCTCAAAAGAGACGTTTTAGGCATGGCCAAAATGGGCAATTGCCCAGGCCCCCACCTTCAGATGGGCACCATGGAAAAGTAATATGTCTCTCATAATTTCACCTCATATTTCCCACCTCAGAGACTTTTCTTTCTTTTGTATACATATTTGTATTGGAGTTTCAAGAGCTGAGATGCTGAGACTGTCCAACCAAATCATCTACAAGCAATGACAGGCATTATTAAAATACATAAGCCCTTGTGCAAATGGTGGTTGCAGTCTTCGCATAATTCAATCAATAAAATGCAAAGTCGATTGAAATAAGACCGGATCTCTTTTGCCCCACCCACCTCTTATTTGTCACCCTACACTTCACTTCTGCAAACCCCAACTTCAGAAGGGCAGCCCTCCCCACCAGGAGTCCACCCACGATAGTGTTATGTAAAGCATACATACATTACTATACAGTATTCAAAGAAAAGTATGAGACTCACAATCACATTAGTGAAATAAGCCCAGGGGTCTCCGTCGCGGAGGAAGCGCTGAGTTTGGTGGGTTCTCGCTCAGTTTGGCTTACACTCAGGGGCTTAGCTTCAGGCCAGGTTTTTGGGGCGTTACACACCCCTACATTTTTTATTCTGCAGTGAATAGTTGGGTACATGTGCTTTCAGTCAGGTATTGCGAGGTGTCTGTTGGATTTCACCCTGAAATTTTACATGCCCTCTATTTCCACTGCCTCTTAAGCCTCCCTCGTGTTCCTGCTTCTCATAATGTCATTTAACAAGACATGCCTGCGTGTTTGTTGGGAAATCTGAAGCTTACACCTCCCAATCTTACTGACCAAGCTACCCCCCTGCCTACACTGGCTTCCATTTAGATCCATAAAGTAAGTGTGGACCCTTCATACTGCTCACTAGCTGCTCCATAGCAAGAATAGACCATAGTCTATGGAACCACTTAGTGATCGGGGCAGTCCGTCCTTTTCCAATCATTGTTATAGTCAGTTTAGTGGCCTCCAAACATTAAAGCACCATAAGCCACTCTGATTTCTTTATCACCTTCAAATCTGTAGGTTTTAGGCCCAGATCATCACTTCTGGGAGCAGGGGTATCGGATAGCCTAGTGTACCCCTAAATAAGTTTGACACCATCAGCTAGAAGGGGCGGATTATCGGACAATGACACCAAATGTGCAGGACCTCCCCAGCGCACCGCAACCCCTCCAGCATCGTAGTACATGCAATGCAGTCTACAGGGAGTACTGTGCCAACCGTACCACACGGGGCCGATTCCGATGTCAGACGGACTCAGGTCCGTCTGACATTTGCCAGGAGCCGTAACCGACCGACCTGCTGTCATCGGTTACGGCCCTGCTAGTACAATGCGACCGAGCAGGATTCGGTGCACTCGTATACAAGACAATGCAGGCATGCATTCCGAGCGGAATGCATGCCTGCATCCTTGAAAGCAGGGGTGCATTTCATCCCTGCACCCTGTGGGCGGCACCCCAAGGTGCCTGCCACCGGGTGCAGGGATCCACAGAGGGGCACCATAGGTGCCCCCAGGCCGCCCTACGGCAGAATCGCACCCATGGGGGCCCTACTGCAGGCCCCCAAAGTTTCCGACTTCCTTTTCGTACCGGAAAAACCGGCACGAAAAGGCAGTGAAAAACTGACATCGTACTCCCTCGGTCACAAAGAGGCAGCCGGGGGAGTACTGGGAGATTTCCAGATGGTGGACGTGCTCTCCGAGCCTCTCGTCCGCAATCCGGAAATCCGTGTCGGATTCCTTTCCGACCGAGTTCATCGGAATGGCTCGGTCAGAAAGGAATCCGGCCGACATGATCCGAATCGGTCGGAAGGGCTCCAACCGTTGGTCGGAGCCCTTCCGGCCAAAATCAGAATCAGCCCCTTTGTAATATATCTCCTTTCCCAGGGTCTGTAAGGAGGATGAATGAATATCCCTCCCCTGCCTCTCCCACTGTTTCACTCTAAGATGATTCCCTAACAAGAGTTCTCACTCACCAATATCTCCAAAGCTTTTTCCAGACTCATCCTGAACATCCCACGTCACAGCCACATCACTAACCACCTGAGAGACCTTCACTGGCTTCCTATCAACTAAAGAATCACCTTCAAGCTCCTCATGCATGCCTATAAAGCCCTCCACAACGCCGGACATGAATACCTCAACTACTGCCTCTCCTTCTACACTCCCACCAGACATCTTTGCTCCACCCAACAGGCCCTAGCCATCATCCCATGAATCCGCAAGACCACGGCTGGCGGAAGATCCTTCTCCTACCTCGCTGCGAAGACCTTGCACTCCTTACCTCTACACCTCAGGCAATCACAATCGCTGCCGCAATTCAGGAAGGACCTCAAGACCTGGCTCTTCCACAGAAATGCAGACACACCCTCCACACACACACACAGCGCCTTGAGACCTTAATGGGTAAGTAGTCGCTTTTTACAAGAACCTTGATTGATTGATTAAGAGCAGTTTATAGAGGCTAGAGTTTTTATCCCTAATTACCACCAATTTATGAAAGAGAGTTTCACATTGAATCGTATCTCTATTAGGCCACGCGCACACAGAAAAGTGTGCTATCCGATGATGGATGTGAGCATAGAAGAGCTGTGCAGTCTCCAAAAGGTTGAACGTTGCTTTACATTGCAGATCAGACTCAGCGATAGCATTCTCAAGCATATCCAAAATCATCCTGCAACCTCCCTCCCACCCTCCAGCTATGGAACGCCTGTCCCTCCTTGACAGGGGTAAAAGTCGAAAAATAGTGTATGGGGTGTAGGGAGGTGAGTAAGTCACCAGCCCACTAGATGTCACATATGTGTCCTACGTTTTCAACGTGGTGCGCACTGGTTTGGGTCCATGTTGCATATTCACCCACACCAGATCCCAAAAGGGGCTCTAAACTATGGGGTCAGCCATTCAACGCCAGTTTGTCTCAGAGCCCAATGTGGACCACTCTATCACCTCCTACAACTGAACAGCTGCACAGTAATGAGGAGTACTGGTTGTCCCCAGATCTCCTGCCTCTCTAGGCTGGGGTAGCAATCTCCTAGTCTCAGGTACATAATTGGGCACCTGAAAAGGAAAGCATCAGAAAAACTGCAAACCCCGCGCCGCTTAGTAAGCGCAGATGAAAAATATGTTTCAGCTTCCCCTGATCCCTCCTGACAAGATGTATCTCTTGAAAGAACATTATGTCCAGATGGGCATACCTAAGGCTTCTCCACTAAGCCCACCGTTTTGTTAGGAGAGTTCAGGCCCTTCGCATTAAGAGTAACCATGAGAACCACTGGTGATTGAGTGATAAAGGCATGAGATCAAATGCAGATGTACGCTACATGAGGATAAGAGGGCTCAAAATGTGGTAAAGAAAAACATCAACAAAATGAACATAAAATAACAGGAACATTTATGTGTGTACAGGTAGATTCTTGTATCAATGGTGGGTTAAATGGCTGCCTGTGGGGTTGGTGGGCAAGGATTGAAGACGTCCTCA
Source organism: Triturus cristatus (assembly GCF_964204655.1). NCBI lineage: Eukaryota > Metazoa > Chordata > Amphibia > Caudata > Salamandridae > Triturus > Triturus cristatus. Next base: position 1,087,519,680 of record NC_140593.1, read on the forward strand.
TGCCCGCCAACCAGAGAGCAAGGAAACCCTCTCCTGCAGCAAGCCCAGAGGTCTGCAAACAAGCCACTCCTCTTCCAGGTCAGTCCAGCATACCAGAAAGGACTTAAGTGGGTCTCCCCCCACGTGTTTCCTCAAATAAGCCTCCAATCATAGTAGACGCCATCTGTCCATCTGACATTGTCATGGAGTTTCTTAGTGATGGGTCTGAATTCAGCTCAGTGTTGGAGAGTTATTTGGGCAACATCCTGATAGATTGTGAATGAACAGTTCTGAAAGCAAACATTGCAAACCTCCCTAGACCTTCTCAGCACCTCCTCCTTTTTGGAATAATAATGAAATTTGAAAAGCACATCTCCAGGTTCTGCTGCTGTGTAGGTCTCCTGGTGCCAGTGTAATGAAACCTGTCAAGTCGAATGTCCAAGTGATCATTGGCCAGAAGAGAGGACAACATTCCAACAATGAAGGTCTTAAGATTAGAATCTGAGACCTCATCGCTTAAGACGTGGAACCTCAAGTTTTCTCTCCTCAAACGATTCCTAAGATCCTGCAATTTGTCAAGGGGGAAACCCCTGATGTCGCCCTTAGATGTTGTAGCATAATGACCCTCTGTTAGAACATCAAGTCTAGTCTCCACGTTGAGAGCGCTCTGGCCCACCACTTCAATATTGGAATGTAGCTTATGATTTTGACCCTCAGGTTCAAGTACAGGCCATCCAGGCTTTTTTCAAGGTCCTGCCAGATTTGTTCCTGGAGCTTAACCTTGAAAGTGCTAAGGCCCTGCAGCAGGTCCGACTTGGTCAGGGTCATAGTAGGTGAATGGGAAGGAGGCTGAGAGGCCCTGAGACCACCAGGGCCACCATCTTGAGCCCAGGAGGAACAAGATAGTCCAGAAGGTTGCCACCACCAGATTTATTCTTGTGGGCATAAGGGGGGAGTCACCCCTCTTTCAAGGGGAAGCCGACGCTCCACCCCCTGTCTCATCCACCAACACATCCATGTGGGGCTGAGGCCCACAACTGCTAGGTCCACCCAGCCAAGACTCACTCTCCACGGAGGGGGCACCGGCCCGGGTTCTCACATTCTCACGGCCTGGCTAGCCCATGAAGCACCACCATGGCCTGACAGCTCACCGTTCAAAGTTGCCGCCGTACTCCACTCCTCCTCCTCCTCTGGAACCCAGCGCTGTCTGCCACCAACCTCGCGACCGTCCTCACTGCTCAGGTGTGCAGAGTCCCAATGGAAAAGGACTCGTCAGTGCCACCATCTGCAGCCCTTGATCTGGCACAAACGGGTGCCCGGCACGCTCAATGCCTGGCACCTGCCATCGGAGTCAGAGACCGCCCACTGTGTCCGCTTCTGACTGCTCTATGTTACGTCCCACCTACGTCAAGACAATCAATCTTGGCCAGGTCATCGATTGATGCAAAGAGGCTCAAAGACTCTTAAAATGCCCCATGACCCACACAGGCAGCTGTGCTCCCTCTGGGTGCCGGGCAGGCAGGCCCCCGGTTACCAGGCCCCCCACGCCTCAGGATAAACTTGGATGTGGCCCAAGAATCCCTGAGCCAGGCAGAGCGTTTCCAGTCACTTCGCCATCTTTGCCACGCCCCCAAAAACTCTTTTTTCTAAGAACATACATCCGAATAATTGTGCTTACTATGATCCTGCATTTGAAAAATTAAGGACACCTCACATTCGAAAGGCCTATTAAAATATGTCTTTCCCTCCCACCCCATGAACAACATTGAGCTGCCAAGTTTGCTTGTTGCTTTAGCAAGTCACTCAATCTCTTCTTTAAATTTGATCTACAAAGCATCTCTGAGTTTTAGTAGGGTCATTCTTCCTCAAGATTATATACATTTTTGGGGCACAAGTGCACTTAGCGACAACATAATGAGTGTACCTCTCTGGCCCTTACTTATGAAACCCACCTCTTTCCCTATAGGACAATGCACACCATAAACCTTTGTATTCATCAGTGTGGTGCAACTGCAGCAGTAGAACAGTAAATTCTAACATTAGCACGATTATCCTCAGTGCCAATTGTGCAGCAATGCCCTCAGAGCACACCTCTGGGCATCAGCCATTAAGCACCCCATTTTGGATACAAGACACCCCTATCCCTGTTCCCTCAGCTCTGGGGCACAGAAAGGAGCTCTGCTCTGTCTGCTAGCCAGATACACTAGCTGTGCTCGAAGGCCACATAAGCACCAGCCCAGCGTGTACTATTGTCAATGATAACATTGATATTAATTTGTCATTTGCTGTTTACACAGATCTTTATACTTGGTGATCACCCAATAACCTATCTTACCTACCTTCAAGGGTCTGAGTGACGTCACGGGGGGATTTGATAGGAAGATTCCAGGAAGAGGCAGATTGTGAAAATCAGGAACATGAGTGGGAGCCATACCGGAAGGACATACTTGACACAAGAGGTTTATACTTCAGTCTCCCGGACAGACGTCACGTGGAAGGGGGGCTGTTCCTGTGAGGTCATAATGTCAGCAGGGCTCATTAGATGTGTCTTGTGTCTCAAATGGACACTGCCAATCAAAATGGGTGGAGTTGATGAACCAATCTAATACCTGCAATTTATTGCATTTTTATAAGCTGCTCTCTGGTACCGGACTGAGGAACCATCCGCCCTGGCACACGAGTTTGTACATGAGGGCTTTATTGGTTTGACTAACAGACGTCATTAGGCACGCTTTTCAAGCCGTCCCGACTGCTGAGCTGATTTCATCGCAGCTCGTTACATTTTATTGCACCAATTCCTTCTTTTAATTGTTCTTAACTCTATTCAGCGCATAATGTCAATCCGCTGCACTTCCCCAAACTGTGCCAAGCGCCTCGGGGCCTCTATTCACTCCCCGGAACCTTACACCATGCATTCATGTCACTGGGCTGTTAATAACCGAGATGTTTGTGCCTGTTTAAAACACCCAGGGGTAGATTTACTAAGAATTTACTCCACGTCTACGTCACAAAAGTGATGCAAATTGTCGCAAAATCTTTTTTACCTATTTACTTGAAAGTAATGCAAAGAACCACGCTTTACATTACTTAGCGCCAAGAGGGCGTTCCATGGGCGTTCCCATGCAACCACCCAAGATTTATTTTACATAAAACCCTATTTGCTTAAAAAAGTGGTCAGTGTTTTACATTAAAAAAAACTGCGCCCATTTTAAATACGTTCTATGAAGGAGAAATCCTTTCTTTTCTGACTTTGCAGGTGTGCTGCACTGTACAGCACATATACAAAGTGGGAAAAGGTTAAAGTTTGTCTAAGCATAGTATTTTGTACAGGAATCGTATCCTTCCAGTACAAAACCTATGCTAGACTCATGCAGACACCATTGCACTATGGTGCTAAGGTGTGTGCCTGGCGCAAAACAGCACATTTCTGCGCCGGACTTAGGGAGAGGAGAGTGCCATATCTCTGTAAATATGACGCTCTGCTGCTCTCTCCTACTGACGCAGCGCAGCATTTGCGGCTGCTGCACTGCGCTGCGTGATAAGCTAGTAAATCTGGGTCCCAGTTACACAAAACAACTCTGCCAAAAACTGACTTAAGGAAAGGGTCACCCAGCACCAGCCATTCTTTTACAGTCGGCGCAGAGCCATATAAAGGCTATCTTTTAAAAAATTCATCAATTGGAAAAGAATAAGCAATATATAAATAAACTAAACTTGTTTTATTAGTATTTGGTTGGTCATATTTGGATCTTTTTCTCATAACTAGATTCGAACATCAAGGTTGCAATGCAAGGTTTAGGGCTGTCCTTTCAATAAGAGATGCAGTTGTGCTGTGGAGTGATTGTCACAACTTGAAAAGGGCCATATCAGTACTCCACACTCCCATCCCCAGCAGTAATTCCATGACTGTAGGTGTGTTGTGTATAAATGAAACCACTGCGAGTAACAATGCAAGCCTGCCATATGGTCTACAGGGCCTATATTACTGTGCATTACAATCCCTTTAGTCATAGTGACTTTATTTTGCATTATGCAAGTTTTTCTTTATGAAAAAGTAATCTTTGTGGATAAAAAAGCTTATTGTTGGCAATGCAACCTGTAAATTGTTTGGTCTGCTTGTGATTCAATTAAAGGCATGGTCGCCTCTGCAGAATTCTTTAATTCTTGAACTATTATGACTTTAACATTGTTTGCTATATAAGTAATTTGTCAACCAATAGACAATGCCATGTTTTATATGGGACCGCTGCTCCAAAGGTTTTGCCTTTTCATAACAATGTAAATAGCAGGTGCTGCTATTACACAATGCAATGGTTCTCTATTCAGCAAGATGAAGTCATGCTTGGATTCAAACCTGTGTGAGCAGCCAGGTTTGGTGCTCAGACAAGGAGTGGGTGACTGTGCATGTTCTGCACACAGGCAGTGCAATACAGCCAGGTGGAGAACATGCTAAGTGCACATGACTGTTTGGCCGGCACTTAAGTGCCCCAACCACTTCTCCCCCTGATGGCTGTGACGACAGCCCAGCCCCGCCCCGTAAAACTGCCTCAGTACAGAAAAATAAAATGATAATACATTGTGTTATTATCATTTTATTTTTCCTTTTTTCTCCTTTTTAGCAGTGAGGCAGCGCTTCTCCGCCTTAGCGGAGAAGCCGCCGCTGGTATTCTGAGAGACATCATATATCAAGTGAGTTACTTTTCAAGTATGTATGTCACCATGAGATGCAAATGCAAAAAGAACAATTGATGGACAGAATGTAGTACAATGTCATACAGTCACCCCAGTACAGAGATCTGGGCCTAAATCCATTGTTTTTTTGCTCACTATGCCTTTCCAGTTTGGACCCAGCCATATGCAAATCAGTCTTGACCCTGTGCCCAATGGGAACAGTCCAGCCCGAACTGCCTGGCCCGGTCCTCCCTGGACTGGAAACAAGCATCCTAGGACCAGTTTCCAGGGAGGACCTAGTCTGGAAGTTCGGGCTGGCTTGTTCCCATTAGGCGCAGGGTCAAGACTGAGTTGCATATGGTTGGGTCCAAACTGGAATTACATGGTGAACAAAAAAATGATGGATTTAGGCCCAGATCTCTGTACTGGGGTGAATGTATGACATTGTTCTGCATTCTGTCCATCAATTGTTCTTTTTGCACCCAGAGATGCAAAGCTATCTCTTGAAGTCGTCTCCTACGTTATATGTCACAGTGTATAAATTGCATCTCTCCCAACCTCCTAAGCAGTTGTTCTTTTTTCATTTGTCACTCCGAGTGGGACGGGTATGCCCAGACGTGGGTCCCGTGCTCTCCATGCCACTGGAGTCAAGCTATCCTGGTTGATGAGGGCTGAAAGCCCAAAACCGGTCCTAGGATGCTTGTTTCCAGTCATGGGAGGACCTGGCCTGGCAGTTCGGTCTGGACGGTTTCCATTGGGCACAGGGTCAAGACTAATTTGCATATGTCTGGGTCCAAACTGGAATGGCATGGTGAGCAAACAAACGATGGATTTAGGCCCAGATCTCTGTACTGGAGTGAATCTAAGACATTGTTCTGCATTCTGTCCATCAATTGTTCTTTTTGCACCCAGAGATGCAAAGCTATCTCTTGAAGTCGTCTCCTACGTTATATGTCACACTGTATAAATTGCATCTCTCCCAACCTCCTAAGCAGTCTTCGCAGACCAGCAGGGAAGAAGATGAAAACAGAGGCATGGTACGGACGTTTTAAGACATGGGAAAAGTGGGCAGTTGCCCAGTGCCACCACCTTCCAAAGGGCCCCCTGGGAAAGTAAACCTTTATTTAGGTCACTTCTGTCTATATCCCTATCTTGGCCTCTCTCCTCTCTTGCCTACTTCTACCTCTGAGTCTCTTTCGCTTTGTCCATTGGTATTCTAAGGATTTTTGGGGGCTCTGTAAAGACATGTTTTTTTTATGTGTGAACCCCGTTTCTGAAAGTTTGTTTGGTATCATGAAGGCTCAAATTCTCGAAAAATTGTTGGTAGAATTAGAATGGGGAGTCTCGCAATATGCCTTGCCTTACATAACCATTAAAACAAAATGTAAAATGCGGCAAACTTTGTGTGTTTCAAAATAGCACTCTAATAGGTCTTAAAGAGCAATTCAACTCCATTTTGGTCACAGAAGGGATTTTTTTAAATCATGACATTTTTGAGAAAGGAGGGGGACTAGATACTATTTCTTTTTAGATGAACTGTAGGTATTTGACAAACCTCGCCAGCAGCAGAGGATCTTTACTGCTGCACTTGTCCAAATACTGTGTTTAATAAGTGAGAGCAGAAACAAATAATGTGCTAGTGATTCAGTCTTAAAACCACAGGGGGCTCATTCACAAAGAGATTGGCAACTCGAAAAGTTACTAGAGTGGAATCTTCGCACTCGTGCAATCGTTGCGTTCGGGCAGAATCTCCGCACTGCGGTGCTCAGTGCAGGGATTCCACCACGAATGCCGAGAGTCTGGGACTTATTTACAAGCCCATTGTGCCGCTAGTGCATCCCTTTTTTTGGATGCACCGGCTGTGCAGTGTGCCTGCCCATATTGACAAGCCCTGCATGGCTTTTCATGCCTTGTAAATATGACCCTCTTTCACGCATTACTCTGCGTGGCAGGGGCGTTCCATGAGTGTTGCAGTGGGTGTTCACACGCAAGATCCATGGAACCTGATGCATTCCCAGATTTACAAGGTTTTGTAAAAGATTCCTATGCCTACCCAGGGGAGGTGTAAGGGAGGTGTAACAAGGAGAAATACCTTTTTTTTCCTCATTTGTCCTTTTTCTATGTGTGTTGCAGCGGAAAACACCTCTTGTTATTGTTCTTGTCCATGGCGCAAGGGTGCCTGTGTTGATGTATGGCAGCCCATTGTGCGCGAGTGAAGGGGGAAAGGACAGTAATGCACCATATCTTCGAGTTACGGCGCATTCGTGCCCTTTTCTTTTGACGCACGGCAGCGCAGCAGGAAGGCTTGCTGCGGTGCAGCTCGTCAAGATAAAGTAAATGAGTCCCTTTGTTTTTACTGACAACAGTCCTGAGAAAATGAAAGATACCTTGCTCATTGCATGATATTATTTTTTATATTGATTAAATACACGACAGACAAGGATGAGGTAAAATGACATTTAAAAAAAGAAAGCCCATTCAGCAAATGCAGCGAGCACAAGGTAAGTGGTTTTCTTTTTTTATAAATGTAATTTTACCTCGTCGCCATCTCTCGACTCCCATCCCCCTCCACCCCGCCCCACCGCTCTTACCTGCACGGGCCACTCCTGACCTAACCTCGGAGGGAGCCTGACTGGGCTGTGTAAACTTTTATCCTAAACCAAAAAGTAAAATTTAGATAACTTATGTGCTAGGAATGCCCATATTTTAGGCCTTGCTCAGTGAAACATTTAGGGGAGATGGCCGTTATCTCAGTGCTAGTCCTGATATGCTTTATTTGTGTATATTATACACACCTTGTTTCCTTCAAAAACATCTTGGATTTCCTCTCTTCTGAAGACAGGAAAATCTCATGTGCTTGCAGAAGGTGAAACCCCTGTGCAGATGTTGGAAAGGTGAAATCAATACTGGGCGGCATTACTAGGCCTCCACCACGGCACTCCGCAGCCTCAACGACAGGCTTCTAAAAACACGCTGACCCCCTGTCCTCAAGTATTGTTACACATTAAGGCCAGGATATCCTTGTCAATCCTCAGGCCTCCAGAGACTCAGGAAGGGCAGGGCAGGGCATGCTATTGCTGGTGGTTCTGTAACTCCACCCTTTGTCAGCATCCCTTACATGGTAACCATGCAGTAGATGAGAGGCTGCAATGCTGTTCTCCCCTTTCTCCCTTTGGGTCTTTTTACACTCAGAAGAGTTGCACTATTGTGGGCAGCTGAGACTGCCACAGTTTGACCTACTATGTATCAATAGCAGCAAATGGCAAGTGTACAATGACCTTTGGTATATCCTGCTCTGACTGCACATCAATGCACAGCAGCCCTGAGTTCCTGTTGTAGCTTTTTATTGAAACATTTCATGCTAATTCAAAACATTGAAATGCAATGGATCACCGATGATCTTTTAATTTGAAGTCACATCAGCTTCTACTGCGACCCAGCAATGATTCTTCGTGATCACTTTTCTAGTTTTGTCTTCCTTTAGATACGTAAATTATTGACTTGTTCTTATATACACTGCACAGGATCTCCTTCTCCAGGGAACATCTGATCATCTGATATTGGGCCAACTAATCAATAAGTTGTGTGTAGAAGGGGAGAGAGGATATTCTGCTACTCTACTTTTTCTAGGCATCTTGGGAGCCCACCAAATCCTCCAAGAACACTAGACCTGTCTGGCATGGCGAGCCTCCCAGCCAACTAGTTCACCGGCCCACTATATGCTACTTTGAGGCTGGCGGTTCAAGCACTCAGGTAAGTGGAAAAAGACATTTGGGATTCACCAATAACAGGTAAAGAAAGGTATCAGCACCTCCTACTTGGCACTGCTGAGAAGTGCTTCTAAAAATGTACCACAATCATAAGCTAGAAGTCAGAAGCTGGGATCCAAAAAATAAGAGGTTGAGTTGGCAGGGAGCAGCAGTCCCAGGGAGTTGAATAGCTGGAACCAGAAGGACCAAGGAGCCATAAAAAGTTCTTGCCTGCAGGTTATGCCAAAGGTTAGCAAAGCAGTGACTGGCAGGTGTCACATGCAAGACTGATGGATCACTGGGGACCTGGGTTGCCACAGAGAAACTGCAGAAGAGCCACAGTAAGACACAAGGTTCAGCAGTAACCCACTGGGAGCAAAAAGCCATGGTTATTGTTGTCTAAGATTTGATGGCTGATGGACTTCAAGAAACTTAGGGGCCGTTAAGGTCTTACAGGGCTTTAGACAGCTTTGGATGTGGGATGTCTGAGGTCTTTTGTGGTTCGTTGGATACTAAAGTACTAATTGAAAATCGCAGGCTGCATTCTTGAAATACATTCTATACAGAACTGCAGAGCACACATGAGGTGACAGCTGATGTTTCCATTCTCAATGCCTAGATAAACAGAAATGAAGACTAAAAAAAATAAGTAGAGTGGTAACCTGTGACAAGGAGGGATACTGTTGTTGAGAGATATCTGGCCTAAGTGCAACTTTCCACAGTAGAACACGTGGGTGACCAAACATGTAACCCTGTGTTGAGGCCTTCCCACTTGAGGCCTTCCCAGCAAGCCCTCTGTAAGTAATACTGACAGTATTAACTTAATTAACCCCTTTTCCATATTCTCACATTTCCCCATCTTCCCTTATGCTGCTGCAGACCTACATTGAGCAACTTGTCTCATTGTGCGTCCTCTTCGGATGATTATTTTTTTATTGGGTTTGAAGTACTTAGTGGTGGGGAGCATAGTACTCATCTGTAGTGAAGGGAGTTGGTAGAGCTTTTAGAAGGCCATACATTGTGGTCACTAGATCTAAATATCGGAGGTGAATATGTTGGTTCTGGTCACAATGGATATTCCTATTATGTGGTGCATCATATTAAACAGACCTCCAATTTCTAAGGCTTGAGGTAAAGGGATAGAAGCTCACACACAGGGTTTTAACCTACAGGCAGGAGGGAGACTAGATTAAGATGGTAACAATGTAATCTTTATCAGCCCCAGGCCCTCTCTTTCTCATGTCCTTCACCCTCTTACCATCTGGTAACCCAAACTCCATCCCTTTTCTCTTATCCCCAAATCACCTTTCAATGTGTTGACCTCATTCCCTCCCTCACCTATTCCTCTAAAACCTCTCTGCTCTGTGAACCATCCACGGAATCCACCTCAGTTCACCAGCTTCCCTTTGGCTAGCCACAAAACAATCACCTCATCTCTTCCCTCTCTCTTATGCGCAATCTTGCATTACAAATCCCCAAACTACCTAGTCAATGATTACCCTCTCCTCATGCATGCCCACAACTGTAATATCTGTCATAAAAGAAGAAGACCCGGACATTTAAACAAACTTTCTTGGTCCAACAAGGTCTTCCACCCCACCATCACCTTTACACTCTCCTCTCGTTATCGACCTTGCTAATTTAACCTCCTCTTACTTACCCTCTAATCAAGGTTTTTGCCCCAATAACCTTCCTATCCATCATCGCATATTCATTTTAATACAGATTTCTATCCCTTCCTACCAGACCGAGTAAAGTCACTAAGCACCTTCTGGAACTGAACTATTCATGTGACAAAGCACGTTCACCACTTCTGCTGCCACACCAACTGCAACAGGAACTGTAATACTTAAAACAAACCACATCCGCTCCGCCATCATATAAATGTGCATCACCACCCACCTTAGAGCTCCACTATTACCAATCACAGAAATCCTTAACATACATAGATGGTGTCATGCCTACAAAGCAGCGCTTTATAAAAAACTGCCAATAATAAAGGCAATAGCTGATCCTTGCAAGAAGCCCAAATCTCAACAGATTTCAAAAGCCACTAACCTTTACCAGGCCCACACCTGTCATGCTTGCTAATCACCCTGAACACCCTAAGCAAACTGAGAAATCATACTCATTAGTTCAAACTTGCCTACTTTTCATTACAGAAATCTGGCTCTACATAGATGCAGATACCATAAGATATGAAGCAATACCTGAGGATTACCTAACACGCTTGAGAATCTGACCACATATGAAGGCTGGAAGAAGACTAGCAGAGATTCACAAAAAGACCTTGCTTACATCCAACATCAAGACTTTCTCAGTTTGGGAATGTAAATCAATGTTTGTTCACTGCTCTCCTTCCGCAACCTTCTCAAACAACATCACACCTAATATGTTGACCTCCCCCAGAGAACACTGCTTTCACAGACATCCTCCTGGAATCAGTAGTTAACATGACACCACTTTAGTTCCCAGGAACCTGTGTGTGTCTGGGGACTTTAACATCTGGTTAAGCCACTCAGCTCTACTCCAGACATCCTGCTTCCTTTCAAACATTGAAGCACTCAGTTTCCACCAAATGGCTACTAGCATCACCCCTTCAGGCCACCAAACGTTTGATATTATATTTGCCCCAAACGCTGTAAAATCGGTTGCTGCAAACAGTCCCACTGCAAAGAGCAATCATTGCATCATTCATTTCTCACTGAAAATTCACACAACCAAACCTTCAACAGGCTCTAATACAACCACAGCTACCAGACCTTGAACAAAATCTGTTTAAACTCCAAGAATCTCGTTTGCTACCAGTCCACTGCCTGTCAGGGTAGTGTTCATACAATGACTGTAGTTAACCAGGTCTATTGATATGCTGAAAACAACTTGCATGATACTCAACGAAGGAGAGCTTTTTGGTTTAACTTGGGTGTAAAACTTTGTAAAAGAGAAACCAAATCCTTTGAAAGACTTTGGACGAAAATAGCCGACCTACATGACAAAATGTGAATAATAAGAGAATAAAGTGGCTTTAGAACCTCCATCAAAAAGCCAAGGGGTCCTACTATGGTCAACACATCTTAGAAGCAACCTGTCCAACCAAAGAACGTTTCAAAATCATCAATGAATTCTAAAACCCTCCTAGCACCTTAACAAATGTCATAAATCTAAGGAACTCTATGATACCTTAGCAAACCACTTCAACAAAAGAACTGTTAACCTTGAAGTTGAATTATTTTGTAAACCAAATTTGTTGCTGAACTTCCCCATTGAACCATGCTAGCTCAAGCTAACAACCCATCCTGTGCTCTTTCAACCTACTACCACAGAAATAAACCTTCAACTCAAAGCTTCAAATGTGCCTGGTTTTCCAATGGGTCTTTGCCCCCTTAACATCTTCAAATCAGTCTTTGTGTCCTCTGTTAGCATGCCAGTGAGGGAGATCATCAACTCTTCCTTATTAACTGGACAGTTCCTAAATGGTCTGAAAAATCACATATTTAACCTTCTTTAACACTTGACCAGGTAGATCCTGCAACTTACAGACCAAAATCAATGTTCCCATCTCAGGTAAACCCATTGAAATGGCTGCGTCCGTCGCTCATATATCCACTTTTATCCAAAATTACAATCCATTGTCAGACAGACAAAATAGATTCATTATGGAATCATCACTAATCTCCATATAGGAACAAGCCTGGACAAAATTTTAATTAAGCTGGAGTAATCTGAATAATTTCGGTGACTTGGTTTTATTCTTTTGGTGCAAAATTACCAAAACTCATGCGATTATGCTTTTTGTGTAATAATGAGTAATTTGGCACAAAACCCTACTGCAGGAGCACAGTAACAATGCACTAGCGGATCTATCGCTGCAGCGGGTGAGGTGTTTGGACCTTCTTGCCGCCATTCGCCGCGACCAGCAAGGCACGCCCACTTGCGCAGGCCACGCCCCCTCCACCAGGCTCATATTTAAGCGCTGAGTACAAGCGCCGTCCTACTACACCGAATCCTCCTGAGGCACAGCCGGGAGCAGCTTTTCTTGTGATTTTTTTAAAAATGTGTATACTTGTGTGATTTTAAACTACCTATTCACTTACCCCTGGGCTTTCATTTTCGCTTCAGACACTGACACCCCCGCACAGCGGATCTATCGCTGCAGCGGGTGAGGTGTTTGGACCTTCTTGCCGCCATTCGCCGCGACCAGCAAGACACGCCCACTTGCGCAGGCCACGCCCCCTCCACCAGGCTCATATTTAAGCGCTGAGTACAAGCGCCGTCCTACTACACCGAATCCTCCTGAGGCACAGCCGGGAGCAGCTTTCCTTGTGATTTTTTAAAAAATGTGTATACTTGTGTGATTTTAAACTACCTATTCACTTACCCCTGGGCTTTTATTTTCGCTTCAGGCACTGACACCCCCGCACAGCGGATCTATCGCTGCAGCGGGTGAGGTGTTTGGACCTTCTTGCCGCCATTCCCCGCGACCAGCAAGACACGCCCACTTGCGCAGGCCACGCCCCCTCCCAACCTCCTTTTCACTGGTATAAAGTATGTGTCCCTACCGGAAGCGCAGCGGACGAGCGCAGCGGGCGCAACGTTTGCGCGACGAAGGCGCGCCTAAGGCAAGCCCGTCTGCGCCCGTCCGCGACCGACCGGACCAAGGGCCACCTCCCCCTGCTCCATCGAGACATTACTAGTCGGCCCAACTTTACGGTCTTCAAGGCCCCTGGCCGATCAATGACTCTGTGACCTCTCACATTGACAGCTTGGGACTCACAGCCTCCATATCCCCATCCTCTCTTCCTTCCCCCTCTCACTCTCCCTTGCATCCCCCCGTCTCCCGCCCTGAGCACCCTGCTGCACCCACACCTGCTTCTCTTTCCATCTATTACCTTAACACGCGTTCTGCTGTTAAGCACTATCATGAGCTCTCTGTTCTCTTAGACCTACACAAACCTGATCTCTTATTCCTCACAGAGACCTGGTTTCGTGATAGCTCTCTCCCTTCCTTATTAGCAGCTCTCCCTGCCACTTATTACTCGCTTCGAGCCGACCGATCCGCGGATAAAGCGGGCGGGGGTGTTGCTTTGATCGTTCGGAAAGAACTCCTCTTTCAGCCTCTCACCTTCCCCCCTATTGGTACTTCTGATTTCCTAGTGTCCGTTCTCTTTCCCTCAAAGTCCCTCTCACCTGCCTACTCATGTACCGTCCCCCCCAACCTTCCCAAGCCTTTCTTCCTGGGTTTCAAGAGCTGGTGGCCACCCTAGCGGTTAACAACTCCTCCATCATGGTGCTAGGCGATTTTAACTTTTGGCCCTCTGACCCAGCAGAATGCTCCAATTCCAAAGAATTTTCAGACACCCTTCGTTCTCTCAATTTTAATTCCTATGTTCACTCCCCTACTCACAATCAGGGTCACACCCTCGACCAGATCTGGTCTCTCAACTGCCCTATTGTGTCTCTCTCTATCTCTCCCTGTCCCTGGTCTGATCACTTTTTGATTTCTTTTTCTTCACCTCTTGACTTAACCACCAAGCCCTCACTTCCTAAAAATATCTGGGCACGCTCTTGGGGCCGGATTGATGCATCCTTAGTGGCCTCCACACTCCTTCCGCTCTGCCCAGATCTACTTGGATTACCGCTTACAGTCCAAGCTGATTCTATTAATTCATGGCTCCAGTCAGGCTGCGACTCGATCGCACCTCTCCGACGAGTTTCCTCTAAACAGCCTAACGACTCCAATCGCTGGTTCAGTGAGGAACTTAAGGCGCTGAAACTCTCAGTTCGCCATGCCGAACGAGCCTGGAGACGTCACTACTGCCCCAACCTTAAAGCCCAGTACACCTCCCTCCTGTCGCAATACAAAAAAACTATTTTAACTACCAAAACGGAATATTTCTCTTCCAAAATCTTAGCCGCCGAGAACCAGCCTAAAGAAATCTTTTCTATAGTCCACAATCTCGCCTATGCTGACAGAACCACTCTCAAACCCCCTCCGTCACAGTCTCTTTGTGACTCCTTGAATACTTACTTCTTGGATAAAATTGAAAAAATCAAAGCCAATATTCCTCCCCCTTCTCTTTCCTTCTACAATCCCCCTAGCCCTCCTGCAAAGGCTCGCTTTGACTCATTCCCCCCCTTAACGGAAGAATCTCTCCTTTCCCTTCTATCCTTGGTCAAATCAGGTTCCCCTCTAGACCCTTGCCCTGCTCACATCCTCAGGCTCAGTTCCCGCCCCTCCCCCTCTCCTTCCGTCAAAGCGCTCGGTTTCAAGATTAATGATCAACTCACTTTGCACTCCCAGGTGAGTTCTGTGGTGTCCTCTTCCTTCCTTTCCCTCCGCACTATTCGCAAGGTATCCCGCTTCTTCTCTTTCCCTGCCCTTAAACTTATTGTATTGGCTATGGTCGTCTCTAGACTAGATTACGGCAACGCTTTATACTGTGGTATGCCCGCTTACAATGTTCGACGGCTTCAGCTGGTGCAGAACCAGGCCGCTCGGCTAGTCTATAAGTTGACCAAGTCACATCACGTCACCCCGCTTCTAAAATCCCTCCACTGGCTCTCTATTCTTGAACGCTCATTGTTCAAAATGGGTTGTATTACCTTTCAGGCTCAGTCAGGATCCGCCCCCGCCTTTATCTCTTCTGAGATAAAAATCTATACCCCTGCAAGGGAATTGAGATCATCCTCCCAACATCTGTTGACTGTCCCCCGGTTTCGCCTAAAAAAATGGGGAGGCTCCAAATTCTCCACCATTGCCCCCAGCTTCTGGAATTCACTCCCGCTTCACCTCAGGTCCCTCACCCAATATCCTCTGTTTCGAAAAGCATTAAAAACCTTTCTTTTTTCACAGGCCTTCCCCCAATGATTTTCTTTCTGTCCCCTGGTCCCCCCTGCTAATTGAGGTTCAGTGAACCACAGCGCCATGAAACCGTCAGGTGTACATGCGCTTTAGAAGTGATTTAAACTCAAACTCAAACTCACACTAAGCGAGTGCATGTGAGTGCTGCTGTTTGTGGCCTGTTGCATCTAGCGCGATTTCCTTAGCGCAGAGTAAATCCTCGCGTTCATGAGGGTACATTTTGCACTAAGACAACAGCGCTAAATACTAGGTTAAGCTCTTCACGTAATTCCATGTAAACTTGCATAGTTTTGCTGTAATTTTGCATAATATGTTGCAGCAAATACATAGGTGCTACCGGGAACTTGAGCACACCACAAATATGGCGGTTGTGCCGGTCCCGGGACCCTTCTCCTGTGGGGGGTGGGGTCAGCATGGCCGATGACGCGGCCGGCGCCCACCCCCGCGGGCGGTGATTGGTAGTTTAAGGAATGCCCTGAAAGCTTAACAAGTACTTTCGGGGCAACGTAGGAAGAACAGGTCCCGCATCTTGCCAGGACCTGTTAGAACTGGTATTTCGGCCTGTTTGTTCCTTTAAAAGGAGAGCATAGCGGCGGTACAGTCTTTTTCCTCGCCACTCCGCCTTGGATAACTGCACGCCTCCGTCAACGCGGTTATCATTTAACCCCCAATTTCTTTGTTTCCCCACCCACCATCCCCTGAGGCAGCAATTTTAGGAAATGTTCATGTGTAGGCTTTGTGTAACAGTTTCTCTTGCAGATTGGAATTTTGTGGGTTTTTCCTTTTCAGGTATTGCAATGTTGTGCCACGTATGTCCTATCGGTATGTTTTGTGTTACAGTGCGACGTCATTCTGCTTGTCGTATACTTGGTCTGCGGTAAGGTAATGATTGGTTGGTCAATTTTTCCATCTCTTAGTAGGCATCCCATTATTAATGGGGACGCCTGGGGGGGCAGTGGTCTCTCATCACACTCCAGGGGGCATTTACAGCCAGTAGGCTAAAGGGTGTGGGGGTAGGAAGTTCCGCTTACGTCAGGCCCTTGGGCCAATCCCCGCACAGGCGCATGGGCGCCAAATTGGCGAAACAGCAGTCCCTGGGAGGTAGAATTGGAGGGGGTGCCCGGGGGAAGGAATCTGATGGGCAACTGGGCCTCCTGCACACTCTGGTAAGAAGGGGGACCTAGCAAGTAGTTGGGACAAGTCTTGACCTTGCACGTAGGCTCATCCGGGATACACAGAAAACACATTGTACATATTTCAGTTTTAGGTTAGGTATGACTATGTATTGAATATGTGTTAAGGTTAGCCATAAAAACGTGTAAATACGTTGTATATGAAATGTATAAAGTTATTGAATATGTGTGGGTTTTCTGCGTATTAGAAAATGTTTAAACTTTTCAAGTTATGATTTCTAATTTCACTAAAATACGTCCGGGGTTATCCGACCCCTATTCCAAGATCTGTGTTGGATGTTGATTTATTATCTGTGCCTTGGGGGAGGGGGGGGCGAGGCAGGAAATACCCCCGGTTATATGGGGGGTAGGTTAGGGTCAACATGATGGTAGGGGACTCGGCAATACCAGGCCACATTACTCCCACCCCTATAGAAAATGACCTTAATATCCCTGTTGACAACAATTGTGTTGCTGCTCCAAAACGTCTTGATTTATTTTCTGATTTGGATACATTTGAAAAGCTATTAGCCCAAACGCTATATGACACTGGGATACGGGGTACAGGGTACAGCAATGAACTAGAAAAAATGTTTTTATCCGGTACTACTAAAATTAAACTTCAGCTGCATTTGGGCACTTTTAGTACTACTATTTTAATTCATTTACTCTAACTGTAACTTTTTTGAGGACTAGTACAGGCTACTGAAGGAGCAGTAGGACGCGAAGCAGATGTCAGTAACAGAATGAGCCCTTGAAGTTTTCTTTCTTATGATTTAAGTGCCTGGTTTACAGTACCAAGAACTGTAGTATCTGAGATCAAGAAGGCTTTGCCCTTCATCAGGGTAAAACAGTTGTAGAAATGTCTGTGAGCAGAGTTAGGAGCTTTTTGAGGCATCTGCTGATTAGTCATCACCTGCATACCTCAAAAGCAGAAAGTATCCCTTAACCTAAGTTCACAAGACAGTGCTTTTTTATAGTCTCGCTCTACAGCCAACGATCTCTGCCGTCTGGGTTCCCAACCTCTCCATGATGAAAAACATACCTACTGCTTCTCTGTCAGAGGCTTCCACTCTATCCCTGATATTGGTCCTCCCTATTGGCCGTATTATCAGAGGCACCGCCTACTTTTTCGGAGCACCTCCAAGTATTGAAGATGCCACTTCATCTGCAAATCCATATCTATCCTGGTAGAGGACGTTTGTTTAGTTAGAGTCTCCAAGGCTTCAGTCCAAGGAGGAGACGATAGACCCATCCTCCTGCCTTTCAGCCACCCTGCATGGCAGAGGACCAACTTAGAGCTGCCATGCTGCTCCTTCTCTTCATCCATACACATAAGGATGATTCAGTATACTTCGTCGAACGATTAGGTGTCAAACACAAGACAGCCAGAGTAATGGGCAGAAAAGTAGTCATAGGCAAAGAAAAAAATCAAGTGCTGGGCAGCAGGTACATAGTGAAATGGTAGAGTTTTAGTGCATTTTCTTTTATCTCCAGTGATAATTCCATTCTGAGGTGCAAGGGTAGACTGTTCCAGTATCCTAGGATGTAAACAGAGAAGTCCAAGTATATTATTGGCCCGATCACATTAAAGACCAGGCCTGTCTTTTGCTCAGTGCCAGATGAATCATTAGGGGACTGAACAAAGAGAATGGTTGTATGGATTCGCAGAAATCCTACTTCATCAATAATCATGAGACAGGAGTTCTGTGAATCCTTGGACCAGATATATATTCAGAGATACAGGCCTGCAAGGGACAGCAGACCATCTTTGTATTCCCATTTGGAGTGTGACATTGCTGAAAGTCCTCCTATCTTTTAAAGAGACCAGGATTAGAAAACATGATGTCGCCGTTTGGTCAAGGGTTTTAAGGGGAAGAGGCAATGGCCCTGGGAAGTGATGTGTTCTCTCCCCAATGCCAATGTAGCATTCCCCCAGGGGGAATATCCCCCAAGGCACCAAGTGGATCCTCGCCCGAGGATTAAACTCTTTTGGAATCCTTTTTATGAAAAATTACAGAAATCCAATTTGTATTGAACCATTTGATGTATTAATTGTATAGTTATCACATGAATTAACTCCATTCATGAAGCATACAGGTTCCAAAATGCATTGAAATCATTGCTTTTGATCAGTCATAATATTTTCCACATTGTTGATCTTCCCAATGCATTTCGGGCAAACTGCCCTTCATCAGGGGGTAGAATCTACAAGCGTAATGTCAGGACCAATTAACACGAGGAAATCAATGCGCATAATAATGGTTAAAATTAGCAGTTGAAGTGAATGTTAATGTGTCTAAACTGAAAACACCAACGTAAAAAAAATCATGCTTCTCTCAAAGTGATTCGGTAATCTGTGATGGTTACAATGTGCCTTAATGTGTAAATGAAATAACAGGTGAACCGGAACTGGGTGTGATGATATCCTAAAAAAGTGAGTGGTAACATCAGTGAGGAAATCACTCCGCGTTAGACAGTTGTGCATTTCGAACTGTGCGTTACGATGGGTGTAACGTGACAAAGTCGTGTGGTCTCATGGACATGATTAAATGTATCCGCGTTCAAGGCTAAACGTGCTCCAAAGTGAAAAACTCATTACTGACACGGGTGTCCGCCTCTTTACAAGTATGAGGAGGTTCGGACAGCGGGTGATTCGCAGCGCATCGGCAATTTTACAGATCGGAAATACAAGATAGTTCTATATCGTGAATGTGATTAAAGAACATGCAAGTTATGGTCTAATGTTCGCACCACAAGAATAATACACTTACTACGGGAACTTCCGTGCGTGTGGTTCGCGTTCCTTTCAAGATAACCGGTATGGCCGATGTGAGGTTCTAAATAAACACAAGGAGTGATTGGATAGAAGACGGACTTGCAACATGGCCTGAGAAATAATGGTAAAACTATGGCGGCCATGTTGGTAGGGAGTGTAAAGTAACACTACCTTGGTATCATAAAACAAAAAATGGTAAAGAAAGGCTCATTATTTGATAAATTGCTGTGAAATGCTCAATAAAAACGGGACACTGAAGTGGCAAGGACAGATTTAAAAAAAGATGTATGATTTCTCGACTATAAGACATGCTAATGAACATTTAATGAACATTCAATGGCTGAAAAAATCTATGTAGGCTGCGGTCATGAGAACTATTACGTTAGAAGATCAAAGAAATCCAAACTATGTGAAAATGCTGTACATGTGTAAAGATTGGACAATTTCGACAAAATAAGATTGTGAACAAAAATGGGAATAACGAGCTTCACTTGACACTGAGTAAAAATAATGATGCTACACCTCCTGTTTAATCAGACTAATAAAGTATATTACATTTGAAATCAAAGATATGATGTGTGTAAAAGAAAACAGTGTAAATAGCTCGATCTTTAGTACAAAACTGCGAACTCATATCTTTGGGTTAAGAAACAGGTAATCACAAGTAACATCATTATTCCATACGGTCGTTCATCCCATGTGGTTTGAGGGAGTTCAAATTCCATATCCAAAAGTTCTCATGGTGTAATAGGTAGTTATGATTGTCTCTTCCCTCTATTTCAGTAACAACTTCCAAAATCAGAAATTTTAATTGACTAACGTTGAGTTGTGCTTCCACAAAGTGACTGGCGACCGTTGACTTGAGTTGTTTTGTTCTGATGTTGATTTTATGTTCGTTTAATCTCACTTTCATCTTTCTTTCTGTCTTCCCTATGTATACTTTCCCACAGGGACATTTCAGCAAATAGATTACATTGATTGAAGGTGTCACAGGTGGCTGTTACTCTGAGTTTGATTTTGTGACCCTTCATGGGGTGAGTGATGTAGGATCCAGAGATGATATTGTGACAGTTATTGCAGTTCCAGCATGGTATTGTGCCTTTGTGTTCGAGTAACCCCTCCTTGATTGGCGGATTCTTAAAAATTTCACAGAGATTTAATCCTCTCTTATAAGCGAAAATTGGTGGAAAGTCAAATAGTTGATTAAAGTCCTTCTCTAGTTTGAGAATTGGCCAATGGCGTTCAATAATCCTTTTATAGAATGTGCTCATGGTTGAATATTTAGAACCAACCACCATCCGGTTGGTTGTGGGCCTAATCTTCGTTTGTAATAATTCATCTCGTGTTGTTTGTTGACAACGGATGTTTGCAGATTTTAACATTTCTTTAGGGTAACCCCAAACTCGAAATTTCTGTGTCATCTCATTGAGTCTGGTTGTGGCTGTTTCTGGATCTGGTACAATGTGTTTTACCCTCAACAGTTGGGAGTATGGAAGGTGTAGTTTCAAGGTTTCTTGATGAAAGCTGGTAAAATACAATGTGGTATTTCTATGTGTGTTCTTCCTGTAAATGTTCGTTTCCAGCCTGGTTCCTCTCTTTATAATTCTGACATCCAAGAAGGTAATAGATAGCTCTTGAATCTCATGCGTAAATTGAATTCTCTCCTCCACGTTATTGAGTGCAGTTAATGCGTTACTGAGGTCTCTGTTGGTACCATTCCATAAGATGAAGATGTCATCGATATATCGCACTATGAGTTTCAAGTGGGCCTTCCATATTGGTTTTGATAAAATATGTTCCTCTTCAAATCGGTTCATAAAGAAATTAGCATATGTGGGAGCGGCACAGTTTCCCATGGAAATCGCTGTTAATTGGGAAAACGATTGGTCTTTCCATCTGAAATAACTTCTATATAATGTAAATTCCAACAGTTCCATCAAAAAAACTTTCAAATCGAAGTCCAAGTCAGATTGTGTGGAATCGATGTATACAATGATTTTACACCTACTGTGCACAATAAAATCGATTCATCTTCAGAAAAAGTGATTTGATTGATTTTATTCAAAAATTCAGTTGTGTCCCTTTTATAGGTGAAAAACATTGGAAGATGGTAAGATATACACCTTTTTTCTTCTTTAGTCATCCTAATGTTCGTCATGTTTCTCTGTTAAAGCTTATAAAGGCGTGCAAGCACGGTACGCGCCCTGTCCCATCGCTTTTTCAATAACAACAAAACACGAAGGAACCACATCCTGGAACCATTCCGGCTGCACAGCCAAAACCTGGACTGTATGAATCCAATAAATCAAATGTTCTCATGCTTCTCTGTGTACTCCTTATTTTTACCATTTTAATCCTCTTTTCACATTTGCTTAATCAGTTTATTTTACTCATGCGTCTCTCATGCTGTGACTGATGACTCAAACACAAATGGAGCGTGCGTTTCCACAAATCACGATTTTATTGGCATCACCCAATGCATTTCGGGAATAAACATTCCCTTCGTCAGGGGTATCTACAAAGCAAAGAGAGCATTCAAACATCACCATCAGTGTCCTGTATTTTTACTAACTTCATTAAAAAGTTGCATTTAAAACCTACGTTGTAATCCATGCTTTCTTCAAGTTTACAAACTTATAGCAGATTTTAATAGACATTACTCATTTACACGTGCCTTAACCCCAACTCTACGACCCCATTTCTGTTTTACCAACTCTGTTCACCCCCTCCTGAATTTAGGTTCAAACAACTAACCTGAAACCCTTCATAACATAACCTTTTCTCAAGTTGTTATCCCTCCATTATACTAATCAGCCCTACTGTCTCCACACTCTTCCCTCCACTCACCGTGACATGCGTACAACATTTCTTTTAAAAGAACGGCATCCCAAGTTGACACTTCAATTCCATTTGTCTCTCAACTGCTGCCATACCGCTCCATGTTAACAGTGTGCCGAAGCACATTACTCCATTTAAACAAGAACCTCATTTCATGCTACGACGTTTTTCGAGCCTTATATATGCTTGATGATAATTGCCAACAGATGGACAGTCACGTGTGCACCCCTAAACTCTGGTGCAAAATTCCATGCCTTCAATTCCCGTAGTTAAATTGCTCAAAACTACGTATCCCAACATGCCATTCGTCATACGCTTGCCCATTCAAAACAACTCCTACCCAAACCCAGTCACGCAAAAAGGTAAACCCCCCTCGCTAAACTCAGACGATAAAAAACCAACTGCACATACGCGCACATGATCACAGATGCAGGGTTTAAAATAGAATGAAAAGACACTTTAGCATGCACAAAAAACACAACTTTAAGGTCTCTTTTTCTCAGAATCAATGTTGATTGTCCCCTGTTCTGCCAAGCCATTAATGGTGGGAAACGTCACTCCAACGCTGTTTTAACATAACTGCAGACAATATCATTTCCATGTAAATCTTCCATTTCATCATCAATTTATCGAGTGTTGTTGGGTGCAATCTCTCCGTGGGACAAAAAAATATATAGGTGCTCATCTTCGTGACACTGGGTTGTAAATATTTGTCAATAAATTTCCCAACCGGTTCAGGTAGACTGCCTTTGGTGGAGACAATTGGACGGAAAGGTGGATGAAGTGAATCTTTGTGAATTCTTGGAAGCATATATAGGATTGGACTTTTTGGATGTGGGTGTATCAAGAATTTTTATTTTTTTTCATTAATGATGCTGTTGTCAGTCGCTCTATTATCAATAGTCTTCAGAGGAAACTTCTACTGTCCTTTAACATGGAGGGAAAGTAAGCACCAAACTGCGTGACACACCAGGTATGGAAACACATGGAGAGAAATATTGCCTTTCAGCTGGAAATGGTATTGTCCTGTTTTTAATATAAAATCAAGGCATTTGGTGGTCTTATCAATGAAAATACAAGATTTGAAAGAATATTATTTTCTGCGGGTGTTCGTGGAAGACAATTTCTATGGACTGGGATCTAGAGAATGGTAGTGATTCTGGCCTCTACTGGTGGTTTTCTATCAAGAAAGTTAAATAGAGGCAGTTGCCGGAAAAAAAAAAATCCCTAAACAGAAAGCAATTCCGGTATTTTACTGACATCTACTGGTCGTTTTCTATTAAGACAGTTAAATAGTGGCAGTTGAACAAGCAGAAAGCAATTCTGGTATTTTACTGACATCTACTGGTCGTTTTCTATTAAGACAGTTAAATAGTGGCAGTTAAACAGGGAAAAAAAGTCCCTAAGCGGATGCAGACAAGTCCTAGGGCTGATCTCCAGAGCCCACACAGTACATACACTCATAAGTAGATACTAAAGTATATACAAGAGGTCTTGAATGCTCGACCTAATGAGGCAGCAGCCCTTTTCACAGGTCAATCCCTGACTGGGTACATCAAAGCAGCAACTTGTCTCTGAACACACATCTTACCCCCTCCCCCAGCACTCCTGAATCACACACAGCTCCATCAGGCTGGTCCCAAGTTGTGTATCGGGGAGGGGAGAGGGTGTTGTTGATGCGTGGTGGCAAGGGGTGTGAGGTAGATGGATGAGAAAGGGAGGGTGCGGTAGGGTCCTAAAACAGTGACTGCAGCATGTTAAAAATGATTAGAAGCACTTTAAACAAAACCACTGGAGCCAGGGCAGTAGGGTGGGTTGCTGTTTGCAGGACCTCTATGCACACAGTTTTTTTCACTCCTCTGAAGATTGGCACCCTGGGCCTGGGCCCAGGTCACCCAGGCCAAAAGCTTGCCCTGTTGACAGGTCTGTACAATTTGCTTAGCACCGTGCGTGCACTCTTTGTGCGCGCACGTGTGTTTTTGTGCATGGTCATTTGTGCGCACAAACGTGTCCGCGTACATTAACTGATTTTTTTTAAAACAAAATGATTGTGAAGCGAGTGCAAAAGGGAGCCTGTGCCCTTTCATATAAATTTGCATTTTCACATTTACACCGCAGTTTGTCTGAGTAACGCCATTTATAGGGGATTCATTCATTCTAACCCATGTTATAAATATTTATACACATACACACTCACCTGCTGAGATGATAAATCTCCCGGATGAAATGGCAAACAAAGAAGACCGATGTACTCTGTATTTTCATAAAGGGCACATCATAACAGACACTAAGCCATTTGTACCATTTTCCAATAGGGAAAAGGTTTTTAAATGAGAACCTTTTGGTTCTTCTTCCTGGTTTCGATCCCAAAATTATGAAAATAATGAAAATGCAATGCAGCTTTTATTTAAACCAAGTGGTTGCACAGCTGAGGCTGGTTTTAATAGCTTTGCAGGCAGAAAGTGGCTCCATATATTAATCTAATTTAAAAACGCATATATGTTTGCTTTTTCAAAGAAAATAATGTAATGTGCAGTGAAAATATGAGCTTATATTTGCCCTGAAATCTAAAAAATGTTGGGTACGTAATATTATTTGCAAACATTACTGTAGTTTGGTGTGGGAACCATAAAATCGCCCTCTGGACTGTTTCTCTTTGTCATACTGTAAACCCCTGTCTGGTCCCTGTGCAGCTGGTGGGCTGGAAGGTGGCATGTTCCAATCACACTCTTTCTTAGAGGACAGGGGAGGAATGCTGAGGCTAGAACTCATCCCACTACCACAGCCCTCACTGTGATCCTCTGACACTCAGTTTGAGCACTAGCGGTAGGCAACAGACTGTGTGGCATATTATCAAGAAATGGCGTTAAAATTATCGCAACTTTAGTGGCAGACAAATAGCGGCGATAATGGGCTTGATAATATGCCCTTGAGAATTCCCATAGAAGCCCATGTTCTGGTGTCAACATGGGCTTCTATTGGAATTCTCTGCGGCATATTATCAAGCCCATTATCGCCGCTTTAGCGGCAGTTTTCTGCCGCTAAAGCTGCGATAATTTTAACACCGTGCTTGATAATATGCCCCTGTGTTACCAGCAGTGCCGTCTAAACGCATGGGCATGCTGGGCACTTGCCCAGAGGCCCCACGAGCATAGGGATCCCATGCTAATCAATGCACAGCCAGTTTACATGTTTATTCCTGTGAGTGGTTGTTTAGGAAGTGCCCAGTGCACTGCTTTGCCCAGGAGCCTATAATGCTGTTAAGATGACCCTGGTTGCCAGTGCTTAATCTGAGCCGGTGGTTGCATGTGGGGCCCACCAGCACTCATTTTTGGGGACCGCCACTTATTTTTCCTTAACAAACTTTCATCGAACATCAGAGAGAAACACAAAAGGGGAAGTAAGGAGCAAACGAAAGGCAGAAATACAATGACAAAGGGAGAAAGCAGGGAAGAAAAAGAACCTGTAAGAGTGGGATAAAGAGACAGGGAGTGTCTGGTGGTGGATTAAAGAGGCATGAGGTGGAATCAAGACTACACAGCCTTGGCATGCAGCATCCTGGGCTTCGATGGCATCAAAACACACAAGATTATTATTATTATTATTATTATGTGTTCTTATATAGCGCTCAACTTACCCTTGGGCATCTTGGCGCTTGCATTGGGAACCCGTCCTGGTTTTTCCCTGTGAGATAACCCATACTGGCATCCCCAAGGTGAAAGCCAGGCATCCCGCCGCGGGGGGGCCGTTGTGGAGATTAAGCAAGCTTGTTGCCCAGAGCTGCATAGTGTGAACTCATGCTTAGAGTGGGCACCGAAGCGAGAATTATCGAGTCCGTGGACAATTGGGCTCCGGACCCTGCCGCGTCGGGTATTGAACCCTGGTCCCGGGTCTGACCTCTGCTTCAGGGTATGCCTCCTCTAACCAGTGAGCTACACTTCTCCGATGAGGACGGAATGTTGCACATTGGCAAAACATTCACCCCCAGTCACAGATCTGGGTTTAATCCATCGTTATTTTGCTCACCACGCCACCCCAGTTCAGACATGGCCATATGCAAATCAGTCTTGACCCTGTGCCTCATGGGAACAGTCCAGCCCGAACTGCCAAGCCATGTCTTCCCTGGACCGTAATCAAGCATCCTAGGACCGGTTTCGGGGTTTCACCCCTCTTCAGCCAGGATAGCTTGACTCCAGTGGCATAGTGAGCACGGGATCCACGTCTGGGCATACCCTTCCCACATAGGGCGAACAGTAAAACACACAAGATGATGGACGGAATGTTGCACATTGGCAAAACATTCACCCCCAGTCACAGATCTGGGTTTAATCCATTGTTATAATTCGATGGCATCAGCCATGTTCTTCTGAGCAAAGGTTTGGGCGCCGGCATTTATTCTTTTATAAATTAAGCACTGTAGTGTTGCTTAGTGTGAAGAAGGTGGCGGGCTGTGTGTCTGTGCTGTCACACTGCCCACTGGGAGACTCCACACAGGAGCCTGCCACTTAGGGTTGAATGGGAAGCTTCGAGCTGGTCGGTGGGATGACCCTTTAGCAGCCCTGCGCAGCGCACTATAAAAATACTAATTTGTTCAGGTGTTGTTCTTATGCACCTCTGAGTGCTCAGAGATTGTTTGCAAAGTAAATAAGAAGGAGAAGCTGCCGCACAGAGGGTGTCCTTTAAAATGCATCTTCAGAAACAGATATTTGCCGTAAAAGACAAAGAAAAGGAAGGCTAGGAACACACACTACCCCCACTTTTGACCTTTACCTTGAATAATCACTCACTGGAGGTAAATCCCTCACAGTTCAGTGGGTTAAGGTATGAAACTTGATCCCTGCTAGAATAAGAATCATTTACAACCAGCACAAATTCCAGATAGCATTAAAAACTCGACTCTTCCTACTGACATAACGTGGCAACTTCATGTTATGTTTCACTAATGAACCCAGGTCCTTGTAAATGGCTATTACTAGCTAGTTTGTGATACAGACTGCTCTGAAAGTTGTTATGTACCTGTGTAACTACATCCTTTCACACTCTCGGAGTAGCACTTCGGCCCAGGTTTACTAACATTTTGCACTGGGTGTGTATCACAAAAGTGATTTGTTTTGCACTGGAAAGTTGCCTAAAGATTGCCTGAAACCAATGAACAGCAGGCCCCTTAGCATCCAGGGGCAATCCATAGGTGGTACATTGGCATTCTCATGCAACCCATTATTTTTCCGCAAAGCCCTGTTTACCAACAATAGTAGACAGGAATGCGTGCCAAAGTAAAGCATTTTTGAATCAGGCGTTAAAAGGAGAAATCGTTTTATTTCTCCAAATGTCTCTGACTTTGTATGTGTGCTGCACTGTACAGCACAATCCAAGGTTGGAAAATGTTGAATATTTGTCTAGACATAGTATTTTGTACGGGAAGGTTACCCGTCCAGTACAAAACCTATTCTAGACATGACATAGACACATTTCTACCATGGTGCAGAGGTTTGTGTAGCGCTAGGCAGCCTGATTGGGCAATTGGGATATGGAAAGAGCAGGACAGTGCCATAACTTAGCAGAAATGGCACTGTTCTGCTCTCTCTAGCGTGCAGCACAGCAAGTATGGTTGCTGTGCTGTGTGGGATTTTACCAAACCTACCCCTTCATGCTTATGCAGAGTGAGATCACCTTTTAGAGCTCTTCTCAACTTCAGGTACCTCTCTCAAGTCCTGCCATGTTTGCCAAACTACAACCAATACCATTTCTAACTATGCACTTTGAAAGGGAGTCCAAGAACCTGATACAAATCAGAGTGCTCTGAAACCTCATCAGTTTATAAAGTGCTATATATTTGCTACAATGCAAATACAATATGTTATAATACAATACAGTGAAGCTAGCCTGAAAAAGCATGGAAATACCCTAGGGGATAGACCTCAAAGCCTTTATTGAAGTGCGGATCATGAATCATAATCCCTATTCTGTTATTGGTGAGGTTGGCCCTGGTTGTCCCTAAAGCGGATAAGGTTGAAGGAAGAGGCCACAGAACCCAGAGGAATTTTGAGGGTAAAGGAGGAGGAAGATCTGGAACTCACTCTACCTAAGTTTAGGGGCTCTACAAGATATTCTAAAAAACATTGTTGTTTTTTATTTCTGAAGTAATACGCGTTTCACCATTTTTTTAACATGGGATAGTATAGTGATTCTTAAAACACTGTTTATCTATTAAAACCTTTCCTTTTGATGAATGCTGAAAAGGAGTGATGTAGTGTCTAAAAAGGTAAGCAATGATTGTACACACTGGTGGCAAAAACGTTCCCACTTGTTAGTAATTCAAAAACATTATGTACTGCATCTACCACAATGTAATGGGAGAACTAATGCTGACTTGCTGACTGCACCCACACTGCTCAAAACAGATTTCTACTTGTATTCCATCTACCATAACACCATTGCAAAACGGATGCTTACTTGCTCCTCTCAGCTTGATTGTAATGAGTCAGTTGGCGAATCCTCCATGAAACCCTCACTTTCAAAAGTGACTTTGCTAGCCCCATATCTACAAACCAGTGACTTTGCATCTCAAAATGTCACAAGAGGCAGCCGGTTAGCTTGTTACAAATCAAGATATTGAGATGAAGTGGTATATGAAACCTGCAAGGGTCCTTTGCATTGCTTGTTAATTCTTTTTCAGACCTCTACTTGATATTTTGAAACTATTTAGGAGCTGACAGAGTATAGGGGACAGAGTAAAGGAAGCAAGGAGTGCCGGAGGACTTTACGTCGGCCATCTGCCTTTACTACGCCTGCCAAATTTACAGTTAATCACCAACCCCACTGTGAACTCTCTTGGTATGCATGATCCGCTATTACTGCGGTTCATAGAAAGCCATTTAAAAGTTTAGTATGCATGCGTAATTGGTGCTGTTAGCTTACACCAAACTTTTAAAAGTTTTTACTTTGCCAAAACCAAACTCCCAAAGCTGGACTTTGTTTCTGGGAAAGTAAAAACTACTGGTCCAATACTATGGGATTTTCTCTCATGGTGTTGGGATAACTGTTTTTATTTTGACTGTATGGCAGGATATTCCTGGCTGTGACGGACAGTAAAAAAAAGCTATCCGAACTCCTCTTTAGATAGGGCAAATGATCAAATGGGTTACCTCTGATGACCTGTACTCTATCAGGCTGTACAAGGAAAGTTTAAGCCGATGAAGTAAATTTGTCTTCATTGGCATAAACCTGGCTGTCCACCCAATTCAAATTTTGGCAGATAGGCAGAGTTTGGTGGACAGAGTAGTCCACTGCAATGATGTAGTACCCTGTTTCCCAAATTCTAAATCATCCACTTAGTTTTAAGGATCTAATATGTGGTCTAGTTCCACGTGGGTGAGTGACCATCATGTAGGAATGAATAACAACCTCTTAAGTTTATTCCTAAAGACAGAAGATGAAACAGTTACCCTTAAAATCATTCAAAGACATCTACATAGAAAAACTAAAACTCAAACTCATCTGTTGTCCTGCCACCTCAATGCCTAATGTCAACACCCTTCTGAACAACTTCAGGACATTTCTGAAAAAAGTGTGAACAACCTGAGAACCCTGGTATTCTAAAGACCTTAAGGACAACAATAGCTCCATCCACAGACAGGAAAAGAAATGGAAGACAAATTGAACCCCAACTTCCATCAATGTCCTCAAGCTACAGAGATCCATTTGTCTGACATGCACACAACTCATAACATCAGCCTAAGACAAGTTCTATAGCAATGCTGTCAATGAAGCTTCCAACAGAAGCGGAACACTACTCAGAGCTATCAAGCACTCTATCAACCCTATGCTTGGGTCTCCTATCCCACACTTAATGGAAGGTGCAGTGCCCTCAAAAGGTTCTTCAATGAAAAAAAGTAACCATACAATAGCACATTAAAATCACCAAACCTCCTTCTCTGATGCCCTCCACTCTGTGCTACTTTCACAAGGGACATCCTTCAAACCCTTGTCTCTCACAGACTTTATCAACACCGTCAACTCTCTCTAAGCTACTACCTAAAAACATGATGTCTTATTCTAATCAAAGCCCTCTCTGAAGTAGCTGTCTCACCCCTACTCACCATTCTCAATACCTTCCTCACCCAAGGCATCTTCCCAGAAGCTCTCAGGACAAGACAGAACCTCTAACACCTGAAAAACACACACTAGACCCTGACAACCTCACCAAATATCAACCCATCACTGATCTACCCTTGATTGGCAACATTATAAAAAAAGGAGTCTGTTAACAATTTCAAGATCACATCAATTATACTATCACCTGCACAGCCTCTTGACCATACATAAAGATGACCCTCGACTCCTGATATTTCTGGACTTGACAGCTGCCCTTTACACCGTTGACCATCCCACCCACATTCACACACAAAAGACTCAAATGAGATTCAGTGAAAACACCCTTAACTGGTTTTCCTCCTACCTTTTCAAATGATACCATTTCATCCACATGGGCACCTCCAGGTTTATAGAAGATCACACACACCGTCAGAGTTCTCCAAAGTGCCCCAATCATTCTCATATTATACATGGAGTCGTTTGGGAATCAAATGTACCATCATCAAAATTCACAAATACATAAATAACATACAACGATATCTGAAAGGCTCCTCTTCTCCAGGCATCCAACACCATACCTCAAACACGGCTTTCACCACATCTAGTCCTGATGTTCAACACCTACTAGAGCGTAACATCACCAAGACAGAATTTCTGCTATTCACCAAGAACAAGTTTAACATTTAACCCCAATTTAATTGGAAAGAAATGTTTTTATCCCTTAAAGTTTAAGCTAACTACTCAATAGCAGTGTAAATGAAGTTTGACCACGTGTTTGGTGGTAAATCTATGGCACCACTTCTTAAAGCCATTCTGTAGAAAATGACATTGTTAATTTCCTATGGTGCCGAATTATTTGCCTTGGATAAAAGTGTTCTGTGGGCCACTGGAAGGTTGCTATTTAAGGCATATTTTTAAGGTACCCACGTACTCACTGACTCAACCAATCCAAAGTGAAATGAATTATACCTCCCGGATGCAAACAGGTCATAGGCAACGTTTTGTGTCAATGGGAGCTGGTCCTCCAGAAGAAGATCCCACTTCTCAGCTGGTACGAGTGCCCTCAGGTATAGTGGATTATGTTGGGTAAATGAAGTTGTTGACAGAATTTAAGTCATAAAATATCTGCACATTGAACTCAAGTCTATAAATGATTAGTCTAATTTTTCAAGGGAGTTCTGCAAGCGTAACAGATACATCATATCTGTTAAGTAAGAGCTCAATAATTTTATCCTTGGGGGGGGGGGGGGGCACAAATACCTTTCCATATTCAGAAAATGTACCATCAAGTAAACTAATAAGGGTGTTATTTCTGTTTATGATTGGTGTGGGTATTGGAACATAAAGAAAAATGTTGTCATTTGATTGATGTAGAAATTGTGTCTATGATTTACATAAAAATGGGAAGCTATACGCCTGTTTATTGACTGTTTATTGTTTTTAAATCACAGCCATTTGTATTTATGCCCTCAATTTGTGAAACACATTACTTTCCCTTACCATCCTGTGATAGATATATTAGTGAGAATATGATTTCTGGATGTTACAGTAGGACTGGACTATTTATGTACTTTAGAATAAGTTTATTATAATCACTAATCATTTTATTTTAATGTATTTAAATTGTTGTTTAAATATTCAAAGGTAAATTTGTCTAATAAACCCACAGCTTTAATTGAACATGAGCTCAATTTGTTCAAACCTGGCTCAAAAGCATGACCCTGGATGGATTGGAACTCCAACTTAAACCTAATGCCAGGACACTCAAATTCACCCTTTATACCAATCTCAACTTCAAGCAACACATTGCTAAGAAACCCTAAATTCCCTGGTACCAGCTTTCACTGCTTAAGAAAGTAAATAATTTCTCCTAGGAAAGTGGCTTTAGAATTGCTGTTCCAGCCTTTGCACTCTTTCATCTTGATGGTGCCCTCCCACATTGTACACTACTACCCCTCTTAAGGACACCCTACATGTCGCAGCATGCCTCACAAAGGCACTGGAGAAATATGCAACATCAACCACACTGATCAACAACCTTAGCTCAACTTGCCCGTCAGCACCATCTTCACAATCAGCTGATCATCTTCAAAAGCCTATCTGACTGACAAGCTTACTATTTTCGCTGGTCTCAGCAAATTCGCAGCCAGGGCACCATCAGATTGGAGACAAAGAAGGGCAATATTGAAAAATAGGCAACGATCCTTCTTCAGCTGTGGACTTTGTGGATCCACTGTCCTGTTAAAACAAATTATGTTTCTGGCCCTACCGGGGGGTCCCTCTACAACTGAGTCCTCAAGTCCTAAAATGGCTGCCACAACATCATTGTTGATATTGTAGCACCAAATCAAATCATATCTTTTGATCTTTTAGCTCCGTTGAGAATCCGCAACATAAAATATACATACATTTCTAATGCTAATTTCTCAAAAACTACTGAACAGATTTAGACCAAATCACAGAAAGCATGCTTTCTAGATCAAGGTTTTGCTTTCTGCCAAATTTGGTGTAATTCCTTTTAGCCGTTTTGTACTGTATCGCTGTTAAAATTTTCCTATATATAATTTCAAGGGGAAAATGCATTTTGTGCCCCCCTATTATTCTCGGTCCCTTCTTGATGGATCACCACAAAACTTTCCAGGGAGATGAGACTTTTTGGGGGAATATTTCATAAAGCCTCGTCAAATGGCACCAAAGTTATAAGCAAACCAAGTAAATCCCTTTTCTATGGAAACTTGGTCCTAACAATACCTACCCAGAGGAGACCGCCACTGGATTATTTATATATATATCTATATCTATCTATATCTTGGCTCCAGTTCCTACCGAAGCTGCCGAACTCTTAAAGGCGGGTGACGTTAAACGTGATGGTAGGTATCACGAACAATGTCACAGGCTCCACGGGGCACTCACGGGGTGAATGGAAACATTGGTTTATGCAAACGCGTTTCGGAATATCTTCCTTCTTCAGTGCCTTAAATGTAATCGCTAGCGCAGGACGTTAACTTCCTTAAATACTGCAAGCACGTGACTCCTTGGTGCATAGCAGTTCATGGAACTATCTATATCTATATATCTCTCTCTCTCTCTATATATATATATATATATATATATATCTATCTATATATATATATATATATATATATATATAGAGAGAGAGAGAGAGAGAGAGAGAGAGAGAGAGAGATCTATCACTAAAATAAAGGTCATGTGAACAAGGCTTCGAGCAGGCTGAAACACGTAATGGCGACTTTGCACAAATAAATTGTTTTGCACATGCCGTGGTCCGTATCCGTTCCTTTGGACAGCTGGTGAGTCAGAGTTTAGTGGATATATATATATATATATATATATCTACCTATCACAAAAATAAAGGATACAGGAATGTTATAGTTAGGAAATAGAATAGTGACTTTAAGGGTGTATGGGTGGGTGTGTTAGTGTCTGTATGTCTGTATGACTGGATGTGTAAGTAGCAGTATTGGTGAGTTAGTGGCACTGTGAGTGGGTGTATGAGAGAGTATGTAGGTGTGTGAGTACCTGTATGGGTGCATGAGTGGCTGTGTTAGTTTCTGTACGGGTGATTAAGTGGGTGTGTGGGAGTGGGAGTGGGTGTATGAGAGGATCGATGGGCTGTAAGTGAGTGTGTTATTGGTTCTGTGGATGATGTCATCAGGTGATGTCATGAGTGATGTAATTTGAGATATCATCAGTGATCTCACATGAGTGATGTAATATGTGAGGTCATAAGCATTGCATTGCAGGGGGTAAGTAAGAGTTACCTCAGGTAACTATAACTGCTGAATTTCACTGGTTTTGTACAAGTGAAATCTGAGTTTAATGATAACCCCGCTGTAACTTTTGTTTTTTTCAGTGAATTTTGTAATTTTTTTTATTGTATTTCCTAACATCAACGTCCCAGTAACCTTGGTTTTTTAAGTGAATTTCTATGGTTTTTAATTGTATTTACTGGGTGTGACCTGTAACCTTTGAGAGTGAGTGTATGAGTGAGTGCATGAGTGTCTCAGTGAGTGGGTGAATATGCGAGTGTCTCAATGGGGGTGTGAGTGTCCGAGTGGGACTGGGGTGGCTACATAAGTGTCTCACTTGGTGTGTGACTGGGTGTGTGAGTGTCTGACTGGGTGTGTGAGTGTCTGAGAGGGTTTGTGTGTGCCTCCATGTGTGTATGAAGCAAAACCAAAGGGAATGATGGACGGAGTGTTGAACATTGCAAGCACTCACCCACAGTCAACTGATCTGTGTTTAATCCATCATCATTCTTTAGCTCATTCCGCCACCGCAGTTCAGACATGGCCATATGCAAATCAGCCTGACCCTGTGCCTCATGGGAACAGTCCAGCCCGAACTGCCAAGTCATGTATCCCTGGACCAGAAACAATCATCCTGGGACAGGTTTCGGGTTCATAACCCTCATCAGCCAGGCTATCTTGAATCCAGTGGCAAAGTGAGCAAGGGACCCACGTCTGGGCATACCCTGCCAACTTAGGGCAAACAAAGCAAAACCAAAGGGAATGATGGACGGAGTGTTGAACATTGCAAGCACTCACCCACAGTCAACTGATCTGTGTTTAATCCATCATCATTCTTTAGCTCACTCCGCCACCCCAGTTCAGACATGGCCATATGCAAATCAGTCTGACCCTGTGCCTCATGGGAACAGTCCAGCCCGAACTGCCAAGCAATGTCTTCCCTGGACCGGTAACAAGCATCCTGGGACCGGTTTCGGGTTCATAACCCTCATCAGCCAGGCTATCTTGAATCCTGTGGCAAAGTGAGCAAGGGACCCACGTCTGGCCATACCCTGCCAACTTAGGGCGAATGTGCAATGTGTTTGATGTTTTTGGAATCTGAATTGTATGTCATAATCATTCTCGTACTGGTTTCAATTGTGTCTGTGGGTTCTATGATATTCTCAGAAATGATTTGAGCTCTAGCTACCCCATCTGCCCTTTCTTTCGCTCTTTGTAGTACCCAGTTTGGATAGCCGCTGGCCCTGAAGTGATCAATCATGGCTCTACTCTCCATTTAGTACAATTCCTCGGTGTTACAGTTTTATTTGCCCTCAGCAACTCTCCATATGGAATGCTCCATTTGAGAGCCCCTGGATGGCTGCTGAGGGCATGTAGAATACTGTTGCCAGCAGTGGATTTTCTGAAGAGGGCAGAGTGTACTTGATTGTTCTTGATTTCAAGACTAACATCAAGGTACTCTGCTTTGGTCCTGTTGATATTACCAGAGAGGATGATGTTGCACTCATTCTCATTGAGTCTTTCTATAAACACTAGGCCTCTTGCTCAGAACCTCTCCAGACGATAAGAAAGTAGTCGATGTATCTCAACCACACCGCCACATGTTCAAGGTGTTCAGCACAGTCAGGATTGGCAAACAGATCTTCCTCCCAGCGTCCCATGAAGAGGTTAGCAAAGCTGGGAGCAAAGCATGATCCCATGGCTGTGCCGCTGATTTGTCTGTACAGGACACCATTGAACAAGAAGATGTTGTTGGTCAAACAGTACTCTATCATGTCTAGTATCATCTGGCTGTGTTCGCGGAATCTGACTGGCCTGGTCTTAAGATAATGGGCACATGCATCTAAGCCTTGTTGGTGATCAATTATGGTGTACAATGAATGCACATCAAGTGTGATGAGCAAGGAGTCATCATCCCACTGTATGTCCTGTATTTTGTTAAAAAAATCTTTGGTATCCCTGATGTAACTGGGTAATTTGGTGACAAAATCCCTAAGGAAATGGTCCACGTACTTGGAGATATGTTCTGCTACACTGCCCCTTGAAGAAAAAATGGGACGCCCAGGTGGATTTATGGGGACTTTGTGTAACTTCAGCAGTAGATAAAGAACTGGGAGTATTGGGTGGTCTTTTTTGAGGTAGCAGAACACCTCCCATTCTAGGATCCCTCTGTCTCTCCATGTGGTGAGCTTGTCCCAAATGGTCACAATGCTGTTGTTGTATACCTCCATGGAGACAGGCAGATAAAACCTGGTATCGTCAAGCTGTCTCCCCGCTTCAGCAATATATTGTTCCCTATCTAATATGACAACATTGCCACCTTTGTCCGTAGGATGGATGATGATGCTGGCATCTTCATTAAGGATTTGAGTGCCTGTCTCTGGCTGTAGGAAAGATTGTTGGTATCCCTTCTGGGTCCTTTATTTTTGTGTCCTTCAAGCATAGGTCCATTGAAAGGTACATAGGACGCCAGCATGCCGATAACCTTCACAGCCAACCACCAGCTGCCTGACGCGTTTCGAAGTCAATCTTTTTCAAAGGCTCACATGGTGAAAGGAAAAGTGCACAGTCCTGTCCCTGCTTCTTTAAATACTCGATAGCGCACCCTCTATGGGCTGTTCTGAATGAAAACTGGCATTGTATTGTGGAAGTTGCAGTCCCGTGGGGAAATGCGTTCCCTCTAAAGTGCACAAATTCAACTGCTGAATGTTTATTAAAGACCCACAGATGGGCCTCGGCATGCGGAATCCTCCTCATCCTGTGCATTGGTTCCACAAAGAGTGGCAGGTTAATCCGACCCCAGTGGCCCAAGTGGGCGGTGACTGCCTCTTCTCCCCTAACGCACCTGGATCTTACTTGTGGAAAAGCGTCTGGCCTGGACCTTCACCCCCCCGGCACAACGTAGCTGAAACCTCGGAACATCTCAACAGTGCAAGATGCCCCCTCGTGCAGTCACGGTCCAGCCAACGGGTAGGGAACTGCATACGAAATGCAGTGGTTCAGTGTTTCCCCGGTCCGCGAGGTAATACCAAAAAGCTTGCCACTGCTAACACTGAACATCTTGTGGGGTGTGGGCTCAAGTGTGCTGTGGCCGTGCACAAAATATCCAAAACCACGTTCCCTTCAGCAGGAAGAAAAACGAGCCACACAAGCACAGCAGGTCCAGCAACTTTATTCGGCTATTCAGGGCATGACGCGTTTCATAGTAAAACTTTTTCAAATGCCTTCAAATCATGAATGCTCGTAAATGTCCACCTTAAAACCAGTTTGCCTCGCTGCGATTGGCTGAAGTCATCTGGCAGGTACTGGGGAGTGTCTCGAAACTCGACACTCTGAGTTTTCAAAAAGGCAGTCAAAACAGCGTTAATACTACCCAAGTGGGCGGTGACTGCCTCTTCTCCCCTAACGCACCTGGATTTTACTTGTGGAAAAGCGGCTGGCCTGACCCTTCACCCCCCCCCGGCACAACGTAGCTGAAACCTCGGAACATCTCAACAGTGCAAGATGCCCCCTCGTGCAGTCACGGTCCAGCCAACGGGTAGGTAACTGCATACGAAATGCGGTGGTTCAGTGTTTCCCCGGTCCGCGAGGTAATACCAAAAAGCTTGCCACTGCTAACACTGAACATCTTGTGGGGTGTGGGCTCAAGTGCGTTGTGGCCGTGTAAAAAATATCCAAAACCAAGTTCCCTTCAGCAGGAAGAAAAAGGAGCCACACAAGCACAGCGGGTCCAGCAACTTTATTCGGCTATTCAGGGCATGACGCGTTTCGTAGTAAAACTTTTTCAAATGCCTTCAAATCATGAATGCTCGTAAATGTTCCACCTTAAAACCAGTTTGCCTCACTGCGATTGGCTGAAGTCATCTGGCAGGTACTGGGGAGTGTCTCGAAACTCGGCACTCCGAGTTTTCAAAAAGGCAGTCAAAACAGTGTTAGTACTAACCAAGTGGGCGGTGACTGCCTCTCCTCCCCTAACGCACCTGGATCTTACTTGTGGAAAAGCAGTTGGCCTGACCCTTCACCCCCCCCCCGGCACAAAGTAGCTGAAACCTCGGAACATCTCAACAGTGCAAGATGCCCCCTCGTGCAGTCACGGTCCAGCCAACCGGTAGGTAACTGCATATGAAATGCGGTGGTTCAGTGTTTCCCCGGTCCGCGAGGAAATACCAAAAAGCTTGCCACTGCTAACACTGAACATCTTGTGGGGTGCGGGCTCAAGTGTGCTGTGGCCGCGCACAAAATATCCAGCAGGAAGAAGAACGAGTCACACAAGCACAGCAGGTCCAGCTATTCAGGGCATGATGCATTTCGTAGTAACACTTTTTCAAATGCCTTCAAATCATGAATGCTCATAACTGTCCATCTTAAAACCAGTTTGCCTCACAGCGATTGGCTGAAGTCATCTGGCAGGTACTGGGGAGTGTCTCGAAACTTGACAAAGGACCACCGTTTAAAGACGCACTCCAAAGCAGCATATTTACGGCACGTCTTTTATTCGATCTATTAATGAAGCCTTACGCATTTCGGAGCATTTCCGCTCCTTGGTCACAGGCAGTTTGGCATGGAATAACAAATAGTCAAAGGAGGCGGCGCCCAGCATGTCAACTTATCATGCCTTCCATTAGGCAGCAGGTGTTAGCAATTAGTAAAGCATGCTGGTACTTGTAGTCAAAGTACATTTTCTATAGTAGATTATATGCCCCCTTGGATAACATTCATTACCTTAGTAGGATTTGCAGGTCCATGCAATTATCGATTTTGTTCTGAGCCCTCCAGTGGGCTTACGATTAAAAGAAACGCCGTATTTACTGTATTGTCCATTTGCTGCTTTCACCAGCTGGAGACTACACTCAGTTCTAAACTCCATGGTTCCCTTTGTTTTCAGTAGGGCGGTGCAGTCTTTGCGGCTCTGTCTGCCGCATATAATTTTGTATGCCAAAGGACCACCGTTTAAAGAAGCACTCCAAAGCAGCATATTTACGGCACCAAGCACTTCTTTTATTATATCTATTAATGAAGCCTTACGCGTTTCGGAGCATTTCCGCTCCTTGGTCACAGGCAGTTCGGCATGGAATAACAAATAGTCAAAGGAGGCGGCGCCCAGCATGTCAATTTATCATGCCTTCCATTATTATTTATTTATTTATTTATTTATTTATGGTTTTTATAGAGCGCAACACTCATCCCATGGGATATCACGGCGCTATATACCAAAGAAACTACCACTGGCATGTGCTGAGATCATTGAGGGTTGGGGAAGAGATAGGTTTTTAATTTTCTTCGAAACTGGAGGTAGTTCGTGGTATGTCTTAGGTCAGAAGGTAGTTCGTTCCAGCTTTTTGCCGCCAGATATGAAAAGGAACGACCACCTGTTCTGGCCTTGTAGATACGTTTCGTTTTCGCCAGGGCCAATTGGCAGGAGCGTAGGTTCCTGTTGGGTATGTAGAATTCAATTTTTCCATGAAGAATTGAGGGGCCAATCTTCTGTAGGGTCCGATAGGCATGGTTAAGCAGTTTAAAAGCAGCCCGCTGACGCATCGGAAGCCAATGAAGTTTGGTTAGGCATTCCGATGCAGAATCACGATAGCCTTTATTGCAGATGAGTTTAGCCGCCAGATTTTGCAGAACCTGTAGACGGGAGAATAGAAATTCGTTCATCCCTACGAACAGCGCATTGCCATAGTCCAGACGACTGACCAATAGGGCCTGTGTCACTGACCGTCTGCAATCTAGGGGTATCCAGGGAAATATCCTAGCAAGGAGTTTTAGTATGGCAAAGCCCTTGCCAAAAAGGGATCGAACGTGGTCTTTCATGGATAGTGTGTCGTCCATAATAATACCTAAGTTCCTGGCATGTTGTTTAGGAATGGGGGCCACTCCCAATGAGGGTGGCCACCAGGTATCATCCCACATACGTTTGGCGCCTCCGAACAAAAGAATCTCTGTTTTGCCTGCATTTAACTTTAAACAGTGATCGTGCATCCATCGTGCCATTTCAGAGAGACAGTCGTGTAGATTGCTTTTGCAGGTTTCTGATCTCTCATCCATCGTCACCATCAACTGCGTATCATCCGCATAAGAGCAGATTCCAATACCCCACTTCCTTCCAATGTCCGCAAGAGATGATACATAGACATTGAAAAGGGTGGGGCTCAGTGAGGCGCCCTGAGGAACCCCGCAGTCGATGGGATTGGGCCTTGAGTGGAATTGGCCCATGTGTACTGCCTGGGTGCGGTTGCTCAGGAAAGAATGTATCCATTTCAACGCTGTGGATTGGACTCCTTTATCCTGGAGTATGTTCAGCAGACATTTGTGTGATACCGTATCAAACGCCGCTGACAGATCTAGCAGTATCAGTGCTACTGCTCCACCTTGATCGGTGGAGGATCTGATACTGTCTGATACTGCCAGCAGCGTTGTCTCGGTACTGTTATTGGCTCTAAAGCCGGTCTGGGAGATATCTAAAAGGGAATTGTCTTCCAGGTATTTAGTCAGTTGCTTATTTACCAATTTCTCCAAGGCCTTGGAGAGATATGGGAGCTGGGAAATTGGTCTGTAGTTTTCAGGATTGGAAATATCAGACCCAGCTTTTTTCAATAGTGGGGTCACGGAGGCGTGCTTCCAGGCAGCGGGGAAAGTAGCAGTAGTAAGTGATTTATTAAAGAGTCGAGTGATCACAGGACAAAGTGTAGACGCAATTTCTGCGAACACAAAGTGAGGACAAGGATCTGAGGGTGAACCTGATTTAACCGTGTTTAAGACTGCTCGAACCTCAGCTTCTGAGAATGGTGCGAAACTGGTTAGCCGAGGTGTGTTTCCTGGCTCTGGTAAGACTATAGATGTTTCTGGAGACATCATAATTTTGGGTAAGTTATCTGAATTGTTGTGGGTATCTTGGGGGGTGAAGGAAGAGTATATTTTCTTAATTTTTTCAGAAAAGAAAATATTGATACGCTCACAAACCTCAGCAGAAGGAGCGAGGGTTTGTGAAGTGCTAGGTGGTTTACTAAGCTCCTTCACTATCCTAAACAACTCTTTCGCTGAGTTGTTATTTTCTTGGATGCGCTTGGTGAAGTAATCCTTTTTTGTGTTTTTAATTGCAAGAATATACTGCTTTCGTTTGTGAACGTAGGTTAGTCTTGTTTCATTATCTTTAGATTGTCTCCATAAGTGTTCCGTTTTTTGGCATTCCTTTTTGAGATTTTTTAAATGAGGGGTATACGATTTCTCTGTTGGAGGTTTTTTTCTGGATTCCCGTATTGGGGCTAATTTATTTAAGGTTTGTGATATTTCGACCTCCAATCGGGCGGCATCATCGCAAACGGATTAATTTTCCGATGTTTTGACATTGGCCACTTGGAAGTGTTTCTCAAAGCTGGATTCATTAATCAGCTTCCAGGCTCGTTTGGAAATGTAAGAAACAGCCTTAGGTTTCAGAGGTTTAGCGAGAAGGCCCAGTGAAAAGGTGATGAGGAAATGATCTGTCCAAGGCAGAGGTTTAATCTCTCTTATGCTGGTGGATTCAAAATTAGTGAAAAGTAAATCTAGAGTATGGCCAGCTGTGTGAGTGGGGCCCACTACCCACTGTTTAAGATTGAGAATACCCATGTCGTATTCAAGCTGGGAGACGATCGGGGAGTCAGTATTTTCGTAATGGATATTGAAGTCGCCAATTATTAAATAATTTTTGTGTGTCAAACAAAGTGGCGATAATTGATTTAGTAGTTTGGCACCGAGAGTAGCTTGTTGTCCGGGAGGGT
Source organism: Triturus cristatus (assembly GCF_964204655.1). Classification (NCBI taxonomy): domain Eukaryota; kingdom Metazoa; phylum Chordata; class Amphibia; order Caudata; family Salamandridae; genus Triturus; species Triturus cristatus. Next base: position 1,087,561,354 of record NC_140593.1, read on the forward strand.
TGTAAATAACGGCACCAGCTAAGATGGTAAAACCCTCGTGAGATACTTTAAAGGGCAAGATCTGATGTTCAATGTGTGCAGTTATGGGTTCCACTAGGCAAGTTAGTTGTTCCCTGAATATCACAGCGACTCCCCCACCTCTTTTCCCAAGTCTGTCTTGTGAGATGATTTTATAGTTGGGGGGGAGGGCATTTGCTAGATCTGGGGCATTAGCTTCGGATAACCAGGTCTCAGTAATGAAAACTAGGTCCGGGGCTTTTGCTGTAAGTAGATCCCAGATATCGAGGGCATGCTTGGGTAGGGATCTAGCATTAAAATACAAACAGTTCAAAGTCATATGGTTTTCGTCATGATTAGCGTGATTTCTAGATGAAGTTGGACCCATGCTGGACCAACGACAGGCGCGGCAGGAAAATGGTCCATACGAAAGCCCTGGCCCCATTTTAGTACATAGGTGTGATTTTATGCCCTTGCTACTGTCGTGCAAGGCCAGCAGATCGCTACGAGAGTAGCGAGTGGGTATGGACGCTGCTGGATCCGGACCGGCAGGGGGGGTAGCCCCTAGTCCCGGTCGGTCGCGGACGGGCGCAGACGGGCTTGCCTTTGGCAGCAGGTGTTAGCAATTAGTAAAGCATGCTGGTACATGTAGTTATTCAGCTATGCACAGTGTCCCGTCTGCCAATTCCTATTGACAGCGATTCCGTCATGTGGAGCACCAGTTTAGGATTAAGGATGGGTCCCGTGTGCTGAGGCCCAATCAGGGCTTGAAAATCTTTTGATCCGGCAGGGAATTAGCGCAGCCATCTGCGGCAACAGTGGTTTCCGGGACTACATTCCCCATAATGCCCCACAGACTTTAACGAGCAGACCAATCAAGGGGCGTGGAATTAAGCGTAAGTATGGTGGAATTGAAACCGGCAACAAGCGCGTAAACCTTTCCGTCAACAGCCTCTGAGGAAGGAGGGATTAACCTTTGAAACGCGTCAGGCCAAACATGACGGAATCGCTGTCAATAGGAATTGGCAGACGGGACACTGTGCATACCTGAATAAAGGCTTATAGCCAAATGCTGGTGTTTGAGTGCTGTTCTTGCTTTGGGCACCTCGGGAGCTGACATTTACAGGCGGTAGTCCAGCCGCCGAACGTGCACCACCCCCGCGAACCTAATGGGAGCCACGAAGCCCGGTATCCAACCGAGCTACTTTGTGGAGCACCAGTTTAGGATTAAGGATGGGTCCCGTGTGCTGAGGCCCAATCAGGGCTTGAAAATCTTTTGATCCGGCAGGGAATTAGCACGGCCATCTGCGGCAACAGTGGTTTGCGGGACTACATTCCCCATAATGCCCCACATACTTTAACAAGCAGCCCAATCAAGGGTGTCGTGGAATTAAGCATAATTATGGTGGAATTGAAACCGGCAACAAGCACGTAAACCTTTCCGTCAACAGCCTCTGAGGAAGGAGGGATTAACCTTTGAAATCCGTCAGGCCAAACATGACGGAATCGCTGTCAATAGGAATTGGCAGACGGGACACTGTGCATACCTGAATAAAGGCTTATAGCCAAATGCTGGCGTTTGAGTGCTGTTCTTGCTTTGGGCAACTTGGGAGCTGACATTTACAGGCGGTAGTCCAGCAGCCAAACGTGCACCACCCCCACGAACCTAATGGGGGCCACGAAACCCAGTATCCAACCGAGCTACTTTGCGGAGCACCAGTTTAGGATTAAGGATGGGTCCCGTGTGCTGAGGCCCAATCAGGGCTTGAAAATCTTTTGATCCGGCAGGGAATTAGCGCAGCCATCTGCAGCAACAGTGGTTTTCAGGACTACATTCCCGATAATGTGCTACAGACTTTAACGAGCAGCCCAATCAAGGGGCGTGGAATTAAGCATAAGTATGGTGGAATTGAAATCGGCAACAAGCGCGTAAACCTTTCCGTCAACAGCCTCTGAGGAAGGAGGGATTAACCTTTGAAACGCGTCAGGCCAAACATGACGGAATCGCTGTCAATAGGAATTGGCAGATGGGACACTGTGCATACCTGAATAAAGGCTTATAGCCAAATGCTGGCGTTTGAGTGCTATTCTTGCTTTGGGCAACTTGGGAGCTGACATTTACAGGCGGTAGACCAGCCGCTGAACGTGCATCACCCCCGCGAACCTAATGGGGGCCACGAAGCCCGGTATCCAACCGAGCTACTTTGTGGAGCACCAGTTTAGGATTAGGGATGGGTCCCGTGTGCTGAGGCCCAATCAGGGCTTGAAAATCTTTTAACCCGGCAGGGAATTAGCGCAGCCATCTGCGGCAACAGTGGTTTCCGGGACTACATTCCCCATAATGCCCCACAGACTTTAACGAGCAGCCCAATAAAGGGGCGTGGAATTAAGCATAAGTATGGTGGAACTGAATACGACAACAAGCGCGTAAACCTTTCCATCAACAGCCTCTGCGGAAGGAGCGATTAACCTTTGAAACGCGTCAGGCCAAACATGACTGAATCGCTGTCAATAGGAATTGGCAGACGGGACACTGTGCATACCTGAATAAAGGTTTATAGCCAAATGCTGGCGTTTGAGTGCTGTTCTTGCTTTGGGTAACTTGGGAGCTTACATATATATATATATATATATATATATATATATATATATATATATATATATATATATATATATACATACATATATAAATATGCAGACAGTATGCACAGTTAGTATAACATATTGTGCTTAGCAGAACATAAACCCGCTAGTGCACACATCTTGTACTAATATGGGCATCTATTTAATTTTGAGAATACCATCTGTGATTAAAACTCAGTCATCTATAGTCAGTTTTAGCTTTATTTAGTGTTCTGACTATGGGGCTTCTGGAACCACATTTTTGTGATCACAAACAATTCTACCGGCTGAAAAGTATACAGTGTATATATGTTTTAGTGGAAGGCATCCTAAGATTCAAGATATCACATGTTCTAAGAGATGAGCAATGTTTAGCCTTCAAAATTGTAATTTTTATACAAACAAGCACTGGAAAAGCCAATAGGCCTTACCTTTTGGCTTTACCAATTGTTAGAACAAGGAAAACACTAACCTGAATTTTTCCAGGAGTCTGCAGGAGCAAATCCAGGCCAAGAATCCCCCTGAAAAATGGCACCATGCGCACTGCACTGACAACTTTGTATAGGGAGAAGCCCCTAAGGGAAATGGGGTTGAGAAAGAGAAAAAGAAGAGATTCATCCAACTTCTTATACAAATTGGGTGGGTGTCATCTGTCTTCCTTGGTCACCGATCTCCAAGGTCGCAAGGAGCTGAGGATCCTTTTTAAGACCCCTGTTAAGAGGAAGTAGAGGAAAAGTTATATTCCCAAACTATTACCCTGTCCCACACGGGTCCACCCAATCCCCAGTTACTGGTACATATATTGTCTCTATGAGGAAGGGAGTGTTGGGCTCCTAACAACTTCTTCTGTAGTGGTGTGTCAGTAAGTACCATGGCTGATAATCATGTAGCTCCCTCCCAAAATGAGGGTCTGTGGTTTTGTTACTCCCTAAAGACACAAAGAGTGAATTAGCCTCAGAGTTATTGAAACAACACCATACAAGTGTTTGTTCCCTTTTAATCAGTTACCTCTTTTGTGTGAACTTCACCATGTCTTGCCAGTTTCTAAAGTTCAGAGGGGTGACTTACCTTCATGGTCATCTTAGTTCTTCTCTTCTGGCTTAATTGCTGTGGCCTTTTCATTGTGAATGTCGTTAACTGCTCCTCTAACCTAAATACCTAAAAACATAACTCAGTATACCATTGTCTAAAAAGCCTTTTTTCAGTTGCTGGGCTATTATTTCTGGCTAGCCCAAGTCCACAGTACTTAGCCTTACCATGCAAGTACCAACTATCTCTTTTATTTTCCTTGCAGGTGATCGCCTTGAGCCGAAAATGTTGACTCCGGATGTCAGGACGGAAGATGGACGCCACAACAGAGTCCAGTCTGCAGGATCAGGTAACTGGTGTCAAGCCCTGGAAAAAACAAACAGAAGTTCGGAACAAACTGACTCTTCTTGAGAAGCCTGAATGCCAAGCATTTGGCACATGCAGGAGTGTGGCTTTTATACAAGAGCTTACCTTAGATGGTAGCCACTCCCCAAGGCCATGTGAGCAGGAAGGGTTTCCATAGGCCGTAGGAAGGGGTTTAAAATTAAAAGGGCAATGGCAGAGTGGGGCCATGGAATGCTCTACATCAGGAGCAGGAGTCTGGGGAGGTGTGAGTGTCAAGATAACAGGAGGAAGCGGGTGAACTAGATCTGGAGTGACAGGAGATGTAACCAGTCAGCACAGACAACGCAGGCAGAGCTAGACACAACACCAATGCAGACCTATTGGCCATGCCAATGCTTTTTGATAATGCTGCTCAGCATTGGCAAAAGGAACAAAACGATTATTACCAATGCTGAACAGCATTGACAGTAAAAAGCACAATAATGGATGTTTTAATTTGGGAAAACACAATAGTATTTGTGTCAAAATTCATGACGAGATCACAAGCAATTAAGAAAATTATCAATACAAGGTGGGAACTTCTGGCAAATGAACCTGACTTTAATGGTTTATTTATGAATAAACCATTACATTGCTACACAAGAGGTAAGAACCTTCATGAAATATTGGCAACACCAGACAAAAAGCATAAGGAAGAGGACCAACAAGGGACCAAGAGATGCCTTAATTGCATACACTGCAATCATGTTATCACAGGCAACATTCTATCACATCCCGTCTCAGGGAGAAGTATACAACTAAGACACACAAGCAATTGTAATACACAAAACGTTGTTTATTGTATCAAATGCCCGTGCGGCAAGGCTTACATGGGTAAAATGGAACGGAAAATTAAAATAAGGCTCACAGAACACAAGAGCAAAATTAGAACGAAGAACAAAGCATCTTGTCTGGCTGTACATTGGGAAGAGGCTAACCACTCAATATCACAATTGAGATATCGAATTATCGAAAAAGTAACATTATTACCTGGCATTGATAACAGCAAGAAATTATTACAACGTGAGATCTATTGGATCAAAGCGTTAAACACCATGACACCAAGAGGTCTCAATGACCGGTTAGATATGAGTTGTTTCATTTAGGTACAGTGATTAACACATAGCAGTCCTAAACTAAGTGGCACAATGTTTTACATTCATTATTCAACTTAAGTATTATAATGAACAGAATTAGTGAATACAACTCCATTTAGCACTTTATACTCACATATGGCATGTTAACTCTTGGTGATGGGAGAAACTATGTCACTTGATTTCAATTCTATTGGACATTGTGACAGTATTCAGTTGACATTATAGAAATTCTGACATTTCTAAACAGTCGGGTATTAAGCGAGGTGTCGCTCACCGGCTCACATTTGAGTTGAACTTTATTTTATCGTTCCAAGATTGGTTTTGTAGCACTCAGGCACAGTAATTTTTTAGTCCATAAGACTGTGATTTTTGGGCTATAACAAGGTGCAAGCGTGTAATGTACCTGACGGTTTACTGTTTATTGTACTTAATACGATTATTTTACCAGTGATTGGAACATTGGTGTTTTTTCCGTTTGATTAGATTATTTAATCCATAGTCCTAATATTGATCAGCATGACCGGCAGAGTGGCACGAATACCACAATTATTTTATTCTGGATTACTACAACGTTCATCCAGATGCTATCGCATGTAACAGCATTTATATTCCCACACTGTTTTAAGATGGCGCTTGTTTCTATTCGTATCTATTCATCGATGTTGTTAGTCCTTCTACCATGTTTACAACTCAGAATCGAGCACTTGATTTAAGTTGTGGCGTCGGGCACACGCTAATAGCTTGCAACTCCATGGGTGCGATATCTGCTCCACAAGGCCGGTAAGCGTGTCAATATACATTTACAGGAGTCAGTATCGGCGGGACTGACTTAACAACGGGTTTTTGAACAATTTGTTGCAATAGTTCGTACCGTTTCTGAAAACATTTATGACGCTCATGGGGGACATGCTTTACCGCTTTAAGGAGTAGCGAGTCCAGTCTTTTTTCCATGAGGGCATTGCATTTATGTAATTGGGCTTTTGGTTTTCCACAGGAAGTAAGGTTTCATTACCTACAATTCTCATTAATACAGAGGATTCATTGTTTTAAGTTAAGAACACACTTAGTCATGTGGTTGACACTGACAGGGCAGTGTTCATGATAAGTATCATTAAACTTGTGTTGCACTTTTCATGACAGGACTGATTATTTGTCACATATGGCTTCTACAGGACTCTTTACAGGTATATTGTTGCATGAGGACTATGTGACACCATTGACTTACTGCACCGGGTGTACAGACAGAGTGTTAATTGCATATGAGTTCACTTAGCATGTTTCACTGAAAATAAGATCATCAAATTAGCATGCAACAACACCATGATTGATATTAGCATGCATCAATGATTGATATGGGATCTTATGGGTCCAAGAGGACATCTACATTGATAGTGGTAAATCTGGGTGATTGAGCTTCTCTATGTATATCGTTATGTGGAGTTTAAAATTGATTATTTTCTTTTGCATTTGTCGATTTGCCCCTGGAGAAGGGACATTCACGCCCGAAATGCACTGGGCACAACATTGAATGTTAACACAAGATTGTATATTATGTCATGTATTTTTATGTGTTGAAGATTATACTTATGTTAGGCTGTATTTTCAAGAGAGTATATGATATTGAATATATTGGTACATAAAATGTGCATGTTAGAGCATTAATTGCAATATAAACAACAAATGTGTATGGATAAAAACACATTTTCTAATGGAAGCATAACTAGAGGTTGTTAAGTTTTGAGAAAAGAATTGTGTGAACAGTGCGCAGCGCATCCAAGTCAGTGAACTTGTCAAAAATTGATTGTCTACAAGCCCACGTGTTGACAGCTCGTGCAGCGTTGCAGCACCATTAAATATAGAGTGTTAAGTAGTTAGTAAACACGAATAGTAGAAGGATCTAGGTGTGCACCCCCAAACCATCTAACGTTAATTTGTCATCTGACATGTGCAGGTACACATCATGACACTGAGGAAGAGTTATAATGAAACCCAAGTGAGACTTGGGGGGGCGGGAAGAAGTAACAATAACCTGGAGAGAACCAAATGGATTGCAGGGGGGAACCGCCTTTACAAGCCACTTTTACCACGCACTACCATTACAACGAAACTGTTACAACACGAGTGCATTGACAACGCAGGACATTACAACGCAAGTCTTTACATCGACTTGCACTAGATGGCGTGCTAACATTAAAAATAGTGTAGTTTACCATCCCAACACCTTCCCTACTGTTACGTGGACTGGAGTTGGAATAGTAAATTACACTTTTTTAATGTTAGCACGCCATCTAGTGCAAGTCGATGTAAAGACTTGCGTTGTAATGTCCTGCGTTGTCAATGCACCCGCGTTGTAAAACTTTCGTTGTAACAGCATGCGTTGTAACGTCATACATCCATTGCAGGTGGCAAGGATGTGAAGGAGGAAGTATCACAAATTGGAGAGATGGAGAGAGCATGCACTTCAATTGGTGCAAAAGAAAACAATTGTAACCTCACTATTATTGGGGAAGGATGCAAGTCATCCAATCAATAAGACGGTAAAGAACCTACGCTTCAGGATAGGGACAAGAACAGGAAAGACAGCCATCAAAAAAGTAGTAAGAAAATTAGATTGACAAGAAAGCCAATCAAAAACAAGTTATATGCTGACACAAAGCCCACTGTAAGTATTAGTACTGTACACAATAGGTCTTTCAGTCTGTTAGAAACTCTTTTTAAAACTTTGAAATATAAACATGATAACTTGAACTGGCATCAACAATGAAGGAATACATTTTTATGACTATAAATCAATAGTGATTTATACAACCAAGGTATATATATGTATGACTTTCAGGCATTGCCAATTACACTATCTGGTGGGATTCACATTTCTTTAATACTAGAAAACAAGATCCATCATCAGAAAGATGCTTAATCAATATCTGAAAACTGAATAGAGCTGTGTTCAATTTCAAATACAGTCTTTCCAGTAACTATTGATCAAGTGAATACAGGAACAAATGGGCAGATTTATCAAGATTGTGCGTCTGTTCAAAGTCTTGCGAAGTGACGCAAACTGGTTCAAAGTCTATAGAAAATCTTGATTTCCTTTCCAGTGCAAAACATATTTTACCACGGAAAGTTGCCCAAAAAGTAAACCAAATACCACTTTGCGCTACTTTGTCTTACTTTGTGACTAGGAAGGAGTTCCATGAGTGGTACATCAGCATTTTCACACACCTAACCTTGGATTTGCAAAGGCCTATCTACTAAAATTGGCAGACAGGGCTTTGCACCAAAACAAAATCCATCTTGAGGCACACTTTAACAAGAAGAAATGTTTCCATTTCTACTAAGTTTTCACAAATTGTATGTGTGCTACACTGTGCAGCAAACATCCAATGTGTTAAAAGTTTTAAAGCTGGTTTAAACTTAGCATTTTGTATTGGAAGGGCACTCTTCCATACAAAACATATGGTAGACATTACACACCTTTGCACTATGGTGCCAGGAGTGACAGACAGCAGCGGTGCAACATCTTACTCCGCGATGCTCTTTCCCCCTAACTGCAACTTTGTGCAGAATCTTTGGTTGCTGTTTTACTTTGCACTCTTTCTTAATAAACCAGCCCCAAAGTGTTTTTGTTAAAATCTGCATAGCATGCAGCAGATCACACCGTAAATATGTTTAATCCATATATGGCATTTATTTTTTGAGTCCCCGATTTACCTTTCAGAGTAAGATGATCCAAACTAAGGTGCAGACTTAATATAGGCTTGCGCGGGCACTTGCAGGACTCTTGGTGGCGCTTTGTGCAGCAAATGGCCAGCCGATTGCATTTAAAAACTATTTTTTGCATAAAGCTGTCATGAATACAGAGACAAAATTGATTTGCGCTGCGGAGCGAACCAACCTATCACAGTGTTTTGCGTCAGGCAAAAATGGCTTTATTGACATGGGCACGGTCAATGACATCCTCATCATACAACTCTGGCTAAATATGGCACTATTCAATCCAATAACTGACTAACCTATCTACCACTCAAATTACTTTCATATTTCACTATACTAACTCCTTTATGGGTTCCGGAGTAGCGTGCTACTCGCCGAAAAAGCGTTTCGACGCCTCATCAGGGGTAGTAAGCGCTATATAAATACAATAAAATACAATACCCAACTTTTTCCCATATATAGTTCAGTGATGCTCATTTTCACGCAGCGCTACACTGTGCGAATGCTTACTACATTGTGCTCTATTTGAAGGTCCTTTGATTTTAATATTTTTCTTTAACTGTTCGAAAATGTATTGCTTTAGCCAAAGTTTTGAAAAGAAGCAAGATGTTGAGTTTTAGAAAATTATTTCCTACATTGACTAATTTCTAGGGTAGGAAGTGTGAGCGCTCATGCACTGCATTTTTATTATGCAATCTGCAGGAAGTTAAGAACCCGCATCATTAGTGCAACATATAACACACAGTGCTGCCAAAGAGACAAGCTCACGAGAAAGGGTTTTAGGCTGGCATATGGATGTTAAATTTCCTATGCTGACTCTGCTCTTGCCCCCTATTTCGACATTGCCAACAATGGTTGCATTGTTTGCCATCATTTTAGTGGTATGGCATTGTGCATCCTCCTCTGATTTATTAGATTAAGAACCTAGTTTTTAGATTATACTAAATCCCATTCAGCCATTAAAAGATATGGTATTGTTAAATATTCAAAAAGGGCTGGCTGATGTTCAGATGGAATGTTGGATTGAGAAAAAACATACAAATCAATTTGCAGCTATTTTGCTGCTGGTGAAAAATTGATTTTGCTCCAACTCATTTAACATGGGTTTTCTGCACTCTTGTGTAAAGGAATGAAACAGATTGTGGAAATATTTCAATAAACATGTTACTCATCTGCTACTTATGAATATTGGTTTGCATGTCTAATATAGTTTTGAGAAAGAAATAATGCATATAGAAGTTTGAAATGTGAAGCTAAGATTTTTATTAAATATGTAGCTAAAAGTCGGAGTAACTAATTTGACTGAAACAGTCCAACATCCGATCCTCCTACATAGAAAGCAGTGCAAGGTAAGTGTGTTTTATGTTTTCCCTGATGCAAAACATTTGTATTGTGAAATCCTGTTTGCTTCATTCATCATCTAGGGAAATAGTAAAAATTACATAACAAGGATTTGACCATTTGATTAATCCATTCGAGTAAAACTTTATAGAATATTGTCACCCATCATTCCATGTTACCTCCTCCGTCCATAATTGGCAAAGTATATTCCATTGTAAACAAAAAACAGCAAATATATTATGTATATATAAAAAAGAGCAAATATGCTTTTTCTACTTCCATAATATGAAATGAACAAACTGATTTTGACTTTAAGTCCCATCTCCTTCATTTTAAAAAGCAGGGCTGATTGTATTTGATAGAATCTTAAATTACACAAAATCAGTTTTGACCATGTTTTTAGTTCTCGCCTGACGTAGGCAGCGCATGCGCTACCTCGTCATACCAGGCATCTTGGAATCGATATGATTCCAGAAGCCTCGTCCCAGCTCCGCCTTCAGTGGTGATTCGTGCGCGTCGTTTGATGTCACAAATTATGCCAAAGGTGGTGCAATGATTGCACTGAAGGCATGTCACTCACTACTTGTTGCCACCCTGTCTCCTTTTATCCCCGTCACCGGGATTGGATAGTTTACTGGCGGAGTTACACGTCCTCTTTTATTACTCACTAAGCACTGTTTTCATTTTCAGCGGGTTACTAATCAGAGTGAACCGTGCCTGTTTGTGCTTGCTTGTTTTTTATTTAACTTTGAAACTGAGCGTGGCGCCGCTTTACGGACACCGCGCTCAGATTATTTATATATTTCTTAACTTTAACACTGAGCGCAGCGCCCGCTTCAAGGACACCGCGCTCAGTGTTGAAGTTAAGAAATATATAAAGAAACCCAGCGTGGTGTCCGTGAAGCGGCGCCGCGCTGATCTTTAAACTTAAGCATTTGCAATGCAATCGGACCTATTGCATTGCAAATGCTTGTTGTCAGTTTGTTGTGCTTGCCTGCCAATATGTGGGTGTCTTCTTCGTGTGCTGTCGGTGACTGCCTGGTGTGCTTTTCTGTCGTTGTCGGTCTGTCTCTCTGAGACTTCCACATGCCCAGTTTACCATCACAGACTGGCGAGGGCCGCTGCCTCGGCCTTGCCGCCGGAAGAAAGAACCTGGAGAGGTTGTGTTTTTTTATTGCTTCCCCTTTCCCTCCTCCTCTTCTTCATTAGAGTTTCTCCCTGGCTCGCACCCAGGGCCTCTTGAAGCGCAGTGACCGCGGCGTGGAGCCCAGTCCAGGGAGGGAAGAGGCGCTGTGCGTGCCCCTCAGATCGGCTCCGTTGACACACCTGCTTGTACCGCATTGAAGGTACGTTTACTACGTTATTTGCTTTTCCGGACTATCTTAATTTTGGATTGAATTGTAGCAGAATTGTATCCTTCATGGGACGGAATTACAACCACAATTAATAATCTTCTTTACTAAAGATGGAGCCTTGAAAAAGTCGCGGGATTTTGCCCTTTGTGCGACGAAACACGTGTCGGCTGCTTTTGTCTTAAAGAAATTTTTCTCAGCCTGAAGAAATACTGGATTAAATAACCAAGGAAACCTACATATGTCTATGATACTTTATGTTTACTTGCTTGTCATTATTTGACCTATGAAACCTACTGTTTTCACGTGTGCTAGGGATTTGTTGTGATTAATTTATGTATTTGTTGACCTAGGTCACAAAGTTTTGAGGTGTCAGGTGGTTTCTCCTCACCCTTTCAGCACCGTTACCCAGATTTTTTTTTTAATAATTAGAATTTGTGTTATTTTCCTGTTGGCGCCCTGTAAACCTACATTAAACATACCACCATAGCTAGTGAGCTAAAGTCAGCCATATGGCAGGGTCCCCTCGGAAGGGCTTCGGAGGAGCTGACTGGTACCTCTAGAAGGCCGATAGTGGTGGATTCGAGCCAGGCACATTTCAGGGAAACGGCTGCCCGCAGAGACTCAACAAGGCGGTCGGGTTGGAGGGGAGACCTGAAAGGCGTCCTTGTGGAACCTGTTTCCAATCCCACACACAGCCTCAGCTGTGGGCGCCACGAAGCAAAGCGCCCTGCCTCTCAGCACAAAACACGCAAGTTGAGTTCACACTAGTAACAGGCATTGGTAATGCATCGGCTTCGCCTATGTGATGGATAATGAGCGGGTCGGAGTCCAGGACGAAAGGACGAAGGAAAGAGCTGCTCCTGCCATTTTAGTGTGTTGACATCCATGGATGAAAGGCTGAGTCAAACCTGCTCAGACGAAGATAACCTTTGTTAACAGGCTAGTATCTGTAGAGGGCAGATTTACAGACACGGCCATCTTACCATGACCCTTGCCAAGGAGTACAAACATTGAGCCCATGCATCATTAGTGTGCAATGCTCCGCCCCTCCAAACCTTCAAGTGGCCCGGTCCAGGCGTGAGAAAACCAGAAAGAAACAGTTCCCTGTTCAAATAAAGCACCAGCTATAACAAAGCGTAGGGTATGGATGTTCTATAACAAAGCGTACGGTATGGATGTTATATAACAAAGCATACGGTATGGATGCTCTATACGGAGTGATGCTTGTTGTAACTGTTAAGGGTCTGTGTTTGGAATCCCGACTCTACTCTGACGCATTGCCTGATCCTGAGCAGATGCACATATCTCCCTAGATATAGGGCTTCGGTGGTTGGCTAGGAGCATACCACTGCCGCCCGCGTTATGTAGTCATACCAGCTGGGCTGATAAATCTCTTTGTGTGTTTCAGAAGTGTACATTTCCCCCGTCTGAATAATTGGATTTTTTCCTGCGCTCTTCCGTCAGCCCCACCCAGATAGGTGTACGTTCCTCCTGAAGCCGCTGCTTCCAGGAGTGGGCCAGGAATGCACAGCTCCTACAACACCCACCTTCTGGATATTAGATAAACTCATAAAGATGTCACCATTTTTGGATAAAAGAAACCGTATCTCGCCCCACTCTAGAGTGCTCATGAACAGTCCAGCTGTTCTTGAGTGAAATATTTTTGACAAAGTTCCACAAATTTGAAACGATAACCTGAATCAGCCTGCGTTAGTATAGAAACAAACCTGGGGGCATATCAGCAACACCCAGCGATAATTATTGCTCAGCGCTCTTAGCGTGAGGATAATTATCGCCGGGTAACGTGGATTTTTATCGCTGAGATAGCGTCCTATTAGCAACGCTTATCTCCTCAGTGCTAAAAATCCTCACGCTAACTGCCTAACGTGAGATTATCGCTGGAAACCCAGCGATAATCTCACGTAGTGTGGCGTTAGCTTGCTGATAGGGACTCACAAACTTAGCCATGATATCCACCTTCAATAGGATATCATGGCTAAGTCAGTCCTGAAGCAGGCGTAAGGAAAGTAGCGATAACAGGGGTTATCGCTACTTTTCCTGACGCTATGCTTCATAGCGTGGGGCTTGATGATAGGAGAAATGTCGCTTAGCGACATTTCTCCTGTCATGTTAGGTCAGGAACGCTCACTTTGCATCTCATTAGAGATGCAAAGCTGGGCGTTAGGAATCCTGACGCTAAAGCAAGGTTTCACGCGTTAGTGTGGCCTTGCTAATTAGGCGATAAAATTATCGCCGCTTTTCGGCCGAAAACGGCCGCAAAAGCGGCAATCATTTTTTATCGCCTGCTTGTAAATATGCCCCCTGGTCATTTCATAAAGCGTGCGCGACACATTTACTGTCTGTTGGCGCTAGAGACACTTAATGTATCCACTGCGGATGGATAGCAGAACTCAGATGGCAGTGACAGCATGTTACACAAGCATTGGCAATGCATTGGTATTTCCTATGTGATCAATAAAGACCTGTTTTTATCAATCATCCTCCGGGACGAAAGAATGAGCTCCATGAAGAGGATGTGGCGCAGTGGCCAGAGCTGCTGACTGCGAGCTGGGGATCCGGTTAGAGTCTCTGTCGGCAACATTCTGTGATTCTATGCAAATCGTTCCTACTCTTTCATAAATAATGCAGCCAAACGCGAGATCCGCACAGGTGCATCCTGGGATGAATGCCTTATGCAAATGACGGTCAACAGGGTGGGGTTAGGTCACTTATGATTGGACAGTTTATAAACAAGCATTGAAAATGCAATAGGTCTCGCCTTTTATTAAGTTAAAACCATTTGCTTTGCTATACAATAGCATTAGCAAAGCAAATAGCTTTAACTTAATCAAAGGCGCGACCTCTTGCATTTTCAATGCTTGTCTGTCCTGTAATAAGGTAGACCGGAGCAAACTTCAAAGCTCTTGCTTTTGACAACAGTACAAACTTTACTTAATATGTCAAAACGCTGGTTCAAAGAGCAACGCCTTTCCCCAAGGCCCAGATTAGATGGACTATGTAGTGGTACAAATATTAACAAAATACTTTTTGCACAAGTTTTGCTGCTTGCTAATAGGGAAAAGGAGCAAGAAGGGTTTCTTGCAGTATATATTCCAGCAAAATGTAAGACATGGAGACAAGCTGTTTTAAAATATACTCATATAATAAAAATTAGAATAATACATTTTCTTCCACAGTCCAAATATGAAAGAGGAAAGCAAGTTTAATGCTATTTCGGTAAACTCCATTTTTTGATACAATAAAAGCAGAAAAAATTGGCAAAATCGGTTTGCTCTATTTTTTCTTATTCAAAGGTTATTCGTTTACCGGATTTGTCCTTTGCTAAAGCTGAATTGCACGCGGAAATAATTCAAAACAAATAGAGTTTGCATATTTGTACAATGATTTCAAAACTTCTTTCTTCCGCTTCTGTAATGGTGCAAAATTGACTGAATTCGTTTATTGTGATACAAGCAGCGATCTCGCTCCAAAAGACCATTTTTTTCTATGCATCCCCCCTTAGGTGCTCTGGCCTAAAAAGCCTATCATGTTGTTTACATATACCTACTCCCATGTCTTTTCATGCAATGGCTAGCACAGATATCCAAACAAACCATAAAGTGAAGTGTCAGTGTAAGAATTTTTCAGTGGGACTTAGGCCCGTGAAATGGCAAAAGCAAGCACGAATCAAAGCCCAACATATATGGTGATTGAGTCAAATTTTTGTAAGTAATTTTAGAGCGTGGAAGACGAGAAATGAAGGGTGTTGTTGCACGCGCTTATTCTGACCCCTATTGCCCACACAACACCTTATATGGTTCCATAATCTATCCCTTGTCCCTGGTCGCCACCCGTTATATAGTGATGTCACGAAAAGGAGGCGGGGCTGTTAGTCCCACTGTTGACAGTTTCACTGATGCTGAACAGGGTGGGGGCTGGTTGATATTGGACATGGACTCTTCCATCTCTCTCTTTGTGCATTCATGGGTCACACATACCCTATCTGCAAAGTATATAAGATTTCTCATTCCCACCATCTCCTGTGAAAACTACTGCAAGAGTGCCAAGGCATACAGTGCTTCGATGCCCTCTTCATAATTTTAGCGCTGTGTAAATGAATAAATGCAAACAGCAGGACGCCATACAAACTGAAAAATAGGGGTGTCTTTTAGGCCAAACTGTGTATATGAAGCAGCCATTATACAGTTAATTTTCTCTGGTCAGAGACTGGAACCGCCCCTCGCTCTGGCCTGCTTCCAAAGGCCCATCTGTCCCCCAGCCTGCCAGTTAAACAGCAGACAATGGCTGACTTCTGCCTTCCCCAGCCACCCGGCTTAGTGTATTATTTGCCACTTGACAGATAAACAGGTCCTCCCCCTGGGCCGGGTCCATTGTTGGGCTGTCCCAGAAGGTTGTCTGCGCTGAATGGAAGGGGAGGGTGAACAGGGGAGGGAGGCGGCCTGCGCATCTGTGAATAGGCACAAGCCATCCCCAAGAGAGAAGTCATTTAACATGACTGATAAAACAACAGTCCAGAATCATTTCGTACAAGTCAGCTGAGCATTTGAAAAGGCAAGTCACGCTGGGCAGGACAAAGCAGTTTGGAAATTAATTTAGGCCCAGCTTTGGTGCAGGGAAGGCTGTGCCGAGAAGAGGCAATGCATTACCATTTATTATTTTTAAACACTTGCTTATACGTCAAGTAGCAAACCCGCTTGGCTGCCTGGCCAAATCCAAAAAGTTAATCCTGGTTTGGCAAGACGTTTCCCCGACTAAGTATGTGCAAAATTTTAATTTCAATTTTCAGGAATTTACATAATGTAGAGTCACACACTTCATGAAAGCGTTGAATTTTGGAAGGTTCTTTTTTCAATTTATTGGTGGACCGAGAATGCCCCATATTCGATTTTTGCGCGCTCCCAAACAGAGTGCTTTAACTGCATGATACTACAATAAATAAATAAACAAAAGATACGATTATTGTGAAATATTGTTCTGCAGAAGAACTATGGAAATTCTACAGGCATTTTCCAATGTTTTATTTGTCCTGCAATGATTTTACTATATTTATTAAAACATCATTTTGTAGGGATTTATTTTCTGCGTTTTTGAAAACAACAAATTTGCCACTTTGTTAAAATTCACAAAATTTTTGGTGCTCTATTGTATTTGAGCCCAAGGTCCTGTGTGGATAATTCTGCAGCAAGTGTTTCTTCACCTGGTTTTGCAGCTCCACGGGTTCTGTATTTTGTGGCCTCCCTCTCATATTTTATCAATGACAGCGTTCAAGCATATTGCACCACGTTTTCTGCTATATGATATCTTTGATGCAAACATACATAAAGGTAGACATTTTTACTTTTCCTTCAGATCAGCAAAAAGGTCTCTGCCTGAAACCATAGCTCTTGCCAAAGCCCACCACTTTACAATATGAACCCGCGGGATGTGGTATTTAGCACCCTGGTTCGAGGGTTCAACATTCTGGGTTGAATATAATCTTGTTCTTTGTATCAATCTTACATTTAAGCAGCAAATACAATATGTATTGAAAGAGTAACTGTGCACAGGAGCTTACGTTATGATGGAATTCTATATTGAAAGCAACAGACACACAGATGATGGATGGAATGCAGTGCAAATCAAACATTCACCCCTAGTCAAGAGATCTGGATTAAATCCATTGTTCATTTGCTCACCATGCCACCCCAGTTTAGACCCAGCCATAAGCAAATCAGTCTTGACCCTGTGCCTTATGGGAACACTCCGGCCTGACCTGCCAAGCCAAGTTCTCCCTGGAACGGAAACAAGCATTCTGGGACTGGTTTTGGGGCATCACCCTTCATCAGCCAGGCTAGCTTGAATCCAGTGGCACAGTGAGCTCCGGACCTACGTCTGGAGATACCCGGGTCTGGTGATACCCGGTGCACTTAGTGCAAGAAAGCAAAAGACACACAGATGATGGACGGAATGCAGAGCAAATCAAACATTCACCCCCAGTCAAGAGATCTGGCTTAAATCCATCATTCTTTTGGTCACCATGCCACCCCAGTTAGACCTAGCCAAGCCAGGTCCTCCCGGAATGGAAACAAGCATCTCGGGACTGGTTTCGGGGCATCACTCCTTATCAGCCAGGGTAGCTTGAATCCAGTGGCACAGTGAGCCCCGAACCCACGTCTGGAGATACCCGGCGCACTTAGTGCAAGAAAGCAAAAGACACACAGGTGATGGACGGAATGCAAAGCAAACATTCACCCCCAGTCAAGAGATCTGGGTTAAATCCATGCTCACCATGCCACCCCAGTTTAGACCTAGCCATATGCAAATCAGTCTTGACCCTGTGCCTCATGGGAACAGTCCAGCCCGAACTGCCAAGCCAGGTCTTCCCTGGAAAGGAAACAAGCATCCTGGGACCGGTTTCGGGGCATCACCCCTCATAAGCCAGGCTAGCTTGAATCCAGTGGCACAGTGAGCCCCGGACCCACGTCTGGAGATACCCGGCGCACTTAGTGCCAGAAAGCAAAAGACATACAGATGACGGGCGGAAGGCAGAGCAAATCAAACATTCGCCCCAAGTCAAAAGATCTGGTTAAATCCATCATTCTTTTGCTCACCATGCCACCCCAGTTTAGAACCAGCCATGGGGAACAAAAAACTATGGATTTAGGCCCAGATCTCTGAACTGTGATGAATGTTTGACATTGTTCAATATTCTGTCCATCATTGTTCTTTTTGCATTTGTCACCCTGAGTGGGACGGCTATGCCCAGATGTGGGTCTCGTGCTCTCCATGCCACTGGAGTCAAGCTATCCTGGCTGATGAGGGGTGAAAGCCCAAAACCGGTCCTAGGATGCTTGTTTCCTTCCAGGGAGAACCTGGCCTGGCAGCTCGCGCTGGACTGTTCCCATTGGGCGCAGGGTCAAGACTGATTTGCATATGGCTGGGTTTTAAACCAGAATGGCATGGGGAGCAAGAAAACAATGGATTTAGGCCCAGATCTCTGTACTGGGGTGAATGTTTGACATTGTTCAACATTCTATCCCTCCTTGTTCTTTTTGCATTCCAAATTGAAAGTAATATTTTTGCACTTCTACGCAGTTTGTGCAGAAATAAGTATTCTGGAAATTAAACAATGATCAGAGACTGCACTTTTAGCCAAAGTTCATATTTCTTAGACTATTTACCCTTTGTCTTTGTTGATTAGTTTGATAGCAGGCGTGCCTTGATAGAATTGGTTTGGAATTAATGAATCTTGTCCACATTAGCATGTCTAAAAGTATGTTAAATGGGAAGATTACATTTCACTGATGTTTGTGTCACTCACCTGGAAAGTCTTGTATTATCACCAAACATGGGGTGAACAAGCGAAAAGATATCCAATATCACTGTCCCAACCTTGTGATCCCCCTCTTTTAGCAAGCAACTTTATTGGTTTTTTTGCGCAGTAAAGGTCAGTTTGTCTGACATGGGGATGGTTGGTTTACCAGATAATGGGAGGGTTGGATTTACTGCTCTATGGAAGTAGGCTGAGGGTTGCAGATTTTTGTCCATGTAGCACAAAGAGCAGGCCGGGCTTTATGGTTGGTAGTCGCTGTAACACTAAGATCCTGATGGGCTTGCCAACACCTGTGGCTGGTGCTTCGCGATGGTAGTCACCACATTCTGTTGATACTGATGTATGAAGTGCAGATCTTGTTTTACTGGTCATTGCTGGCGATCGCTGTAGTGCGAAGAGTCAGGTTCCTCTGAAATTTGCGCTGATGGTCTGTGCGGGCAGAAAGATCTTGGTGGGAAAGGGCTCGTTCGTGGTTGCAAAGAGCTCAAAACTGCAGGTTTTATTCCTTTCTTCAAGGAGGCGCTCCACTGATGCCACGCGAATGGTCCAGGTCCTGAGGGGCATCTCTTGGGGATCATGACCCATTCCAGCGGAGGCCAGCAGGGATCAGGCAGTTCTAGTTGCAGGTTCAGTTGCAGGTCCAGGCAGCAGGTCAGCTGGGCAGATGCAGGGAAGCCTCAGAAGCTTGTAATGTCCCCGTAGCCCAAAACAGAAGGTCAGTCAGCTGACGCTTTGACTCACTTCAGCCTGGGATGAAGGGTGCCGGTTCAGTCTTCCTTTGTGTGTGTGTTGAGACAGCAGAATTGAATTGCAAGTGTGGTTGGTAACAGCTCCGCCCCCTCATCCTGTCCGAGATGGCCCACCCTGCCAACACCCATACTCTCAATTGTGTGCCTGTCTAGGAGGAATATACAAAGGCCAACTGCCAACTACTCCTACTCATGTGACCCAGGAACAGGCTGCAGGCAACAAATGGTTTGGACAAGAAAATGGCTATTTCTAATAGTGACATTTTCAGTATTGTGCAGTAAAATCAGACTTTGCCATTAAAGATGTTTTTAAATTACAATTCCTCAAACAAGACTTTCCTACATGTTCTCAATCAAATGTTATCCCTAAATAAATGTAATAAGTTATTAGTCTATGGAAGTTGTAGGCCCTGCAGTAGTGAAAAATGAATTTAGGGGGTTTTCACTACCAGAACATGTAAATTTTAAAGGTACGTGTCCAACTTTTTAAATACAATGCACCCTTCCCTGTGGGCTGTTTAGGGTGTACCCCAGGGGTGATGCATCTGTATTTAAAAGAAAGGTTTTGGTCCGGCAAAAGGTTTATTTTGCCAGGTCAAAATGGCAGTTTAAATCTGCACACAAAGGCTGCAATGGCAGGCCCAAGACATGTTTAGAAAGGCTACTTACGTGAGGGGCACAATACGTCCCCCAGGGCCACTAGTAGCCTTTAACCTACAGGCCCATGGTACATGTAGTACCACTTTACTGGAAACGTACAAATATATTAAATGTGCCAATTTGTTGCAAGTCAGGTTTACCATGTTTAAAGCAGAGAGCACAAGCACTTTAGCACTGGTTAGCAGTGGTAAAGTGTGCAGAATCCTAGGGCCAATAAATCGAATTAAGCAAAACGGGATGGTTAAGGCAAAACGTTTGGAGGTGCGCCTGCAGAGAGGACCAAGTCCAACACTGTTCCATCTAAATATGGACTGAAAGGTATTGCCTGACCCTAATATCTTGGTCACAAAAATCATGATTACAAAACAATTGTGGACAAGAACACTGAAGGTAAATAAAACATTGTTTTTGTATTTTGACAATAATATCAATGTTTTAGTTATAGTTTAATTTAATATTGTATGTTACTATGTGGTTTTATTATATTAGATTTTTACATCCATTATAAACAATAACATAAAGTAATATATAAAATAATGTTTAATTATTTTTCAATACCATTACAGTAATCCATAGAATTACTAGGTTTACATGCGGAGTGGGTGGGTAATGTTTTCTTAATTATGTATCTATTAATTCTAAGCTATTTTTTAATTGTTATATATTTGCTTACATGCTTAATTGAGTGTTAAATGATTTAATCATTTTCAATGTTGGGTTGTAGGATTTATTGGGTTTTGCGGGGTAGTGTTTAAGTAAAATATATTTTCCTTATATAAAATATAAATTAGGTATATATGTATATTATGTTTGATAATAATCTTTAATGTATTAATTATGCAAATGTATGTAATGTTATAATTTTTATCTAGCTGTTTAAATATTCATAATTTATAAAAAAATGTGTATATATGTTTTTGCAATTTGTATTTCATGTATACTTTATGGATAGTGATAAGAATTTGGGTTTGAGTGGGTATTGCTGTTGATAAAATGTATAATAATTATTCTTACTGGTTTAATATTTGAAATTATTAACGTTTGATAGCTTAATTTTTTTTATTACTATGTGATTCTTCTGCATGTGGTGTATTCTAGAAGAGTGTGTAGGTAGTGCTTGTATTAAAAGTTGTTACATTTTAATTAAATAAAAAAATGGAATACATTTTTAGCGGAAGAGGTTGTATTACTTTCCTTTTATGGTGGTGATTATGTTGGGGATGGTTGAGGGATACCATTTAATTTACAGATTACTTATCCTATTAAAAATAAAAAAATACAATTGTGTGATATATTTGCTATTTATTAAAGTTTTTTATTTTGTAAATATATTTAAAAAATATTATTTACATTTCTGAAATAATGTTTAATGTGTGTTTATTTTATTTGTTAGTGTACTTCAACCCCTCCATTTATGCATAAATAGTAATTCTGACACCACCAATCACACAATGTGTGTATTTCCCCCAATGTTTGTTAGTCTGGAGATAGACAAGTAGACCTGCTACTTTTCCCCTTTTCTTCAGTGCACACATTTTCCCTAATATTTGCCATATTGGAGTTAGGTATCTGACCATCAGAATGTATGCACTTTCCCACATGTTTGTTAGACTGGAGTTAGAATATTAAATATGACTCCTCACCACACCGCACCCCTGCACACCATTGTATGTACTTTCCCCAGTGTTTGTTAGACTGAATTTAGAATAAAAAATCTGAACCCTCCTTGTATGCACTTTCCCCAGTATTTGTTAGACTGTTGCTAGAATTGTAAATGTGACCCTCCGAGTGCATTCACTGTCCATTCTTGGAGTTAGTTTATTAACTCTGACTCTCTTTTGCCAATGTGCACTTTTCTCCCATTTTATTGTATGATTTTAGTTACTCTAGTGTATTTTAATCGTTTTTATTTATTTTTAAATAATTTTGGTTTGGAGTTGGATTTGGATCCGAATGACCTATAACTATATCCTGGAATGTTTGATATTTTACACATATTTAATTGAAATATAATATAAATTATTTTTCCATTGTGTTTTGCTTTTTAGAATTATTTACTTTATTTTTTTTGTATTTTAAGAATATTAATTTGTTCTATACATTTCTAAATATCATTTATAATTGTTCAGTACATCGAACATATTTTTAATACCTTTACATATTTTATGTTTATTTCTTTATGTGGTTTGTATTCTTTAATATAAATTACAATTATTATCTATTTTTATTTATGCATTATATTTCTGGGTATAGAGCTATTGTATAGCATAATTTAACATAAAAATGTATTTGAATAAAGTATACAAGTTTTAAAACATTACAGTAAAGTATATGTTTTTATATTATATGTGTATATATATGTATATTTTAAATGTTAATTTTATAGAAATAAAAAATAAATGATTTCATTAAAAAATATAATATGGTTATCTTCAATTAAAGATATAAATGTAACATTATATTGTTCATATTCTGGAAAACAAACTTTTGTACTTTACATTATAAGTGTTTGAGTCAATATTTTTATGATCGTTGTTTTTTACCTGGATGTTTTAAAATCATAATATATTTAATTGTCGATATTTCATATTATTTTTGGTTTCAATTACATGTGAAAAACTGCCTGAGCCCTGTTACTCCTAGTATTAAAACAGCTTTAACATGCTGTATTTGGCTTCTCAGTCACTGTATGCTGAAGCCTTGGAGCAGACAGAGGCTCTCTGCACAGTCTCCACCCCGCCAAGTGACTAAAATACATTATAGAATTATAGTATGATGCTTCCACAACAAGAGACTATAAATTAGCTGCTCCTTGATTATTCAGCAGGAATGTGTTTTAGATTTAGTTACAGGGTATTTATGGCCAGATGTATGATGGATATTTACATGCGCAAATGGATCTTAGACTCGTTTGCGCATGCAAAAATCTTTTTGGCCATGTACAAACCCTATTTTGCGGCTCGCAAAAATTTGCGACTCGCAAAATAGTGTTTTGCGACTCGCTATTAGGAAGGGACCTTCCCTTCCTAATAGCGACCCCAAATGACATGTATGGCTGTTTTGCAACTGCAATTGTGGTCGCAAAACAGTCACAGTTTGCCACCCATCACAGAAGGGTGGTAAACCACTCACAAACAGGAAGCGGTCCTCAGAGGACCCCTTCTCCTTTGTGATTGGCTCTAAAAATATTTTTGAAGGGCAGGCCGTGGTCCCAGGGACCACTACCTACCCTTAAGAAATTAGGCAAAAAGGTTTCATTTTTCTTTTTTTTAATGCATCCCGTTTTCGTTTAAGGAAAACGGGCTGCATTAAAACAAAACTGCTTTATTGAAAAGCAGTTCCAGACATGGAGGTCTGCTGAGCCCAGCAGGCCACCATACCTGGGAGGCCCAGCCATTCCCAATGGGGTGGCAATTTGCGAGTGCCTCATGCATATGCATGAGGCATGCATTTTGTGATCCCATTGGGAATCGCAATCAGTGTTGCAGATACTGTTATACATACCAATTTGCGACTCGCAAATTGCTGATCGCTATTGTGACGCAATATGCGAGTTGCAAATTCCTTGGTCGTACATCTGGCCCTTAGATCTTTAGCTGTGTGAAGCAAATCCGTGCAACTGAAGGAGACAGAAAATGCCAATTAAGGTTTGTTAAATGTAATGTGGTTAGCTTATTGATGAAACAACAGACCACTGAAAGCAGCACGCCTGGAATTAAAGTTAAATAAAAACAAGGTGTCCTGAAGAAGAGATGCCACTAAGAAGAATTTTCTCTATGAAAATTAGCCTATCTGTAGCACGATATTCCCAGAATCAGTACCTGGTTTTTTAGAGATAAATATGTATAGACCAGGAGTCTAAGGGGAAAGTTAAACACAGATTATTGCTATATAGACGACATTTGGATTGAGTAAAATGCCTCAGACTTGTTTTCATTTTCAGGGAGTCCCAAGGAACAGATACACCCAAGGAGCAAAATCATATGTAGTGACTTGCTCTTGAATTAACCTTCCAGATAAGAAGAAATATTACAGTTGAAGCTCTGTTGGACATAGCTTCCACACATGGAATACATTGTCAATATCTTTTCTGTGTCCTGATAGGGAATGGACAAAACAACATTTACTCCAGTACAAGCCACTCTGTTGCCCTCGCCCTATGGATGGGAGAAGACAGAGTGGGCATAAGAAAAACAAAGAGAGACAATAAGATGGGTACCTGTGAGGTCATTGACCTATTCTGTATGTTATATGGATTGATGTAGTTCTATTTCTTAGGCACGCGGTCTGCGCTCTCCTTCTTTTTAGAAGAAGGAAAAGCATATGTCACCTGAAGTGGGTGTGGTCTTTGGGATCGGTGACAAATTAAAGGTCACATGGAATGGAATAAAAATGATGGAACATAATTATGCAAATAAACATGTACTCTTAAGTGATACACTTAAGTAATAATTACTTCAAAATGTTTTTAATAGTTTTTCCAATTTTATCCCGCCAGTGGAAGGGGGAGGAGCCCATGTTCCTCTCTGATGTTCTGGTTTTTCTTTTCCTAGATCATGGATGCCCCTCTCTCTCCGATGTGCCAATGTCACCATTTACAAAATGCGTCTTTTTGTCTGTTATATATCTCTATAGATCTGCTTATATTTTTCTTTTTCCTTCTTAAGTATGTACAAACTACTGGTGTAATTTAGCACATATCTCGTAGTTTGAAGTAGGTTTTAAATAGCTCTTTTTCATGTACAGGGTGTGATGACGTGAATATGGGTGGACCTGGTGTTCTATTTTTCACTCTTGTGTTGATGTGGAAGCTCATCATTGATTCAACATGTGGCTAAGGCACTCACAATATGATTTTTATGTAGTATAAAAATAATGTAATATTAATCTGGGCCTTTTACGTGTTTTCCCACATTATTTATAGTTTTTGATTTTTTTCCTGTGGGCTTTGTTTATAGTTTGGCGAAGAAGAACATCCCCAAAAACGGGCAGATGTCCTGTCTTCTGTATGTAGAGTGCCAATGACATCACTGCACTCGTAAAATTGTGAAGGGGAAATGTGCCACTTTTTGGTGGTTGTCCTGCATTTGTTCAGCTAAAAATAGGTCCCTAAGTGTTTAGCAGTAGTCCTTTTATTTAAGGGAGATTGTTTACCTACTGCACTTCTTTTCACTCATTGGGCTATTTTTTCAGACAATGCTGTTGACTGGTAACTTTTCTGGAGCCTTGTTGATAGAGGAGGATTTTTGAGACCTGCATTGACACCTACCTCTATTTAGCATGGAACTCTCTCTTAATAACTGACCGCCAGGAATTCTCTCTCTGTTACACTGCTTTCATATATCATTGTAAGACAGTAAAATGTATAAACAACATTGTTGAAACATTTCATTTATTTTCATCCATTCTACTTTGGTGGTGAGGGTCAGGCGCTTGCACCGCTATGCAGGAGATCAGACTCCAAGATCATCAATTTGACCCGAGATCTAAAATCAGATGTTCTTACAGAATAACACTAAATCATGAGGCTACCAGTGGTGTGTAAACAGTAAAAACATAGGGGCTAATGTAGCACTAGGAGGTAACTTTAAACCCACTGGTCTGAAATAAATGGTCAGTTCATGATAAGGGGATTATCCACTGGTGCAGAATCTGCTGATGGAGTCACCTTCACCACAGTCAGCAGACCCCGTTTGAGAATCCGCAATAGAATTACTTCCACCGTAAGGAAAACATGGAGCAAGTAATTCCACAGCTGTTATTGATATTTAATTTTATAAGGCGCACAGCTACCCAGAGGTTTCCCGGCACCGCCTGACACGAAAAGAGTAGAAAAGGAACTATTGATTGAATAACCATGTTTTTAAACACTTTCAGAAATTCGCATAGATGGTTTCGTAACGAAGAGACAAGGGGAGAGAATTCCACAAAGAGGGGCCCAGACAAGAAAAAGACCGACCACCCATTCGCAACAGTCTGGTTCTGGGAACTGAAAACTTAGCCTGAGTGGAAGAACGAAGAAGTTGCGATGGACGGTAAGGGTGAAGCTCAATTCTATTCCACGTTAAAATCTGCCACTTAGTGACCTCCATGATAGTGATGGATGCCTTACCCTTCACCACTGGACTTACCACCAAAGATGAATCCTTTGTGAGAGGACTTAACACTTCCTAAGCAAATCAGTGGGTTTACAGTTAACACCCAACAACAAATGAGCACCCTTGTCTCAAAAATGTTCTGATGTTGTCCAGAGCCTCCTGTCCAGCGGAACCCTTGGCCTAGATAGAAAGGATCCAATTGGTCATTGATGTTACAACCACACTATGAAAGTTGTATATAGGCAGCTTTCCTGGAAAGTCCTAGGGATCTAGTTAACATTCACACCAAGGCAACTTGGATTCCACAACAGCAAACTGGCAACTCCAAGGTAGGTCAGGCATAATTGCCGGGGACATTTTAATGGAAGGTGAACCACCTACGTAGGCTCATACTTGCAGCAAAAATGTAATTTAGGCTATGGAAAGATGCCAAAGAGGTCTCATAAAGAGGTATTAATCAAACATGTCGATTGCAAAAAAGTTGAATTTTAATATTTATTAGAAGGAATTATACATTGTTATAATTTCGATAAAAACTATAACATCAGTTTGTTTTATTACAGACTTCTCAGCACCTCTCTATGCAAGATACTTAATGGTAGGTTTATTAACAATAAGGAAACAATGACCTTTCCAAAACAATTATGTATAGGTTTTTGTTAGTGTCACAAAATCCCCTCCCCGCTGCCTTATTAAGATTCAGCTGCTGGGCAGTTATTGATTTATGTTGATGCTATGAGGATGGGTCTGTGCTCATACTAACCCTACCCCTGAAATTAAAATACACATTCCCCTTTAGTGTGTATGTATACCAGAAATGCTCCCGCACCATTAACGTTAATCATTTTGTTTCAGTCTGATGGCTATGCTTATTGATGCATCCACTACAGGGATCTCGGTTTGATACCATGGTCAAAGGTTTGAATCCCAGCAGACCCACTTACGCTTCCAACCTCACATGACCGCATTGCTATTTTGTAAAAAACTTAAGTGCCAAGGCTCTCATCAGGAGGCCACTTCAATGTCCACCACACATTGCCCTGCTATGCTGCCAATGATAGTAACAAAACAACTACTAACCATTACACTCCTACAAGTGTGGCAATTCGGACTATTTCAGGCCTCCAAAGCTATAAGATTGGCTTGGGCGGCAGGTAACAGTCATTTTTAATAAATATAGCATTATTAATTACCTGTTGTTGTGGTCATCTCTAAGTTAGCTAGACAGCGCCACCTTATGGCAGGGTGTCACTTGCACTGGTGCTGACAATTAAGTGCCGGTGCCGGGCACCGGAAACCACTAGTTCAAATTAAGCACTGCATGACCGAGAAATCAGTATCCGTGGGTTGAGTAACAACATCTGTTATACACCCCAGAAACCCTTGAGGTGAACTTTACTAACATGCTATGTTCTGTTGTAGGGTACTTATGCTTGATTAATCTGATTTAAGAAGTTTCTACAAACATTTGCCGACATATCTCATCAGAAGTCAGGTTGCAATTCAAAGTGGTAGTGCAACCCTGTAAAATGTGCTTGTCTGTGTTTCCTGCTTTGGATAACTGAATGCATAGAGATGAAACACCTGAGCTGCATCATCCAAGCCCCGGGTGGCTACTTCTGTCTGGTGGGTTTGCATGCAGCCCTGGCCATTGCCTATCACATAAAACCGAGAGTAGCAAAGGGTTGTTGTGCCAGCGTGTTTTAGACATGGACCTAGCACAACCCCCAACTGTCCAAGGCAGGAGGAACCATATTAGTTTGGTGGGGGGAGCATGTATTTACAGCTCTTCCTACTGTCTCAATAACCATTTTGGCATTGCAAAGTGAAATCAGTTAACTCTGTTTTGTTGTTAATATAATTTTGCGGTCACTTTGTACAAGTTATGCAATGATTTATTCAAGTTGTTGATTTCTAAGTTGAAGAAAGAGAACCCCCAACCCAGGTTGAACCTATATAATGGTAGGTATAGTTTGGGAGGTAGCAATCTGAAATTGTTGTTTCGGGTAATTCAATACAATAGTATGTGTTTTTTTTTTTTTGTCCTCATTAGCCTCTGACCCCAGCAAACTGGTGATCTGCAGGTCTCCACTGTTACTCACTATGGAGAGGTAGGTTTCTTAACTCTAGAAAGATTACTCTTTCGCCAGCCTACCAGTGGTACAACCGCATCCAACCTGTTGCTAACCTTTTATTGTATATAAAAGGGTGGTCATGCTCCCTGCTTATTCTGATAAGATCAGAAACCAGAAAAATAATGGACAGAACCCACCTCCAAACACCCATATCTGTTGACCCAGAGATACGGAGGGGGAACCCTGACCATCCCGGTCTAGGAGCTTTTTCCGTGGGCCTAATCATTGGACTCAAAAGAAGAGAGGGAAAAGAACTTTACCAATGACATGAGTAAAATGAGTTATTTACTCTGTTGTTGTATGGACTGTATGCCAATTTAATAAACAGTCCCAGATTGCTTTCTTTTTGCTGTTTTTCAGTCTAGCTAAGTCTATTATCGATGTTTTGTATAGTGATGAAAGCCATTCTGAATGTGTGGGGGGGGGGAAGCCTCTACGCATTTTTTGCATACTTCTCGTCTTGCCAACAGAATTGCGAAAAAGAGAAAACTTCTAGAATGTCCAGTGATTTCAATGTCAATTCCAAAAATTATTAGGCTAAGGGTGATATGAACTGACTGTTCTAAAATAGACGACAGGGTTGTAGAAACTTTTTGCCAAAAGTCAGCAATTCCCGGACAGGACCAGAACATGTGTATATCTGGTACACTATCTTCATTGCATTTCTTGCATCTTGCCGGAGAGGAATTAGACATCTTAGAAAGTCTAGCAGTGGACAAATATGCTCTAAATGTTGTGAAGTAATGATTTCTCCTCAGCCAAGCTGGCTTTACCACAGAAAACAAGATGTTATATGAAATCTGCCATAAGTCAATATTGTCCCCTTCAGAGATCGACTCCTCCCATAGTTCCCCGGCTAATCTGAAGTCGCCGTCTATTGCACCTTCAGTCGCCCAATAAAGAGAGGCTACCTCCTTCTTGCCCACTGGCTTTTTAACCAAAAGTTCTTCAAGATCATTTCCCATTCCAATTGGCTGTTTGTAGTTTTGGGACCAGCTTTTAAGCTGTATGTATTTGAATCTTGACATACCATCCACAGTTTTATCATTTAAGGTTTCCCAAGGCAGTAGAAAACCATCTTCAAATAAATCTCCCCATATTGTTAGGCATAAAGCGCGTCTTTAAGACAACTAGGTGACCCTGGGCTGTCCCACCACGGGGCAAGTCTTGAATGATACCCCAGTCCCGTTAAGGTTCTTATTCTAGCCCACAATTGAGCTGCTCCCCTTAAAACCTTCAGCCTAACTTTCTTGAAGAATTTTTTATCTCCATATTTAAAAAGAAAGCCTTCTGGGGAATGCTCTGATTGGTCCAACATTGCTTTAAACATTTTTCCCCTAGCTGAGTCGTCTGGGTGTTTTAACAGCATTCTTGAGTGAGTTAATTGAAATGCCCATGCATAGTACTGAATATCTGGCAGTGTGAGACCACCCTTTTCTCTTCTTCGTCTAAGTTTTTTCCACGAAATCCTAGTTGCCTTGTAGGCCCATACAAATGAGTTTATAACCTGCTGAAATTTATCAATGAGTTGCTTATCAAAGTGTAAGGGGATGGTATTGAAGAGAAAAGTTAATGTGGGTAAAATAACGATTTTTATCAGATTTACTCTACCCAAGATTGTTAAGGGGAGATGAGCCCAAGACTTCATTTGATTTCTACTCTCTCTGAAAATATTTGAAATATTCACCTTTGCTATCTCCTCGATGTTAGAGACAATTTTGACCCCCAAGTACCTCATGTGGTTCTTAGTTTGAAGAGGACTCCTCGGCAGGTTCCACGTCATAATTTCGGTTTTTCCAACATTGACTTCATAGCCCGAAACTCTGCCGAAGTCCTCTGCCAGCCTAATGATTTGAGGAAATGATATATCCAAGTCTGATGACAGAATTAAAATGTCATCTGCATACAGGGCTACCTTTCTCTCCCAAGAGCCACACTTAAATGGTACCATACTTTGCTCCTCCCTTATATTCTGAGCAAATGGCTCTATATATAGATCAAAAAGAAGGGGAGAGAGAGGACAGCCCTGTCGTGTTCCTCTTCTAATGCTAAAAGGTTTTGTCAAATTACCATTCACTACCAGACTTGCTGATGGATCCCTATATAGAAGTTTTATAGTTCGGCAGAACTTCGGACCAAAATTAAATTTCTCCAAAACTGCAGAGAGATACTTCCAGTTTACCCTGTCGAAAGCTTTCGTTGCGTTAAGAGTCATGGCCGCCAGTGGACACGCAAAACTGGATGAGAAATCGATTGCTCCTATCAGGTCGTGAGTAAGGTCAAAAAGATTTCTGCCCTTCAAAAAACCCTTCTGATCTAAATTAAGGAGATCTCCTGCCACTGCTCCTAATCTATCTGCAAGGATTCTAGTAAAGACCTTATAATCCGAGTTAAGGAGCGAAATGGGTCTGTATGACCCACACTCTATGGGAGATTTACCTGGTTTTAAAATTAGAATAATATTTGCTTCTCCCCATGAAGAAGGTGGTTTAGCCCCTTCAGAAAGGACTTTATTAAAAAGTGTAGTCATGTATGGGATTATAACTTCTCCCACTGATTTATAAACTTCCACCGGAAGGCCATCCGGCCCTGCTGCTTTACCAGTTTTACAGGCTAAAAGGGCCTTCCTAACTTCCTGCTGCGAAATCTCAGCTTCTAGATTTTGCCTTTTTAGAGCATCTAAGACTGGCAGATGAACTAGACTTAACCAGTCTGTTGCCGCAGATTCATCTATATAGTTATCTTCATCATAAAGTCCCTCAAAGTACGTGTGAAATACTTCTCCAATTTTATCTTCGTTGGTAATTATATTAGAGTCTGAATCTTGTATCTCCTTGATCAAATTTCGTACTCTATCCGATTTAGCCTTCCAAGCTAACAATCTTCCAGCCCCCTGTGCCAATTTACTAACCTCCCACCTGCTGGAGATCCTTGCCTGGACTATACCTTCCAGAGATACTTTGAGGGACTCTAATTTATCTATAGAGCTTTGGATTAGCGCCTGATCATCCTCGTAGATTATGTCCTTTTCTAGCTCTTTCATTTGATCTTCTAAATGTGTGATTTCCTCCCTATATTTCCTGTTTTTGTATGAGGTTCTGTTTATAACCAGCCCCCTCAAGAAAGCTTTTAAAGTATCCCACACAACTGCGATATCAGCAGAATCGATATTTATATCTAGAAAAGACTTAATCTCTTGTATCAAAAAAGTAATGCCCTCTGACTCTAAGAGAATCGTTCGATCAAAAGACCAAAATCAACAGATACTGCAACACATTTCTGGTTCTGAGTAAAGAGGATATATTACATAAAAGGATTCTTGAGGATTTTTTTGCAAAACTAATGAAACCTATAAAATACTCAAAGATCACTTTCTACTTAGAAATGGGAAAAACCTCGCAAATAATACCTTTATAGGGAAAGCAGAGTTGCAAAAAGCGAGAAAATTCACCCATCATTTATATTAATCAATTGTTGAAGAACAGAATGAAAAGCAAAGTCGAAAAATTCAGGAAACATACAGTTCAAGTGGAATGTCATTAATGATACAAAAGGGGAAGATGAGGAAAAAGGGGGAAAGAATTGGAGACACTGAGATTATCAAGAGGGGTTTAACGTGAAGTGTAGGTAAAAGTTGAAGTGTATGGCCCTTATTTCCAGTTTGGATGTAAATTCTGATTAATACACAAGTAGAGGTTTGCACAGGAGTCCGAATTGTGGGTTGTGCAATGATCGTCTCACCCTTACTGTTTTCTGCTGGCAGATCTTGGCAGCTCAAAAAGTCATAATTAATCAGGGAAAATGTAGTGAGGTAAAAAATCAAAACATGCAGCTTCAGGCCCAATTTTTCTTATATTTTTAAGAACTTATATAGCACATCCAGGATGAACAGTTATTATGACATTTAAAATGGAAACAGAAACTTCTGGTCACACCATGAGCGTTGGGACCTGAGTGGAGGAAGAAGTCAATGAAAGAGACTTATGTTCAGGTAGAAAGGTGAGAACAAGAGGAAGTTGGATGTAAACATCAGGTAGATTTGTGTTGAAGTGAAGGATCAGAGATCTTAAGCCAGGGTCAGAGATACACTAATGTTTTCCCATTGTAAGCTTTAATTGAAAAACTCATCAGTATATAATAAAGTGGGATAGCTCGCTTCGGTGAAAGCTTGGCATTGAACCATGCAATTATCTTGCTGAACCTGACGAGGATGACTCATGCTGTCCATGGTTGCAAAGTTGAGAACCATTAATTTTAGTAATATAGCCTATTTACAATTTAAGTCTGGTATTTAGGGGCAATATAAAAAAAAAACTCATTATTTCTGATTGAACCCTGAGCATTCCTGTTTCCTCAGTTCGGTCTATGTAACACACGCTAGACTATTTTTGTTGTGGATTCTGAGATGCGTGATCCTGTTTTTACAATGGAAGC
Source organism: Triturus cristatus (assembly GCF_964204655.1). Classification (NCBI taxonomy): domain Eukaryota; kingdom Metazoa; phylum Chordata; class Amphibia; order Caudata; family Salamandridae; genus Triturus; species Triturus cristatus. Next base: position 1,087,594,302 of record NC_140593.1, read on the forward strand.
AACAAAAGATCCCAGAATCCAAAGGAAAACCAGGGCTGGATGAACATAGCTCGGAAAACGACTGAGCTTGCTTGGGGTGACTATGGAGCACAAAAAGACCCACCTATTATATGGAATAATGTAGCCTCCACAAGACGTTACAAAATATATTGCGAGTCACCGTGCACTTCTATGACATTGTAGAGGCACTAAGCTTGCAGCCTCTATATGGTCAAAGAACTCCTTGGTGACTTTACATATCCTGAAAAGGTTCTGTTGGTGGTATATCACACATGTTAGGCTCCAGTGGTGATTGCAGTTTTTATTGTCATTTTTCAAATGTGTAGCGCACAATCTGATATTACTGTGATTGTGCAGGACCTTTTGGCAGTCAGGGCTATGACTCTACAGAAAGCAGATTTATCACATGCTTAAATGTCTGAACATGACTAGAGAAAAATGATAGAATGTAGCATGTGCTGGGAATCTGCCTCTGTCTGGTACAATATATTGTGAAGAATAGTGTGAGTAGTATCTGTAATATTAAAAATATAGAAGTTTTAGCAGTTGTATTTTCAAAAGGTCCAACGGTCATTTGAGTACATTTATACTTAAAAAGAAAAACTCTAATTTTAGATTTGCTTAATTAGTTCATATGATTTGCTAAAACTAAACAACTTTATTCCTTCGGATGATGGCTCCATGTCGCAGGCACATTATGATCTTTTACCACACTATTAAAATTGGATATGCCCGTCTAATTGGTTTAAATGGCGTCATCCAAGACTATAGCTTCCAAAAAGTATCAATATGGTCCAATGATTAAATTCTTTCCCTATTATTCTGGAAATCTGGTTTCTCTGCCGCACTTTGGTTCCTGACCAGAAATCATGTCATAGTAGGCAAATAGTTTTTTTCTCTTTGTGATTGTAAATATGTATATAGTATGATATGTATATAGTATGATATGTGTAACACACATTTATCCAAAAATAAGTGAACCTGACTGTTGCCTGTTACTGTTCCCAATAACCTGTTCTCAACTACTCCCCGCCATATTCTTTTTCTTCTTCTAACCCACCCACCCCCACACACTACTCTGTGTGCTCTTACTCGGACCCTGGGCAAGTGGACCCTCATCCCAAGGAATCTTGTGCCTGGACCTAATTGTTGTATCTGCCTTCACTGTTCGCCGGACCCGCTCCGCGGGTCCCGCTTCACGGGACAAATTAGCGGAGTACTTGCAGTTCGTACGGCAGCTGGGGAGGTTTGTGGCAGTACAGCAGGGCTGCGAGCGTTACTGCAGGGACTCCATCTCCCAGGAGTCCCTGCCTGGCCAATAGCTGACACCTGGCCCGCTCTCCCTGCAAGCCACGCCCCCAGCACACCGGCTGCACTTAAGAACACCTTCTTTTCCTGGTGCTGGTGGGACTCTGTGTGCTCTTACTCAGACCCTGGGCAAGTGGACCCTCATCCCAAGGAATCTTGTGCCTGGACCTAATTGTTGTATCTGCCTTCACTGTTCGCCGGACCCGCTTCGCGGGTCCCGCTTCACGGGACAAATTAGCGGAGTACTTGCAGTTTGTACGGCAGCTGGAGAGGTTTGTGACAGTACAGTAGGGCTGCGAGCGTTACTGCAGGGACTCCATCTCCCAGGAGTCCCTGCCTGGCCAATAGCTGACACCTGGCCCGCTCTCCCTGCAAGCCACGCCCCCAGCGCACCGGCTGCACTTAAGAACACCTTCTTTTCCTGGTGCTGGTGGGACTCTGTGTGCTCTTACTCGGACCCTGGGCAAGTGGACCCTCATCCCAAGGAATCTTGTGCCTGGACCTAATTGTTGTATCTGCCTTCACTGTTCGCCGGACCCGCTTCGCGGGTCCTGCTTCACGGGACAAATTAGCGGAGTACTTGCAGTTCGTACGGCAGCTGGGGAGGTTTGTGGCAGTACAGCAGGGCTGCGAGCGTTACTGCAGGGACTCCATCTCCCAGGAGTCCCTGCCTGGCCAATAGCTGACACCTGGCCCGCTCTCCCTGCAAGCCACGCCCCCAGCGTATACGTACTTAATCACGCTCACGTCCGCAAAGCCCGGGCAAAGGGCGGGCAGTCTGTGCAGTCCGGGGCTGTCCAGGGCCGGGTCGGGCCACCCCCCTGACAACATCACTGGTAATTTTAGACGCATAGGGGTTTTACTTCTATTATTAATATCTGGTTACCTCTATAGCCTGTGTTAATGTCCACCCGCTCAGGGAAGAGCCTCAGGAGAGGAGGTGAGGGTGGAGCCAGCTGTATTATAGGCACTATGGATCAGTTTATCACACGGGTAGCTGCTGTCATAGAGAAGGAGATTGTAATGACAGAGCGGCGTCTCTCCCTAGAACTTCCTCTGTCGAAACGGTCCTCATTGGGTTCCCTGGCGCTTGTTACCTCGCCTGTATGTAGTTCAGATCCCCTCTCAATTACATCCCCTCCATCGGAGCTTTTACGGGTTGCATCTCTGAGGGCCAGTATAGATAGGTTGGAGAGCTTGGCAGCCATATCTATTCCCCCTCCCGTCGATAGCAGTAGTTCTGACCCATGCTCCAGTGAATTCCCTGTCCTAACAACTCGCCCAATCATTCCAACTACCCAAGTTAATATCCCTCAGCCACCTGTCTTACCTCTAACGGTATCTAAGAATGTAACTTATACTAAAAGGAAAAGGATTGCTAGCCCACGTAAAGGCAGCTTCCCAAAACTTTATAAGAAACCAAGGAAGTATGGTGCAAGGGGAACAGGAACTAAAGCGGGTGAGGGGTTTGGCACGAAAAATCGCGGGATGGAATAGGGGGGAGATCATTCAGGTCATATGATTGAGGACGCATGTGTAGATCCAACATCAGACTCTCATTTAGCTCCATCTAATGACTCTGTAACAATTACACAATTTGAAGATCTGATGATAACATTATTGTCCCCGATTGTGGAGAGAGTAAAAGGGTTGGGAGAGAGGTTGGATAGATTTGAACAGGCAACCTTGGATAATTTCTTCTCTCTGAAAACCCTTATCAAACTGCACTCTAAAATCAAGGAGGGTGGACAGAGAGGGGATAGTGGCACCCGGATGTTCCCTGCATTCACACAGGACACACCTACCGCCCCTAATACAGCAAACACTGTAAATATGTTGGCTGTGGCTAATGTACCTCCTGCTCAGGTTGCGGATACCTCAGGTGGTACTAGTCAATTAGGCCTAGCACAACCGAGTGTACCTAAGCCTCTTAAAGTCTCGGTAAAGAAGCCTATCCGGGCTGAGCTGCCGGGTAGGAAGGGACCTCCTAAATATAAGGGAACCTCGAATGGGATTGCCAAAGGCAATGGTCCCGATCAAGCCTACTCGACCAGAACTCGTACTAACCTCCCCAGAGAAACCCAGCCAGAAGAATCTTCCTCAAAAGCGGCTCCAACTTTTCCACCGGTGAATTTGCCCCCCGAGTGCCACCCATATGTCGCCATACTTACCAACGTACCCACTTTGAAGGATGATTATTATAAATCCCACCAGGCTTTAAAAAATAAAACCATGCACTGGTTAAAGATCAATAGACCTCTTCCTAGGGGTCTAGATGGGTTGATCCTAGGAGTGAGAAGGGTAGGGTGGGTAGGATATGGTCGTAAGCACCTAGAAGGAGATCGTGTGGTGGTAAACTTCAAAGACAATAGGGTTGCTCAAACTATTTGCAATCAAGAGTATGAAATTGGGGGGGCAAGCATTGGTGTAGTAGATTTAACCTATTTTTACCCTAGGACTGCAGCAAATTATAATGGTTTACATTCTGGCGGGGGTTGGAGCAATAACCCTATCTATCCCGAGAATCCTGTTCTCCATCATTTATTTCAACCGGCAGTCTGGCCCGGGTCTTATGGGGGGCCGTCGGGATATTGAACCGACACTTGTCCCAAACGAGTCGGATGAAAGCAATGCCTTTCTTCCCTCTCAGTTAGACGAAGCCACTAACCTACCACAGGACATTAACTCGCTCGCAGGAAGACTAAGTGGGGGCAGTAGATTAAGTCTTATAGATCTGACGGAGGGGGCACTAAACACCGAGCCCCGCAGGGAGTCGGTTGTGGCGGATCCAGACTTTAAGATTCTTAGCTGGAACGTCGCGGGTATCTCAAGGAAGCTGGGACTACCAGACTGGAATGCGCTTGTGGAGGGCTACTCCATTTGCATTTTTCAAGAAACATGGTGCAGGGAGCCCAGCCACAAGGTAGGATATTCGACATATTTTGTTCCTGCTGTCCCCCCTGTTTCAGGGAAGGGACGCCTTTCGGGTGGTCTCCTCATATGGGTTGATGTTGCTCTCGATTGTCAGGTGGTTCAGCACCCCACCAACTCTCCCGATCTCCTCAATATTACTATAAAGGGTGCACGGGGTGGCCTCCTCCTGGACATCTTTAACATCTACGCCAGAGGCACGAGGGGTGGTATATTATCGGCCACAATATTCCTATTAGAAGGTCTGCTCAGGCAGCGCCCCAATAAATCTCGCATCTTGTTGGCAGGAGACCTGAATTGTACGTTCGAGTCTTTGGGCCTGGACGATACATTGGGAAGTGGTGAGGAGGACTCCAGGAGGGGGATTCCTGCCCTAGCGCTGCCTCCCATCAAGAGGTGGACCCAAGTGGCGGTACAGATTAATTCCTTCAACATGGAATTTTACCTTAGGGCTGTTAATGGGAGGTCCAAGTCTGACCTAGTGGGTGCTCATACTTATAATAGGCCAAATCATACGTCTAGAATAGATTATATTCTTCTTGACGTAAGTCTATGGAGCATCCTGAAGGATATGGAGATCATACCGACAACTGAGAGTGATCATAATCTCCTCTCACTCGCCCTCTTTCCCCAGTGGTTAACTGATAAGGGGGGATTATCATCTTATATAGCTCCAAACCCCCACAAAGTTTTCCCATCCAATTGTGGTAGACGGCTGAAGTGGGCTAAGCTTATCATGTCCGAAGAGAAAGTGGCAGATATAGGGGCACTCCTGGCTGCAGCACAGTGCAAATTGGAGTCGCTGACCCGATCGTCTGAGATCACGCTGACCTTCTGCGACCTAACTAGGGCACTGAGCAACCTATTTATTCTCCCTAGCATGGCTTCTCGGGCTAACAACAGGAAGTTGCTGCCCAAAACGCAGGGTTGGTTTACAAAAAAATGCAGAGTCAAGAAAAAAGCGGTTAGGGGCTGTTAAATCTAAATCCCAGGTTGCAATTAGGCTCGCAAGGAAAGATTACTCCCAGACTTTAAAGGTAGCAAAAAGAGAGGGGGAGGAAAAGTTCTGGGCGGACCTCTTGGCTGCAAGCTTGGATAGGAATGCTAGGGGATTTTGGAGTTTGGTAAGATCTAGGGATAGGCCTGTTGACACTTTGCTGACATGTAATATCCCAGCTCAGAATTGGTTTAGCCACTTCTTGTCCCTTTATACCCCTGCCGAGGGGGTCCTTAATGACTCCTTTGCTCTGGTGGTCGAGGCAGTGGACACTGAGGCTGATCCCTTTACTGACAGAGAAGTGGAGCTCGTAATCAAGTCCCTGGTCCCCCTAAAAGCTGCCGGGCCTGACGGGATACCCGGCGACTTGCTACGTGCCAATCCCAAGCATTGGGGGAAGTTGGTTTCCACTCTATTGAAAGCTATTTTGGGGGGAGCATCTGTACCTGAATCTTGGAAAGGGGCGGAGGTTGTCCCGATATTCAAGAAGGGATGTCGGGACAACCCCGCTAACTATAGGCCCATAAGCCTTATTGATTCATCCCAAAAGGTGGCAGGGAAGGTGATTCTGGGGAGGATCCTTCAATGGGTGGATGATAATAAGATTCTGTCAGATTTCCAGGCTGGTTTTCGCTCTGGAACCGGGTCCATTGAGCAAGTCTTCAGACTGGCGCTCCTGCATTGGAAGGTGGTGGTGCTGGGCAAGGGCAGTCTTTATCTGGCCTTTATCGACCTCAAGACTGCCTTTGACCTGGTACATAGGGAGGAACTGTGGAGGGTCTTGCAGGGTTTGGGGGTGCCTTCTTATATCCTATCACTCCAGATAAAACTACACACAGGCAATTATGCGCAGGTGCGGTGGGGTAAGAATGGGGAGAAAACTGATAGAATTCCAGTGAGTAGGGGCGTCCGCCAGGGATGTGTGTTAGCTCCCACCCTATTCTCTCTCTATGTGAACGGTGTGGTTGAGCATCTGCTACAAGAACCTGCTGATGCACCCTCCCTGGCGGGCACTCGGATCCCCACACTGCTCTTTGCAGATGATACCCTCCTTATTGCAAAGACCCCCCAGGGCCTCCAAAAACTTCTTAACCGCTTCCAGGAGTTTTGTTCCCTTAGGGGATTGGTGATCAATGTTGACAAGACCAAATATGTGATCATGAATCCTCCTGGGAAACTGGGGCGCCTCCCGGTCTTGAACTCTGCTCACCTGGAGAGGGTATCAGAGTTTGACTACCTGGGAATCCGCCTTAGCGACTCTATGAGTTGGACTCCGCATATCCACAAGATGCTCCTTAACCACAAAAGGGTGGGTGGCGTCTTGCTCAGGGAACATCGTTCTTCCACAAAACAATTTATTGCCCCAGTTGTGGAGATTTATAAAGCTAGAGGGGTTAGTGCTGCCTTGTATGGGGCGGAGTTGTGGGGTACAGGCAATCTCGACGTACTTGCAAAATCGGAGAGCAAATTTTTGAAAGATCTAATGGCTCTCCCTTTGAGCACAACCACAGTTCCAGTTTTGCTGGATCTAGGCTGCAGATCAATTGCGGACCAAGCTCGACTTCGTCCCCTGCTCCTGTGGGCCCGCTTGTGGAGGTTGCCCGAATTAGCCTCCTATGCGGAGGGACTGTCCGAGGTGATGTCAACGGGGGGCTGGTATAGTATTAAATGGTTGAGGGACGTTAAACATCTTTTGGGGGAGCTGGGCTTAGGTGAAGCTTGGGTTACTCGATCTGCCCCTCCTAAAGCCACTTTAAAGAAATTGTATTGGGATTGGGTTTCGTCTAAACTTACTATCGACCCACGCCTATGTAAGTCAACTGTAGCCTTTTTGAGGATTAAAGACGTGGTAGCTTACGAACCCTATCTCGATATGATTTCCATTCCCTTTGATAGGGCTTTATATTTTAAATTTAGAGTAGGGATTTTACCTGTAGGTGACCTGATATCCCGGTGGAAATTGTCCCCCCAGCCCTCCCCCTTTTGTGCCCTCTGTTCCACGCGGGTTGAGACGGTGGCACATATTCTTTTTGAATGCCCTGACTATTGCTCTCCCAGGAGGCGCTGGCTCACACCACTTTGTAGACAGTTGGGTACTCGTTATCACACTGTGGCCCTACGCATTTTATTGTCTGACACATCCACTTTGGTGGTTTGTGGTGTGTCTAAATTCTTAAAGTGGACCTGGTTGATTAGTGCAAAAAGGCTTTCCGTATCAATTTAATCCTGATTTTAACTGTATTAATTGTATTTATTAAGTTATTGTTTTTATTTTCTTCTTTGGGAAAGTGTTTTATTTACTGGTTTTCTTAAACTGTTGAACTGCTTTTAAGATATTTTATGTATCGAAATAAAGCCTATCAATCAATCAATCAATCTACACTGTTCCAAGTACAGCCATAGATCTTTCAGAGGCTCTGCTACAATAAAAAAATTCTCTGTGAAGTGTTCTACGGATCCTTGCAGTTGGATCCTCGCAACATCAAATACCTAAAATAGAAATGTCCCTAGAAGCCCAACATGGGAACATGGAGTCGTCGCATAACCCTGTAAGGCCCACTTTGGTGCTACATCAACATGCCTTCTCATCCCAACCCAGTGCTGTGATTGCCGGCTTATCCCAAGTCATTGGAAACTGACTCCTGGATGCTAGGATTTCCAATCTACTCTACTGAGGTTACCCCCAAATGGCCCACTTTGACTCTTGCTGGTAAGAACCTCCACATCAATGCAGTAGAACCAGTTTGAAGCAATGTTTTGCGAGAAAAAGCTGAAAGCAAATGAAGTTTAATTTGATCTCTCACATACTCTTCGTGTCCTATACTCGCCCACACATAGCTGTGGAGTTGCAGTTTTATCCTCAAAGCAGTATGTATCTTTGAATATACATTACATACAATTCAAACCACCTCATCCCACAGATGCTAAAATAATTCTTTTAGGATGTATCCAAGGGGATAAAGGAAAATAAAAAAGATGCTGTGATGTGGGAGGGCAGAAACAAACTTAATTCTAAGAATTATATTTTTGATAGTTTCAGAGGGAACGTTAAGAGAAAAAGACACCTTGTGCCATCTCCTGTAAGTTTCAGAAATGTATACATTTCCAGCAAATTTTGGAAATTGCTTACAGGTTTGCTATTGCTGGAAAGCTTCCATTAGCATCACATATCCCACAAGTTTCCCTGCTCCATGCATGAGCAGCTTATTGTTTATTTTTCTTCCTATGATTTGTAGTTCTGTTGATTTTCTGGGAGAATCAGGACTAAAAGTCCCAGAATGCTAAGTAAAAGAAATTAGCTGGATGAGCTACTCACCTATGAACCTGGGACACGCAAGACAATTTGCACCAGTGGAAGGAGGGGTGGTGTGGTGGAGAAGGGCAGACGTTGTGGCTGCAGAAGAAGCTATCCAACTTCAGTGATGCTGGCATTGCCTCAAGTAATAAATGATTTTAATGGAAGCTCCTCTGGGTTATTGGCTGAGCTATGGACATGTGCACAGTGAGCCTTTTATGGGAAGCACCCCTTCCAGATGCAATAAATCACCTACTAATTCACCCATTGGGAGGTCTCTCCTATCCTCAGTCACTAACCGCCTCATTCTGGGTGCCACGCTAAGTTTGAAATGGGATGCCTCCCCAATAAATCTGATTTTAAATCACAGGCTTAGCACACATTGAACTTGGTTTTATATCAATACCTGTAGGAAACTGTAAGGGCAAAACACTGCAAGAGAGGGACTATTGTATGATGAAAATTGTTCACAGCAGAGTTTAATTTCTGCCGGTGTTTGCCAGTGCTCAGCACCGATACATAATTCTTAACACTCACATTTTCTAATGACAGTCTACCACATGGTAGTGCTACCTGCCTTTTTTCAGCAGAGCATATATATATATATATCTAAACTCTACTGCTTTTGTGCCAATGTACCAGAGGATTACACACAGGTTAATTCACTTTTCTGGTTCACCCTGACAAGGGTTATGGTTGTTGCTTTAGAAGGGTTTTCACCTTTCAATCAAAACCCCAAAGTCTTACATTAAACCTGTATATGCTTTCCTCTTTGTGTGCATATTTGTACACAAATGAATGTTGGTGCGTCTCCCCCCAACAGTTAGGTGTTGCACATATGTGGTCACGACTACTGTGTCCATGAGGGTGATGTAGCTGGATGTGCAGAGAATAATGAAGATTCTGGAGAAGTGGCACCACGAGTGAGAAGTCAAGTCAAAGTGAAGACAAGTACGTTGTAGTGGTCGTGGGAAGAAGAAGGAACTGTTACTTCCATCATAACGGCTTCTCTGCCATGATGTAGAATTGTGATATCACTCCTTGTCCCTCCTAATCCACAGCATAGAGAGGAAACTGAGTGTGCGTGCGTGTGTGGTTATGCGTGCATGAGCGTGTGAGTGTGTGCTCGCGCGCACTCATTGGTGAGTATGTGTATCACACACCACAGCAATTGTAGCAGTCCTCATAGTGCTGTTAAACTCTGACAAAACCAGAGTAGTGTACTATGGGTACATCCTTCAATATATATGACATGTTTATGAGTATTTAATGTGTGTGTTTTTCAAAAGTACAAACATTTACAGGGGATCTCTGTGGGAGAAGAGAGAAAGTAAGAGCGAGGGAGAGTGTTCTACCCACATGAAGTTGTTGGCTCTGCCTGGCAATATCAATGGTGACATTATATGTATTTCCTACTAACGAGGATACTCGGTTTGTGGTCTGAGGTGGAATGTTGGGCTTCAATGCCAACTTGGCTCTTAAGTGTGGCTTAAATGAGCAGTCAGGATCTTTCTCAGAGGAGATGGTTTCATGTTGAGCCTAAATAGTCAATAACACATTTATCACAATCACCGAAATGGTTGAATAAGCAGACGGTGTTTCTGTTTTGCTAACAAGACCAACACTTTAAAAACATTTTAAAACATATATAAGCAGCAAAAGTTAAATAAATTTTCAAGGAACCATACACTTCAATAAACACCCAACATATCAATAATAAAGACAAATTAGCAACACTGGGCACCAAAATAGCAATCAAATTATATGGATTGCGATCGCTACAATGATCGAAGTTACTTTGCTGTTCCTAATTACTAGTTTGCACCTACAACGATTGTAACCATCTCTCAAAGGTAAACAAGCATTGGCATAGCTAATAGGTCTCGCCTTTGGGACATTATAAGTGTTTAGCCATGCAACAGTTGCATAACTAAATACTTATAAGGTCCCAAAAGCGAGACCTATTGGCTATGCCAAGCGGCCGTGGGGCCGCAAAAGTGAAAGTGATCGCGATCACGATCAAACATCAAAAGTGAAAGTAATCGCGGTCAAGCGCGGCACGCGCGCCCGCGCACATGCCCTGTAGCTCTAGGCTGGCCTGGTAGCACTTTTTGGAGCCCTCTCAATAAGTCTCGCCAGACCAGCGCATGCGCTGGGTCAGGCGAGACCTCACAAGATCATAGGAAACAAAGACCTCTCTTATCCTAAGGGGTGCTGACTTCTTGGCCTCTGGCCAAAAATGATGGCTTTCACTATGTACAGTAAACAGGCAACCTATGGAACACTTCGAGAAGACATCATCATTTATTCTTCTGTATGTGTTATAAGTTTATTCACAGTAAAAAAATCCTGATTTGTCTTCTGTCGTAGAGTTGGGAGTTCACACTGGGTCAATAGCTTGGTACTGGATGGCGTTATGATAGGACTAAAACTATACGAGGAAACTGATCCTGTGCAGCCAGTGAAGCCAGGGGCACACACAAGAAGTGTGCCATAGAGTCTTCTAGTTTATGATCCATCTACCACACAGATCAGCTGGCCACAGGAACTCTGACACAGCCGGGGGGGGGGGGGGGGGGGGGGGGGGCACTGGATCACCGAATTTGTCTCGAGGATGTTCTAAAGAGCACCTTCGACAAGGGAGATGCTACTGTGCTCAATGGCTGTCAATATTTAACACTATTAAATTAGCTTTACATATGATTTATTTGCACAAAACAGTGCTATTTTTCCTGTGCACTGTCCAAAAAAAAAGATCTGCAAAAGCTAAACAAAGAGAAACATGCATACATTTTTCATGTTTGCTGGATTAAACATTGTCTCTGTTTGTAGTGAAAATAATCGCTCAATATAGAGAAAAACAAAAGGCAAAGTTAAAGCGGAAATCTTTGCAGACTTCTCAAAGGACAAGCATTAGAAACAGAAGGAAACAATGCAGGACAAAAGAAAGATTTAGCACACCCCGAGTTCAATGTTTGCAAACTGGGTAGGTGCCTACTTCCACTTGATTTCTCACCCGCGCCCCTCCCACACCATTAAACAGATAGGTGAAACCTGTCTGCCAATCGAGAACGAGGATAAATAGAATCTATAACAACTAGTCCTGGGCACTTGTCCCAGTTCGCAGAGTGTTTTCTGCTAATTGTGGGTTTCTTATGCAGCCTCATTAGGAGGGAGCGTCGTGCAATCTTCCCCAACACCCGTGCATGCATAATCTATGGAAGAATGTCCTCCACTCATTGTGACTCATGTCCCACCTCTGACATGTTTTGTTTGTGCACAAAGTTCTCTCATATCTTTTCTTTTTAGGCCAGTTTGAAGCACCCAAAATCGAAAAGTAGTCCCCAAACAGCAACAATAGAGCTCCCTAAGGAAATCCATAGTGAAACAGCAAATACCACAATTGCAGAACAACGCTTTGCCTTTGCAACACGGGCGGAACAACAAATGCGTCTGAACCACGCATTCCATTTGCAACGCAAGTCGTTAGAATGACATTCGTTAGGTAAAGCAGCATTGGACTTTAAAATCCAACGCTTTCCCTACTGTTGTGGCGACTGGAGTTGGAAAAGTAAATTATACTACTCCAAAGTCCAGCGCCCCCCTAAGGCAAGTCATTGTAACAGAATACATGGTTCAGACGCGTTCGTTGTTAAATTACTCAGTAATCTCATGAAGGAACCTACTAATTCCTGACTCCAAGTCAGTGTCCGGTATGTGTATAGTTTTTGGGTGCAGTAATATATCCAGAGGGGTCTCCTTCCAGCCTGTCTGTGTAGATTTGATCCAGTAGCCTTTTATATTTAATAAATATGAATGCCACAAAAGATTACCTGATTTTTGTTTTCAGTAATTAATAAGAACTTCAGAATGTGTGTGGATGGAAGACTGATCGTGATCACCTTTGACTTGGTTGCCTCTCACGTTTCCCGTAGAGGGTGGCAAAAGTAGTTTTCCGTGTGCGGAGCATGGAGAATGGAATATGGTTGAAACTCAGGGGCAAACAAAATAGCCCATCCCCCAATTTTGCACTCCTTCTTGATTGTCTAAATTCACAAAGTTGCCCATAAACACCGGCTCCTTCAGAATGTAAATCCAAGTTTGGTACCACATAGACACCAGCCATCACATTACAGAACTAGGACAAGGAGAGAGATATTCTGCCCCAGCCTGACTGGTTGGATTTTTTAACATTTGGGGGTATATTCACAAGAACGTGTGCTAAACATCACCCAAAAACGCAAACGCAACTTTACACATCGCTGCCTATCGCGGGAAAATAACCCCATGTCAACGTGGAATTCACAACACGGCAGTAGCATGTGATAGTCTGTCGAAAACATGGCCGTGATACAACCACCCCGACGGAGATAAAAACACAAACCACAACACCAGAAAACGTGCGATGAGCCCATTCGCAATGAGGAAAGCAGGGATAAGCAGCGCCAGGCCCGCGAAACACACGGCAGGCGGGAATAAGCACAACAAAAGCCTGAAAAAGAAAGACAAACCAAACAGAAAACAACAGTCAACCACAATGGAGGCAACCCGAGCCAGCAGACAACCCCACCAGCCCCATTGGCAACAAAACATTGTACATGGCAGTCCATCTTGGACAAGGTGAATGCAGCCTGAGAGCAGAGGAGGATAATGGCAGAAAACCAGAACTTCTGGAATGATGCGAAAGCCCAAACAAGCAGAAACACGCCAACAACATGATGGCAGCAATGCACACCAGAGTTCGGAGTCCAGCGCCACACCAGGAGCTGAATGAAATAGAGGAAATGGTGTCCACCACATCAGTCTGGAGATGGTGGCAGGTCTCGGGGACCGGAAACTGCACAAAACAACAGACACAACAGCAACAGGGAGAGGAACCAGCAGGGACGGGGGGGACGGGGGGAGATGGGCACAATGGCACACATGCACAATTAAGCACAGCACAACTGCAGACAAACCATGCCCAAGAGTAACAACACCAACCAGGAGCACAAGTCACACAACCCGGCAATATCACACCACTGAACAAGCACACAAGTGAAAACTACACCGCCTGAAAGGAAGAAGGGTGAGCCAAATCAGAGCTGAAGGGACATCTCACACACAATGCAGCACACACACATTGGAAGCAGAGCACCCCAACATCAAACACAATGTGGTACAAACACCCACTTGTGCACAACCAAACACAGGACACAAGGGCACCCGCCTGTGGCCGGTAAACGGCCATACGCATCTGGCAAAGCACGAAACAGGGACATCATAATGCACAAGTACAAACACACAGTCCTGATGGGGTAGCAATGCACGTATGGCAGGGAGCCAGAGAGTCCGTGAAACACACATTGGCATACAAATCAAGACACAACACAGTTGGAGACAAGTGAAAGTGCGGAAACTTTATCAACAAGTGCATGTCAGTACGGCCAAGAGAAGTGCCACTATATGCAGACAAATGCAACAGTATGTCTGAATGAGGAACATAGGAAAGCGCCCATGTCCACCTCGGGGGAGGCCCTCACCAACACAAGTCAGTGCCAACCCGCGTAGTTTTCCGCGCCTGGAACGTGAGTCCTGGACAATTCAGCCATGTCCTTTGTCGTCTTGGGACATGTGACCAGATCCACAATATGCAACCATGTGTCGGGACACATGCAATGGCTCACATGCAGTTGTGGCTGCAGGTACCTTGTCACTCGTCCATGAACGTGAGGGCAGCTGCGTAGGCCAACATCTCGAAATGAGCGATCGTCGTCCACCACATCGGACATGTCGTCGACGTAATCCATCAGCTGACCCGGACAGATGTGCTGACTTCAAACACTGGACCCAATGTGTACCAAAGCCCAATTGGGTAGTGATTCAATGAGCTCACTGCACACGACGACTCGTGCAATCTCCCAGGTCCAGTTTCCAACATGCATGCCAAACATCCATGAATGCCATAAACGGGCATCCCGGTGACACTCCTGGTCGTGGGCCAACAGGGGGCGCACACACACGTCGTAATCCAGGTCAGCTACCGTTACGTTGGAGAGGCAGACATCCATGGACACTCGAATATGCACGAGCGACAATGCAACACAGGCTGCACGCAGGTGCGGTGCGCAAGGCGAAAGCTCAGCCGGTAACTGATCCGCAGCACTGCCAACGGTAGTGCCCCCAGTACATGCAGCAGACGTGCACGGTACAGGTCCACGTGACTGGAGTCGAGCATGTGTCCGGGATGGTCTGCCATTGCGTCAGTGGCTCTGCTTGAGCAGTGTCTGTGTGCAACGGGTGCAGGTCTGGGGTGGGTTGGGAGTACATGTGAAGGCCATTTCACGCACGGCAACTATGACCAAGGACTTCTGTGTGTGGGATGTGTACACGTTGGGCTCACGTCGGGCAGTGCGTAGTGTGGGAGTCGTAAGCAAATGCTATCGTATCTGTCATGGGGGTGCTGGCCACATGCAAGTTCCTGCTCGGTGCTGCAGATGTGCTACCACCTGATAGTTCAGACAAAGGACCTTTTATCCCTACAGTATCTTCACCAGCTGCATGCACACAAGAGATGTACAGAGGCCATTCGTGGGTGTGGTGGGACATCTGCGACCCTGGGAATCATGGATGATAGGCCCAGCATGTGGCACATGACCGGACTCATTGTGTGTCATGTTGCCACAAAGCTGCTCCTCCCTGCCACGAGCCCCCACACTTGTGTGCGCTGCACGGTTGCATCACATGCACTCCTACGGGACACCATTCTAATGCCTGTTCGCCCATGTCCAGCGCCATGCCAACAGTACCGTGACGCTGGCCGTCGAAGGTGTGGGCCCACTTGGGTGTAGGCCAATGGCCTGGACAGGGCGGACACAGGTGTTCAGCCCATGGCGGGCTGTGATTGCGCTGCGAATGAGGCGAGGCAACTGAATCATGCATCCGCAGGACTGATACACATAACACTTGGCATGCATGTGCCAAGACCCCGAGCGGTCTTGCGCTCCTACATGTCCCCTTACCTGCGGGCCCGCCCTCCAGGTGCATGCCACATTGCAACATCGAGTACTGTGGCCCTGGTGGCGACAACACCCCAAAACAGAGACGCACTAACCGCACTTCCTGCCCAGGCCAGGTCCGAGCCATGCCCTGCTCCCCCTGCTGAACCAGCACACGCAGCTTGTGCATGCAGGGTGGTAGGTCCGGGGCTACATGTCCAGGGTCACTGCCAACGCTGAGGTGACATGTCAACGTCCGCTGCAGACAGCACACTGTGATGTTGCAGGGCCCGTGTCCATCATGCTGACACAATGAACACACGGACACACTTGCTCAGATGGTGTGAATGGCTACAGACACGTGCGCCTGGCCACATTTATTAGCAGGCACACTTACCAAGTGACACCTGTGTTGGATGTGTGTGGGCTGTGTGCACACCAACCATCAAGGGCTGCCTGGTGCAGTCAGAAATCGACAATAGTGTACATCGTAAAGGACACAACCATTCAACCATAAAGGCCCCATGACTCATTGCACACAGAGTTAGTGGCATCAGTGCTGTTAGGGGATGCCGCCTGCGATGAGGCGTGTCCAATGGTGTGGACTCCTCCACATCTTACCCAAGACACAGTTCCACATGTGTGACCTACTGGACCGCAGTGTAGGTCTGAGGCAGCGGTCAGCATGGGCCATTCACCGAGTGTCGCTGCCATAGGTTGGATGGCCCCACTGGCCTGTGTAGTTCAGGTTCAGTAGCACCACGGGACGCGGACTTGTGATGAACAGGGTTGATGGCACCAGGTCAGTTGTTGATAGTGTTCGGTCACCTCCGTGACTCTGACCCGGCTTTCGTCTGGACTGAGCCGCATCTTCCTCTTACTCCTCTCCGTGCGTTCACTGTTGTGGACTCTGCCATTCGTGATTCGCAACTAGGTGCTGGATGTGGACCATACTGGTCTGCAGGGTAGTCCTGGTCCCTCATCCACGTGTCGCCGACTTGCGTTGAACAGGGTTAGTGGCACCACGTGTCGTGGGCTTGCGTTGAACAGGGTTAGTGGCACCACGTGTTGCCAGCTTGCATTGAACAGGGTTAGTGGCACCACGTGACGCAGGCCGCCCATATGGAACTATGCCTAACTGATCCAAGGGAGTCTAGTGCTGTGGCCGCTGGCCCGGCTTTGGGGTCACTGCCATTCAGGACTCAGGACACAGTTTCACATGTGGGACCTACTGGGCTGAAGAGGATGCCGGTGGAGTATGTAAATGAGGAAGGAGTAATGTGGGCCAGCGTCGTGAGAAAGGGACTGATTGTCCCATATAGTTGTCCTGAGACATCCCTCCCACTTGCCCGTGCTGTGTAGGCCCATTGATATGTAGGCCTTTGTTAAATTGACCGTGGCTCTGCCATTTTAGTGCATCGCAGGCTGATGGCAGGTCTGACCCAACTCTGACCCAACGCAGATTCAGTTCCTCTTTCTGCGAAGCTTTCTGCCTCCAAGCTGGTAGACCCCACCCTACCCGGTCGGTACCAAAAGTTCAGCATCCTCTTGACACTTCAACATACAGTAAGCTGCATCCTGGCATAGCACTTGTTTCCTGGGCAGGTTTCCCGCATTTCAGGAAGTGGCAACCGCAGAGCTTAAGTTGAGAGGATTTATGTATGTATATATTCGATTTGAACACAATATCTGTTTGTATTTTTCGCTTTGCGCACAATGTCTACTTATAGTTTCTGCTTGCTCTGTGTAATTTACGACAAGCGATTGGCCTGAGAAACTGACCTTTTCACCTAGTTCATTGTCAGCATTAAGTGGTAAATGACGACATGTCTGGTGAAATTCTGCAGACGAGGTTTATTTTTGGGTAAGAGTTGCGTGCGAAGCAGCCCAAAATTTAGTATATAAGGAGAGCACGCAGACACCTCAACGGATTACCTCGCTGTCTGTATGTAGGTGACAGACAGATTCCGTAGGTTTCCCCAAGAGTTCTTAGGGGCTCTTGTGTTTGCTTCTGCGCCTGCTTAGCATTGTGTTGTGTTCACCTATATGAAATGTACTGTTATGCTTAGTTATTGTCTTTTTATTTCTGATCAACATGTATTCATTTCATTCACAATTGCAGGAATGCCAGCTCTAGAGTAGACGTGAGAGTTCCTAGGTAATAGAGTTCTTGTACTCTGAAACATATCTCCTAGGTATAATTTGTCTCTTAAAATGCTTTCCTTCTCTCAGGCAATCTGATACGGAGAGAATGGACATGTGATTATATGAATTCTGTATTTTGTGTCTTTGATTTGCGGTTTCTTTGAAGTTGCATCTTCTCATTAAACTGCTATTGTGTTCTACCTCAAATTCCATGTCTCACATGTCTGTTTTCTTCAATTCTAGAGCGAGCGTTCCCAGGCACCCCTGCCCAAATTAAGGTGCCCCTTTTGTCCCTGACTCACTCTCCTGCCCAGTTCTGTGGTAGCTCCCGGGGCTCTGAGTACCGCCCCTAGCTTCCTTGTCCTGTAATAAATCCTCCCTCCGACATTTTGGTGCCGTGACTCGGATTGGCAGTGCCTGCAGACGGGGGCAGTAACGGCTGGGTTCGAGGGGACGCAGACTGAGCACTCGTGACTCCTTTCTGGCCGAAGCCTTTGGGTACAAGCACTCGGGTGAGTATTATAACTACCTGACGTGAGGTGACGCTTTGGTAACGGTTTATGAGAGGAGCGCTTGTGAGGCTTCTGTGTTTTTCTCGGCTCTCAGTTCTTTCCTGTCTCCTGTCTGGTTGGCCTCGCTAAGGACATTTCTAACTGGGGAGGCTTGTGTGTGCGGCATGGAATTCTGAGCTGGACAGTACGGTCAGGAAGTTGTTGGTTTATTGTTTCCTTTTTGTTATATATAGATGTGTGTGCTATTGTTTTTGCCTTGAGTGCCCGGAGGAGAAGGCTGCGTCTTGCGCCTTTCACGGGCTTATTTAGCTCTTTTTTTTATTATTACATTTTTACATTTTTACATTGGTTTTTGTAGGAAAACAGGCATAGAAGAAAGACAATAAAAAAGTAAAAAGAATAAGGGATAAGGAGAGGCTGGTTATGTCTGCAGTCTTTTCAATGCTATTCTTTTTGGTGTAGCTTGCTGTTGGGTCTCTCTGTATATAGTGAAACAGAGAGCGCCTCTTTATCAGGGGGCTACGGGTCGGCCTGGTAGAAGAGAAGGAGAGATACGATTTACTATCGTATTCTTTCAGCAATAAAAAAGTTCTCCACCGAGTGCTGTGTGGATACAGTGAAGGCTCTCCTACATCAATACAAGGTAGGAAAGAGGTTGGATATTGTCGGTCCACTTAGCTACTGGATAACGGATATCGCCTGGATTATGAGGATTTTATGAGGTTCCCCGGGATGGTTTATTGGATGTTATGAGTTTTTGGTAGTTCTGTGACAGTTTCCCTTTTGTGTGTGCGCCATTTGTAAATAGGAAGCACGTGTTCTATTTTTGTCCTTCAGAGGGCAAGGTATGCAGTCATTGTCTGAGAATAGACACTCTGAACGTGCCTGACTTACTTCTTTCGTGAAACACATGTAGAATTTCATGACTGCATGACTTCAGGTTACCGTCTGATAATGCATACAGAGACTCATTAAAGTGAAGCAATTGCACTTTATTGTGGTTGGTGCTTATATGGGCACTGCAGTAAGGGTCACTGACTGACACAGAAGCTGCTTTTAGTAAGGCCATATTAATTACGTGCACAGTTATTTTGTTATTTGTATTTTTTGATGATATGTTTTATGATATGCAGATTTGATGATATGTTTTATGATATGCAGATGTATATTGAATGTATAAGGACATGATGTTAAATTGATGTTGACTGGTCTGTATCGTTTTATTAGGATAAGACCCGCTAGGTAGGGTTATTATTGTAACAGAAGATCACTGCCAAATGTAGAAGATTGGTTTGTTAGTGAGATTCAATAACTAGGGAGGAATGTAAATGCTTTACTGTTGTTTGTACTCCCACATGTATTGATCTGCCACTGATAACAGTAGTGATTTTCGTTTTTTTAAAAGTTTTGTGTTTTGTATTCAACATGTTTTTGCGCCACAATTGTTACAAGTATATTGTTTAGTGCTGCTGCCTTTTTTCCCAAACCATTGAACATTTCTAGTGCTGCTAACATTAACTAGGTGTCACTAAGGTTTGAGGTACAGCATAGGTACACAGATGAATAGAATATTTGGTTACAGAACTTATAGAACCGCAGACACCATACATGTGCAAATTTCTATGATAGTGCCAGGATTAGAAACACTGACTGAGGTCACTAGCTCCTGGCCCCGTAACCCCCTGCGAAGCAAGGTCCTTCATTATTGCCTTGGTGAACATCCTGGTGCCCTGCAGTTTCCTGACTTCTCACCTGAAGGAGTCTATAACGGTCCAGATAAGCGGGAGATTAAAGAGGCATTTTATTTAACCATTAAAGAGGCATTGGGGGACGAGCTCATATATGATCACCCTGACTACTGACACATAAGGAGAGCAGTATATATATATATATTAATATAGAGTACTAAGGGATACAGATGAGCAATAGTGAACATCAGTCAGTTGGGATAGTTCTGCACATATTAAATGACAGAATAATAGCGGTGCACAATCCTGACGAACAGACTATAGCAACCTTTGGGAGGCGACAAAGTGCCTTGATAGCCAGAGCGTGGAAGTTGCTGGGAGTCACACTAGCACATGGCACTGAGGTAAAGGTATCTTCACTACATCTAGTGCAGCTGCGCCTCCCAGTGCCTACCTGTAGACCCATTACCCTGAACCCAGACCCTGTACTTGAGCTGCCACAGAGCACCCCCTCTGTGGAAGACGCTCCAGATACACCGCTGCAGCCGCCACTAGTGTCCCCTCCGACGCCGTGTGCTGCTAGAGACTCCTCCACGGCATTAACTCAGCTGGGGAGCCCTGATCTCGCTCACCAAGAATCACTTACACCATCCCCTCTATTCACACCGTCTCCTCCAGGCGACAGCCACCTGGAACAACAGGAAGGGTCACGAATCACTAGCGACGTATTAGGCTGTGAACAGCACAGGATATTGTTGCAGGCACTTAACGATCCCAACTTACCCCTGGTTTGTGAGCATCACGCCCAGCAGCTGCATGTGCAGCTGCAGCAGCAGCCCTCATTAAGTATCATAGAGCAGTTACAGGGACGCCCTTCTATAACACATTACCCATTACTGTGGGGATACTTACAGAACCGCCTGTTACCAAGAGAATAACATTGTTTATTTGTGGTCAGAAATAAGTCAACACACACGATACCCTAGGTTATAAATAACAACACATCTGTGGCAGGTGAAGTTGATAAGTGACACCCAGTGGAGGTATACTGTTATTTCTGAATACACACAACGCTAGAGAATAATGACAACACCACTAGAACACGTGATAAAGAATTTTACTACTCAGGGGAAGCGTATTAGAAAACATTGTGGAGAGCTGCACAAGCTCACACAGACTATGCTACACCCTTGGCCAAAAGAGGGTACCTTCGATAAGGCAGTACTAGATCATGCTCAAACGTTCCTGGAGGGGAAGTACTCTGGGAACAAACTAGATAAACGTAAAGAAACCCTAGCTCTGTGGAGAGTCTTTAAGGACAATGATGAAAAGGCCCCAGTACCTACCGCACCGCCACCAGCCTATGACGCAGATGGCATGTATACAGAGCGAGTTGTTAAGGCTGACTTAGAGCCTAATTTAAATGAACAGGCAGCTGTAGGACATGAGGATATTTCTGCTTCAGATCCCTCAGAAGATTCACCAAACAGCATGCCAGGGAATGCGCAGGGCCAGATAACTCTAAGTTCCCAAAGCCCAGGGGTGCAGTGCGCAACATCAGGAATGCCAGGTCAGATTGATGCACTATTCACAATAAAATTGACACCAGCACCCAACTCTGCAGCTCACCAGCAGGAAGAGGGCTCAGAGAGTGATGGAGCCTCTGGTGATTCACAGCACAGCTCCCACTTGCCGTTTCCTAGGCCTAACCCTACAGTGCCTACATTTGTCACTGACAATAGCGAGCCCTTAGAGACAAGGACTAGACACTATGGCCCATTCCTCTCCCCTGGCCAGCAGCACAGCAATACACAGGCACACCATAACGGGTGGCGACCCCTTAACACAGGTCCCAAGCGAGAGGAAGAGTACTTGCTACAATTCAATGGAGGAAACAGAGATAGTGAACAATCTCGCCCAGAAATAATCACTGAGGCGGACATTAGTAGATGGAGAACAGAGCACAACTTACACCAAGGAACAGGTAGAGATTTAGGGGACACGTCACACGAGCAACATTCAGGGAGTCCCACTGGCCACCCCGCAACAATACAGCGGTTATCATTACAAGTGGACAGGGTAGAGGATCAACTCACTGAACTAATGGGTGGCTTAGGCCAATTTAGAAGAAGGCAGCCACCAACACTAAGTGAATTGGCTGGAGCTGCAGGCCCGGTGGTGGGTTCACGTAGTGGTGGGGTCCCAATGATCCCCCCACAGCAGGAGCCATGGATAGACTTCCATCAGGAGGTCCAAAGCATAGCCCCAGCCCCACCTCAGAGTAACCCAGCAGCTCCTCTGATGATCAACCCAAGTACACCGCAAGCTCTGCCAACAATTGTCACGCCCCCATCTATACACATACCTCAGGTAGTGCCACCAGTAGTCACACCACGCAGGCCAGATGCACAACAGATGGACCTTGATAATCTTGATCTACCAAGTGTGCTCGAACGGGCAGAAACAAGATGGAGAAGGCAGAGAAGGACAGAGAGAGAGAGACTTGCAGTGCAAGGTAGCCATGGGCGGCCTGATGACATCCCACAAGATTATGATGTATCAGGTACTGCAACGCTAAGAACAACAAGATCTAGAACTCTGCATCACATGGCCCCTAACAGGCCATTGCCGTCAATGACCAATGGTCTGACGCCAAATGAGATAGTGATACTTGGGGAAGGGACTGACTATTATGTCAATCCATTCTCAGATAATTTAGCAGGTTGGACAGAAGCTAATGCACCTCAAATGAATGTCTGGCCTCGGGATGGGTCATTTGAACCAGAAGACATGGCCACAGCTGAGGAATGTATTCTGCAGGGGGCAGGAGATGACGATTGGGATTACGATTATATGAGCAAGGGCCTAAGAGTTTGGCAGAAATACGCACGTAGATATGACAACACAAGGCCCACAGGGGTGACACGCCAGCTCCCCCTGTTGTTTAAAAATGTTAAAGATCCCCCCCTTTATGTTCCTTGGTCACTAATGGACAAGGACAATTTAAAGAAACAACTCCCACCTCTCACAGAGGGTGCTGGAAAGTGGATACAGGCCTTTGAGAAACACACTGCAGGTGTTCCATTGGCTATTGGAGATGTAAAAAGTCTGCTCACCTCCTTGATTGGAGAGGATGCAGAGGACATGTTTACACGCATTGACACAAGACTGTCTACTACTAACACACAGTGTGACGGTAACCCCTTCAATAAGATTAGATCACCCCTATGGAATGAATTGCGTAGGAAGTTTCCTGACGTTCCTGACATCAGCTCTTTGATGTCACAGACAATGCAAAGCAATGAAGATCCAGCACAGTACATTTCACGAATGAAGGAGAAATGGCATCAAGAATTGGGAGAAAAATGGGATGTTACAGGGGGTAATTGTAGGTTCTTTTACCACACAGTAAAGAAGGGACTGCCCACTGCTGTACAGGACAAATTAGATGGAATAGTAGCCATGGAGTGCAAACCATGGCCAGAGATACAACACCACATCATTCATTTTTGCAAAAAGGAGCAGGAACAGGAGAAGAAAAGGTTATTAGCTATTGAAAATGCAGCAGCTAAGTTAGTGCAGCAAAAACTTAAGAAAAGGGAGACCCCTGATACAATGATGGTGGCTTCACCAGTGAGTCAGATGACTGCTGTCACTAATTTCCCACAAGATGCCCAGACTGCACTAGGAGGTAACATACAAGTAGCTGCACCAAACCTACAGGCACAGCCCTTCAATAATGGTGTGCAACAACAGGCATACACCAATGAGCAACAACAGCAGTATTATGGTAATGAGCAAATGAGGTATGCAAATACTGGGATGCGGGGGAGAGGTAGAGGAGTAGGCTTCCAAAGACCTGCGCCACAGCCAGGAGCACGATTGTGCTACTACTGTCAGCGACCAGGACATTATATGAGGGAATGTCATATTAAGATGCGGGATGAAGGGAGGTCAGTAGGTAGAGGAAATCCACAACAAGCTCAAGTGCCAGTACAATACTACCAGCAGCAGCAGCCGCTGCCGCCCCAAGCAGTATATTCCTATCCTTCCCCAGCACAGCAGCCAATGCTGCAGCAGGTACAATTACAGACACCTGCGATGGCCCAAGTGCAGCCCCAGATCCAACAAGCACAGCTACTTCAGCCACAGATGCCTGTGTACCAAATGGTGCCACAGACGCAAGCTCCTGTGCCACAGGGAGCCACGATACTGCCCACCACCAATCCCTTTTCACAGGGCACCATCCAGCAGTACCAGGCTGGAGGATATTCAAGTTAGGACAGCCCACAGACAACTCTAGTGTGTCCCGTGTTATCGTGCCTCACAAATATCAGAGAGGACCCAGTTGTGTATGTCACGATAAACAACAAGACTTATAGTTTTATGGTTGACACAGGTGCTACGTTTTCCTGCATCAGGGAAGGAGCACTGCCCATCTCCAACCAGAGCGCAGACACACAGGGTTTCTCTGGGGCAATAATAAGGGTCCCTTTTACCAAACCAGTACCAATGGAAATAGGAGGTAAATGTATTCAGCAACGCTTACTCTATTCAACACAGTCCCCAGTCAATCTCTTGGGACGAGACCTCATGGCCAAATTAAATATGACAATTAGTTTTAAAGAGAACGGTACAATGACTTGTTCCATTCCTGGTACATCAATGTGCAGGATGATGGCTGTCACTGTGGATTCCTCCCTGAGAGATGAGATAAGAGCCCGCCCAATGGATGAGCAAGCATTCTCCACAGCGGTACACATTGTTGTTGCCAATACACCAGAGATGAATGGGCGCACTGTCCAACTTCCCAGGGAATTCCTTTTTCGTCCACAGTCACAGAACATGCCTGTGCCTGACAAAAATATGATCCTAGGAATACACTGTCTTGAAATAACACCCACGTATGGAGCTTTCTTAGCACTAGACGACAATGCCCACACATGGGCCTGTGTCATTTTCATTGAACCTGGACATCAGGTAAGGAATATTTCAGATCACCAACTATTTGGAGATCCTGAGGAATATTCCAAACTGGAGATTATTTACCAAAATCCAGTGCCTTTGTCGGTGACAGTTGAGATTAGAACTCCAACTCCGCCCGAAGTATTCGATGCTACCCGTGACTCAGACTTAGTTCAGGTACCAAGCATTCTTTGGACAACAGGTCCCAATGATGTGGGGCTCATTAAATCAGCTGCACCATTCAGAGTGACACTGAAACCAGGTGCCCTTCTACCCAGAGTGCGCCAGTACCCTTTGTCTAGGGAAGCAGAGGAGGGAATTGCCCCTACCATACAAGCGCTGCTACATCAAGGTGTGATATACCCCTGTATCTCGCCATGTAACACGTGCCTTTTTCCGGTGAGGAAACAGAAGACTAATCAATGGAGATTAGTGCATGACCTACGCTCAATTAACAGCATAGTGATCCCAGAGTTTCCCATCGTCCCAGACCCTTCAGTGATACTTACCAACATCCCACCTGACACTAAATATTTTTCCGTCATTGACCTGAAAAATGCATATTTTAGCGTCCCTCTACACGTAGACAGCCAGTTCCTATTTGCTTTCTCATTCCAAGGTAGGCAATTTACATATAAAAGATTACCCCAGGGGTACTGTGAGTCCCCCAGTGTATTCAACAGAGTTGTCAAAGATGACTTGTCAAATTTCCAATGTGACAGCACCTTGCTACAATATGTTGATGACATACTCCTCTGTAGCACCACTGAGCAGCAGTGCCGACGGGATACAGTTGCTCTGCTTACAACATTGGCACAGAGAGGATACAAAGTAGACAAACAAAAACTCCAATATTGTCAGGAAGAAGTACAGTACCTAGGACAGCTGATCTCAGCATCAGGGAGAAAAGTTACCCCAGGAAGAGTAGAGGCAATAAGAAGCACTCCAGAACCCCAGTCAGTTAAGGACATGCAAAAGTTCCTAGGACTAGTGAACTACGTTAGACAATGGGTTTTTGACTATTCCACCATTACTGCACCACTCCTGGCAGCTGTCAAAACGGCCAAAGACAGGCATAATAAGATTGACTGGACACCTGAAATGACATCAGCCTTTGCCAAGTTGAAAGATGAGATTACAAACGCACCTGTGTTAGGCTCTCCTGACTACACAAAAGAGTTCTATCTATTTACTCACTGTAATGGACAGGTCATGACAGCAGTCCTCACCCAGAAGTACCCCATGGGCCACAAACCCATTGCATACTTCAGTGGCATGTTAGACTCGGTAATGAAAGGCCATTATCCTTGTGAGCAGGCCTTGTCAACCGCAGCATTTGCTGTTGAGAAAAGCACCCCATAGTCATGGGGTCCCCTCTGACACTGTACACTGAGCATGCAGTATTCGCAGTGATACAAAAAGCTAAAACAACTCTTACTACACAAAGAGTGTCAGGATATGAAGTCATACTGTCATTACCATCTTTGAAGGTTGTTAAATGTCATACTGTGAATCCTGCCACGTTCTTTGTTCATCCCATTGCCACCACTGATGATGACAGTCATGACTGTGCCACATACTGTCCCGATGAGTCAGGAACAGCGAAAGAAGACCCATTGCCAGATAGTGTAATTTACTTTGTTGACGGTTCCTCTACCATTGATCAAGAGACAGGAATAAGATACACAGGTGCTGCAGTGGTCAGAGCACAACAGAGAGACTCCTCTGACTCACTAGACATCGTACAGCAAGTAACATTGCCATCACATTATTCAGCACAGGCAGCAGAGTTAGTAGCTTTGATTGCAGCCCTCAAACATGGAGCTGATAAAAGGATTACTGTATACTCAGATTCTGCATACGTCACCACAACAACACATTCCAGCATCCTGAGATGGAAAAGGCGTGGCTTCCTTAAAACTGACGGCACACCTGTAATGCACAAACAGTTACTTGAGGAACTAATAGATTCATTAACATTACCAGCAGAAGTGGCTGTAGTAAAGTGCACTGCACACACAAATGGCCAAGATTTCATTTCCAGAGGAAATGCCATGGCGGATTGGGCTGCGAAAGCAGCTGCCAGAGGGCCCCGACCTGCACCATCTCAAGTGACAGGGCAAAACACCTGTGCCCCCATCCTGTTTGCTCAAGATGCATCCGTCATAGTACAGGTAGATACACAAAGTACAGTAGATGACACAAGTGAATCGTTGCTCTCAGATACCACTGATCCAACACTCCCATACACTATAGATGACACACAGCAATATGATATCATTGCAAAACTACACCTACGAGAAATACAGGAGAGTGCCCTTCCTGAAGAGAAAGAGCTGTGGAAGAAGAGAGGAGTGCAACAAGATGTCTCAGATTTCATTTACGAACAGACAATGACAGGGAAGCCAGTTATGCCACAGGCACTATTACAAGTAGCGCTCACTCAGTTACACCTTCCGACACATGTCCCTCGTGATATCATGTCCACAACTTTGCAGACAGAGTGGTTCATCCCCAATGCATATGAGCAGATACAACTCTTCGTTCATCAGTGCCTCATTTGTCAACAATATTCACCTAACCCAACTATGAAGACAGTTGCCTCAACAATACCAAGGCCCAAAGGTCCCTTTAGAGAACTCCACATTGATTAGATAGACATGATTGACAGATGCAACAATTACAGGTACCTCATTGTAGTGGTATGCCCATTTTCAAGGTGGATTGAAGCTGGACCATGTGTCCATTGTGACGCAAAGGCCGCAGCTACTTTTTTGCTTCGTGAGGTCATATGTCGCTGGGGATTACCGGATGCTATTCGAAGTGACAATGGCCGCCATTTTTCAAATGATATTTTTGCCATAATCACCTCAATGTTAGGAATAAAACATAAGTTGACATCAGCCTATCATCCACAAAGCAATGGTATTTGTGAGCGCCTTAACGGCCTGCTCAAAGCCAAAATCAGTAAGATAAGTGCCACAATTGGAAAGAAATGGCTCTATTGCCTTCCCATTGCTCTGTTCACACTCAGAAACGCTCCCAGTTCTGACCATCACCTCACACCTCACCAGCTTGTCACGGGCAGATCAATGAATGTGGTTGTTCCCTCCACCAGACCTAAAGTAGACACTGAAATGTCTTCTGAGATTGTGAAAGCTGAACTGTTTGATTACTTGTGTGCACTAACTCGTGCTGCAAAGTTCCTTTCTATTCAGATATCAAGGACACAGAACAAGGGCTCTATTTCTGATGAACTTCCACCTATTTGCCCTGGGACAAAAATCTTCGTAAAGAAACAAGTCCGGAAGTGGACAGATCCTAAATTTGAAGGACCATATCAGGTTATAGACTCTTCACCCACTGCAGTCCGAATAGCCGAAAGGAAGGCATGGATACATCGGAGCCACGTGAGGATCCACCCGGCACCATCCCAGGCCTGAACTATGGACAAGAGGAGGGCATCATGTTTCCGTGGTCTAACCAAGAGAAGGAGTATGAAGATCGCATGGCCATCTATGGACTGAGACACAGTAACAGACGTTCCTCGCTTTCACTGAAAAAGATATGTACAGTAATTGGTATTCTCTTTGTTGCATTTTTAATTGCAGTAATTGCATTTGATTGGGTTGTGGTGTATCCAGAGAGAAGGGGAGGTACAACTAGCAATGTTAGATCTACCCTAGGACAACCCCAGTCTGAGACGCTTCCTGACACCTATGCACCGCCCACTCTGGTACCATCCACACCGCCTGCTAACCCAACAGAATGGGATATGGTACTGGATATCACCTTGAATGCCCATATGCCAGATACTCATAAAAAGGCCCGCCAGAATAAGCGAAGTGTTGGGAGTGAATTGATTGTCAGAGGCATAAAGGCACCTGCCAGGTATACGCCACGTAACACTCACAAGCAGGCAGTGGCCCCGCCAGTAGCAGACTGGGTTAGTAAGCTTCAGGACACAGTTGTGTTCACCTATGACCAGCATTTCATGCCTGGTTCCCCCTCCCAGTGCACTGATAAGATATCAGAGGATAATGGGGTTCACAATGCACTGTTTGACAACATGTGGTATAGAGACATGAGGGAGGTCGGGAGGAAGGTCACGAATGAATCCTGCTTTGTGTGCTCTCACATCCCTCATGCTGTGGGCGCAGACAAATTGATATTTCCCAGAGAAGTGCCACCACCCATTGCCAAATGTCTCCTACATCTGTTTCTTTGTCGCATACATGGTCAGATACAGCTCCACTCAGCCACAATAGATGGTGTGTTTGTGAATGCTACAGAGTGGGATGACAAGTATGTTACATTTACAGTGATAACAAATCCATCAGAGTATGAAAGGAGGATAGAGGCTTACCGTGGTATGGAAATGCCCATCGGCCTGTTGGAGGTCTGGAGATACCAGTTTAGGAGACTAGGGTACTTCGCCTTCCCAACACCCCCGTCAAAATGTCACTCACCAGTGCATTGCCAAGCCTACCATAACGATTCCCAGTGCCCTTGTCAGTGGAGGCCAATATTGCGCCTGCAGGCCAACATTTATTTTAATGGCAGGTGGAATGGCCCACATGACTTGGTATGTAAGGCAGCCTCCTTAGGTGATGCAATTGTGAAGGAAGATGGCACACATCGTGTTGATAAGAAGATAGGGGAGGAGTGCGCTGAGATATGGGCACAAGAGACTAGAAGATACACTTTCAATGAGGGTACAAGATACCAACCAAAGAAAGCATACAAGCTAAAGTCTTCTCTCCTTTGTTTCCTAGGTAACGGAACGATCTCTGTGGGCCGCAACACAAACTGCAGCAGCACAATTTTTAATTCGGACCTTCAGTACGGCACCTCCAGCCTCATGGACATCTATTGGGCCTGCGGTGAACACATTTATCTGCAGCTGCCACCCCACTGGAAAGGATTATGTTCCATGGTCATGATGCATGAACTACACCTGGTTGTACCAGCATCAAACATTTCCCGCATCCATACCCACCCAATGACAGGTGATGTCACCCTGCTCCACCACCGAAAAAGGAGCCTTCAGGAATACTTCTCAAGTGGTCCAATTCACGAGATTCCAAGAGATTTCCTCCTTTTCAACGAAGCTGAACTATTCTTCGGGGGCGCTGTCCCCATGTTCCAGACAAAAGCCAATGCTCGCTGGCTCCAAGTGACGCGATACGAACTGATGCAGCTCGTCAACAACACCCGTGATGGGTTCAACGCCGTGAAAGAAGAACTGAGACCTCTGAGACTTATGGTTCTAGAGCACAGATATGTTCTAGATCAGCTGACTGCGATGAGTGGTGGTATATGTGCAAGAGTGGGGAAATCCTGCTGTACTTTCATTTTGGCTAATGATGCGGACAACGGAACACTTACAAAAGCCATCGAAGACTTGGACACTTTGGGGAGACAGATGCATGAGGAAGGAGGTGCTGAAGCAGACGTTTTTGATAATTTGTTCGGTTTTGACTGGATGCCTTCATGGCTGTCTGCTGTACTAAAACTTATGATGCCTATAATTTGTGTGCTGTTGCTGTTGTGTTGTGGTGTACAGATTCT
This sequence comes from Triturus cristatus, assembly GCF_964204655.1. Lineage (NCBI taxonomy): Eukaryota > Metazoa > Chordata > Amphibia > Caudata > Salamandridae > Triturus > Triturus cristatus. The sequence continues at coordinate 1,087,624,691 of NC_140593.1, forward strand.
AATACATTGTGTGAAAAGATTCAGTTCTACGGTAATTGGTATGAACTATGCAAGCTCAGGAGAGTACACTGGAATACGCACCGAAAAGGGGGACGGGGAAGAAGTGACTAGGCTGAACATAGTAGAGCTCACCATCCCTGGGTCCAACGCGTCACAAGCTTCCCTTAGTAGGTGTTATCAGCCCCAGGTGCCTGGAAGCCCCCCACTTCCCTCAAGGAAAGACTTAGTACACCCGTATGAGATAATGGTTGGGGATAAAGAGGAATCACAGGGAGAAATAGAAGCAGGCCCGAATAGGAGTGAGGGAGGGCTTTCTCCTTGTGACGCCACATGGCCACTCCCCCCACCGCCGGCTAAGTATGCTGTACGAATGGTGTTCATTAAAGATGAACAAGAGGAGGGAAATGAGAAAGGGACTGATTGTCCCATATAGTTGTCCTGAGACATCCCTCCCACTTGCCCGTGCTGTGTAGGCCCATTGATATGTAGGCCTTTGTTAAATTGACCGTGGCTCTGCCATTTTAGTGCATCGCAGGCTGATGGCAGGTCTGACCCAACTCTGACCCAACGCAGATTCAGTTCCTCTTTCTGCGAAGCTTTCTGCCTCCAAGCTGGTAGCCCCCACCCTACCCGGTCGGTACCAAAAGTTCAGCATCCTCTTGACACTTCAACATACAGTAAGCTGCATCCTGGCATAGCACTTGTTTCCTGGGCAGGTTTCCCGCATTTCAGGAAGTGGCAACCGCAGAGCTTAAGTTGAGAGGATTTATGTATGTATATATTCGATTTGAACACAATATCTGTTTGTATTTTTCGCTTTGCGCACAATGTCTACTTATAGTTTCTGCTTGCTCTGTGTAATTTACGACAAGCGATTGGCCTGAGAAACTGACCTTTTCACCTAGTTCATTGTCAGCATTAAGTGGTAAATGACGACATGTCTGGTGAAATTCTGCAGACGAGGTTTATTTTTGGGTAAGAGTTGCGTGCGAAGCAGCCCAAAATTTAGTATATAAGGAGAGCACGCAGACACCTCAACGGATTACCTCGCTGTCTGTATGTAGGTGACAGACAGATTCCGTAGGTTTCCCCAAGAGTTCTTAGGGGCTCTTGTGTTTGCTTCTGCGCCTGCTTAGCATTGTGTTGTGTTCACCTATATGAAATGTACTGTTATGCTTAGTTATTGTCTTTTTATTTCTGATCAACATGTATTCATTTCATTCACAATTGCAGGAATGCCAGCTCTAGAGTAGACGTGAGAGTTCCTAGGTAATAGAGTTCTTGTACTCTGAAACATATCTCCTAGGTATAATTTGTCTCTTAAAATGCTTTCCTTCTCTCAGGCAATCTGATACGGAGAGAATGGACATGTGATTATATGAATTCTGTATTTTGTGTCTTTGATTTGCGGTTTCTTTGAAGTTGCATCTTCTCATTAAACTGCTATTGTGTTCTACCTCAAATTCCATGTCTCACATGTCTGTTTTCTTCAATTCTAGAGCGAGCGTTCCCAGGCACCCCTGCCCAAATTAAGGTGCCCCTTTTGTCCCTGACTCACTCTCCTGCCCAGTTCTGTGGTAGCTCCCGGGGCTCTGAGTACCGCCCCTAGCTTCCTTGTCCTGTAATAAATCCTCCCTCCGACAGTCGGGGGGCCAGCGATGGTCTGCGGAGGCTGCACAGGTTGCAGGACTGGTGCTTAGAGCTTGCACCGGCACGTGGTGGGCCCTCTTTGACACACGCCGGTGTAGGCAGGTGAGCAGAGCCTCGTTGGTGCGCTGGGGCAGGCATGACTGGTCCGGGGACCTGCGTCCTGGGGTTCAGCTGGCGCACAGGGATGCAGGCCCTGCCCCACTCGGCGCAGGACTCGTGGCGGGCTGAGAGGCGCCACCCTGGCAGACGCATTGTCCATTCCGAATGAGCACCCCTACCAGTGCGACGGGCTTTTTGTTCACACCCCTACACAGGCCTGGCGTACGCAGGTCCAAGCCACTACGCACACACATGCAGGGGGGGACGTAACGTGCGACATTTCTGCGTTCTACCCCACAGCTTGTGGGGACATGGTAGCGTCCACTGACTAATACACTCCATGCACCAGCAGTTGATCTCCACATGGCTATTTCCGTGGTTTGCGCTCTATGGTCTGTCCGGCACCACCACGCAACACCTGGCATTGGGTAGATTCACATTCCTTAGTCACTTTCCGCTCTCGCACATGCCTGCTCCATGCCTCTCCTCACATCCTGCTATTGTGTGTCTGTGGTGTAATGCCGTGGCTGGGTTGTGGTAATTGCAAGGCCGGATTCCCAATGGAGTCATGTTGTGGTGTCTGGTCGGTTGGCATGTTGTGTGCCATGTTGAATGTAGTTGTGCTGCGTGCCCATTGGCTGTGTTGTGAGTTGCATGACTGTGGGTCTTCCGGTGTGGCTCTTGGCTGGGCTTCCTTTTATGCTGCAGGTAGTCGTCCTGCTTAACACCAGCAAAAGGCAGGTGTTAATTCTCTGCTGCTACCGCGGCTTATCGCCTGTTTTTTGTTCGCATCGCAGATCTGGCAGTTTGTTGTGAAAGTGGTGTTGTGTTTTTTCTGTGTGTTTTTGCACAGGAACGCCTACTCTGCATCTCATTAGGGTTAGTTGGTGGTGTTCACAGTGGAGATACATTTTGGGGCAGTTATCGCGGGAATACTGGCGTTGTCTGCAGTTTGCACCAGCTTGTTAATGGGGTGTTAAATCTAGCTCCACTTTTGATGCATTAAGGTGGTGATAAATTGGAGATGAGTCCTTGTGACTATCCCCCTTGGACTGCTCTTGATCTGACTGGTTGTGTTCTGTTACACAGCTGTCAAGACTCACCTTGTATGTTGCATGCCCCCTCCGACAAAGGGAAGGTCCACACACTGCTGCTGTGTTTCCTGAATGTGGAGCAGTATGCTTCCCATTTCTGTACTTCTAGGACCAACATGTGAACTATACTAAAATTCTTATGGCTCGACCTACAGCAGTTGAGCTGTATCAATAAAAATGGTTCACTCGGGGGAAGTGGAAAACAAAACAAGCAAGTAAGCCCAACTGTAAGAAATACAGAAAAAAATGATGAGATGCACGCATAGATTGTAAAGTAAATGCATACCAATTTATCAATCACAATAACAGTCTATTATATCGGCGCAGTGATAAAGTGGGATGGCGCAGTGCAAAATTGGTGGGAGTAAGGTGCAAATACAATTATTATAAAAAGACATGAAACAAAAAAGAATAGGCTGCAAAGAATCCTATATCTTATGGTAACTTTACAGAAGTTTAAACAAGACTTCAAGTAAATGTAATTTCAGTTTCAACTCTTTGCGCAGTCCATATTAAATAAGAGGGAAAAAGCAGATGTTTTGGCCCCAATGGTTTAATTGACCGGGGCCATCATCAGGGCAGTTGTCAAACGAAACTAAAGAAAGAGTACGCTAAGGACTTCCGCTAACAAACACGACTAATTAAGCAGAATTATAAGTGAGGATCCAAACCTGGATAGAGAAGACGAAAGTATCCACTTGCAGAAGCTGCTGCAGATGGAACTTATGCAAAAAGACAACAGACACCACTCCACTGGACATCTAATAGGGAGACACGATATATATCTTCCAAAACTGCATGAGGTCCAAAAGGTACCTACTTGAAAACATGGACAGTAATGTCACTGGGAAGATAGAAGCGCTCGTGAGAGCTAAGCAAAGACAGGGCCACCAAGTGTGCTTAGATAAAGTCAAAGCGGTGTAACTTTGTATTCCTCTGGTTAGTCTTTGCCCTCCTTTCTTATGACTCTGCTTGTTTTGGATTCAGTCCTCGGTGTGGTTTTCTTCCCACCCTTTCCCTTTCCCAGTTGTTTTTTGTTAGGAATGACCAGGCTGGTGTCCTGTGGCGAGTGGTTCCTTGGCAGCCTCTGCTCTTCTGTATTCTTTCACCATTGAGTTGTTTCTAACATCTCTTTGAGTCTTGAAACCAAAGTGTAGGTGAGCTGAACACTGACTGAGCATGAACCCCACCCCCCCCCCCCATGTTTGCTTGCTCACTATTGTGCGGCAGCCCACAACATTGCCCGTTGTCTGGTCATCACTGGCCTCCATAACTTTCAACACAGGTCCAATCAGCCCTCACAAACCTGGGTGCCATAAAAAGTGCCCTGAGACAGATTTGGGCGCTCCTTGCCCCAGCTTGGCTGTCTAGAGTTCCAATATCTTAGCTGGTTTGCATGCTCAAAAGATCTGGATGTCCTGCATTGCCCTAATGTGTGCCCTTCACAGCTATACTTCAATATCTGTGTGGACCAGATGCACGTGTTACTGCCTCGTACCTATAGCTACCCTCCCCCTCACCCCAGGATGGAGTATCATGCTGCAGCTTTGGTCTGCAAAATATCCAAATTTAAATACACTGTCCAACCCTAATGCTATATCAGGAAACAAAGCATAATTATTTAGAGCAACAATGAAACATTTGCTTGCAGTGTACAAGAACATGGCTATCCAATGTGGTTACTTTATGTTTTTTGTAGTGTTTTGTTCCTTTGTTAGTTTGAATGATTTCTATGGTTTGATGTTCTTTTGTTTACTCTACATGTTCCTATTTACATTTAATTATGCTATGTTGTATCTAGTCTTAAGCTTCAACCCACTTCCTATGAGGAAGGCTGTGACTGTTCTGCGACGCGAGTAAACACAAAACAACAGATAATATAGTGCCATGTACTTAGCATTTTAAAGGCCCACATGCAGAGCATTACATCGCTTTGTGGCACACAAGCACACATGTTAACATTAGTAAACTAGGGCACTAGTGTTCTGGGAAAACTCTCAATTTTTGCTTTGTTATTAGGTTGAGCAATGTCTACAACTTCAAGGATTGGTAAAACAGTTCTGATGGATGGATCATGGATGGGTCTGTGCTCAATGGTTATGAAACTTGTTAGTTGGGTAATGCAACCACATCCAAAGTTTCTGTGGATTTGCAATGTCTCAGTATTTAGTACTTGTGTGAGCCTCTGAGGTTGAGAAAAGCAACCATCCACTAACACCATATACAGGTGGACAGCCCTCATGTGCTCAGTTGTTGTGTTTTCCTACTAAGGAATCACCATAGGTAATTTGATTGTCACTATAAGCCCACATGTGTGGACAATATTCATTCTCCATTTTTGTGGGTTTTCCTAGAGACAGATGAACTGTGGCATTTGATTGTCACTATAAGCCCACATGTGCGGACAATACTCTTCTCCATTTTTGTGGGTTTTCCTAGCGACAGATGAATTGTGGCATTCGATTGTCACCAATACCTGGAATTGTTGGAAAACCTCATGTGCTTATTTGTGGGTTTCCCTACAATCGGAGAAATGTGAGGATGTTCGAACATTTGTTTATCCCCAGCACCCATCAACCACGGGTTATGGTCATGTATTCAGCAGTTGTGGATTTGGGTGTGACTGGAGTCCCTGCAGTGGTGGCATCCCTCTGCTTCTGCAACCATATGTGAGGACAATGTTCAAACACGTGGTTGTATTTGCTTACCTATGATGGGAGCCCAGTAGGTCATCAACTTCTTTTCGCATCCTCCAGGGTCCATATAAGTGTGGACAGTGACCATGTGCTCTGTAATTGTGGTTTCCCTATAATGAGAGCCCCAAAGGTGAATTGGGTCATTCGATGACCTCCAACTGCCAAGCAGGAGTGAATGGTAAGGAACCTAGTGGTCAGGGGTTTCCCTATACAGTAGTCCCAGTGCCAGGAATATTACTAGCCTCCCAACATGTGAAGAGGACAACTATAGAGCACAGACCTGAAAAAGGGCAGGCCAAGCCTCAATCAGCCTTTAATGAAGGCTTGCGGAGCATAAACAGTCATAAAGCGGAAGTAGTTCATTCATTCATCGGTATATTCCTTATGAATCATGATTTAGAGACTGTACATCAATTCTTTAATAAAATGCAAACTTTTAATAAACATTTCATGCAATTATCTGTCATTTGGGTGTGTTGAATGTGTGATTTTATGTGTGTGCCTTTGAGGGGTGGGAGCAGTAATGGGTTTATAGGCAGGAGTTAGCCGAGAAAGCACACATCAGAGAGATGGGAAATGCTGAACACTGCCTGCATCTGATAAAGCTTCCAGAGCTACTGTAAGCTTCCCTTAGTTATATTTTAGGAGTTGTGCCCTGGAGCTACAATAAGATATATGGTCACTTTATCTTTCAGAAAGGAGCAGCTTGGACGCCTCGTATATATAAAGAATCCGGTGAAATAATTGTGTGCTATCAAGCAAATCCTACTGTGTTTGTTGCAGGTCCTGAACTGCGGCAAATCTCCCCAAATCTTCCTCCAGAGTGTGTCTTTTTCTCACAGGGGGGAGGGGACGGAAAATCTCACAATTCAGTGAAAATTGAATTCACACCAGAATCGCTTGCAGGGAGAAACATCATATTTCATAGTGTTTTAAAGCAATATGCCATTTTCTAAGGCCGTGAAATAGGGTATCACATTGACTCCGAAGAATTCGAAGGCAATTTATCTGTGAAGAAGTCTTTTCCACTCGTGTCCTGCATCATCGGCGCAGAATAGCCACTAACTGAGTAATTGAAATGAAAAGTCCTTTCCGGTTTAAAAATGTGGATTATTTCAGGGTTAGATTGGGAGAAAAGGGCTTCATGAAAAAAGGAATTTGTTATCACCACTTTACCTCAATAGCCATAAGAAATGCGCGTGGCAGTGTGTGTGTGTATATATATATATATATATATATATATATATATATATATATATATATATATATATCCCTCTCGTCTCTCCTCCTTTCTTCGTCCCTCATGCTTCTTCCATCATTCTTTTCTTCTCCTTTGTGTGTGTGTCTATCGTTCTCTTTTTTGCTCTTTGCTCTCTCTAGCTTTCTACATCACTGTCTTTTTCTGTCACTCTCTTTCTGTCTCTCGAACTTTAATATTATCTCTATTTCTGTATTATCTCTCTCACTTTCTTCGTCTTTCTCTGCCTCTCTCTGTTTCACTCAGTATGTCCGAGTTCTCTCTGGTCTGTCGGTTTGACTCTGTTTCCCTCTCTTTCACACACACTCAGTCTCTCTTCTCATTTTCTCTTTCTGTCTTTTTCTCTTACTCTCTCTCTCTCTGTATCTCATTCTCTGTCTCTCTGTTTATGAATCAGCAACATTGTAAGGTGTCTCAAAATTGAATTCGAATTGAAAGCCAAGGCCGACCTTCCATTTAACATTGCTGTGACGTTCCAGCAAGGGGAGTGATTCGAAGAGAAAATGTTTCCCGCTAGACATGTTCGGTTCCCATGACACATCTGCTCAAACTAGAACACTGTGCGAAATAATGCAAAGGGGCATACTCTGAACAACTGGAGGGGGGGGGGGATTGCCTGGTGAAATGAAAGACAGACCCTTGACCGACTTTCATGGTGTGCTGATCTGGAGACAGCCCTGTGCCTCGGTCCAGAGAGCACAGCAACACATGTGCACTATGGTGTGGCCAGGCAGTGCGTGGCCTCACAAACAATCTTACAATCCTTGAGTTCCCCAAAGTGGTGGCACTCCACGTTTGGGAGGGAGAACTGTGGGATAAATGGAACACAATGTGGTCAGACAACCAAGCAGTAGTACAGCTCACTAACAACAGGGCAGCCGATTGTCTTCATGTACGGGCATTGCTGTGCTCACTGGTCGAGGGGCAACTCCAGGTAAATAAGGAAATTAAAGCAAGATGTGTCAGGTTGCGTGAATTCAATAGCCAATCCTATTTCTCTTCAATAAATGGCTACCTTACGGGCGCTGGTACCAGTGGCAGTCTGGGAGATGACTTTGTTTCCATATGAACTATGGGGGCTGGTAGACTGGACCAAAGAGAGATCATTGACAATGAGTTAACACCTCTGCTTAATTTGTAAAAAAAAAAACATAAGTGCCAGGGCTCTTGTCAGGCGACCACTGCAGCTTACACCACACATTGCCCCTGATATGCTGTCAAAGATAGTAACAACAACACTACTAACCATTACACTCCTACCAGCATGACAATTCACACTATATCAGGCCTCCAAAACTATTAGAATAGCTTGGGCTGCACGTAATAGTAATTTTTAATGTATATTGAATTAATAATTGACTGCTGGTGTCATCGTCCCTAAGTTAGTATTCAAAAAATAAATGCTCTCGTCAATAAATTACCTAACTTGTATATATGCCATTCATATAGCCAATCACACCATAATACTTCACATGTCCAGAAAGGGAGCAACCAAGGAATGTGTATGTGTACAAGAATTATTTTAATTAAAACATCATCAGAATGTACATTAAATATTTTGCATTTAATAATTTTCAGCCATAAAAAATCAATAACATTTCAGGTTATAATACACAATAAACGAGAAAGCAAAAAAAACGTTAAAAACATTAAAAAACCATAATTGGAGAGAGATATAAAGATTTATAGACATAAAATATCAGTCATTAGTAATGGTTATTCCAAAAGAATCCAAAATAGTATTGGAGACATTTCATTTTTACAATCAATACTATCCGTTCTGTGGATGAAACCCCACAAAGGCAAGCGTCGACACGTTTCGGTGGTACTCAAGAAAAATAACAGCCACCTTCTTCAGGGCAATATATATGCGAACTCTCTTTCTTTGGCAAAACCTCTAACCTTGAGGTGACATTCACTTAGAGGAGCCATTCATGTTGCAATACTTAACGAGTTGGCAAAAGTGAAAAGTTAAAATACCCTTGGTACTGTAAGGTTGCCAAGAACTCCTATTTTCAATTCAAGAGTTATGGACCTTTCTTGAATATCGACCCTTAATGTTTAGAGATGGTCATTGTAGTTTGAATCTTGCCCACCTTCACCAGAGATGGTGTAAGTAGACGGTAACGGTAATTAAAATCAAATAGGTACCGCTAAGCAGTCGGTCCTTAAAATGGTTATGACCTTCAATTTGGTATTTGAATGCACGGGCTGGGTACTTTAAACAAGCCTCTCCTCATGGAACTGTTACATGAAGAAGTGCACAAAAAGCATTCCTGTATACTGCCGATAATATCCGCGTTCCGGTCAGCGCTGGAGAGCCAAAGTTAGCCAGACAGCGCCACCTTGTGGCAGACTCTCACAAGTGCTGGTGTTGACAATTAAGTGCCAGTGCCGAGCACTGGAAACCACCGCCTCAAATTAATCACTGGTTAACCCTCAAGACACCCATGAAGTATAGTAAGTGCTTGGCAGCATTTAGGCAGGTGAAAGGTCACACATTTTGAGAGGATGCGGCCCAAGCTCAGTTGTTGGTGGAGAAGTTCATACTGCAGGCTTTCAAAGACAGGAGGAGCAAGTCATGAGCACAAGTCCATCAGGTAGTGGTGGAGAAACTGGCACAGTACCCATGCGCAACCACTAACCAGTTACCATTAATATGTACATCGCATTTGAAGGAGGCAATTTTAATGATGGCCTTTGGTATGGTCTTCTTTGAATGAAGCCATGCGGGTGAGCGTAGTAGTTGCTGTAGCTAAAGCTATAGCTGGAATCACTTATGTACAGGGGCAAGATGTAAACGTCTATAAGAAGCACACAGTTACAAAGCAGAAGTGGTCCAAGACAGATCATGAGAGGAAGGGCACAGACTTCTATTAGGAGTGCATAGGTGCAGTTTAGTACTGCTCCATGTGTATGATGAGGGCATTCCTATTGTTGAGGCCCCCAGGAGAGCTCCCTTTTCATTCATGCAGATGGCTAGTTCCAGAGTAAATACCAGTTCACAGAAGTAATGCACAAGACAATTGGAGGAGTGGGACTGGCACCCATGCAATTGGTGGCACACTCCTTCAGGATATGGGCGGCCACCACGGCAGCACAGCACATGCTGCAGAACGAAGACATAATGAGGGTGAGCAGGCAGGAGTCAAATGCTTACAAGCGCTATGTCAGGACATCTTGGTGCTGAGATATGTTGATCTCCCGCACGGGACCCGCTGGACAGAAAGACGGTGTGGCTAATCGGACATTTCTACTTGGTGTGAACACATCCATGTGTGAAAGGACAACAGAAGTTCAAAGGGTGTGGGTGGCAAGTACTGGAATATAGTGGCTTGGCAGTCCTGGCATGAGTTAGGGTCAGCTGCTCCTGGCAATTAGGAGGCTGCTTAAAAGGCAGAGCAGAGCCGGCGTACTAGTTATACATTTGGAGGAGCGTGACCTCACAACATCACAACAGGGACAAATGCTGGACACAAATAAAGACGACAGCAATAATACAACTCTTGGGACCCATCAACATTCTGTGGTCCTAACACATACTAAGGATCAACTGGAGAGGATCGGTTGAGCATGGGGCAGTAGAGGGATGCCGCAGGAAGCTAAATATTTCAATGAATATGTTCTGCAAAAACTCAGCATTCCAATGAATACGTTCTGCATGTGTTGGGAGTTTGTCAGGATCAGGCTGATTAACCTGCTGGTCCAGGGCGTTTACATCAAGGACAGGATCCACTTATCAGGCGTGGGGATGAACATGTTCCTACTAAATATTACTATATTTAAGGCTAGTGGTATATAATAGGTCAGAAAGTGAAGAGAGGTTGGCGGTAGCTGCCCAGGGCAACAACCTCTGAACAGCACGGCAGAGTTAGAATAAACTGAACAGCAGGAGGAAGGCACTCCAGAGAAGAGTAGAAAGGGACATCTGTTGACTCAAAGGCCTTGGGATGCCAAACAACAGGGTTCCTGGAGAAGAAAGAGGGGAATGACGATGCTGGTATGGCACCTATCACCCTGCAGGAGCCACTAGACCTGTGAATGGATCAGTGGTGGCAGGATTAAGCCTTAGACCTGCTCAGAGGTCTCCCACAGCCAAGCTGTACACCTCCTAAATACATGCTGTGTTTTGTTCAAATGATAGGCAAGGTTGTGATGGCCTATTGGGAGGGGGAATCAAGGATCATGTTTTATGTAATAAAGGACCGCTGCCTTTTTGTCCAAAACAGTGATAGTGTGTGGTTTTCTGAGCACAAAAGGGGGAGTGGTCGCTGTGGGAGGGGTGTCAGAAGAGGTCAAGTGGGAAGAATGGCTGGGTTACGCTCTTGACACATCAATTTGCCAGTGTTGTCAGAACCTCCCTCCTTCCCTCTGTTGTAAGAGAACTTCATCCGAAGGGCCTGCTAGGTAAATACAGACTGAACTAGTGGAACCTGATTGTTGCCCTCTCACCTATTTTAATGAATCTGCTAACACTTGCCACAAATGACCCAATGAACAGACAGAGCCTAGTCCCCTGCCAACAATCCTAGACAGGGAGCAGGGCGCAAGAAATGTTACCTACACAGGGAGTTACAGACTGCATTAAGTGTAAGTGATTAGTTGTTCTCTCTTTCCATTTGTAATGAATGTGCTGACGCATGTGACAAATGACCCAATGAACAGACAGAGTCTGGTCTCCAGCCAATGAACAATCAAAAGCTGGGCACAGTGAACAGTATTTATTAAATACAGGTTATCACACTCTGAGTCAACTGTAACCTGATTGGTCGTTCCCCTCTCCTCCTTTGTAATAAATGGGCTGACGCCTGTCACAAGTGAACCAATGAACAGACAGAATCTGGCCTCCCGCCAATAGACTAGGCAGAGCGCAGGGAACACTGGCCCAGGGCAGGCTGGGCTGAGAGCAGCCCTGATGATTTCGCTACATTGGCACGTTTTCCTGGCTTTGGAGAGAGAAACACTAAATCAAAAGTACTTTTCCTAATTCCTTAAAGACTAGAGTGGAGATGAAACGATTACAGACTCCCTCTAGAAACAAACACAATAATATGCGTAAAATTAGCTGTTGGCAGCGTTTAGCTGAGGCGACGGTGGCACTCTGGAAAGATTTTAATGTGAGATGATCGCATATTTGTTCACAGCCCTGGCATTTCTTCACTCCAGCCCAGGCGTAGTTTGACAAACACATACACATCCGCAATGGTGGTATATTGCTTTCAACGCCAGACATGCACAAACATTTGCCACAGACCTGAACTGCCTTAACAGCAGCATGGCTCTCCTCCCAGTGACCGCTGCCGGTACTTACCACACCTGGCACCGAGTGCGGCAATAGATGATGGAAAAAGCTCTTTAAATACCGGCCCACATTCATGTGAGCAAGGATGGTGAAGAAACAAGGGAGCATGCTTTGGAGGCAAAGTATGAAAATTTCAGTTTAAACTGCCACACTTCAAAGAGCCGGGGAGGGGACACACACGGAGGCTGGGGTAGGAACTGCCACATTTCAAAGAGCGGGGGGGGGGGGGGGGGGACGACGACACACGGAGGATGGGGTAGGAACTGCCGTATTTCAAAGAGGGGGGGGGGGACGACACACGGAGGATGGGGGGTAGGAACTGCCACATTTCAAAGAGGGGAGGGGACGACGACACACGGAGGATGGGGTAGGAACTGCCACATTTCAAAGAGGGGGGGGACGACGACACACGGAGGATGGGGTAGGCACTGCCACATTTCAAAGAGGGGGGGGGACACACGGAGGATGGGGTAGGAACTGCCACATTTCAAAGAGCGGGGGGGGGGGGGAGACACACGGAGGATGGGGTAGGAGAATAGGAGGCGCTGTTTATGTTTTTTAGGAAGGAGCCATCTGACAGTGCTTTGCATACATGGACGACAATTATGTGTGAGCTAAACATGCATCCCAAACACCAGAGTAGATCAGAGTGTATCTATCTAGTTACTGGGAAAAGGTCCTTATGGAAACTGCTTTTAAGAACAGATCTTTAAATAGAGATCTTCATTTCAGAGACGGTTCCAACCTTCTGGGCTTGTGAAAATAAATGGTGCTTGAAATTATGTGCATCCCAAAGTGGCAGAGTCTGTGATCTCAGTGCAAGTGGTGGACAGAAGCTTCACCGGTTGGAAGGGTTGGAAGCCTTCACTCCAAAGATTGTATGGAAATGGAGATTGTCCTAGCCTTGGTGTCAGAAAGGCTAGATTTTATTAAAGACACGGAGGCGAGTATTATGCTGTTTTCTTGCTTTCTATTAAATACCAGCCAAGTAAAAACAAAACTACATTACCCAGAAAACCTGGATTAAAAAAAACTACAAATGATGACATCACAATAGAAGCACAACTAGCACATCGAGTAACCTAATAATTATCTTGACTGTGAGCAATAATTCCTCTTTTCTTGAAGCGAGTTAGTCAATATGAGGCTTGGAAAGAAACACTGAACTAAAAGAAATCAGAACAGTCAATAAATCCAGAAGGCAGGTCAACATAAGACGAGGAAACATCCTTTGGATGGGAAGAAAGGATCCATGAAGATGTCCATCGAGTTCCTTTGTCGAAGAGAATCCAGAAGGATTAGGTAGAGGTGGAAGCACCGGAGGATGGCGCCCGAACTGCAGAAAAATAGACCAGGGCGGGTTAATGATAAGTGGGGTATAATACTCGCCTCTGTGTCTTTCATAAAATCTAGCCTTTCTGACACCAAGGCTAAAAAAATCTCAATTTTATTACAAGACCGGAGGCTCATAATTTGCTTGTTCAAAGCACTGAAATAACAGAATGAAATACATGTGCAATAGGTGTACAGTAAAGGTTACTGAAAGTTTTAATGTTTGACCAATCTGCACTTTGAGAATGTCATGCAAACTAGCACCTGCCCAAAAGGCCCTAGTGGCTAAAGCTCCTCTGGCCGAATGGGAGCCAAAGAAATGAACATCAGTTAAAGCCAAGGACATAATCCATTTTACCCAGCAGGCTAAGTGGGAGGAGAGAAGGGCGTATGGGGTTTCTGTAAAGAAAAAAGCAACTGGGTAGCTGAGGAAGATCTCAAATCTGCTGTTCGCGATACGTATGATTTAAAACAATTTTCAACACACAATTTTAGTTGAGAAGGGAAAAAAGGATAATGAATAGATAAATTAGTCTTGGTATGCCTGTGAACCTGAAAAGAAACACCAAGGGGAGAAAAATGAATTGAGGACGCATCTAAAGCGTGAACATCAGAAACATGTTTCAAGGAAATTAAACACAAAAGCATTGTCAATTTTGCAGATAATCCTTTGAGAGACAAGTACATATTATCTTTCCATGTGATAAACATATTTAACACCAAATTAACATCCCATCCAATTGTATTTGGGTATAAGAGGATTAACATAACGTACTCCCTTCAACAGATGATATATCAAAGGATGTTCACCAATGGGTCTTCCTTCCACTTTAAGGTGTCAGCAGAAATGGCTAACCTGTCAGTATTGATCGCGCAATAAGCTTTTCCTTGATATGCAGCAGAAGCTGAAAAGTTGACAACAAGAGTCACATCTGCTGAACCAGGATCTGAATCCCTGTCCAGACACTAGCTACACCAAGCCCACCAGGCCGATTTGTAGAGTTGGGGAGTGCCAGGGACCCAAGATTGCTGAATGAAGTGGATAGCTTCCTCCAAAATTCGTGGGGTTCTCCAGGAAGACCCGAAATCCTCCAAGCGATGCGAAATAGACAGCCCTCATAAGAGGACAGCTCCAACAGAGTTGGAAACCAAGGTTTGGATTACCAAAAGGGGGTGATCAGAACCAGGGAAGAAGACTGCCTGCAAGCTTGAGCCAGGACTCACGTAATTAATAGACAGGGAGAAAAGGTGTAGAGAAGAGTTTGCAGCCAAGATTGAAGAAACACATCCGTAGCAAGAGCTCAAGGATCTGGTCTTTAACTGAAAAAAAAGGAAGTTGGGTATTGAGCGGAAAGGCAAAAAGGTTGATCGACATGGTGCCAAAGATGGAAGAAAGACGATTGAATACTGAAGGGTGCAGTTGCCAATCACTTGAATCTTGAAGATGTCTGGAGTACCAATCTGCTACAACATTCAAATTTCCTGGGAGATAAACTCCTCTGACAGAGATTTGTCATTAAAGACAATAGTCTCCAAGACGCTTGGCGTGATCCGCCAGAATTATGGACTTAGTGCCCCCAAGATGGTTTATGTATCGGACCGCTGTCAGTTTGTCCATCCATAAGAGAATGGCACATTGGCAAAGGAACCTGAAAGTGTCTCTAAACTGTTGATATGCAAGAATGACTCCTGAGGAGACCATGTACCTTCAGTCGTGAATTGACCACATCTTGCACCCTAACCTGTCTGACTTGCATCAGTTTCTAAGACAAGATCTGGGGTGACAGAGAACATTGTCCTGCCGATCCAGGAGTCTAAGTGAGTCAGCTACAAAAGGAATTCTTCTTTGGACACAGTATCTAAAGAAACGGGGTTGAAATAGGGAGACCTATGCATAGATGTTAGACCTTTAATCTCTGAAGGGCCTGATTGTGAAGAGGACCTGGAAAAAATCAACTGACTCGAGAAGTCTAGAAGGCCCACCAGACAGGCCAACAATCTGACAGGAAGATGCGTGAGAGAAAGAGTGATGGATTTCTTTTTTGATGAGGGCGACCTTGTGTTGAGGGAGTTGCAGAATAGACTGAGAGATATCTAGCAGAAAACCTAGAAACTCCATCCGACGAGAAGGAACCAGAGCAGACTTCTGCACATTGATTAGAAATCCCAAATGAAGAAGAAGGTCTTGGTAAAAATTGTAAATGAGAAATTAACACATTCTTGTCCTGAGCCATTACCAGAAAGTTGAAGAGGTAGATGATCAGTCTAATTCCTTGTGCTCTGAGAAAAGCTACAACAGGTTTGAGAATCTTGGATAAACACTAAGGAGCTGAAGAAAGGCTGAAAGGAAGGGCTTTGAAGTGGAAGAAGGAAATTCCCCATTGTAAATAAAGATATTTTCTGTGAAAAGGATGTATCAGAACTGACAGGTAAGCGTTGTGTGGGGCCAATCTGGCTAACCATTCGTCCTGAAGTAAGATATCCCTGAAATGGAGAATGGTTTCCATCCTGAAATGGTCGTACACAACGAAATTGTTGAAAACGTTTGGATTTACAACAAGGCGTAATATTTTATTTTTCTTCTGCACCAAAAAGATGGTGCTGAGAAAACCTGAATGACCAAGATCGATTTATTCGATTGCCTGTTTGCTAGAAGAGAATAGATTTTGTCTTGAATTAAAAGTGACTGGCCCGGTGAAAAAGATGAAAACGAGGAAGATGCGACTGCAGTCGAGGTTGATAGAGTTCTATTTGATAACCTTGAACGGTTTGAATTACCTAGAGCTTTTTCATATCTTGCTCCAAAATATTGGAATCAGCTTCCCCAGACTCTGCGATCAATTCCTAAGTACGAACTTTTTAGGAAAAAGTTGAAAGCCTTCCTGTTCTGAACTATTCACTTTGTTCTCTTCGCTTTTCTGTCCAGGATGTTAGTCTATTAGGCAGCGCCGAGATGCCCCAGGGTGAGTTGAGCGCTTTATAAACTCTTTAAAAAAAAAAAAATAGTGAAAGAAAACCATGCATTTAAACAAAGAGCTAATCTGTCTCGTCCAGGAGGTAGGCAAGAATTGTAAAGTCCTACCTAAAAATTGTTCTTTGTTTCGGTATACCCTAGAGCAAAACCCACTGGATAGACAGGGATAGAACTGGGGTTTGTAGCCAGTGTAAATTTCGACCTGGGACTGCTGGCTGAAGGAGCCTCTGTGGAGGGATTTACCCTTGTGAGATGAAGGCCGGCTAATGACTTTGCTGGCCCTGGCAAAAACCTGGGAAGAAAAGATCTTTTTGAGAGAAAGCTAAGCGTTATCCATCGTAGCAAGGATGAGAGACATACTTTCCTAGTTCTTTGATAAATGAATATCCCAATAAAAGGCTATTAGCCAAAGTACCTTCCTCTTCTGTGGCCAAGCTACTAAGCTTAGGATCTATTTTGAGTAGTGGGCTTTTCCTCCTTTCTTGTGAAATATGGGAATTGGCATTGCCCAAAATACATATAACCCTTTGAGCCGAGTTAGTTAAGGAGTCAGGATCCACCTGCGTGCCTTCCATCTTTTCCTATTCGAATAAATCCAAAATTCTAGTCAGTGAACCAACCAAATCCAAAATCTGATTTTGACAACTGGACCAGGCTCTGTCAAGACCTTTCTTTGGGACTTTCCCACACACTGTAAAAAACATTAACATATTGGGATCAATAACGGGAGTGGAAGTAATGCTGTTGGAAAGAGAAGGGCAGGGACATTTAGATTTGAACTTGTTACATGAAAATTTATCAAGAGCGTGGCGATGGCAAAAGAACACATACTCAGCCAAATGCTTTTAAGGGAACCACTCAGTAAAATTGGGGTGGTGAATAAGGGAGGGGTCAAACATGGGTTCCCAAATATAGTCCACTAGATCATTAGACTCTGGGTGAGATACACCACCAACATTAGGAGAAATGTTCCACCTTTTCTCCGGCGGCCCATAAATTGTAAGATCTGAATATCCATCAAAATTATTAGTTAGTGTAGTACAATATCATCATCGTCATCATCAGTATCTTTAAGATGGGTAACAATAAGGAGAGAGAGAGGAAGCTCCGAAAAAGAAACTTCTTGGGTGGGAGGACCAGTGCACAGAGTAAAGCCCTTATTAGCGACACCAGAGGTGACTGCATGTTTCTTGCCCTTCTTAGAGGGACCTTCAGAGGGGGAAGAAAGCATTTTAGAAAGGGACTCCTCTAAATTCTTTGACACATCCAGCATAGAAACTGCTACAGCCTGCAGAACAGAATCCTTAACAAAGGATTTTAAATTGTATTTAAACACCTGAGTGTCTTCTTCTTCAGACATAATGATAAAATTAATTCATTATTTCTAAACTGAGAAAATGCAGCAAAGAAATCCCCAGAAAAAACAATTGTAAATTAATAAACTGTAAAGTTTCCCCAAATGGGAAGGAAAGGGTTAACAAAGAAGAAAAGAGCCTATTGGAGTGGCTCCAGGAGTAGGGGTGTGTTATTGGAAGTTGCCCAGGAGTGTCCGAGGGAGAAGTACAGCCGAAGAGGACGTTACCGCTCAGTGGTGAAGAAAAAAGTATTTTCACGAGCTTGAATATGCTGCGGTAGGCTGTCAAGTCGAGGCGCGTCTGAGGAAGGCAAACAGAAGTTCTGAAGGTAGAAGCGGGAAACGGCAATCACGCTGGAAGAAATAGCACGTTGAGAGAGAGCGCATACACGATACAAGCAGTGAGCAAACAGCAACAATATCTGGAATACTTAGCAAAATTACCACAATAAAGGAATAAGTCATGAAAACACTATCAATAAGAAGTCAGAAAACTTGAAAAGAATACTTATCTTGACTACAAAAAGCAAGAAAAGAGGAATTGTTGCTTTCAGTCAGAAACAGTTAGGTTACTCAACGCTGTTGGTGCTTCTATTGTGATGTCATTGTTTGTAGTTTTTTTATCCAGGTTTTCTGGGTAATGTAGTTTTGTTTTTACGTAGCTGCTATTTAATAAAAAGCAAGAAAAGACAGCATAATATGAGCCTTCGGTCTTGTAATAAAATCTGGTACAGTTCATGCTGTATTTATGACTCCGTCCGTACCACCCGTGGGCCATCTTTTTCTACAGGTAGCACAGGTACTCCGGCAACGCAATTTAGCACTGCACACCTGGGCTTTTAAAATGGCTAGTAAACCAGTCCATCTATTTCACTGCATTGCATCCCACGAGCAACCGCAGAAAACATTAGTGAAAAAAAGGACCTGTATACACAAACCTCTCAAAAAGAAGCTGGAAGGAATTGTAAAGGAAAGTATAAATGAATGTATTGATTCCTTGAACAGGCTGGCTCTGGAGCTGTGGAAATACAAGTGTGTTAGGGAATAGCGTGAGTGATGCAAGTGCCTTAACTTGTTTAACATCAATGAGACCACAGAGAGAAAAACTGAAAACAAACAGGGCGGCTGGTGCAAAGAGTTCAAGATTTTTGTCCTCACAGCTTGCCCATCCCAGATTAGGACCGGAAGAAGACTAATTCCTAATGAGGGGTTTCCAGGTAAGACTTCGACTCAGACATCATCTGGTATGCTCACCTTCACAGTTTCAATGTTATCACTCACCTATAGGATCACAAGAGTCTGAGGAATGTGGCCTATCTGAATAACGAGTTCTTTTAGCCTAGCCCTCTATCTTTTATAGTATGCACAGGGGAACCATGGGGCCAGCATGGTGGCAGTCCAACTGAATCCATAGTGGCAGTAAGCCATTTACTGTCTGTTTGAGTGGTGTGAAAGAATTAGTATGTATTCTGGAGTACTTTTGTTAGAACATTTGTGTGGTCGAACAATACCCTAGACATATCATGATAACCTTCAAGGGCGGTCCAATGGAAGATTGAGTTGGGGATGAGGGCAGAGAGTATCTAGAGAGCATCTGCCTAGAGTAACTGAAATCCCATACTTCCGACACTGGTGCTAGAAACCACTACTCTGGGAATGTTCCCCTTTCTTTAATGGGTCCCTCCCAGTTTTGCTATATGTACTGGGTCCCTGCCACTAGTGGTGTACCCTGTTCATCGTCCATCACCAGCCAAAGTAAACAGAAAATGACCTTTGGTATGATAGCCGGGTGCTGCGACACATCTTCAGTTTAAAAGCCTGATTCACAAACTGCATTTTGCAGCACATAACGTAGTACTCCAGTAGTACTACTTATGTACTGCAAAATGTAACTCACAAACCTACTGGGAGAGATCTTCACTCAGCCTCTCCTATTGTTTCTATGAGGAAATCTCTCACCACAGTGGTGGCGATAACCCTACATGTAAGTATACTATTTTGTAATAAATGTAGGAGGGACCAGAAGAGGTGGTGGAAAAATGGAGACTAACTACTCAAACTGGGTGGGGTTAAGCTAAATTTATGGAGTGTGTTGGGAAGAATATTTTAATACAAAACAAACATCCACAAAAGAGTTTGACCATTGCAATTCATAAAACATTCTTCTAATATTATTATAGCTTCATTAGTGTCAACATGCTCTAATGTACTCCAGTTCAGAATTGCAGTAAGTCAAGCACCACACATGACCAATCACATGCAGTGCAACACACTGCCATAGAAAAACAATTGAGGCAGAGTATTAAACTAACAAGAATTAATTCCTTTAAATTAGTTCCATATATACATACATATATACATACATACATACATACATACATATATACATATATACATACATACAGATAGATAGATAGATAGATAGATAGATAGATAGATAGATAGATAGATAGATAGATAGATAGATAGATAGATAGATAGATAGATAGATAGATAGATAGATAGATAGATAGATAGATAGATAGATAGATAGATAGATAGATAGATAGATAGATAGATAGATAGATAGATAGATAGATAGAGATATATATATATTCACTGAAAAGTAAACAGAGGTTACAGGGACATTATAGTTAGGTTCATGTTTTATCCCCACAAAACCAAAGAAATTCTGCAGTTATAGTCATACTTATAGTTATACTTATGTTAAGAAACTTTAACTCGTGGCCTTAAGTTACTTATTGGCATGAGTTATAGTTTCTTCAAATAGGTATACGTATAACTATAACTATCAAATTGCTTTGGTTTTGTGTAGGTAAAATGTGAAACTAACTATACCATCCCTGTAACCTTTGTTTTTTTCAGTGAATTTCTTTTTTTTGTTAACGGAAAGTAATATATAATTACCGTACATTAATACAACCACCTGCAGCCAGGCCCTGCAGCCAACTTCCCTGCATGCACCCAACCCTACGCTGTGCATGGCCTTTGGCCGTGCGCAGCAGGAGTATGATGTGTGAGTTGGTAAGGTTTTTTTTTTTGCATTTGGGCTTTGGGTACCCACAGATCTGCGGAGGATCCGCGTCCCTAAAGATATAGACATTTCTTTCTTAAATAAGTCCCAAACTAATGAACAGATTTACACAAAATTAAGAAAAGGCCTCTTTCTAGACCAAGATCTACTTTTCTCCAAAATGTGGTGTAGTGTTCTTTAGCGGTTTGGGCTGTAGCCATATCTAAAAATTGCAAAATCTCCATCGACATTGTATGGGGGGGAAACTGTTTTGGGAACCCCCACTCCCCCTTTTTCTCAAACCATGGTTGATGAATCACCCCGAAATGTTCAAGTCAGCAGCTGAGCTAACTTGGAGCCTAGTTTTGTAAAGTTTGTCAACCTTCGTCAAATAGAGCGACAGTTATTAGCAAAACGAAAAAACACATCGAATAACTACCTATTGGCTATCACCAGTAGGATATATATATATATATATATATATATATATATATAAATATACATATATATAGATAGGTAGGTAGGTAGGTAGATAGATAGATAGATAGATAGATAGATAGATAGATAGATAGATAGATAGATAGATAGATAGATAGATAGATAGATAGATAGATAGATAGATAGATAGATAGATAGATAGATAGATAGATAGATAGATAGATAGATAGATAGATAGATAGATAGATAGATAGAGAGCATAATAAATTCCAAGTGCAAATAAGTGGTGTATTTCCCGGTGTGGATCTCCGATTCTGATATAGAATTGAACTGGAGATGCTTTGTAGTGTTTATTGACAACAACGCAGCCTCATCAACGGGTATCGATCTTTAGCCATGATCAAGGTGTGGAGAGGAAGCTGACATGACCATTTACAACATCTTGGTCACTGACATAAACAACAGACTTGTTGAGTCTCCACACTGTGATCAAGGCTAAAGGCCTAAACACATTGGTGAGCCTGAGTTGTAATCAATAAGCACTACGAAGCGTCAAGTAGTGTCCGGGTGTTCCTTGACATTGGGGACAGAGGAGGTGTTATTTTGGGCTTCCAGAGCCTACCCTGGACTGCTGCGGTCTCTGGATGGGTGTGTATGTGTGTGGGTGTGTGTGTGTGTATATATATATATAGTCACTTAAAAAACCATAGGTTTCACACAGGTTATAGTTAGGTGGACATTTCACTCGTAAAAAACCAATGAAATTCCCCCGTTATAGTTAGTTCAGATAACTATAACTCGCGCGCCCGCAATCCACTGCTCATAACGTCACATATTACATCACTCATGACATGGTCAGTGGCATCACTCATGACATCACTGATGACATCATCCTTGTGATAGAGTGGCGGTCGCGCGAGTTATAGTTATCTGAACTAACTATAAAGGGGGAATTTCATTGTTTTTTTATGAGTGAAATGTCCACCTAACTATAACCTGTGTGAAACCTATGGTTTTTTAAGTGAATTTGCAAGGTTTTTTAAATGCTAATTCCTAACTATAACGTGTGTGAAACCTATGGTTTTTCAAGTGAATTTGAACGGTTTTTTAAATGCTAAGTTATGTATTTATTAATATATTTTTTTTTAAGGTTTTTCAACGTGCGCGCACCGTGCGCGCGCTTCGCGCACCGCGCGCACACGTTGGGCACACGGTGCGCGCACCCCGCGATTTTTATTTAAAAAAAATAAATGTTTATTTCACCCATGGGGGTCCTTCTGTGACCCCCTGACAAAGGCTAGGGGGTCAGGAACTCTCTTCCCTGCCCCCTTTTCACGTTTTCCACCTTTTTCCCCCTTTCCTTTTCAGTGCGAGAGACAAAATGGCGGCCGACACTTCCTGATTTCGACCGATTCGAATGTTGACTGACATCCAACAACCAATCAGAATTTCGCTCGCGCACCGTGCGCGCACGTGCACGCACCGTGCGCGCACCGTGCGCGCGTATAGATATTTATATGCTTTTAAATGCTATTTTCTCAGGAAATACTGAACAGATTGACACCAGACCTGCAAAAGGCACTTCCCTGACCTGAGGACTACCTTTCAAGTAATTCTGTTCAGCCGTTCAGGCTGTACCTTCGACTAAAGGTCCTATGGAAAAATGCATGGGGAAAATGCGTTTTGGGACCCCCTTTTTTCTCGGCCCCCGCTTGACGAATCCCCCCGAGACTTTCAGGGTAGGAGCTGAGCGGAGCGCCCCATTAGTTTTGAAAATTTCGCGAAGATTCGTCAACCGGCGCCAAAGTTATTCAAAATAGAATTTTGAGATTTCCTATGGAAACACGGTCCTAACTATAACTATCTACTGGTGACCGCCAGTAGATAATATATATATATATATATATATACATAATATGTGAGGTCATAAGCAGTGCATTGGGAGGGCGAGTTATAGTTCGCTCAGCTAATTATAACGGCTGAATTTCTCTGGTTTTGTATAAGTGAAATGTCAGCTAACTATAACGTCCCTGTAACCTTTGTTTTTTTCAGTGAATTTCTAAGGTTTTTTAAATGCTCATTTCTAACTATAACGTCCCTGAAACCTGTGTTTTTTCAGTATGTGTATATATATATACTCACTGAAAAAAACAAAGGTAACAGCGATGTTATAGTTAGCTGACATTTCACTTATACAAAACCAGAGAAAATCAGCCGTTATAATCAGCTGAGCGAACTATAACTCGCCCTCCCAATGCACTGCTTATGACCTCACATATTACATCCCTCATGACATGGTCAGTGACATCACTCATGACATCTCAAATGACATCACTCCTGACATCAGTGATTACATCATCCAGTGACTGTGAGTCTTTTAAAAAAGTTTAAGAGTGCTAAATATATATACCAAAGTGTATTGTTAAATCAGTGGATGTATGAGTGACTGTATGGATGACTCAGTGGGTGGGTGACTGACTGTATAAGTGAGTGATTAGGTGTCTCAGTGAATGTACGGGTGAGTGACTGGTTGTGTGAATGCGTGTATCTGTCATTTGATGTCTAAGTAGGTGTATGAGTGTGTTAGTGGGTACATGAATGGCTATATTGGTGAATGATTGATTGTCTCACTACTTCTAAGTTTGTCTGTGTTTGATGGGTGGGGAGGTGTGTGACTGTCTGTATGGATCAGTGAGTGGGTGAGTCAGAGGCTGCATGTGGTACTGTTGCGTGTGTGAGAAGTTGTATGGGTGAATGTCTGTATATCTGTGTCGGTGATTGAGTGCATGTGTCAGTATGGGTGAGTAACTGAGTATGTGAAACGCAGTATACGTTAGTGATGGGTGCGCCAAAGGCAAGCCTGTCTGCACCAGTCCGTGCTCGAACCGCGCTCAGCACTTGCCCCCCCGCCGGTTTCGCCTCCCAGGCCCTCACTGTTTATAGGTATACTAGCAAGGAGCTACGAAGACTCAACTCGACGGCCTGGTCCTGCCTTGGTCCTACGCTGTCCCCACTGGATGAATCATCAAACAAAACACACCCGGTCTGTCTTCTTTTGTTCAGGGTTTCACTATTGAGTTAGACCGCTGATAATACAATGGATATAGAGATTCAAAAGGTAAAAACAAAAATCCCAAGCAGCTTTGGGAATGAATAAATACTTTCTAAAGTCATCTACCACTGTGTGATGTGCAACATATACTGGCCACAAATTAAGTTGCTATAAATGCGGTGTTAAAGTGTAAAGTTACATCTGTAACTATGTCTCAGACTAAATGAAGATATCAGCTTAGCAATAGAAAGCATCATGCTTCTAAACAAAGTAAAACATTTCCTAAGGGTTTTCCAGGGAATGTAAGGAAAACCCATGCTAAATACTGCAGAGGTCGTGATCGTTCTATTCCAATGAAGGAGCTAGATTAGGTTTAACCAAAGTAGCTCAAGGGGAATTGGATAAGCACATGCAGGAGTCTCGGTGATGCGTCAGATGTTGAGGATTTGTTACAGGTGGGCGACTCTTCTCAAGATAGATAAGGAGCATGTGCTTCGGTGTAGGATTTGACAACTGGCTAAGCCTTCTACTATTACAAGTCTATCTCCAGTGTGTTTGATAGAGGCTGCAAAACAATTTGACATAATTTAAGTTGATCATATCGACCCTCTGCCAGCTGTAAATCAATTTAAATATATATTGTCAACTGTAGACAGCTTCACATCCGTTACGTGGGTTTAGCCTATGTGTAAGGTCACACCTGGGCAACTGTGTAGCTCACACAATTGCAAAAGAATTGATATGACCGGTTGCCATATGAGGAGTTAGGATTTTTTATACAGATCAGGGTTCAGCATTCACATCAAACGTGCTAGCTAATGCCTTGTCTGAAACGGACACTCAACTTCAGCTTAGCCATATATTCTCTCCTGGAAGTAGTAGTGTAGCTGTTAGGAGTACAAGTACCCTTAAGCAAATCTCAATTTCTAGGGTCTTAAGCGATAGTGTAAATTAAAGCGTAAATGAAAGCCTATATAGCAGGCAGCAACTTAATAAGCTGACAGGGCAAGTACTATTTGACATTACACATTTTGCAATGTTGTGTAGATGTTGATTTCAGAACTTCCAGGCTCACAGATTTGTCTGAACCATTGCCTGTTAATTGGGTTGTATGACCTTACAACGCATTCCGTTGCAATGTATGCCTTTACCACACATGCGTTACAACGCGAATGCTATTACTAAGCATAACCTTTACCACGAAAATGTCTTTACCACACATACCTTTACAGCGATTTTCATTGTAAAACCATGCATGGAAATGGCATTTTCATGGTATAGGTTATCCCTGATACCTGCCCTAATTCCTTTCACTGCTCCCCTGTGCCCTTCTCCCGCTCTTTTTTTTGATAATACCCCTTCACTGTACCCTTGTGTGACCCTCTGCCCCCACCCACAAACCCTTCTATTAAATACCCCTCCACGGATCCCTTTAAATTTACCCCTGCGCGACACCACCCACTCATTCCTTTATTTATGAATTTTTTTTTTATATATACATTTTTATTAATTTTTTCGAAAACATCACATTACCCCCTCCCTCACCCGGGGAACAGGAACAGGAACATCAAAAAACATTTTTACTAGCAGAGAGCATATTTATACATAAAGAAAAAAAAAACATGAAAGAGAGACAAAATTTTGCTGTGTACCACAGATCAACATCCCGTTTCCACAATTTTCTTGTGACCAAGTAATCAATGGTGCCCAGATCTTCATACCCCTCTTCCTCTTATCCCTCCCTTTATTCTTATATATGGCGACCTCCAAACTGCAGGTCGCCAATAACCGAGCTCTCCATTCAAAGAATGAAGGGGGTATTGGATCTATCCAGGCTGAGGCGACACACATCCTGAAGATGGCCATGCCAACAAAAATCAGTCCCTGTTGTTCACTAGAGCATGTGTTATTAGAGACACCCAACATTACTTCTATATTGGCAATATTAATCTTACAATGTAAAATCCTTGAATAAAGTCAGAGATTTCAGAGAGGACTTTGATTAAAGCGGGGCATGAGGCAAACATATGCGTTATATCTGCCGCTGGAAGGGCCCATCGCGGACAAGACGTTCCAATCCCAGTCCCCCATTTTGCTATTTTTTCAGGAGTGTAATAGAGTGAAAAAAATGTTTTGAAAAATTGCGCTTGAAGTTTCATAGACATTAAATGAGATAATGACATATCGTAGGCGTCGCTGGGGAGTTGAGATGTGACCCCCAGTCTGGTCTGCCATATCGTCAGATGTTTGTTCATATCGTCAGGTAATAAAGCGTTTAGTCCTGCATATATCTCCCCAATTCTCGGGGTCTTGACTAATCTCAATTTTTCTATAATATCACACCGCTGAAATTTGATACTGCCACCCATTTTCCTACACAAGAAATCTCTCACTTGAAGAAATTTAAAAAAATCCTGATTTGTCAAATGGAACTCAATTTTTAATTCATCAAATGATTTTATTCCCCTATCAGAAAAAAAACATCCAAGTCGTTTAACACCTAACACAGTCCATCGTTGTATGAATATGTCATGAAATATTTCGGGAAGGTCCGCATTCTGAAATACGGGGGTATAGTATGAATATCGGCCTATCCCGATTTTTTTATATTACACCATACTTTAAAAATGCAAGAGATAGTTTTAAATTTTACTTTTTTGAAATAATCATCATTCATATGGCGCCACAGGCAACCGATACTGTCATCGCCCAGAATAAGTTCTTGTGGGGTGGGTGTATTGTGACCCATTGAATTCTCCATTAGGAGGCTATTGCTGTATTTTAGTACAGTGGCCCAATAATAATTTAAAGTTAGGTAATGACCATCCCCCACGTTCTCTAGGTAAAGTGATCCATCTAAGTGCTCTACGTGATTTGTTGTATCCCCAAATAAAATGTGAAAACATAGAGTCGATGTTTTTAAAAATTAATGGGGAGAATTCAAGACAAATGGTTCTAAAAAAATATAAGAATTTAGGAAAGAATAACATTTTAACCACATTGGATCTTCCACCAATAGTTAAATGTAGATTGTGCAGCCGAGATAGTTCTTTTTTAATTTGGATTATTAGGGGCTGAATATTGTCATCCACGATATTTTCGATTTTAGCACTAATGCTTACCCCAAGATATATTGCTTTATCAACAATCCTCATATCATTCATAATGATTTTATTATTTACTACTATCTGGGTTTTGCTGGAGTTCAATTTATATCCAGAAATTTGGCCGAAATCCAATGCTTCTAGCTCTATATGTTTCATTGCTTCGATGGGATCGCTTGTGACAATAGCTATGTCATCTGCATAGCACAAGCATTTTATTTCTAGATCTCGTATTTTAATGGGAGGTATTGAAATTTTGAATTTTAGTCTTTGTACAAATACATCAATATAGATGGCAAACAAAAGGGGTGAACAGGGGCATCCCTGTCTTGTACCCCTATGGATGGTGAAGCTATCAGACAAAGTCCCATTGATCAAAACACGGGCAGTGGGGTTTATATAAAGTTGTTTTAATGCCTGTATATATATTTCTCCAATCCCGCGGTTTGCCATGGCAGCCCATAGAAATTTCCAGGAGACCCTGTCAAAAGCTTTTTCTGCATCAAGCAGTATAAGCGACATAGGGTCTCCTGTCACGCCTGTGTAATCAAAAAGGGAGATAACTCTTTGTATATGATCGGTTGTGGATCTCCCGGGAATAAAACCGTGTTGTTCTTCCAATACAATTTTATGAATAATGGGTGCCAATCGAGCTGCTAAGATTTTGGAGTAAATTTTTGAATCCCCATTAATCAAAGTGATTGGGCGATAAGAGCCCATTTCTTTAGCGTCTTCATTTTTCTTCGGGAAGACAATAATTTTAGCATTTGACCAGGATTTCGGTGGGTTCCCTCCCTGAAAGATATGTTGGAAAAGTAATGTTAAAATACTCTTTAATTGTGGGGCAAATTTAGCATAAAATTCGGTAGGAATTCCATCCGTGCCCGATGCTTTTCCCTTGGATAGGCCGGTTATAGCCATTAATATTTCTTCCCAAGAGATTGGACTATCTAGAAATTCCTGGTCCTCTGATTGCAAACATTTTGGAGTTGACAGATCTAAATATGTTTTGGGGTCCCCGCAATCGTTGTCGTCTTCTTGGTATAATTTCCTGTAAAACTTCTGAAAAGCCATTCTAATTTCTGCGGGTTCAGATCTCAGGCCCATATCTGGATCTCTAATTTCTTTGATTAATGCGGATGAGATTTCTTCCCGGGTTCTAACAGCTAGCTGATGCCCCACTGTTTCGTTGAGCTCATATATTTTTTTCAAATTGGTGTTAGCCCGAACGATAGCTTTTCCAACAAATATTGCGGAGATATGATTTTTGGCTATTGTCACTTTTCCCATCTCATTATCTATCGCCCTGCCTTCCTGTATGGCTTTAGTTAGATCCTCTTCAGCTCTTCGTAGGTCTTGCTCTAGCAATGCCATATTTAGTTTTTCCCATTTATTATTGTTTAAGGAGAATTTCAAAGTTTCGCCCCTTACACAGGCCTTCAGGGTATCCCATACTACGTCGATTGAAGTAGATCCAATATTATCCTCTAAGAAAAACGGGATCCATGTACTCATTTGTTGACAATATGCATCATTATAAAGTAACGCTCGTTCAAATGTCCACGTATTAATTTTAGATCTCATTGGAAAAATCGAGAGGCTGAACATTAGAGGATTATGATCCGACAGTACTCTAGGTAATTTGTCGATTTGATAGTTGGATCTCAAAGAGTTGGATATAAGCATATAATCGAGACGTACTTGTGTTGAATGAGGGAATGAAAAAAAAGTATAACCAGGATCTGTAGGATATTTTGTTGACCACCCATCGATTAAACCATGGAGCATGCACATTTCTTTTAGAGCATTAAAGACTTTACGTTTCCTACCCTGATAGATAAACCTTTGATCCGTAAGCCATTCATTAGATAAATGGATATTTAGATCTCCACAAATAATCATAGGTAGCGGCCAATGAGTTAGCTCATTAGAAATCTGGATCAATACCTCTGGATCGTCACTAGTGTTACCATATATTGTACATATAGTTAGTTTTTCTTCCCCATTGTTAATATGACATTCGGCAATTGCAAATCGTCCTAGTGTGTCGGCTACAACTCGCGGGAATTGCACTCCCCCACCCTTTGCTAAGATAGTGACCCCCTTAGTGCGTGTCCCCTGAGTTGTGGCTGCAATAATTCGATATCCTAACGTTTTGAGTAGATAATGTTGAGCCCCCTCAATATGTGTCTCTTGAAGACACACAATAGCAGCCCCAGTAGCTTTGAGACCCTCTGAAACTTTCTGTCTTTTCTTTATATCGTTAAGGCCGCAAACATTCATTGATAATATGTTGAGTCTAGCCATTATAGTTTTTTATTCTCCTGACACGTTCAGATTTACTGTGTTTTTCTTTTTTAATAATCTCTAAATGCTGACTATATATTTTGTAATAATATTGATTCCTGCTCTCCTTCCCTTTAAGTGAGTGCCTGTTCCCCCCCTCTCTCTTACTCCTTCTCCCCAGCCCACACCCCCCCACCCCCCACACCAACAAATGAGGCATCCTAGGTGCCAAGGTACCCAAGTGTGGGCGTCTGAGTGTTTCACCCGATTCAGCCCCCAAGTGGCCCACTCCTGTGTCCCTTAAAAATACGAGTGACGAAAAGTTTAATAGCTCATCTCTATCTACTAACTGAATATGCTCTATTGTACTATAGATTCATAGAATGTTACAATAGCAGACTCCCAGCATATTGACCCTCCTGTATTTAGAACAATCTAGTTTAGGGTGCTTTATTACATAAATGTCATTTTCTGTCTGTATTATTTTTTTTTTCCCCCTTGGTTGGATCAACAGGATTTCTTGGTCCGGACTCAGATATTTCCTTTAAATATTCTTGTGCTTGGATATCATTTATAAAGCTTCTCGTAGTGCCTTTATAAATTATTTTTAGTCTCGCTGGGTTTTGAAGGTAGTCGCGCCGATTTTTTCAAAAGGGTGTAAATAATTGTCGCATCTTCCATCGTCTCTCTATGGTGGAATGCGCAAAATCTGGTCGAACAAAGAATTTAAACCCTTTGTATTCCCTTTGGGATGTTGGTCTGGCCAATTTATAAATAGATTCACGAAGAAGGAAGTTCCCAAAGTTAATTAGAATCGCTCTAGGATATTGTTGAGGTTTCTGAGAATATTTAGATAACATCAAGGGGAATCGATGAGCTCTCTGTATTTCCTTGTCCATATCCCAACCTTCGAGTTCCGGGAAAGTAGATTTAAGAAGTTTGATCATGAAATCTCGTACGTTGTTTCCTTCTGATCCTTCAGGGATTCCAAGAAACCGCAGATTGTTTCTTCTTGATCTATTTTCATGATCCTCGATTTTAAGCATGAAGTCTTTTATGATCCCATCATGTTCTTTTTCTCTTTTGCGAAGATCAATAACATCGGTTTCCAGGTTTTCTGCACGTGTTTCTACAGAAACCAATCTGTCTGAAATCTCAGTGCATGTATTACCTACTTTCTTAATTGCACCTTGTAGTTTTTCGATAGCAGCATGATTTCTTTGGTTGTCTTTCTTAAGATCTTTATGAAAATGATTAATTGAGCTCAAAATTTCACCAAGCGATGGTTCTGCTGTTGGACCAGAGTTTTGCAAATTAGAGTTCCCCCCTTTTATCTCGTCCAAGCCTGAATATTGTTGTTTCCTTTCATCCATACTCTGTGAAAAGGGATTTTTCCGTGTGGAGCCTATTTTTCCTTTGACAATGTCAGTTTCAATACCGGGGTCATTACTTTCATGGTGGTTTGCTTTGTTATGTCTTTGATGTTTGGACCTTTTTTTCCCTAATCTTTTCCTAGGGGTTGTATCTAAATTGATTTTGCCAGATTTACGAGAATCAAGGGAGTTTAAATCATCGTCAATTTGTCCAGAACTCAAATCGCTTGTGTCGGTAATTGCACTAGATTCGCTTGAAGTAGACAATCCAGTTTCGTATATATCGGAATCTGAATCTTCCTCAGTGGTTGCATTATTTATGTATTTTTTAACTTTAATCCCCCTTACCTCTCCACGTCCTCTCCTCTTCAAGCTCTTCCGTGGTACGTTGCACGTCGTAAAGAGGAAGCGGAAGTGTCTTTCCATTTCCTCTAACGACGCCGATTGCCTCCACATCTTTCTTCAACAACAGAAGCAGGTCTGTTTTTAGTAGAGGAATGCGTGGTAAAGGCTATACATGGTAACCACGCACGCGTTGTAATGCATGCATGGTTAAGGTTATGCGTGGAAACGGCCGCGTTGTAGTGGCTGTTTCCCTGTTAATTGTTTACACGTCTTTCAGGAACCATACGAAAAGAAGTACTACCCTGCCACGGTCAAGCAAAAATGGTGGTTGGCAACGAAAAGCTACTGTCCAAGTCTGCAAAAAGATTTCATTAAAAGAAGTGTTTAGCCCTTGTATACAGAGAACCAATAACAGTCATCCCTGTAATGTAGTTCTGCCTCTCCTACCTGACAAGAAGAGAAAGAGGCTAATATCTACCGACAAGTGAAGCCTTACCATGTGGCCAGCGGTGCCAATAATGCACAGCTATCACTTGATAAGAAGGTTCTATCTAGCACCACCGTTCCAGCCTCTCCAAATGGCAGCTGGAGAACCAACCCCCATCTTTTAGCCATCTACTCCTATGGCTCAAGTGATGGAAAAAGAACTGGAAGTTAATGTTAATGTACAGCTAGTTCAACATCTTCAACTTCTAATGACATCAGGACCAAGTTCTGAACCTTGCGCTGAAAATACTATAAACAGTATTGCAATGCAAAACAGTTCTGCCTTACCTACCAAAAACAAGCATTTACAATGCAATGGTCTCGGCATTGTTAAAGTTAGAGCTATTGGCATTGCTCAGGACATTGTTTTTGTTTTTAAAACATTTAAAGAAACGGCATTGTTATTTACAATGTCAATAGCTTAATCACTCTTAAATGCGAGACCTATTGCATTTGCACCCACACACAGAGCCACACACCCAGAGCCACCCACACAGAGCAACCCACACACAAATAGAGCCACCCACAGAGCAACCTACACACACACACAGAGTTACCCACACACACCTAGAATCTGGAATGCCCTGCCACCGGAAATCAGAATGAACACTTCTTGCACCTCATTCAAGAATTAAGTCAAACTGCTTCTTATGAACAAACACCAACCCAACACCAACACTTGCCTTAGCTCACCAAACAGGACTTTCCCTACTATCAACACACTTTTTTGTACCTAGTGTTTCAAACTACTCCTCTGATCTAACTTGGACATGTTTGGGCTTTCTATTGCAAACCGAGCCATGGCATTGCAGCGGCCTGAAATGGGCTTTTGACTAGACCCCGGTGAAATTCCTGTTACGCCACTGTAATCTCGCGAAATTTTGTGAACTTCACATTAGGATATGTGAAATTCCAGAAATGTCACAAATACACCAAGTAGCGAAATCATCCTGCAAACGTTTAGCACAGGACCAAAACTAACAACTTGCACCCAAGTGATGGTTGTTAGCAGCACCTGTGTTATTGGCACTATTTGTTTTTGGGGGGGAAAGGGGGTGAGAAGTGCGTCTGTGCATCCAAAATGGACACAAGGATGCATTGTACACTAAATACCGATTTTGCATTTAACATGATTTTGTTTATTTTTGAGGAACTTTGCAGAATTACGCAAAAGGAAGTTATGCAAATTTTGCACACCGTCGCGTATGACTGCATCGTCTCACACGTTAGGGAACAGGGCGCCTACAAGCTGCCCGAACCCACTGTGAAACTGCCCGTGCACACCGGAAGGACAGAAAGTGACGTCTTGCAAGACCCCTAGCCGCCCATCAGCAAACCATTCATCGGAACTCCCCCATAACACAAACACCGCCAGCAGCGCCTAGAGGCCACGTAACTGGCAAATATTTCTTTATACAAAACTGCGTAACATGACCGTAATAAAGACGGAAGTATTGAAGAGACTTAATTGCTGTTTGTCTCGTATGAGGGCAATCACAGGCTACTGTAACTGTGATCACGTGTGTTACACGAGTGTAGCGCTGCGACGGGGGCGTCAAAATGATGAATCTTGAGCGCTCCTCCGGCCCCATAACTAACCCATACACACAGAGCAGACAGGCCCTTGGGGGTAATAAGCCAGACACGGTGTCTTTTTCCACGGGGCGTGGGGTCATACATCGAAAACAAAGCCCCGGCTCCCTGACATGCCGGCGCTGCGAAGGGCTCTGTGTCAACACCGCAGCGCTGGAGCGCCATTTGTTAGACACGGGTGGCGCACGGCAGACAGGCCCCGCTGCCTGGGCTTGCAGCCTCTGCCAGGGAGGGGTGGGGGCTGCAGATTGCATCATGATATATAACCGCCGCTGTGCTCCCTTCGGAAGCTGTGAGGGTGGGCAGCAGGCTTCAAGGTGAGATATGGGCCCCCGGAGGCGCAGCCACCCACGGCAGGCCTGGGCCCGGACTGCACCCTTCAAGGCAAGATTGGGAAATAGTTTGTGGGGGCTTCAGTAACAAATTAATGCGTGGTTAGCACCATCCTTCCAGGCGCCGTTAGCCCACTCCTCGAGGCGCTTCCATATTTACTCACCAGCATTTCTTGCCGAAAAATATACCTACTTTTAGAAATGATTACAGTTACAAAAGCGCTAGTGAAGCTTCTCACATGCATTTAACGCACAGATAGGGAAACGTTTGACCAGAAAACAAGCACACCACTGCCTTTCTCCGAGGCGAAGCAGAAATGCCTCGGAGAAAGGCAGCGGCGGTTTCGAATTCGGGGGCGTGTTTTTCTTTTCTCTCCTCTTGCCAGTGGCTGGAGGAGATAATGAGAAAAGTAGCAAAAAACACGCCCCCGAATCCGAAAAGGACGGGGCCTGTTCGGAGAGACAAACCTCTTCTCCAATGGCTGGCCAGCATTCAAGAGGCCAGCCAATGGAGAAGAGGGGAGAAGAGGGGCGGGTTCAAGCCCCTCTTCTCCAAGTCATTAAATCTCGCGAGCGAGACTGCGCAAGCGCAGCCTTCGCTAGCCGAGACCTAAAAAGAAGAAAGAGCTGAGCAATTAGAGACTGTTTTGGAGCAGCGTAAGTAAAGCATCAAATAAATTGTTTGTATGTACACTCAATCACTGTGTAATCTTTGCTACCCAAATTATACATGGACATTCTCTTTCGTATTGGTCCTGAACTGGAGTTAAAGTCTCTATATTTCAGGAAAATAAGCAGGTTTAATCCTGAAACTGACTACTTCAATATATACTGTGAAGAATTAACAAATATTTTCATTCCTAGGCATAAGTATGTTTATTTCTCTGTTATTACTAAATATGTCAATGTTGATTTTCAATTATGGAAGAGCATAATACAACCCAGAAGTACTCTATGATAAAAGTGGTGGCAGGTATTATTCTCTGCTTTTCTTTTTCAAAGTGATTTGGGATTTTTTCTGAAAAAAACAATTTTTCAGCGTACTTGTTATTGCTTTGCCTCAGAAGAAGCGTTCTCTGATCCCAATTATCAGAGGGCAATTATTATTATTTACAAGATTAGAAATCTGGTAGAGAGTTACCTGCAGCTGAAATGGTAGCATTACAGAACAATGGTATCTTTAAAATTATATCATATGATTCTAACATATTTATAGATGTAAGAGACCTGGTAATCAGGATCACAGCCACTTTGCTAAAGGCTTTGCTGGTCCAAGTGGGAGCCGGAAAGACACTAGATTTACTCTCAATTGTGTTTCCATCTTTAATTTTATGCCAGGAGTGGTTTTAAGATCACTCAGTAAATGTCATCATTGAACACATACATTCACTAAATGAAAATGCAAATGTTTAGTTATTTTGCATGGACACAATACATCTGAATGGTCTAAACAAGAAATGATTGCCTTAACTGCTTTGCTGTTGATGCAGAGATTGGCAGATCGGAAGAGATGCTACGTGAAACCCCGAAACCGGTCCTAGGACGCTTGTTTCCGGTCCAGGGAGGACCTGGCTTGGCAGTTCGGGCTGGACTGTTCCCATGAGGCACAGGGTCACGACTGATTTGCATATGGCCAGGTCTAAACTGGGGTGGCATGGTGAGCAAAAGAATGTGGATTTAACCCAGATCTCTTGACTGGGGGGGAATGTTTTGATTTGTTCTGCATTGCACCCATCAATTGTGTGTCTTTTGCTTTTTCGCCCTAAGTGCGCCAGGTATGCCCAAACGGGGTCCTGGGCTCACTGTGCCACTGGAATCGAGCTATCCTGGCTGAAGAGGGGTGAAACCCCGAAACCGGTCCTAGGATGCTTGTTTCCGGTCCAGGGAGGACCTGGCTTGGCAGTTCGAGCTGGACTGTTCCCATGAGGCACAGGGTCACGACTGATGTGCATATGGCCAGGTCTAAACTTGGGTGGCATGGTGAGCAAAAGAATGATGGATTTAACCCAGATCTCTTGACTGGGGGGGAATGTTTTGATTTGTTCTGCATTCCGTCCATCAATTGTGTGCCTTACGCATAAAATTTTAGACATTCAGGCAGAAAATACATAGAAAATATTTTCCGTTGTTCATGTAGACTTGAAGATATTGAATGAGCATATGTAGCCAATATCTTAAATGCCTTCTGCTTTAAATATAATTATTGAAAGCTTAGAGTCTCACTTTAGGGTGCAAACTCATTCCAAAGTAATTTTTCAGTTGCAAAGCGCACTTGCAATGCTCAAATCTAAATTTGTCCTGAGTAGCATTATTTATGATGCAAAGTTGTTTGGAGGTTATGGCCTTGTACCTAAAAAGATTTCTGTGTCTAAGAAAGAGACAGTGTACACTTGAATATCATTTTAGAAGATTGCACATCCAGCAACATCACAAAGGGATATTCCTAATATTAATTATCTGAACCGTAGTCTAATTAGAGTAGCAATATTTTCAAAGAGTACAATTACTGTCGGAGATTAAGAAATCCAGGTAGGTTTAGGTAAATGAAAATAAGACTGTGCAATTCAAACAGAGTTTTAAATGTAAGACACACATGAGGGTAAATCCTTATTTAATAGTGCAGGACAATATACAAATGACCTAAGTGCTTCATATACATGTCAGGAATGAACTCTGCCTGAAGTTTGCAATATCTCATCAGTTGGTGACAGATGCATGTTAAAAGCTTCACCTGGGCCTGAAATGTCTGTATTTATAATCTTATGTGAGAAACAGATGGGACTGTTGTAAAATACAAAAAGGAGTAACATATTTTAAATGTAAACAGGAAAACAGTAATGCTAATCAAACATATTATCCGACACCACAGGAAATAACTGAAGGTCCTTTCTGGCAAGACACTGCTAGGCTAACAGACAATGTCAACATAAACTGATTGTCTACAGTCATTTCACTTCTCACGCTAGAGAGGGTCTCTCGCGAGCACATAGGATACATTTGAAGGTGTAACAAAAAAAGACTCATCAGCTAAAAACATGTTATTCATGTAATTTTGCGGAAGTCTCGTACTATCATTAGAGGATTCAACACAGCAAGAGGAGCATCACATCTGGGGGCTTTAACATCAAATTTTGACAGACTTTTCCATTCCAGAATAGGATATTTCCTGAAAGTCTTCATTTGAATAATTGGAATCCTATTCTTTGGATCACTACATGTTGTATTTTTGGCTGCTGTGGCTATAAAATGTAATTATTGCTATGGAAATTAACAACTTCCCATCAGTAAATGAAGACAAGATTTGAAGGCATCTAACACTGTCGTGGATAGAGTATTTAGTCCACATCTATTCTCCGAGTTTCTGATCAGTTCAACCCGGATAGGTAAAACCCCAGTTTACAGCTGTTCAAGGTGTGCTAAGAAGATAATTATGAATTTGCTGCTGGAACTGAGGTAGAGAATTCACATCAATCTACTATCACCTCTTAAACCAGGACTTCAGCATCGCAGCAAGTATTTCACATGATTGAAAGTTCCTGCTGTTGGGCACGTAGATTTTGAACCTGTTCTTATAAACAAGAAAGGCTACAGCCAATAAAGAAGCTGAGGACAGCTCACAAAAAGCTGAGAAAATCTCCGTGTTGTCTTCAGTACAGCCAATAAGAGTTGACAATACAATTTCAGTGAAAGCTGGTTTGGGGAATACAACTCAAAAAGGTGCTGTCAAAACAGGTGTCTCAAGACTGATACAGACTGATATGACTGATAATGTGTCTTATTCTAGTGCAGACCGAGCTGAGGAACAGATTTGTTGATCACACAACTGGGACAAATGCTGTGCTTCAAGAAACTGTAAATCCAACAGCTGTCGGTCATAGCCTTTCCGACCACATTACAATATGACGGTTGGATTCCTTTCCGACCGCCTCATCACAATGGAGGTGGTCGGAAAGGAATCCGATCGGTCATTCCGACTGGCTCGGAGAGCCCATCTGCCAGTCAGAATGCGGCCAGTAATACCAAGGGCGGCTCTTTCCGATGGGTGCGCAGCCTTTGGTTGGAGGCCGAGGGGGCACCTATAGTACCCCTCCTGTTGATCCCTGCAGCCCGTGGCAGGCACCTTGAGGTGCCGGCCACGGGCTGCAGTGATGAACTGCACCTACTATTCCGAACTAAATACATTCTCCCATTGTAAAGTATAGGAATGCGACTGAAAAGTGTTTGGTGGCATCCTAATTAGTCGATCGCGACCAAGATGATGTCGGGCTGAGGAAACTCCACCCGACATCTTAATAGGGCCCTATATTTCTAACACTGGAACAGAGAAGGTGACAGCAGGTAATAGGTTCTGGTTTGAACTGGACCATGTAACGCCATGTTCAGTCAGAGAGAAATTGAAACATTTAAATACATGCGCAGATGATCGAGGGGATTTCATTCCATGTGTTTCCTATAAAACGCTCTTGCTTTTAGGAGCTGAGCATGGAGATCTGGGGGTTTACTGAAGAGACTGAAGCTAGACTGAAGCCAAAAGAACATGTGGAAGCCTGTAGCTAGCACGTGCATCTTTCAGCGTGGATGCTAAACCCAGAGATAGAAAATTCAGCTGCACAGCTCAGGAGATAAGGAATGGCTGCCTCTTATTGGATGTAAAAGATCTGGAGTGAGACACATTAGTGGGGCATACCTCTTCACAATCAATTATCAAGGCATGCATAATCTTATGTGTGCGTCTCTTAGTATTTTTCATTGGACTAATAATATTGTTGACACATAACAAGAATAGAGTCTGGCTAGAATAAGGTTTTTGGATCTTGAGATAAACCCAATCATTGAAAGGTTTTTGAATCTAACTGATCTGATGACAAATACAATATCATATTTCCAGTTGCTTTAATTTTATTCTGTCTAACATTGGCTTGTCTATGTGCAGTGTTTTTTGTCATTTTGAAACATGAGATGATGTTACAAATAATTGCTATAATTTTCACAGGATGCAGATAATAAATATAAATGAACATTATTGGCGTGTATATCTATGCCCAGAGTTGTAGTGTCTAAAATTCCTCGCCTAATAACCTGTGACTCTCTGACACATACAAATGTCTTGCTTAAAAGTAGAATTTTCTAAGTAGATGAAAGAATGACACAAGATAGGGTTGACAGGGTTATGAAAAGTTGGCATTAAAGTAAAATAAAATTCTTATTTCGTGAGAGCGAATGGAGAGTAGACCATAGCTGGGGCCCGAAGGAGGGCCTCCTCAAGAAGTTGAAGCAGAGGAACAGGAACAGGGCCATGTATCTGGTGAGTTTAAGATGATTAGCTTGGAGAAATCTCTATTTCTCTTTCACAATATGCACAACTAGGCTATTTGGTGGGTGGCCTTTTTTCTGTTCTTTTGGGTTGCTGTGCCCTGTAGTGGTATGCATGCGTCTCACCGATTGAGGAGCAGAGAGAGGCATCCTATTAGTGGCTTAAAATGCCACAGCATTAGTATGAGACTTCAGGTGGCAGTGAATGGAAGGAGGAGCACTGCAGTTTAGAGGGTTGCAGGGGAAATGGGAGTAGTGGGGCAGTGCTTGGAAGAAAAAAAGAAAAATTATGCAAGCATATTCATATCTTGCATAACGTGTCAGAGAATAAAGGTAAAAGAACTATTGATGGACAGAATGCAGAACAATGTCATACATTCACCCCAGTAAAGAGATCTGGGCCTAAATCCATCGTTTTTTTGCTCACCATGCCATTCCAGTTTAGACCCAGCCATATGCAAATCAGTCTTGACCCTGTGCCTCATGGGAACAGTCCAGCCCGAACTGCCAGGCCAGGTCCTCCCTGGACTGGAAACAAGCATCCTAGGACCGGTTTTGGGGTTTCACCTCTCTTCAGCCAGGATAGCTTAATTCCAGTGGCATGGAGAGCACGGGACTCACGAATATATATATGTATATATATCCGACACATGCATTAACATTGCAGGTCACAAGCTAGCACTATATAAAACTCAAAATAATAAATACCAGCAGAATCATATATTCACCTATGTGTCTTTCCAGAATATTGTCAACAACTCCTCAAACAATATTGCCAACATTGCATTCTAATCATAATACCATTACATGGAAGTGTTAAATGTAACATACTTTCAATAACCACTTAGATGATCAGACCATTATTGACAGATATTGAGTTTACAAGGCACATCAAATAATCAATTCCTGCGACTATAAAGATTCAGTGATCGGTGAGGGTTCAGGTGATTTCAATATATTTGGTGCTGTGAGGTTCATACCATCATAAAATAGCAAGTGCAGCACAGGCTCAGAATAATAAAGATACATTCTACATGGCCTGGGCTTGGTGCAGAAATCTGACAGCCCCTCTGACATATCAGACGATGTTAAGCTGTACACAAAACCAGCGCAGGATACTAGTTATCTTAGAAAAGTAAAATATACAATATACTGTGTTCAGTATTAGGAATATATTGTCCGAATGGCAGCTGCCCTGACTGAAGATAAAGCTTTAGACAACCAGGGGCCGAATTACACGTTATCATTGTTTGGGCCCTGTGCACCTTTCAAAAGGTGTGCTGGGCGTAAACAATGATAATTCGCCCTATCATGGTGAATGCGCTGCCCCCAAGGCAGCGCATTTATATGAAAACATGGAGCACCTGCTAAAGGGCATTAGAGATCTGCACCCGCCTGCAAGGGGATGTCTGGGAGGGTCCATTGGACCCCCTTTACCTCCTGCAGATGGCTGCCCTCATGGGGTGCATTGACAGTGCACCATCTTTTTAATGGTGCACTGTCAGTGTGCCTCCTGCAGGCTTCTTTGACTCTGCGCCCCTGTCTGTAATATGGCGTGGGTGCAGAGTCAAAGGAATTCCCTCATTTGCATAGTGCACGCCCCTATGCAAATGAGGGAACACCCTCTGAAGGTAGCACAGCCGCATTAAGTGCACCAGCACTATCGGTAGTATAGAAGAGGACGCACAAGCGTCTGCCCCACTTCTATTATACCAAAGTGCCTCGGGTCGCACAAAACGGGTGCAAATGCCCGTTGCACCCCCTGGGCACCTTCTGTAATACGGCCCAAGATTTAGGCAATAAAAGATCCTGCAGCAGAAATGTATGCACAATAATGGAGGTAAAATAAGTCTTTGTGCGTTTTTCCTCAAATTAATTATATAAATTATCCCAAATAAATCAATTAAGATAAACCAAGTTAACAGTTAATTAGCTGAAACTATAAATGAGTATGATAGTGTAGAAGAAAAAGCACTGCTTTGTTTCGGCTAAATCTACAACAGAAGTTAACATACTTAACAAAAAAAATGATGTTATATGGGCACTGGGATAAGCACTCATGTCTGTCTTCCTAGATGCTGAGAAAGTGTTTCATTAAGTGAAATGTGAATTTATATGGCCCTTATAAGAAAAGTACAATTTACCTGAAAAATACACAAAAACCTTCGAACTGCTGTAAAAAGATCCAATAGTCGCTGCCCTCGCTAATGGTCCACTGGCAACTAAAAAGAATTGGCAAACACAACCAGTTGTATTTGACCAGTAGCTCAACTGTAATGTGCAATCTTTAAAGAAAATATTTTTTATGTTTCCGAAGATTCCAACTCAGAAACTATCTATAATGAAAGCAGATCTCATTCAGTTTGACAATGTTGGGGAATATATATCTTCGAATCAATAAAATCTCAGATCTTAGCTTTTAATCTTCTTTCATGTGAATCTGAGATTATGAAGCATAGTACTAAATTTCCTAGGGTGATTCTCTAAAGTGATCTTGAAGATGTCTGGGAAGCTGATTGAAAATGTAATGAAGGGTAGCCCCATGAAACATCATTTCATGTCCTTTAGGATAGTCCTGTCATATATACCCCATTTTACATACATTGTCCCATCCACACGACAATAACGATTCTAAACAGGTGATCTTTTTCCTAGTAGCTTGCTCCTGTCTCTTCAACACCAGGCTCTCGGTGCTCTATCATAGTCCCTGTACCTGACGTACATAAACATGTCCTCAGGCACTGTATAATTATTCTGTATAAGGGTCATCACTTTTTTCATCCTTGGCCAACAGCCAGCTGTGCATGATCACATTTGTTTGGAAAAACATTCATGAATGTTTCCAAAACATTTATTGTTGTTTTCAAAACATTGGTTCTAGAAGAAACCTTAGAGTGACCACTCCAGTATAAAAGACCCTTCTCCCCCCCCCCCTACAAATCAGAGGAGAATTCCTTCCAAGTTAACACGCAGTGGTCTGACATCCCCTGAGGGGTGTCATCCTCGAAGCAGAGACGGGGTCCTTCATTCTCAACCATCAGGTGAGGTGGATGGTTCTTCCCTAGGGGTTTCTTGGCTACATACATACATATACGCATATAAATACTACACATACAGATCTAGGCTAGGTACATTTAGGCGCATTACTTAGGATGCGGATTTTAGGAATATGCAAGTAGTACTGTTTTTATCTGAACTGCTTTTGTTCATCTTATTTACACTATGGTAGAAATGTATCTGATATTTCCTATATTGGTACTAGCAATCTCTTTCGTATGTTTCTGTCTCCTGATTGTCACAGAACATATGTTTTACTCAAGACTGTCGCTGGATCAATAAATACTTATTGAAACGTCCTAATCACCATCCTGTGTATTTTCTGAGAGTAAGCAAGCACGAGTGTCTGAGCGAAAGGTACTGTACTATTTTCCACGATCCTTGAGGAATCAGGATTGTCATGTTCAGTGGTTGCCAGAAACTACCTACACCACTGTACAGGGGGGTGGTAGTGGCACTGTAGAGCTAGCTGGTCTAATGGCTGAAAGATCCTGTGGGGGGTGTCATCCAAAACTCGCAGGTGCTGGGGAACATTCCTACTACTCTTGGTAACTGTATTTATTACATAAACTTTGAAGTTCTTCCACCATTTCTGTACTTTTTAAACATTCCTTATGAGTATACCCACTATTTTCTTTAAATGATTACAGATCATTTTTAATAGTTTAATATGGGTTAGTTATATCTGTAGCAGGAGGGTCGAATGCTTGGCGTTTTTATCTGGAAAGTGGAAGAGAGATCTGCCATATTTTGTTGTTTATTATTGGACTAGCCTGGGCGAGAAGCTGAAGTGTTTCATGTAATACACTTGTCAAGAACGTCTACATTTACGTCTCATATTCACCAGAGTATGTGTAAAATATCGAATCAATTTTAGAACTAGCTGCTTGCATTAAACCTGTGAATCTTAAATTGACCAATCATGGCCTACTGTCTGGCGTGATATAGCAATTGATTTTGAATTCAGAAATAGGAATGTATACACTCAGGATGGGACAACCCTTGCTTTACCTATTCACTGGGCCTGCA
Source organism: Triturus cristatus (assembly GCF_964204655.1). NCBI lineage: Eukaryota > Metazoa > Chordata > Amphibia > Caudata > Salamandridae > Triturus > Triturus cristatus. Next base: position 1,087,667,871 of record NC_140593.1, read on the forward strand.
ATAAGGATAAGTAGATAGAAAATGATATTGTGACACAGTTGATTTTTCATAAATAGACATTGCTGCCATTTCAAACCCAAAGTAAAAATAATATATACAAGAGGAGGCGCGCATTCGATATGCAGAGATAAGTGTTTTAATTGTAGAAACCTCTAAAGAGGTTGCTGCAAGTGGTCTATTCGTAATTCAGTAGCAGAATGGTTTTGGGATCAAAAGTACACTTTGAGATAACAAGCATGTATCATTGCTCTATTGGTGAGGGTAATGGCCTCCAAAGTTTCAGAACCAAGTGAGAAACAGAAACTTGAAGGTACATACAAGAGACTTCCTTTTTGGGCACTCTTGGCTAGTCTCAATGATACTTAAAGTCTGAAAACCAAAAGGAGCATTAGCGCCATATACTCTGCAGAATGTAGTATCCTCCATTAAGGCTTCAACAGGAGCCTCTGCAGGAGAACTCCTAGTGATGAAGATGGTGCAGATAATCTGTAGATGCCTGCTACCTGCCCATATAAAAGACATTGTTGAGAATTTATACTTAAAGCCGGCACACCCATCCAAGTATATAACGCACTACAATGATCTTGAGTATCGTCAAATTCATTTGATTTTTACATTAAATGACAAAAGCCATCACTAAACAAGAAATTTAACAAATCTCTACTAACAATACACAATCAAGCACAAATAAACAATAATACACAGTAGGTGGCGAAAAAATGCCAGAACTGCATGAAAAGGTCAACCAGAGTAAGAAAGTGCTACGATGCCGCTCTAATGGTAGAAGATGCTGTACAAAATCACATAACATAAAAAATGAGGCCTGTATCCAGGCACAGCTATGGCCCATCTCATTAGAGGGATTATATTAGGGTTTGAGGAGGATGGGAAGGTTATTGAATAACTACAAATGTTTGAGATTCTGTTGACCAGACTTCAATTTGCAATTAGGATTTTAAGAACTCTTACAAGTGTTTGTATTAAACAATATATATCAAAGTGGGTATTGAACCTAAGCACATATTAAATTGCTTCTGTGTATATTTTGTAGATTTTCAGTCCATTAATCACTTTGAGAATAATCCAGGTCATTAAACAGTGATTATTCTCAGCCTCCAATATGTAATGTTATTTCTGCATTAATCTTCCCTTTTTAAATTGTGGATCTAAATTAAGGCTCAGATACTTATTACTACAAGAGAAAACCTCCTTCAGTTAATCTACCCTTTTACCTTTCCCTCCCTGTGCCTCTAACAAGAAAATGTTCAATCTTCATGTTGTTAAATTGAGAGTGATCCCTCATACTCTCTTATCCATCATCATAGATCTTTATTTAGACCAGAAAGAGTCTAGAAAAGCAAGTACAGAGACAATAATCAAATACATAAAACCACTATTCACAATAAGATGCCAAATTCAAACAGTAAAGAGATAAAAACTAAGATCAGATAAAAACAGGTGTCAAAAAAGCAAGGAATTACATAATTTAACAGCAGATTTTAAAAATAGGTCCTTTCTAAAACATATTTCCTGGGAACAAAGTGACTGAAGATACAATAGTGCAGCTCCACAGTTATTGATCTTTGCTTTCCAGACAGTTGGATAGAGTAGGCCCCATGATAAATCTCTGTGAAACCTACAGGAAAACAGAAAGTGCAAAATAGTTTGATCAGAGAATTTGTCACAAGGACAACAACATATGACAGAAGGGTCATACTGTCAAAGAGAAAAACACAATTTCCATCTTACATAACCCAGTCGATCTGGTAAGAAGTGATCTTTCCCAAGCATTGCTAACGCACACTAGGTATGGTTCGGTCCCGGGGCAGGTTTGGAAAAATACATAATTACTGATGGAATCAGAAATAGGCAAAGCCTACTCCCTGTCCCTGGACCGTTTCATTAAAAAGTGCTTCTTCACCCACCACTTACCCTCCTTCTTAATGGAAGTTGGGTCAGTAAATAGACTGGGAATTCCAAGATTAGGAAAGTTGTTCTGTAAATGCTGAAGCCACAGTACAGATGAGTCCAATGCACACGCCAAACAGTCTCTAATGAGATAGGCCAGCACATTATACCAAATAGAGCACCACAAGAAAAGGGGAGCTAATTTAGTGCAATCTTCAACTTAATCTAGGCCAGGCTCCTTGTGAACTTTAAGGTTGATGCTGCAGGGAGGAACCCCCAAGAGTTTAAGAAGTACCCTATTCTCTTTCACCTACAGGCTTCCCGTATTTGAAACACCACAAATCCTGGCACCATATGGCAGAATTGGAACACGTCTGCATTAATAAATCTCTAAAAATGTGAGGATGGGTTTATTCCCTATGCTTGCTCAAACTTAAAAAATCAACCCAGTGCATAAAAAACTGGAGCACCTATTTGCCAGGCAGGAGGTCAAACTAAGATTTACGTAAAAAATAATGCCTAGAGAAGTGAAAGAGCGAGCCTTAAGGCCAATGAGGGCCTTGGATAGCAAAACTGTGTCATCCGCATTTTAATTTTAATTCTAGGGATGTCGGCACCTATGCCAGTCAGGACAGACTCCAACTTGTTAATATATAGGAGGAAAACAATTGGTGCTAAGACGCACCCTCGCTGAACCCCTCTCTCAAGGCTAAAAGGTTCAGAGCATTTACTGTTACTCCTGTAGCTCACCCTGGCCTGGAGATTCACATGCAGCTCTCTAAGAAAATGTACTAACACCTTCTCTTGTCGCATAGATTCCACGAGCTACCACAACTTGAAAAAACACACTTGACAGGTCCACGAAAGCGAGATGGATGGCATTTTGCTTAAGCAATTTCAACTTCCTACAAATTATGAGGTTGAGGTTAATACATTGTTCAGTGGTCCCCAGGCTGGGGCAAAACCCAAGCTGGACCACCGATACGGCCCTATTTTCACTGATCCAGTGTTCCAGCATGTCCAGAATAACACGACCTACAATCTTAACTCCTGAATCTATGAGGGAGATGGGGTGGTAACAGGCCGGATCCCGCCTATGCCCTTTTGTAAATTCAGGAACAATAATAGAGGACCTTCAAGATTTCAGAAGCCCTGCTGTGCAGGTGGTGTTAAAAAGATTAGTCAGCATAGGAGTCCAGAAGTTGATATAGTCCATACATAGGTCCGCTGGGACAACGCCAGGCCCTGGGGCTTTGTTAGCAGGGCTACGTTGGATGGCAAGATCACACCAGAAAGTCCTGGAGAACAGAACGGCCAAAGAAGCCGTATCTCCGGACTTGGCTGTCCAGGCAGTAGCGTTTGGTGAACGTGTGCAGCGATGCCCACATAGCTGCCTGACAGATGTCATTCAGAGGAACTCCTCATCCCAAAGCAGTAGTGCCTGCCGTCGCCCTGGTGGACTGAGCACATAGCCCCACTGGGGGCTCCTTTTTAGCTAAAAAATAGCAGGCTTTAATACACAATACAACCCATCTAGAGATGATCCGCTTGTGTATGCCCGACCTTTCTTGGCACCCACGTAGCCAACAAAGAGTTGGTCATCCACTCGGAACTGTTTTGTGCGATCCAGATAGAAGGAAAGCGCACATTTTGGGTCCAGATGGTGGAGCCTCTCTTCCTCTTTAGAAGAATGTGGAGGCAGAAAGAAGGTGGGCAAAGTGATGGTTTGCCCAATGTGAAAAGAAGTGACCACCTTGGGAAGAAAGGATGGACAAGTTCGTAGGACAACTTTGTCCGGATGTACAGACAGAAAAGGAGGTTTGGATGAAAGAGCCTGGAGCTCACACACTCTTCTGGCAGATATGATGGCTACCAGGAATGTAGTTTTAAAGAGTTAAAAGTCTTAGAGGACAGTTGTGAAGCAGCTCAAAGGGAGCGCACATCAAATAGGTCAAGCCCATATTCAAGTTCCACTGAGGCATAACGAAGGAAATAGGAAGAAAGAGATGAGTTATGCCTTTTAAGAAACAATTTACAAACGGTGACTTGAAGAGAGAAGGCTGATAAGGAAGCATTAGAAAGGCAGAAATGGCTGAGAGATAGCCCTTGATAGTGCCCAGAGCAGCGGAACAAGAGAACCTCAGAAAGAGGGGCAGAAAGGGGATACACACCCTTTGCTGTGCACCATGCCACAAATTATTTTCATCAGCAGGCGTATACCATCTTAGTGGAGGGATGCCTGGCTGCCAAGATTACATCACACACTTCGGGAGGCAAGTCAAATGACAACAACTGCCGCCGCTCATTCTCCACACAAGGAGGTGGTGGCTGGACAGGTTTGTGTGGAGGACAGTCCCCTGCTGCTGCGACAGAAGCTCCTCCCGAAGAGGCAGTCTGATCGGAGGATCGATGGCCATGTTGAGCAGCTCCAGATGCCAGACTCTTCGTGCCCAATCCGGAGCCACAAGAATGACTTAGGCCCAGGCGCGCTTGATCTTCTTCAGCACTCTAGGCAGAAGTGGTATAGGCGGAAAGGCGTACAACAGACTGCAACTCCACTTGCGACGAAAAGCGTCGCCTAGCAAGTGCCGTCTTGGAAATTCCAACGCGCAGAATTGCTGACATTGCGCGTTCTCTTTGGTCACAAATAGATCTAACCAAGGTGCTCCCCACAGCTGAAAGAGACCTTGCACCACCTCCGAGGGAAGACGCCATTCGTGAATCAACATGCACCTGTGGCTGAGTTTGTCCGCCCTGGCGTTCAGTGAACCTGCCAGGTGTTGAACCACCAGGGATATGCCCTGACATTCCAGTCATGTCCAGAGACAGAGAGCCTCTTGACATAGGGTCCACAACCCCACCCCACCCTGTTTGTTGCAGTACCACATGGCCGTGAACATCTGCACTACTCTTCCCCAGACAGAGGGAAGGAATGCTTTGAGTGCAAGACGAATCACCCGAAGCTCCAGAAGGTTGATGTGGAGCCCGGACTTCGCTGGAGACCAGAGGCCTCTGATCTCCAACTCTCCCATGTGGCCGCCCCATCCCAGAAGGGATGCATCCGTCACCACTGTGCGGTCTGGTTGGGAAAGGGAGAGGAATCTGCCGTGACCCAATCCTGGTTGATGAGCCACCACTGCAGTTGTCGTGCAGTGCCCTCCGAGATCTGGACGCAATTGGACAGATTCCCCTGATGCTGTGCCCACTGGAACTTCAGGTCCCACTGCAGAGCCCACATATGCCACCTGGCATGATCAACCAGCAGGATGCAGGAGGCCATGAGGCCCAGCAGCCTCAGTGTCATTTTGACCGAAACCTGGGATAGAGGCTAAAAGATCGGAATCATATCCCAAATATCCTAGACTCGCTGTTCGGGAGGATAAACCCGAAACCGCACCGTGTCCAGAACCGCCCGGATGAAGAGGAGCTTTTGAGAGGGAATCAGGTGTGACTTCAGCACGTTGATGGAGAACCCCAGGGAATGCAGGTCTGCCGTAGTCTTAAGGTGGGAGACGACAGCCTGGGGCGAGCCCACCTTCAACAGCCAGTCGTCGAGATAGGGGAAGATTGGAACCCCTGATCTGCGCAGATGAGCTGCGACCACCGCCATCACTATCGCGAACACCCGAGGGGCACTGGTAAGGTCAAAGGGGGAGCACGGTAAACTGAAAGTGTTCGTGGCCTACCGTGAACTGCAGGTAGTGCCGGTTGGCCGGCAGGACGGGGATGTGAAAGTAAGCGTCCTGCAAGTCCAACGCTACTAACCAGTCTCCAGGGTCCAGGGCAGGCAAGACCTGAGCGAGTGTCAACATCTTGAACTTCTCCTTCTGGAGGAAGCGGTTGACGTTCCTGAGATCCAAGATAGGATGCAGGCCCTTGTCCTTCTTGGGTACCAGATAGTAGTGGGAGTAATAACCATGACCTACTTCTAGTGCAGGAACGCGCTTGATGGCTCCCTTGGCCAAGAGAGCTATAACTTCCTGTTGATCCTCCGACATACAATGGTACTGAGGTGGCATGGCTGGAGGGGTAGGCTTGAAGGGGAGGGAGTAGCCCCTTCGAACTATCTGAAAAACCCACCTGTCCGACGTGATTGTGCGCCAGTTGGGGAGGTGATAGCGAATCCTGAAATGTCGGACTAGGAATATTTGGAGGCTGCTGCAGAGGGGGGGTTGATGGACTGGCCCGCCCGTTGGCCCCCTGAACCACGGCGGTGGTTCCCACATCCCTGGCCGCGCGAAGGTTGTTCAGCTTGCACCGGCCTGTGGCTCTGGGCAGAACGTAGTGGGGCACCTCTTCTGTAGCCACGAAAGGGGCGAAAAGCAGACTGCGCAGGGCGGCTGGAGAGGCCCAAGGACTTGGCCGTAGCCTGTGAGTCCTTGAAACGCTCTAGAGCGTGGTCGGCTTTGTCGCCAAAAAGGCGACAGCCATCAAAAGGCATGTCCATGAGGGTATTCTGGACATCCCCAGAAAAGCCAGTCGATCTTATCCAGGCGTAGCGTCGAAGGGCTACCGACATGGAAATTGTCCTGCCTAGAGAGTCGGCGGTATCCAACTCACAACGGATGGTAAACTTCACCGCATCCCTCCCAGCAGCAACAGCCTGGGAGAGCACTGTCCGGGCCTCCTCCGGGCACTGAGGCAGCACCTGCGCAACCGTGTTCCACACAGAGTGGGAATAAGAGCACAATAGACATGCGGTGTTTACCTATTGCAGTCCCTAGCTGGCGGAAGAGAAAATCTTCTTCCCAAGATGATCCAGCTTCTTGGATTCCCTCTCAGGTGGAGCGGAAGGGAATGCGCTCTTGGAGGTAGAGACTTTGACCACCAAGCTCTCAGGGGTGGGGTGTTTGGAGAGGAAAGTGATGTCGCCCGGAGCCGGACTGTGATGTCGGGCAATCATCCTATCCACGGGAGCCCCTGTGTTGGGCCTGGACCAGGTGCCTAAAAGGACGTCGGTGAGGGCTTCATTAAACGGAAGCATGGGCTCCGAAGAGCTTGCTTGCGGTTGAAGCACCTCTGTCAGGAGGTTAGTCCTGACTGCCACCGTAGGGAGCTTGAGGTTGAGGCTGCCCTACGCAACACCAGTGTGTATGACGCTGCCTTCTCCGTAGCCACGGTAGGAGGAGACAACATGCCAAGGTCAGGGGAGGTGTCCAGACAACTGGCATCCCCCAGGTCCTCTCTCTAGTCCTGATCACATTCCAACTGGTCAGTCAGAGGGTCACCTGACCCCTCCCAGTCCTCCTCCTCATCCTCTGGGTGCCAATCTGGCCCAAAAGGGACCCCTGGAGTGAATAGGGGCACAAAAACCCTGCTCAGCACCGGATCCGGCATAGGGCGACTCCAGCCCAGCTCCAGGTCTACATCAGGATGGAGGCCAAGATTGACGCTTGCCGGGGGGCTGACCTGTGTCGCATGCGGGCGCGGTGCCGCAGGAAGCGGCGCCAGTGGAGGCGTAATGAGGTCAACCGGCACCGATCCGGATCCAGGCCTGGATCCATGAGGGGCCTACGGGCTGGAGCCAACGGCGGAGAACGCCTAGGCCCCCCAACCGAGTCCGCGGGGCCCGAAGGTGCGCCGGCGGGTTCTTTTCTTTTTTTTTACTTTATTTATTTATCATTTTTGCACAACATGTCTTTGTAATCGTAGATGTTTTCTGTATGACATTGCATTCAATAAAAAGATACAATAACAGCCATGGTACAATATATTGTATATTAGGGCTCTAGTAAGAAAAGTGAACAATAATAACCAGGTATGTATAAATTTGAAGTAAAACACCATTTCCAACGTATCCCCTTAGTTTCAGCATGGAACCAGTCTTCGGTTTAAATACATGTAACGTGTGCCTATCAGGGTTCCAACCCCGCGTGGAAGGGCTCAATAGAGGAGGAGTCAATTACTACAGGGCATGTTACAATATAGGAGCTCAACTTGGGAGAAATCTTGACCATCTAGCCCACCCCTGTAGGGACTATTCCCGACCCCACCAGTGAGTTAGAGGCTCTGTGAAGGGAGTCTACATAGGTCCTGTAGGAGCCCCAGATGTCTTTGAGATGGGAGGAGCAGGGCATTGTACTGGAATATACTTTGCAATTCCTCCTAGGACGTCCGCCTCGGAGATTGGTTCCGCAAGAAAGTCCAGCATGTCTTTTTCTAGATAGACCAGTGCGATTTCGGAAAGATAGGCTTCCTGCTCTGTGTGGTCCTGCCCCAGCCTGGAGGTATATAGTGATGAAAAATACGTCAAGAATTCGTTGTGTATGTCTGCGATGGAGGTAAGTACCACGTCAGTGGGAGCGTGTATTACAGTGACATATGCTTTACTGTAGGGAGGCCGAAGCATTTGCGCCAGAGTTCTGCCCGGTTGTTCGCCCTCGCCACATCGGCGAGCGGTTTGATATTTGCCCAGAAAGAGGATCTCGCGATCCGCTGTGTCTCTGTACTCGGCGTCCGGGCAGGCCTGTGATGTGTGAGTGCCACGCTTCGTTGTCAAGGTCTGTGAGTTCCTGTTCTAACCATGCTAGCGTGGTGTGAAGAGCCTTGAGTACGTACTCCCGCATGTTTGGAAATACACACTCCTCGTATGTATGCCTTAAATCCCTCCTATAACACCGCACAGTTGTCAACGGAACCAGTGTTAATAGTAAAATAGTCTTCAATGGCCTCGCGAATCTCATGGAGGAAAAAGTCGTCATGGAGTGCGCGACTTGGGAAGCGCCACCGCCTTTCATACCCATCCGGTCATGGAACCCGAAGAAATAGCTGAACAGGGGAATGGTCAGAATAGGTCCTAGGGAGCGTTATCAGAGAGTGATACCAGGAGGAAACTCCAGGAGATACAAACCAATAATCAAGTCTGGTCCATGTATTATGTTGTCCCGAATAATGTGTGAAATCAGTAAGGGAGGGGTTACGCCTTTGCCAAATATCAAGAAGGGAGAAGTGGTCGCAAAGGTCAAGAAGAGCCCGACATGCTCACGGTTTAGTGTCTGGAGAGTTGGCAGTGCTGTCTAAGTCGGGATTTTGAAGGAGATTGAAGCCACCTCCTTCTAGTAACAATGTGGACTCAAATTTGGAGAACTGGGCGTGCAATGAATGGAAGAATTCCGGGAAATCAGTGTTCGGGGCATAGACACACAATAGAGCGACACAATGTCCCATCAAGGACCCAACTACAATGGTATATCTACCCTCCGCATCAAGGACGACCAACTGGAGACTGAAGGGGACCCTCTTATGAATAAGGATAGCAGTTCCTCTGGCGTAATTACAGAAATTGGCAAAATATCTGTGTGCGCCCCAACTGGAAGCAAAGCGAGCAGGATCAGATTTGGGCAAATGGGTCTCCTGCAGGAAGGCGATGTCGACATTGTGTCGTAGTAAATAATGCACTACCTGTCGCCTTTTATGATCGTCATTAAACCCCGAACATTCCAGGACATCAGAGACAGGCTGGATGGACCGTCAACAATACCCGGCTGAGCCATCTAGCGATAGTGGAATGTATAACTGAATCGAGCACCATGTGCGAGAAATAATCTGTGAGTGTGTGCAAAACGAAATAGGATCAATAATTGGATTGAAACAACAAACACCCACCCACCACCCCCACCCAACCTTACTGCAATAAAGGCAAGGCAAACCCATATATGAGAGCGAGAGCTATAGTACCAATTGACTTTACATTGGAACGAAATAACCCCGAAACGGTACGTTAGGAAAACCATAAACAAACCCAAGGTGTACAACAAGAGAGGTGGCAACGCCACGCCAGTCAACCAACTTTATGCAACATATGAAACTAGTCAATAGTAAATTCCCCATGCATTTTTGCGAAAGCGATGAATGAACAGCGCAGTAGAGTCAATCAACTCCGGAGCCAGAAAAAGTTCCATGCTCGCGTCTGATCCACTATGCGGAGGAGAGGGCCCGCTCCCGCCCGCAGCCGCCTGGTTGTTGTTGTGTTTGTAAGTGTGGCAAAATTCCTGCACGTCATTAGGAGTATCGAAGATGCGCGCCCGGCCCCGTACCTCAACCCTCAGCCTGGCAGGATAAAGCATGCCATATTTCAGTCCCAAATTTCTGAGGGTGGCCTTCACCCCGTTATATGTGCATCGAGCCTCCTGTACCAAGAAGGCGACTTTGGTTCCTTGCCAGTTGGTATCTCCGAGCTCTCGGGCGAGGTGTAGCGCAGTATCTCGATTTTGGAAGTTCATAATACGTGCAATTAGTTGGAGCGGAGGGAAGCCAGGGTTAGGCCGGGTACCCAGAGTGCGATGGGCACGTTCAACCACGAAGCCGGGGGTAAATGACTCCCTTCCAAACATATCCGACAATAGTGTTTTGACAAAGAGGTCAAGTCAGCCAGTGGAGGTGGTCTCTGGCACAGCCAGAATGTGGATGTTGTTGCGCCGATTGCGCGCTTCGAGGTCCTAATTTTTAATCGCCACTTCCTTCAATATGTGTTCGACCCTTTCCAGTCTTTTAACAGATTGTGCGGTGCCGTCTTCGATATCCGATATTCGCGCCTCCGCCACGTCTAAGCGTCTATCGTGGGCCTGGATCTTGGTCCCCAATGCCTCCACATTCTTGTCGAGAGAGTCAAATCGCCCATCTAAAGCCTGCTCTCATCTCCGTTAATAGCGTGTCTGAAGTTGAAGAGGAGGCGTTAGCTTGTTCCGAACCCTCTCTGCCCTCAGCCATGGTGGAATTCTCCTCTGCGGCCCTCTCGGTTATTTTCCCGAAGGGAAGGGTCTTTTGATTCGGATGCTTGCTTTGCGGCCCATGACGCAGCGCAGGGAGCAGAAGAAGGCCGCAGTAGTTTGTCTGCTGTAAGGGGAGCGGAAGATGAGGGGGCAGGGGTCCAGAGATAAGAGCAACAATAGATTACTTTAGCCGGCGTGCAGGATCCGGAGTGTAGTGCAATATGCGTGATTCTCCCCTATTATGTTCTTATGAAGCAGGCATGCCAAATTTCTTCCACTCTTCAGCACGGAGCTAGCCCCCGAGGTGGAGCAGGAGAGTGACAGAGCACTGTGGAAATGGCGTGGGGGGTTTAGAGTCAGCTATGCGTCACTGTAGAATGCCCCTTTAGGACACGGGCAGCATATTTTTCAAATAGGTGTAACGGGGAAGTGGCAGGCTGGCTATGTGATCTGGAGGCATCCGGTTCCCTGAGGGGACGAGGGAGCCAGCAGTACACCAGATCCACTGAGCGCCGTCTCGGTTGCACCTTAACGTTTTGCCGTGCCTGTGTGATGGCGGTGTGCAGGCTGCACCAGCTGGGAGCAGCAAGGGGACTGGGAGGGCCAGAGGAACACCAAAGGGTTGGTGCTGTCGGAGGACAACTGCACGGTAACATTGTATCTTGCCGGGTGGCGCTCAGTGCCGCTGGGAGGCCCCACTGGGAGGCCCCAGGGATCTAGCAGCAATAGGTGAGGCAATGCAGTGCAGAGTGATCGGAGACTGTAGGTAGTAGGCCGCGATGCCGCAGGGACACAGCGGGAGCCAGACCGGGCGCAGGGGGCAACAGTCTGCCTCCCCCTCACTCTCCGCTCCCGGCGACCCCAGAGAGGCCGCCACCCGAGCTCACCCGTGGGCCCTGTCCCTGCGGGGCATTAGGGATGAGGTGGGAGCGAGAGCATCACCACAGAGGTGGCCAGGAGCAGCCGCCCCCTTACCGGGCCAATCGATAACAAAATGGAGAGGGGGGGAGACAAGAGGCAGGCCCAACCTGCACCCGGCGCACTCACTGCTAACATAGGCCCCTGCTCCCAGCAGGTCGTGGTCCCTGGATCTCGTCACTCTGTCTCACCGCTGCAGCTGGCCTGGTGGGCCTCCGACACTGCACGCCTCAATCCGCGATCTGCGGCCACTGGAACGACGTCACGGCGGAGTCTTGCCGCAATGTAAGCGGCCCAGTGCGGGCAGCGGGTCATTAGCAGCACAGCAGTGATGTCGTAGAGGACGTTACTGCGCAGGATGTGGGGGATTTAGCAGGATTGTTGGGCCGATCGGTGGAGCTTCAATGCCGCGTGGCAATCTTGGTCGGCGGCTCGGCCATGCCCCCGTGCGCCGGCGGGTTCAGGATGCCCAAAGATGGCGTGCATCGCCCCGTACAATTTACGAAGCTGTGCAGGAATTGCTCCGGGTCCCGGGAAGGGAGGGAAACCCAGAGTCGGCTACGGGAGGGCCACCGCTGCATCCCTCGTCGCGTCAGCCAACCGACAGGGAGAAGTCGAAGAGCGATGATGCTTCTTCGACTTCTTCTTGTGCTTCGACTTACCTGACCCGGAGTGCGAAGACTTAGAAGACGAGTGGTGATGGCTCCGCGATAAATCTCTCGGCCTCCCTCGCGACCGGGACCTTGAACGGCGCAGAGCCGACTGCCGGAGCTCAAGAAGATTTCGGGACCGCTCCCGCAAAGCCTTCGGAGCCATGCTCTGGCAGTCGGAGCACGACTTGGGGTCGTGGTCGCGCTCCAAGCAAAAGAGGCACACGTTGGTGCGGATCCGTAACCGACATCAGTCGAGAACAGGATCCGCAAGCCATGAAGAGGTGCATCCCTACGTGCACCAGGAGTCGTAGGAAGACGTTGACAAAAGTGGCTCAAAAACTTCTGTCAAAAAGTGACTGGAGGTACTGCTCTCTCCGGATATGCATTGGCTGGCATGGAAAAAGAAAGAACTGACATCAGCGTGCGAGGTCGGCGTCTAAGTAGTTACCGCGACGTCATCCGGGCAAACACAACGCCAATGACGGATGCAAAGCTGACTGACACCACCTTCCGACTCGCAGAGGTACTGCTGACGAAAAAAACTTTGTGGATCCAGTCTGACATCTGGAGGTAATTCTAAGGTAAGGAATCTATAACTAACTGTTTCTTTCAGATAGTTCTTGTAAGCCTTACAAATCATCATTATAAAAATCAACAAATAACCCAGCATTTGGTGCCTATTTTAAGTAAAAAGCCTGAATGAGAGTGCTACCAGCGTCAATACTAATGATGGAGCAGGCAAGAGTAACCTTAAACCAGGCTAATAAACCATCACTAGCCCTGCCAGATGTAGACTGTAAGGCATGTTGGGCAAAGCTAACAAAACCATCACAAAAAACATCTTCCGTGGCCCAGGTCTTTTGCAGTAAAACAATTTCAAGTTGCTTGACCAATTCCAACCACGCCTGGAATCCCATCTTAGTTTTCACCCCTGCAATATTGCAGCTGAGAACGCTAAGGCTCCGATATGCACCATCAGCTTTTTTTAAGAGATGGTTTCCACTCATGTTAGTCTAAATACGCCTGGATGTGGCAGGCATCACACAAATAGGGGTCAAGTTGGAAGATCTGCCAGTACATTTTTGGATGTCATTTGGCAAGGGGGCATCTTGCTTACAAGTGCTATGCCCCAAATTGGGAAGTCAATCCACCTAGGCCAGGGCAGACAAAGGCTTAAAACGATTGGAGGTAGAAATCCCCACATGTTGCGCCCCGCTAGAGAGAACAGGCGGGCATCTTGAAACCTTAATCAGATTCTCTTATCCATTAATACAAAAATGTTCCCATTTACATAACTCTAAGGGTCTGATTCACAAACTTCAAAAGTATTGCAAAATGCCATTACAAACCAACAAGTTCAAATCTCCACATCCACCTCTTCTATCTTTTCTATGGGGAGATCCTCACACATGTAAGTTTACTACGCAATAGTAAATGTGGGTGGGACAAGAGAAGTGGTTGTAAAATGGGTCGTTTTTACTACAAAATAGGTGGGGTTCAAGGAGGATTAAGAGTGGTGAAGGGAGAGTTAAGGAGGGGGTTGGAATGGATTATGCAACCACCCACAAAACAGTAAACCCATTGCTAATAATAAACAGCACTTCTTAAAGTTACTACAGACACAAATGACTCAATTCGATTCAATTCTTTATTCATGATTTTTGAACTCAGAAGAGGTCCACATAAAATCAAAGCAGTACAATACATAAAATACAATAGCAATACACCTTATAAAAATAGGAAACTTAATAAAAATAGAATATATGTACTCATAATGTCCTTTTCGTTCAGTATCATCTAGATACTGAACAGGCTTAATTCATAAAGCTCAAAAATACAGATCTTTATATGAATTATTCCAAAATTAACATCCAATTTAGTTGTCCCTCTGACGTGGCAGCAAAAATGATGTGCAAATTACTCGTCGTGAGCAGCCAAAAAAGTTCCGCCCCCCACATGGTAAGGAAACTACATCCAAATAAGAATAAATTAATAGATCTTTAAAAGAATTAAAAAATGTATTGCCAAAAACAATTCATGGGGCTCAGAAATACTGAGTTTTTGTGCAGATCACTCCATAGTAAAAATTGAAAGGAAGTTCTCTCTCCAACATAGCTGCAGAAATTATGTGCAAATTACTCCATAATGAGTAGCCATATGAGTGCCCTCCCCAGAGATCTGAAAATCCAGGATCCAAATTAAAAAAAAGAATACTTTGTTGAAAAATATTGTAACAAAAAACAATTCAGAGAGCCCTGAAGTAGTTAACTTATATTCAATTTACTTTATTCTAAGCTTCCAAAGAAGATCTCTCCCAACATAGCAATAGTCATTAGCTGCGAATTACTTCATAGTGAGCAACCGAATAAGTCCCCTACCCTAACACAGGCTTGTGCCAAATTAAAAAATAAATTCAAAAAATTGAAAAATTAATTGTACAAATTACTTCTCTGGGTAGATAAGAAACTCTTGTGCTGCCTCTACATTGTTCTGTAAAAACATTGGCCGTAGAAGTGGCGACGCTGTGATGACAAAGCAGGACAAACGAAAAGAAGATGGTTAAGTTCCTGAATCCCCAAATCACATGTTACAATATTTTCCTGTTTTCCCAGAAGAGGACCAATTTTCCATTAAATTATTTCGAAAGAAAGTCAGAAAATGGCGAGAACCATGGGCCAAATTCCAGGCCAGGTACTTCTGGGCTACCTTAGGGCAGCAAGACAAGGATATGACCTCCATCCTTTTCTCCGTCATACAAAATGTGGGATCTCTCTGGTAACTGACACCGCTCCCAGTACCTTTCAAAAATGTTTTTGAATTCTGAAGCTCTTCCTGTGAATCAAAGTAACTCAGCACCAAAGTGAAATGTTGTGAGAAAGAGTATTTACCCAAGTCTGAACCAAATATTTCATAATTCAAAAAGCCCCTCATGGAATCCTTTTCACTGTTCTTCAGCTGAGAACCCCACCAAATCACACTAGCTAATCTTTGCACATAGGAACTTTTCAGACCCTCATTGCTGGGGTCGACACAGATGAATTAAAATTACATAAATTGTGTAAAATCTGCCCTTGTATTTTCTCAAGAAAGTCCCATTTAGTCACGTTAATAGATTATGTAGCAAATAGTAGTGTAGGTGGAACTTTCACTTTGTAAATGGAAAGCATCTACATAAAATGCCTTCGCCCCATTGCGTAATACAAGGCATATAACCTGTTTACATGGTAGGAGGCTTTAGAGGAACAATATTAGTTGTGGGTTTTATACAGTGTATTACCAGTTACGACTTTCTCTAAATAGGGATATGATTTAACGATTCCCAGATTCTTTGAGCCTATACTCCAAACATAATTACTAATCTTCCCAAACTTTCTGCTTTTTAAAATCAATATTTTGCTCTTTGAGACATTGATCTTCAAATAATGTAAGGCTGTATATTGTTGGAGAGACATCAACCTATTTTTCAGGACCTCGTGTGTTAAATCCACAATTACGATATCATCTGCATACATCAAACAGGGAAAGGGGCAGCCACGATAAATGACTCAAAACAGTAGTAAATGTACTTCAGCTCAGAGCTGTATTAAGTCCAGCACTACACATGGCCAACCACTGGTACTGCAACACCCTCCCACAGAAATCAATGGAGGTAGGAACTTCAACTATAAACCCATAGAAAACAAGGTTAAATGAAACTGAATTATTTAAAGCATTTAAAAAATACATTGCAATGTAATTTATTTGTTTCAATTTATGTAAACTAAAACATGTGTATTATTTCATTTTTAAATATTTAAAGTTCTTTATTTTAAAACTTAATGAAACATTTTTGTTACAATATAATTACTGTTAATTAAATGTATACATCCTTTTTTATCAATTATTAATACATTATAAAAATGCCTTTTTACTTTAGGTGGTTGTTTTTTAACTTCCACTTCTGGAAAATAATGTTTGTTTAATGTAATATACTACCCTCCTATTACTAACTTTTTAATCATGTTAGAGGGTCTGCATTGCTGAGAACGTGGGTAGAATCTACTATATCACCCATACTTCCAAAGGGTAATGGTTTGACCTTTGTTATTATAGGCCGATGGCTTTATTAAATTCTATGGTTAAGATTATAGGACGGGTTGTGCACAAATAATTGCTAACTGGGAAACAGTTATTAATATACTCTGTGAAACACAATATGGTTTTTGCAAGGGGCTTGGCACAATGGAGCTGCGCCTTAACTTACATTTAATATATGGTAAGTACACCGTGGCTAAGGGCTGCCCATTGTACCCAGCATTCATAAATCTATCTAGCAAGTTTGATCTTTTTTTTTTTTTTTTTCTTTTTAAAGACTTTATTGTGCAGAAAGCAACAGTACAAACGTGGGCCTACAACCACCAGGGCCGGCCGCTAGCATATGCATGCCAATTTCGTGTCGTCACAAATCAGCGACTGATCCCCAGAGGCGCAGCAGGATTACAAAGTTACGCTCGGCAATGCAGAAGTTAGGCAGAATACTGATATTTTCAATTTTGAAAAAAAGAAAAACAAACAAAAAAGAAAAACAAAACTCAAGGCGAGAAACAGTCTAGACAGTGTCAAGCGCCGACGGGGGGACCTCACCCCACCAGGTGAAGAATCAGGAGGTCAATAAAGATAACCGGGGGGGATGTTTGATCTTCTTAATGGGTGTAAATTGTGGTTGCTTTTAAGAAACATTGGCCTTGAAGATGCTCTTGTAATTTTTTTGCTTCACTTCACACTGACCTTTCTGCAAATGTTAGATTTCAGAAAGATGGAGAATGTACTGAATCCTTTCAACTGGAGCAAGGGGTTAGACAGGGTTGTGTTTCGGCATCCAATGTATTTATTTTATATGTTAATGATCTTAGCTTTCACTTGATTGGTCTAGGGCAGGATGCTCCAGTAGTGGGCTCTAGGCAAATTCCATCTCTCTTTTATGCAGTTGATGTGGTCTTGTAGGCCTGCATACCAAGCATGTTAACAATAGTGGTCGATACTTTTGTGAGCTTTATGAGCGACCTCGACTTGGTAACAAATTTCTTAAAATCACAAATATTGTTGTATAGACCTAATAGCATAAGGACATGAACAATTTCTTTTAAGGGTAAGGTCCTAGAGAAAGTACATCAACATCCCAATCGAAAGCACCAACTCTTAGTATCAGTTTTTTAGAAGTCAAAAATATTTGAAGTCAATAGAAACTGTGCTTAATGTTTCTAGTGAGGTTGGTAGCCATCCTATTGTACCTCTATTGGAAATGTGTAATACGCAATGTATTCATATACTTACTTATGGTGAGGAATATGGGAGTACATTTATACAAAGACCCTACAAGCAGAGAAGAATTGCTTCTCTCTGTGCCTGCTTTCTTTCTAGCCCCCACACTATTTTTATCACATGGAGTTGGGGCTTAATTACTTAAGGGATATTATGAAACTTGCCCATTACTACTCTGGGTTATTATTTGGTGTAACTCAAAGGCAACGCTTAATAAAGAGGTTATAACAGGATTATATGAATTATGACAAATGTTCAAAAATGCCCTTGCTGTCCGATGTGTCACTCTGTGAGCATGACGAGTTTCGCTGTTCTCAAGTCCCACTTCCATTTGAAAGGAAGATAAATCTTGGTTCAAAAATTATTTCTTGAAGAACAGGCGAGTGCTGCGCAAGGAAGTTGAATTCTATTACAGGACCGGAGGCTTCGTATTATGCTTCTCTTTCTATTTTTTGCTACTCACAGCAGCCAATGAAACTTGTATTATGTACACAAAAAAACTACATTTCCCATGATGCATGTATTACATCACATCCTGCAATGCCCCATAAGAGCCACCAACACCGGAACCTGTCCTCTTTCTTTGCTGCTCACGCAGAAAGTTAAGTGCTCTAGAGTTTATCTTGCTTGCATTCTTGGTGATGTGTTTATTTTTCGCGCTACGGCATATGCTAATTCATGTCTTTAACTCTGTAATTCATACGTTTTGCTTCGCTTGTCTTGTGCATGCCCTCGGGGCGCTGTGACACTCCCGCTGGGAGCACTGACTGTTCGCGTATCAGGCGGCCCGGTGGGGCTTAAACGCATGGTTGACAGCGCGTGTTCGTCCTCGCCTCAGCTGACTGTACCGGGCGTTCTGCCCGCTCTGGGGTTAGCACGTCTAGCGCGCTTGTCTCCACTTTGCATTGTAGGGCTTACCGGCTCTGTTGTCAGCGCGTCTAGCGCGCATGTCAAAAATTTACATATTAGGGATTCCCGGTACCGCTCCGCTTTCGGCGGGGTTTTACAATGATTAAATTATAGCGCGAGGCTTCCCTAGTCAGCCGGTGCGCTTTGGAGCCTGTTAACATCGTTTTTTTGTCTCGTTTCCACGTGCGTAGCCCAATTGGGCTACGCACGTCGATACTGCCCGCTTTTCTTTCGTTTTGTTCATTTCACCGGGGTTTTTCATCTTTTTTTTTTTTTTTTAAACAAACCTTTATTTGACTTCAAAGAGTTAAAGACATGGGCCTACAACCACTTGGGCCGGCCGCTAAGTAGTACGAGAAGAGTTAGTTCATCGTTATACAGACACGTCAATCAAAAGATCCCGTTAGTCCGTCCGCACTCTAAGTGAAGGCAGCAGTTGTATCCGAATACCAGTATAAAGACAGTTTCAACTTTTAATTTAAAACTTATGAAAAGTTCACACGAACAAGGCAATGAGAATTATAAGTATGAGTACGTGTTCCCCGGGGTAGGAAAGTCCCCGTCATATAGTAATCACGAATGGTCTGCGACAGAGCAGGGGGGGGGCCCCGGGAGCGGAGAAAAAGTCAAAATGTAACATACTCCTCACATAGCAAATTAGGAATGTTCAGCTAGGGGGACAAAGGAACATCCAATACTTTCGCCAGAGGAGGGGCGCAGATGTCTCCGCGATAAGAATTCCATGGACCCCACACATTAGACCATTTCCTGGGCTTGCCTCTCGCCACATACACCGTCTTTTCTCTAAACATGCACCAGTCCATATTCTCCTTCCATACCGAGATCGTGGGTGACCTCTGAGAACCCCATAACTGTGCGATGTCGCGTTTAACCACCATATTCCCCAAAGTCGCCCACTGCATCTGTGCCCACATCATAATCATTTGGCTCCCACACGTTCAGCAGACACCTTCTAGCTTCTGGTAACAGAGCAACGTGTGTGACCTCTTCCATTACCGCATGCACCTGATTCCAAAAGCGAGCCACCTCCGAGCAGGCGTCTGGACCGGGCAGGTTTTCAGTGCCGTCACCTGAGCAACCCCCCTAGATGGTGTGGGCCTCCTACGCCGCTTTTTAACTCATGGAGTAATTTCAACTCTTGTTATAGGTCCATTGCAAAGGGGGCACAACAGACTCCTTTTTTCACACACTACCTGTTTAGGAGACACTGCACTCCCCCCCTGTTGCCGAGTGAGAGGGTGATAATTTACCCCCCCCCACTACACATAGTCTGGGCACCTCTCCCCACACTTTTCACTTCTACTGGTCCTGATGAAACGCCATGGATCATTCTGACCACTAAAAGGCGCGAAACATGTCGACCATTTGACCTGTATTTCCAGTTACTACAGACACATTACGTCTTGACAAGTAACATTCTTTTCACGATTTTTATTGTACCAAGGGTACCTTCTTATTAAAATAGCTTCCCAGGTAACCCTTAGGTATTTTTATCCTTGCACACACTACCCTCACCACTGACCCCGGTACTCCCCCTCCGCATACCCGCATGCACCCATCGGCAGCTCTCTAAAAGATCTCCGCTAAAGAGACCCTTCGGGGGACCCGTAGGGCATTGCACCGCCGGCCCGACGAGGAGCACCGCCCGATGATGAAGCATGACATCCCTCGGGGTGTGTGAGGGCAACAAGAGACACTTGTGTTGTCTCCCCCCATCCTGAGTACCCCACCCTGTTAAATGGTAGCGGCAGTTTCAGTCGATATCTTCCAAGTATTTTGCCCGGCGATAATCGCCTCTCATACCACTCGATAATTTACCAATAAAAGAGGCAGGCGCCGGAGACTGGAAGGCAGGAAACAAGGTTTTATTCCGTCGGAGCAGAACACATCAGATCAGACAGCAAGGTATCGTCACGAGGTGCTCTAACTGCATCTCTGAGACCTGGTCTCTTATACACTGGTTTATTGCTTTATTACACATAGTACATTCTTGTGATTCCCTTGATGTGCGGGGAAATATCCCCTGAAGCCCCGGTTCAGATCCGATCCCACACATAGATACAGTAGAAGTTCCCACCCTACCCGCAGTGGGAGATGGCTATCGCGCAGCAGGGAATTCCGCTAATTCCCGGGGGTGTGTGCAACTGGCTGGGTCTCAGGGGGTAGGGGCTTTGATTCTACTGTAATCCCTTTGATGTGGGGTGTTTCCTTTACAGTAGGGGCAATAAACTGCATCCGCAGGGCTAGGTGATGGCCTGGGACCAGTTCGGTCAATGGGGCGCAGAGGAAGGGGGTTATCAAAGGAGAGGCATGACCATGTATGGGTTTGTCGGTCGGAAGTGGTTCCGTAGCAGGGTCGCGCAGAAGGAGAGGGTTTATGGCCTGTATGAGAGAGCGGGGGTGGCCAGCGCGCGGGGGATGCTCGCAGCGCCAAGGGGACCGCGCTGGCGATTGACAATGAGTGGGGTGTCTAAAATGGCGGCCGTGCATTCGTTGTGCGTGACGCTGGGGAGAGGCAAGATGGCGCAGATGATGTTCAGTTTGCACGCTAAATTTCCACAGTCCTCCCTTTTAACATATCTCGCCAGCTTGCCTAGTTTGGATCTATCCCCATAATACCCCGTACCTCCACCTCGTTCAGAGCTTTCATCCGCTCGGTTTCAAAGTCCAAAGTCTTAGGGCAGATGCAGTTCATAAAAAGCGAACATAAAGGTGGCAGACACTGAATCCCCAAGCAACATCCACATAGTATCACAATGGGTATCAGGATAAATGAAAACAGCCTCCATCCCCAACCTTTAATAGTGTCCCAAAACCAACTCCCCAGCGACCATTCTTCTTGTTCTTGATGGACCTCTGCGGACAGTCTGTGGAGGTGTTCAATTGCTTTGTAGACTGAGGGTGAGTTATCCGGTACGTAGGTACAACAGCTGGACCCAATGATGCGGCATGCTCCTCCACGATCTGCTAGAACCACGTCTAGAACAAGGCGGTTCTGGAGAGCCACCAGGCGGACGGCCTGAAGCTCAGCGGTGTTGTTGGCGAGGGCGCCAGCTGTAATGTTCATTGCCGTTTCGACTGCCTGGGTTAAGTGGCGGATGGCACGGCTGTTTGCCATTGGACCCCAGAGAGGAACAAGGCCTTTGACTGCGTCCATGAACTGTGCTCTGGTGGAGTCGGCCTGAACAATGTCTTTGGCCCGTTTCTGTCGGTGATGGTTTGCTGGAGCCACATACGTCGGAGGAAGGACAAAGGCGATGTAGCAGGTGCCTCCCCAACCTTTCGGAAGCCAGGTATAGGCCTTAGTACCGCAGATGAAGTACATATTCGGGGAGGCAACAAAGGAGGGTGGGTCAACTGAGTCCAATGTTCGGGTGATGAGGCAGGAGCTGTGGCCCACCAGCTGTGCCCCCAGGCCTTCGAGGCATACAGACCCAGTGACGTTGATGACGGACAGGGCCACTGTTAGGGTGGCGGCCGTTCGTTTCCGGAGGTAGGAGAAGGTGGGTCTGGCTGGATTGTTGAACACTTGCATTTCAACTCGTTCTTTGGCAGGGATGTCCATGTGAAAGGAAGTGTTCGATCTCAGAGGGCAGAAGAGGGCAGAAGTCCTTCCAGTTTTGTTCAGCCAGAACCCATGGTAGAAGTGTGATATGGTTCTGCCGGAAGTGGCATTGTCCTTGTAGCTTTCTTGCAGGAGGATTAGCCAGGCGAGGCAGGAGCCATGGACAGAAAAAGGTGAAGGGATGAAAGGGATAGAGTGTCCAGTGGCATGTGGTAGCAGTCCACAGATCCAGCAATTAGTGGCGTTGGTAGCAAGATTGTGTTGGTGGAGCAACTGCACAAAGGAGTTATTCCAGAACTCCTTACGCCTTTCTCGGAGTTGGGGTGAAAGCGAGATCAGATGATGTTCTTTCGTGGTGGTAGGTTGAATGGTGGCCAGTAATGTCTTATGAGCGGGTGTGCTCTCCTCCATGATCCAGAAGGCGACCATGAGGAGAAGGCAAAAGAGAAGGGTAATGAAAAGTGCAATAGTCTTTAAGCTGTGCATTCGGTCAGTTTTTGGGTTTCTGTAGTGGATCTTCGGACGTCCGGTTGCTTCCATCATCTTCATGTTGGGCGCTTCCATCACCTTCAAGAGACTCGGTAGCGGGCAGAACCACAGACTTTGTTTGGTTTCTCTCCTGGTGGCCTTTGGGGTGACTAGGCTACCGCTTTGAGATTCTCACTTAGCTTGTGGTCTGCTTAGCCGAAGTTCTCTCCTTTCGTCGTAAGTTATACCCTTCTTTGGATGGCACAGTGGGATCAGGATATCTTACTAACTCGAGTGTCTCTGTATCTGGGCAGCGGCTCAGGGATGGTCGATCTTTGTCCAGGAGTTCTTCTTGGGCGGTGATGCTGTTCAGGGTCGGTGATACCTTCTTGCAGTGGTGTGCATGCAGCCAATTGCGTTTCCCCTCCACTCGAAGAGCTGTTCGGGTGGTGATCAGGACTTGCAGGGGACCCGTCCACCGGGGCTCCAGACTCTTGGTGCGTTGGAAGTTACGCACTAAGACGAAATCGCCGGGTTGGATGTCGTGTCCCGGGCCCCTGGAAACATCGGGAATGGCGTGCAGCACCTGCTGATGGATAACAGACAATGTCTTAGTTAGGTTATACAAATAGTCAGACATGAGGACGTCCGGGACGTCGTGGATGGATGATGGTTTTGGTGCAGTCCAAAGGTTCATGGGCCGCCCGAAGACGACCTCGTAGGGGGTTAAGTGGTGTTTGGTGGGGGTGGAACGCATTGATAGCAATGCTAGCGGGAGAGCGTCTGGCCATCTTAGCCCTGTGGTGGCGACTATTTTTGCTATCTTAAGCTTCAACGTGGCATTGTGTCGCTCAACCAAGCCTGCAGATTGGGGATGGAAGACCGCGTGGAACTTCTGTTTTACCCCCAACCCTTTTAAGATGAGTTGGATAACTTCGGCTACGAAGTGGGGGCCATTGTCGCTCCACAAAATTCGACAAAGGCCGTATCGGGGGAAGAATTCCTTCAGTAGTACTTTTGCAGTAGTCATAGCGGTGTTGTCGTGGGTTGGGTAGGCTTCCACCCACTTGCTGAAGGCACACACAACGACAAGCACATACTTTAAACCTCGGCACCTTTCTAGCTGGACGTAGTCCATTTGTAGGACTTCAAAGGGGTGATTGGGGACCCCAAACCCTCCCCGGGGTACAGCAGTTCCTTTCCCAGGGTTGTGTTGGAGGCATACTAGGCATTGTTGGACCAGTCGTTTGGCTGAGTCTGGTATTCTGTCGTTGTGCCAGACTTTGGAGATGAGTTCGATCATGGGGGCAGACCCTATGTGTGCGGGGGAGTGTGCCATGGTCAGCATGGGGATCAAGTATGAGTCGGGTAGCAACCATTTGTTCGAGTCTTTAGTTCGCCAACAACCGTCATCGTCCTTCAATCCTACCCGGGCCCATTCAGTTAATTCGTGTGGTGTGCTGGCTAATTGGATATCCCTAATCGTTTCCCTAGCATCCTTCCAATTCTCAGTTTGTGACCTGGTCACGTACATGCGGGTCGTGGACCTATTCTCGGCTGTGGTTCGGGCAGTAACGTCAGCTAGTGCATTTCCCTGTCCTACAATGTCTGTCACCTTCTTGTGTGCCTGGCATTTGATCACAGCCAGCCGTGTGGGGAGGAGGACTGCTTCGGTCAGGGCAGAGACTAGATCTCCATGCAGGATGGGTGTGCCATGCGAGGTCAAGAATCCCCTCTCTTTCCATAAGAGCCCAAAGTGGTGAACTACCCCGAAGGCATACTGACTGTCTGTGTAAATGTTTGCGGTTGTCCCTGCTGCCAGGATGCAGGCTCGTGTGAGGGCAATAAGTTCAGCCGCCTGTGCGGATCGCTGGGTGATGCGGGCTGTCTCAACAACGGTTCGGGCCGTGGTGACTGCATAGGCAGCTGAGGTGGTGCCATCGGGGAGCTTGATACACGAGCCATCCACCCACAGTTCTCCGTCAGGGTTCGGGAAGGCAGTATCCCGGAGGTCAACCCTACTCTTGGTCTGTTCGTCGGTGAGGGTCACACAGTCATGTATAGGGGACGCATTAGGGTCAGTGTCAGGGAGAGGTAGTAGAGTGGCTGGATTCAGAGTGGTGCATCGTTTCAATGTGATGTGGGGTGCAAGCAGAGTCAGTTCGTACCCAGTCAGTCGTGCGCTAGTCAGGTGTTGAGTTTTGGTTTGGTTCAGGAGGGTATCAACAGCATGGGGCACCAATACAGTGAGGGGGTTCGAGAGCACGATCCCCTCACTTTGTCGGATAGAGACAGCAGCGGCGGCTACTGCTCGAAGGCAGGCGGGCAAGGCTCTGGCTACGGGGTCGAGAGTGGCAGAGAAGTAGGCACAAGGGCGTTGTTTAGGGCCTATGGACTGGGTTAGGACAGACAATGCGCATCCCTCCCTTTCGTGGGTGTACAGGGAGAAAGGTTTAGTGTAGTCTGGGGTTCCTAGGACTGGGGCTGAGCAGAGGGCGTCTCGTAATTCCTTGAAGGAGGATTGGCATTCGGGTGTCCATGGGAGGGGGAAGGGGGTATCTTTGGCCAGCAGGGAAAGCAGAGGTTTTACGATAAGACTGAAATTTGGCAACCACTGACGACAAAAGGAGGTGAGGCCCACTAGGGACCGCACTTGCTTCTGAGTTTTGGGAACAGGGGTTTCTAGGATGGTTTGAATTCGGTCAGGGGTAAGTTTCCTCCCATCTTTGGATAGTAGGTGGCCTAGATACGTTACTTGGGGCTGGCAGAATTGCAATTTCTTTCTGGAGACCTTGTGACCGTTCTCCGCAAGGAAGCGAAGGAGGTGAATGGTGGCCGTGACGGCAAGAGGGGTGGTGTCGGCCGCCAAAAGAATGTCATCGACGTACTGTATCAATGCCACTCCATCGGGTAGTTGGACTGCATCTAGCTGCCTCTTGAGGGCTTGGCTGTAAATACTGGGACTCTCAGTGTAGCCTTGGGGTGCCCTACAGAATCTGTACGAACGGGCTTTTAAGGTGAAGCCGAACAGGTAGCGGCTGTCTGGGTGGATGGGGATGGAAAAGAATGCGTTCTTGAGGTCAATAACAGTAAAGATGGTGGCGGTGGATGGAATCAGGGTGAGGATGGTGGTGATGTCTGAGACTACGGGGTACTGGGGTATGACTACTTTGTTAACCTCCCGCAAGTCAACAATGAAACGGTAGGCTTTCTCATCCCCCTCGCCTTGCTTCTTTACAATGGGTAGGATAGGGCTGTTGCAAACATTACTCACTACTTCTTCTACCACTCCTGCCTCGACCAGGGACTCGATGATTTCCACCAATGCCTTCTCGCCTTCGGGGGATATCCGATACTGAGGAAGTTTTGGGAGCACTGCGTCCGGTCGGACGGTTATGTGTACCGGGTCGATCACCATGCGCCCTACATCTGAGTCGGTTTTAGCCCATAGATGTGAAGGTAATGTGTCGAGTAGGGACATATCAGCATCGGTTATAGAGAGCATGTGCCGAGTGTGACAGGGTCTGAACAGATCTGGGTTATCGTGTAGGATGACTCGAACTCCGTCTGGGGAGCATCTGATAGTGGCTCGAAAATGTTTTAGCAAATCGAGTCCCATAATAGCATCGGGGGTGTTGGAGGAGAGCAGAAAGGTCGTGACAGTGGTGTTATCTTCCAAGTCAAAGGGGATTGGTGCCGATAAGGGGTTAGTGGAGGGCGTTCCGTCAAAGCCTATTGAGGTTACGTGTGAGCCAGACAAGGGTGCCCTAGGAATCAGTCGTTTAGATAACGCACTACGTGTCGCCCCAGTATCTACCAGGAATGGAGATTTTGTGCCCAAGACCTTAGCGGTGACGTAAGGACCTTGCTGGTCAACACGGAGTTCGACTGGATCCCTCCCTTGCCCCTGGCGGTCCTATGCGAAGTCATGAGTGCTTTCATAGTCGGACTGCTGACACTGGTTTTGCCGGGGGCGATCAAAGGTGTTTGGTCTGCCTGGCCTGTCGTTGATGGTGTTGTTCGTGTGCCCTCGTCCCTGTTCTCTATTTCTGGGGTCATATGCTGCGTCTCTGGGGCCCCTATTCTTGTTCAATTCCAGAAGGACCGGGCACTGGGATTTCCAGTGTCCGAACCCTCTACAGAACGCACATTGATTTCCATCTAAGTCTCTCCGTCCGTTGTAGGGTGTAGGTGTATGGTCTCTAGGGGGTAGCTTTCTAGGGGCGGTTGGTTGGTAGTTCTCTTTCGGGGGTTCCCTTCCTATGGTCACCCCTTGCAACTGAGCTATCATCACCCTCTCCTTTAATTCCTTTTTCTTTTTCTCCGACGCCCTATCGTTCTCGTTTTTCTGGTTTTCGTAGTATTGGGCCATCTGGAGAATTGCTGCGGGTTTGGAGGCTGCCCAACTACTCTCGCTGGTCTGTAGTTTCTGGGAAACTTCTGGCGACAGACCCTTTACATAATTCTGGACAAAGAGGTGGTGTCCGGTTGCGGTGGTCATGTCTTGGCCACTGTAGTCGGAAAACACAGTCTCGAATCGGGAGAAGTATTCAGACACGTCTTCCTGGGGTTTCTGGCGGCAAGCCGTCACTATCGACCAGTCTACCTTTCTTTCAGGGATTAGAGTCTTCAGCTTTTGTACAATCTTATCTGGGAGCTCTAGGATGGCTTTCGGGGGTTTCTGTCCTGGTTCTCGCTGTTTATCTATGGTATCGAGTTGTACCCAGGTATATCCGAACGGCTCAGCGTGGTCAACTTTCCGGATTTGTTTCCACACATCAGCCGGCAGACATAGCCCAAAGAACAAGTCGATATCTGCTAACGTCATTATCGTTGAGCCTAAGGCTGTACCTAATTCAGTGTAGAAGGCAGTCGGGTTCTTTCTCAAGTCGGGTAGGGTCTTTCTAAAGGTCAAAATATCTTGCCGGTCCCACGGCTGGTAGACCCAGTTATATACAACCCTTCCCTTCGCATCTTGGTGGTTGATGTCGTCGTGTGTTCCCTGACCCCGTGGGGGGACCCAGTAGGGGGCAGCTTCTTTAATGGGCATCATGGCCTCGGCCCTTCCTCCCTGGGGCTTAGTTGCCATGGGGGTTTCCGTTGTGGTTGTCTGTCCATGTTCTTTAAGGTGTCGGTAGACCTCGAGTGTACGAGTGAAGAGGTTCGTTACATCGCCCTCTCTTTCTTCCCCAATGTCTACCTTCCTATATAGGGCCGCTAGGCCTTCGGGACCTTTATCGTGGTACCTATTCTCATATGTATTCAGGGTGCGATAACAGAGCCGTACGACGAAGTGTCGTCTGCGGCTGTCGGCATACGATTTATACACGTCCGTTATATACTCCTCACTTTCTTTTCGCTCCACCAGCGTCCCTACTATCTTGTCAATTCCTGCTCGTTCATCTTTAGTTAACCGATTCATTCTGGTGGACTCTTTCTTTCCTATCTCATGGTCGTCTAGCGTTGTAGTCGACGTTAGGTTTAGTACAAGAGGTTCAGCCGGCGCGGAGGCCGTGAGGGCCGAGGCCCCTGTACTGCTTTCGTTCGTGTTCGGGGGTTGTGGGTGTTGCACTACTGATTGGGAGGGTGCATACGGAGGGGGCATGTAAATGGTCGGGGGACCTAACAGTAATTCGTCATTCGTTTGCTGCCTGGAGGACAACACAGGGTAGAGCAAAGAAGGGGACCTAACAGCGTACTGGCCTGAGGTTTCGGGCTCCTGGCTTAGCTTAGTTTCCCTTCTCTCTTTTATGTCTTCTTCTAACTTTTTAGCGGCAAGGTGAGCTGCCTTTCGTAATTCCTTTTCTGCTTTTACTTCTTCCCTCTTTTTCCGTTGCGTCGCTTCTTTACGCCACATGCCAATACTGTCAAGCATAGTAGGCGTCGTCTTATTGCTACGCAGAGCTACTTCTAGCGCTTCTATCTTGCGATCGTCGAAGGATCCCATCAGTGGCCACTGACTTTCGGGCTCCTTCTTGGTATATTTATGCCACAGCTTGCTATAAGCCACGGCGACTAGTCCATATTTAGTGAACATGTCCTTATTAGGGGTGCCTTCCAGTGGAGCCGGGTGGTTCACCTCTAATAAGCGGTCCGGGCAGAACCAACTACCAATCAGTGGGGAGAAGATAGGCATGACGGGTTTCAACGGGGACAAAAGTCAGCACTACCTATCTTTTCACTGCTTGCAAAGACTAGACAGAATATCTCTATTCCTCGTTATTTGTAAGCAGAGAATACCTCCAAAGAACCAATATCGAACAACTAGTGTTCGGACAATCAATCAATCAATCAATGGGGAGATAAAGATAGGCACGACGGGTTTCAATGGGGACAAAAGTCTGCGTTACCTACCCTTCACTATTTGCAAAGACTAGACAGAATATTCCTATTCTACGTTATTTGCAAACAGAGAATATCTCAAAAAGCACTATTCTTCAAAACAATCAATGTTCGGACAATCAATCAATGGGGAGATAAAGATAGGCACGACGGGTTTCAACGGGGACAAAAGTCTGCGTTACCTACCCTTCACTATCTGCAAAGGGAGAGAGAGAGAGAGTATTTCTACTCCTCCCCGTTTGTAGACAGCGAATATCTCAAAAGAGAACAATCAATGAGCACAATCAATGAGCAATACTAGTATTCAATCAATCAATCAATTATTTCGCACTTTTGTCGTGTTTCACGACCTTACCCGGACCGCATGGACAGTTTCTCGTCTTCCGCCTCCAGCGCCCGATCGTCCTCTATTCTCCGTATTTGCCGCGGCACTCCTGATGGTTCCCAGTCAGGACCGTAGATCACTCGAGAGAGGTCTGCTCGGAACCAGTGAAGTTCGGGTGATCGGCTGCCAGACGAGGGTCTATTGGGCAGGAGCTCTCCCGATCGTTGCAGTCGTTCACTCTGTCGTCGGGACCTCTCCCACTGGATCCACGTGTCGCTGATGGGCCCCACGTTTGGGACGCCAATTGTTAAATGGTAGCGGCAGTTTCAGTCGATATCTTCCAAGTATTTTGCCCGGCGATAATCGCCTCTCATACCACTCGATAATTTACCAATAAAAGAGGCAGGCGCCGGAGACTGGAAGGCAGGAAACAAGGTTTTATTCCGTCGGAGCAGAACACATCAGATCAGACAGCAAGGTATCGTCACGAGGTGCTCTAACTGCATCTCTGAGACCTGGTCTCTTATACACTGGTTTATTGCTTTATTACACATAGTACATTCTTGTGATTCCCTTGATGTGCGGGGAAATATCCCCTGAAGCCCCGGTTCAGATCCGATCCCACACATAGATACAGTAGAAGTTCCCACCCTACCCGCAGTGGGAGATGGCTATCGCGCAGCAGGGAATTCCGCTAATTCCCGGGGGTGTGTGCAACTGGCTGGGTCTCAGGGGGTAGGGGCTTTGATTCTACTGTAATCCCTTTGATGTGGGGTGTTTCCTTTACAGTAGGGGCAATAAACTGCATCCGCAGGGCTAGGTGATGGCCTGGGACCAGTTCGGTCAATGGGGCGCAGAGGAAGGGGGTTATCAAAGGAGAGGCATGACCATGTATGGGTTTGTCGGTCGGAAGTGGTTCCGTAGCAGGGTCGCGCAGAAGGAGAGGGTTTATGGCCTGTATGAGAGAGCGGGGGTGGCCAGCGCGCGGGGGATGCTCGCAGCGCCAAGGGGACCGCGCTGGCGATTGACAATGAGTGGGGTGTCTAAAATGGCGGCCGTGCATTCGTTGTGCGTGACGCTGGGGAGAGGCAAGATGGCGCAGATGATGTTCAGTTTGCACGCTAAATTTCCACAACCCTAGACCTCTAACTCATAGATCTATCTCTCTTTCTTTGTTTGCCTCTTGTTGAGGCCTGGTCTTGGTTGACCTTCAACCATACTGACCCTGGAACAGTGCCTTCTAGTAATTACCTCTTCCATTACCGCATGCACCTGATTCCAAAAGCGAGCCACCTCAGGACATTCCCATATGACGTGAAGGAAAGTACCCAGCAAACCACAGCCACGCTTACACAAACCATCCACGGAAAGACCCATGCGCATCAGACGGGGTCCAGTGACATACACTCTATGGAGTATCTTCAATTGTACGAGCCGAAGGCGAGCTGGAATTGCCACCTCCCTCGGGGAGGCCACCGCCGATACCCAGTCCTCATCGTCTAATACCAAACCGTCAGCCACCCAGACCTCCCTCAGGTGGGTCAACAGATCCGCCCGGTCATTAATAAGCTTTTTATAAATCAGGGAGATTGTGCTGTCAGGCACGTAGCCATCTAGCACCCTGTCCTCCAATGGGGAATATTCCGGGATAGCAATAGCATCAGGAAAAACCGAACACAACGCATGGCGGCCCTGAGCATACCGGAAGTACTCCCTATCGTTCAGCTTATATTCCACTTTCAGCATGTCAAACGTTTTAAACTTCCCTTTCACCCAAAAATCACTCACCTTACATATGCCAATCAGATCCCATTTCTCAAATCCTTTTGTTTTCCACAAACAGCCCAGCCTTTCTGAAGCATACAGCGGGGTCGAGTCAGGCGGTCCTTCCATCCCATCGCAGCATTCGCAGCATGCCACACACATACTGCTATCTTTGTTGGGCCTGTCAACTGCACACCGGGAGACTTAGAATAAAGTGCCCTATTGTAATCCCCACCAGGCAATAACATTTTATCCATTGCAAACGCCGGGTTCAGGGCCGGTCCGTACATCCCGTGATTCACCGCCGCCAGCTGGGACGCCCAATAATATCGCTTGATATCGGGGAGTGCAATACCCCCATCATACCAAGGGAGTGTCAATTTTGTGAGAGCGATTCGTGATCGCCCGTCCCAGAACAATTGCCTCTGCAAACTCTCCACCTCAGGGAAATAGCGGGCCGGTATAACATCAAGCGTGTTTTGTAGAGCATACAGGAATCGTGGTAGTGACATCATTTTAAACAACGCCGCACGTCCGAGCGGTGAAAGCGGAAGCCGTCGTCAACCCAAAACGTCGGCCTTTAGTCGCTGAAGTGGGGGGAGCAAGTTCCACTCATAACGGGCCACAGGGTCTAATGTTATGAAGACTCCCAGATATTTAAACCCCGATTGTGAAATCTGGATAGGGCAGCCACGCGGGAGGAGAGGAGCATCACCCGAGAGAACGTAGACGCATGACTTAGTCCAGTTAATGACCAAGCCGGAGTTACGACCAAATGAGTTGAGAACATCGACTAATACAAGTAAAGACTGCCGGGGAGATGTGAGGTACAGGAGAATGTCATCTGCATAAAGAGAGATGCGGTCCTCAAAGTCAGGCGTCCATCGAATGCCCCGCAAGGAGGGCTCCCATTGGAGCCAGGCAGCCAGAGGCTCCAAGGCAAGTGCGAAGAGAAGAGGCGACAACGGACAACCCTGCCGCGTGCCTCTTCCCAACACAAAGGGTGTCGACACTCTGCCATTCACTACCACCTGAGCCATTGGTTCATCATACAACAACTTCACCCAACCGATAAACCCGGGGCCAAAACCAAATTTCGCGAGTGCCGCCCAAAGATACGGCCACTCAAGAGTGTCAAACGCCATCTTCGCATCCAGAGACGCCAAAATGGCCGGCTCACGTATGAGCGCTGCTCTGGCGAGCACTCCATGGAGATGCCTCAGGTTCAGAGCCGTGTTGCGGTGAGGTATGAAACCAGACTGATCCGGATGGATCAAGTCGCCATAGACCCTAATCAGACGATTAGCTAAAACCTTAGCTAGAATTTTGGGCTCCGCATTCAACAGTGAGATAGGTCTATAAGAGATACATCGATCCCGCGACTTCCCCTCCTTGTGAATCACAACTATTGTGGCAAGACGCTGATCATAGGGGAGGGAGCCCACTTCTCGTGCTTCAAGGAACATTGCACGCAGATGAGGCGCCATCTTGTCCGGACGCAGTTTATACAGTTCGATGGGAAGTCCATTAGGACCCATGGCCTTGCCGGAAGCGACCGAGCGAATGGCCAGAGCAATCTCATCAGGCGACAACGTCGTGTCCATCAGTATCCTATCCTCCTCTGACAAAGACGACAACGCAATATCTCTCAGCAGTAGATGAGAGTCATCCTTAGAGCGATCTGAGACTGGAGAATATACTTCGCGGAAATAATCCGCGAAACATTCAACATTTTCCACAGGGTCAGTCACACACGCGCCATCCGCTCTCTCAATAACCGGTACCACTCGACTCGCTCTCTCTTTCTTGTCCAACCATGCAATCAACTTTTCAGCCTTATCCCCCACATCGTACAAGCGCCCTTGTTGCTCTCTACTCATCACCTTGGCGGCATCAGTGACCAACGCTCTATGGTCAAGCTGCTTGAGACTGAGAACGTGCAACTTATCATTCGTAACACCCAGCTCCAGGTCCCCTTCCAACTCAGCTATTTCATTCTCAAGGCGAACCACCTCCTCAATCTTGCTTTTCTTGGTGTGGGAAATTAGGGAAAGGGCTTGCCCACGGATCACCGTTTTGAAGGCTTCCCACAACGAGACAGCAGATGATACTGACCCCACATTTTCATTAAAATAGTGTTCGAGAGACTTAACCAGTTCCGCCCGGATTTTAGGATTACGCAGGTACCAAGGGTTAATCGGCGCTACCCTCCCCTCAGCCCCGGGGGTGACCTCCATGTGCAACAGTAGTGGGGAGTGGTCAGAAATACCCCGGGCCAGATGTCTTACTTCTCTAACCATCACAGCTTGGGCCGCCGGCATAAGGACATAATCAAGTCTCGATAGACTTCCATGAGCCCCTGAGTGGAAAGTGTATTGCGCCTGTCCCGGGTGCAGTAACCTCCAACAATCTACAAGTCCGAGGGTATCTATAAACCCACCCAGCCAGGCCTGCGCCCCAGGGAGATCCCTGGGAGGGTGACGATCTGCTCTACCGGATACGACAGAGTTAAAATCGCCTCCCATCACCAGAACCCCCCCCGGGAGTCCCAGGACCATGCGCCCTAAGTCAGCAAATGTTACCGTCTGCAATCCTGGTGGGACATACACAGAAACCAGCGAGACAGTTCTGCCCTCCCACCGTCCTACGAGTGCAGCATACCGCCCCCTGTCATCATGGATTATATAGTCCACCTCCAGCGGGAGAGAGGCTCTAACCAAGATGCCTACCCCCCTCGAGCCAGAAGTGAAACCGGAGTGAGCAGCGAGACGATATCCCCGCCTATTCATAGCATGGCAAGAATTCCCAATTAGATGCGTTTCCTGCAGAAAGACAATGTCTGGCGAGAGCCGTTTCAAAAACTGCAGCACTACCCCACGTTTAATCCTGTCCCCCAAGCCATTCACATTCCATGAGAGTACTCTCAATCCCCTACCCCCATCCCAGCCTCGTGCACAACCCCCTCCCCCCAGAGAACACGACCCCAACCACCAGTCATATAGCGTTACGTTGCCTTGTAAAACATTCAAACATTCCCCAACCCCCCCCTCCCCACCAACATTCCTGTTACAACTCCCCCCTCCCTGCACCCCTGCGTGAGCCCATGTAGCTCCCCCAACTTGCAGTGTGCCTGTCGCCATACCATTGACTAATCTACGAAAAGAAACCCCAGAGGAGGAAAGAGCCTCACTAAGCACCCCACAACCCCCGGGCATGTAAAAAATAAGGCTCTGAATATAAACATTGAACCAAGGTATTGAAGTGTCATCGCAATGTTCAGTCACCGGGAACCTCGTGCCCCGTCAAGCCCCCTCCGTTCTCCTCAGTCTGTTCCTCTCGACTGCGTCTCTGGGGCAAAGTATCAAGCCAATCTCCAACCACCTCCGGCCGATCGAAGAAATGTGACCGATCCTCAAACTCAACACGCAACCTGGCCGGAAAGAGCATCGCATATTTCAGCTCCATGTCCCTCAGGCGCCGTTTAACACCCATGAATCCCTGTCTCTGCTTTTGGACCGATTGTGTGAAGTCTGGGTAGAAACTTATATTAGTGTTCTCAAACTTCGTCGGCCCACTCACCCTCGAGGCCTGCAGGATAGCGTCCCTGTCCCTGAAATTGAAAATTCTGGCAATAATAGGCCGTGGGGGAGCGCCCTCTTTCGGCTTACCACCTGGAACTCTATGGGCCCGCTCGATCGCAAAAATTTACTCAACCCTTTGGGTGCAAGATGGTTGATCACGAGGTCTTCCACGAAGAGGTCAGCCGCAGGAACCTCCGATTTCTCCGGAACCCCTATTATGCGCACATTATTCCGCCGAGCCCTACTTTCAAAGTTCTCCAGCCGACGGACAAATAAATCATTGGATGTCCGATGATTACGGACCTCGGTTTGCAGGTCGGACACGTCTGTTGTCAGGCTCGACGTTTTCAGATCCAAGGATTTGACCTTTTCATTTGTTTTTGAGAGGTCCGCTCTGACTAGATTAACGTCGATCAAAACCGTGTCCAATTTATGGGCCAAGGTTTTGAATTGCTGACTAACCGCCGCTTTCATCTCGTCGATGGCACCCATGACATCCTGCAATGTTAATTCTATGGACGATCCCGGGCCCTCCTTGGGTCTCTCCGGTGACTTATGCAGTCCACTAGGGGATCCTTTTGACTGAGCATAGCGGTCCATGTTATTTGCTTGGGTATAGCCTCCCTGCCTAGTCGTCTTAGATTTTTGTTTATCTCCGTCCGATCTAGTTGCCATTGTCTGAGTGCCACCCAGGCTGTCGTCCACCAACACGAGTAGTGATCTCTGGACAGCCGATCTGATGAGCCTCGGTGATCACGAAGTGCAGGCCAGGCTAGTGTCCAAGATCCAGTCAGGATTCCCAATCTTCCCACTATCGACGTGTCGTTGACAAGCCAGGGTCTCTCAGCCAGTTTCAGCAAGGAGACCCGAAACCGAAAGCGAAAGTGTGGGGTACACTCCAGCCCAGGTCCTGCATGCCGTTGTTGTTCACCTTCCGCCCGGGCACCACGCCAATTCGAGTCCGGGGCAAGGCCAGGAGTAGGCCGCCAACTTGAAGCCAATGCTATCCCGGTTCCTGAAGTCCGATTTAGATTCGGACAACGGGTATCACCTCCGCTTATGTTCGCCTATAGAAGCCCGTCGATAGAATCAGGATTTATTCAGGATAAACGTGAGAGGTTGCGGAGGCCCTCGGGAGCCCTGTGCCTATGCGGCCATCTTGGTTGCGCGCTAGGCTCCTCCTCTGGTTTTTCATCTTTGAGCACTCATGGACGCCTGGCTGGCTGCAAAAACGATTTGGGCCTGGAGGGAGCACACCTCCTTGGACATATTGACTCTTTTTGGCTCCACTACGCCCTGAGGGCTGGAATAATTGTGATACAGCTTTTGCTGAGGAGCTAGGTACCTTTCCTTCTGATCTGTGCTGTGGGTTGGCTCCCCCCCTTACTCCTCCTTGCTATTTGCCTGATGAGCAAGTATATCTACAAATTTGGTTCAGCAATGGAAAATTGGGTTCATTATGAGGAGGATGACACCTTGTATGAGGAGGAAGTGGGTACCCCTTCCATTGAAGAGAATATTGTTGAGACCCTGGACGCCTCGGTCCACGAGTCGGTCAACAAGGCCATGGAGAAAGCGGTTCCAGGAACTGTGCAGCAGGCGCTAGCTACTGCATTGAAACCTATAACCAAGCAACTGGATAAGTTTGCGAGGTGGCATGGATTCACTGCCCCAGCTGGGGCTCCTACAGATGGTTCTCAGCCTAAGCCGTGGCCCCACTCTACCACTTACTCTTCGCTTCCTCGTCCCGAAGCAGACAAAGATAAGGGTCAGGATTCCGATACAGATCCCAATACGGCCAGTTCTGATACCCCGGACGATTCGCCTCCTAAAAAGAGAACGAAGAAATCCAAAAACGTGGAGGTTCCACAAGTTATTCCTACTCCATTTACCTTTAACCCCGCGGACATCGTCCACCCCAGGTCTTCGGATTGGCTACCCGCCCCTGAGGTGGCGGCGTATTTGCATGACAATCTCCGCAAGAGTTTTGATAAGGAAGTGCGTAACAGACTACGCTCCGAATGTCCTCATCCTGACAACTCGGACATAGTGGCCGAAACTCCTGAGATTGACTCTAGCCTTTTGACCTTCCTCAAGAAGTTCACGAAGGACCCCAAGAAGGGTATCGATCACGCCTGGCGAGGGTGCCAGGACAAGCTCTTATATGTGGTTGGCCCTTTGGCCAAAATTTTAGAGATGGCATTGGAAGCTCAGGAATCAGGGAACACTATAGATTCCCATGTGTTGGCGGGTTGGACCCAACGAGCTATATGTCTTCTGGGTAATGCCAACTGCGCCATTTCCACAGAGCGGCGCAAATCCATACTCATGCGCATGGATTCTAACCTAACTGAGTTGGCAGCAGCAGAACCGGGACCCTTGGCGGACGGAAACCTTTTTGGCGACCGCTTCGTCAAGGATGTGGCCAAATATGTGGGCATATTCACGACCTTGGATAAGGCGCAATAAAGAATAAAGCGAGTTTTTCAAGCTGGGGTTTTCAACAGGGCCGGACGATGCCGGGGACGCTCGCAAGGTCCTCAGCGAGGAGACTTTGGTCATGGCAGAGGAGAGTGGGACTCTACCCGTGGAGGTACCTTCTATCCCACCAGGCAACGCTTCAACAAGCGACGCTTTAATAGAAGATCCTATCGAGGAGGCTTCCAGAACGCCGAATCTACAGGTGAGTGCTCCGGACCCCTTTCTTCTACCTTTGGGGGGACGTACTCAATATTTCTATCGCAATTGGGTTCAGCTATCTCAGGATGCCTGGGTCTTGCAGACAGTTCGGTGTTTCCATCTAGACTTCTTCCAGACTCCCTATCAGGCCCATTGGCCCAGACAGCTTTCTTTTTCCCAACAAGAATGCGATTTTATAGATTCCGAAATCGATTGCTGCGGAAACACGCGATAGCACCTTGCGACAAGGGCTCTTGCGGTTTCTGCAGCAGTATTTTTCTAGTGCAGAAGAAGGGCGGAGGCTACAGGTTGGTACTCAATTTAAAAGACTTCAACCATTACATGACGTACAAGCACTTCAAGATAGAGGGTATCCATCTTCTGACAGATCTCCTGAAACAAGGGGACTGGTTGGTCCGTCTGGACCTGAAGGACGCTTATCTGTCCATTCCCATTTTTTCCCCACATCGCAGATTTCTTCAGTTTCAATGGCGGAACCGGTGGTACGAATATTTGGTCCTTCCTTTCGGACTTTCCTCGGCACCATGGTGCTTCACCAAGGTTCTGAAACCGGTGATAGCTTATCTCAGAGAACAGGGAGTTCACATGATAGTCTATCTAGACGACATTCTCATTATGGCGCAATCTCCACTGTTGGCAGCTCAACAGTTGCGCATGACCATCCATATCCTACAAAATCTGGGATTTGTGATCAACAAAAACAAATCTGTTCTGTGCCCTACCCGGAGGTCGTCATAGAGTCCGACGCCAGTCGTTGGGGTTGGGGAGCGCGCTGCGGAAATATTTCCACAGGAGGACGTTGGTCCCTAGACGAGCTAAATCTACACATCAATTGCTTAGAACTCCTGGCAGGGTCGTTTGCGATCAGGACACTATCTCCCAAACAAGTCTCGTGTTGCATCCTTCTGCGGATGGACAACATCTCGGCAGTCCAATATATCAACAAACTGGGGGGAACGAGATCTTCCATGTTGGTGGAAATAGCAAAGGACTTTTGGCATTATTGCCTGGACCAACAGATTTTGGTCGTAGCCGAGTACATTCTGGGTCAGTCGAATGTAGTGGCGGATTGGAATTCACGCCATCTCAAGGATTACAGCGACTGGCAGCTTCAACCCCAGATAGTGCAGTGGTTGCAGGAGGTCTGGGGCCTTTGCGAGATCGACCTGTTTGCCTCCAGACTAAATCGTCAAATGACCAAGTTTTTCAGCTGGAGGCCGGACCCGATAGCTCTGGCAACGGATGATTTTTCACAGGATTGGTCTCTGCACCTGAATTATGCGTTCCCACCCTTCATTCTAATTCCCCGCGTGTTCACACAGGTGATGCGGCAGAAGGCGCAAGTGATTTTGGTGACTCCCTTGTGGAAGTCGCAGCCTTGGTTCCCGATACTGTTGGAGGCGAGTTGTGACTTCCCCAGGAGGATCCCTTGGTCCTCAACGATGCTCCAGGGCCCTCATGGAGAGATGCACCCGATGGTAGCATCGGGGTAGTTGTCCCTGATGGCTTGGAGACTTTTCGGCAAGGTTGGCAAATGCCAGGTTTTTTGGAACAAGCTTCAGGCTTTATCAACCAAGCGTGGGCCCCCTCTACCAAGAAACTGTATCCTTCAGCCTGGAGGTGTTGGGTTTGTTGGTGCGTTGAACAACACGTGGATCCCGTGGGGGCAGACTTACCCTTTGTTGTAAATTTCCTGTCTGAAAAAGCTTCTGAGGGACTGGCATATCGTTCGGTTAACAATTTCCGCTCCGCCATATCGGCGGGACACTCTCAGGTTGAGGGCAAGCCAGTAGGGATGCATCCTTTAGTATGTAAGCTCTTAAAAGGTATTAGAGTAGCTAATCCACCCAAGCCGAAGTATTCTTCCTTGTGGGATGTCTCGTTAGTTCTTTCCTTATTTAATCGCTGGCCCAGCAACAATATGTTGACAAGGAAACAACTATCATCCAAACTGGCCATGCTGTTATGCCTGGCGGCATGTAGACGCTCTTCAGACGTTAAGGCTCTAGATATTACAGGTAGAGTATTTACTTCTGAAGGAGTTTCTTTTAATATCACGTCTAGGACTAAAACTATGTCACGCTGTGTGGAATATCATGCCTTTCCTGATAATGCTAAGCTTTGTGTGGTTCAATGTCTTAAGGCCTATGAGGACTGTACCAGGTCTACTAGGCCAGATGGTGTGGTGCAGAAACCTTACAAACCTGTCACTCTGGCTACTTTAGCCAGATGGTTAAAAAAGGTAATGCAGGAAGCAGGTATTGATACTCAAGTCTTTGGTGCTCATTCTGTCCGAGGCGCCATAGCCTCTAAAACGTTCATGTTGGGTTCTACTGTTCAGGATATCATGCGTGCTGCAGATTGGTCTTCTGAGTCAACATTTAAACAGTTTTATTATAAACCGGTGGGTGATATATCCTCTGTGGTTTTTATCAGCGTTAAACTAGCATAATACGAAGCCTCCGGTCCTGTAATAGAATAAAAAATTAGCTAGCGTTTCGCGCCAAGAATTTTCAATTCTATTAAGGACACGGAGGCGAGGATTATCCCACCCGGTTACATTACACTATTGTAATTATTACCCACCCGTTTGCATTTATATTCTCATTACGCAGAAGTTATGGGTTGTTCTATCTCTCCCAATTTCAGGGTCCGAAAAGAAGATGGATTAAGTGTAATCCTGGTTGAAGATAACGTTCCCAGCTGGTCTGGTTCTTCCACGTTGGAAGCGATTGTTGGACTTTTGGTTATATTATTGGACTTTAATGTTCGGAGCAAAGAAAGAGGACAGGTTCCGGTGTTGGTGGCTCTTATGGGGCATTGCAGGATGTGATGTAATACATGCATCATGGGAAACGTAGTTTTTTTGTGTACATAATACAAGTTTCATTGGCTGCTGTAAGTAGTAATAAATAAATAGAAAGAGAAGCATAATCCTCGCCTCCGTGTCCTTAATAGAATTGAAAATTCTTGGCGCGAATGCTAGCTAATTTTTTAATCCCATTCAGACCATCCCGTTTAACAGACCTTACCTCGTTTTGTATATTAGAGTCTGGGAGAGAGGTCTCCTGTTGAGATTTAGACTTGGCTTGACACGTCATCAATTGTCCTTCATTTTGGGACCGTTTAGTTCTGACTCTGTTCTTGCCTTTGTGATGAGTTTTCTAGCCAAACACGGTTACATTTTATATTTTTTTGTAAATTTTATCTGTCTTTTACTGAAAGATTATTATAGCCAGTTTTAAGAAATCATTACATGCATCCTTGTACATCTGCTTTATGTTTTCTCCAATTAATAGCCGTCTCTGAAGTTTGTTTTTCGGTATTGAGTTTCTTAAAATCTACACTGCCCAACAGAATACTGTACTGTTCCAATATTGTGTATATAGCTTATGGACTGCAATTTTTATGATTATATTTTATAACGAAATAAAGTTTATTTTGACTGATTGATTGATATGTTTACATTTATAAAAAATGTAATCCAAAATTAAGTTAATAGTACTGTAGCATTTTTTCATTTAAAATATATTAAATTAATTTACATTAATATTTAGCGTGAAAGTACTTTACTATTTGTTTCAAGTTTGTCAAACTTTTTTACTTTTCCATATACTTTATCACAAAGAGCTCTTTCTCAATAGGATGGAAATTGCTCTATGGTAAAGTACACGGAAACAGTCTTGCTAGAGTATTAATGAACACAATGGTAAATTTGTTGTTAACTTAGGTAGTAGTTATTCTACGGGTCACATGACCAAAACAGAGTTAATGAAATGAACCCAGAATCAGCCTTAGTGTCATAGAAATCATTGGGGCACATGTATCATGCCTTTTTCCCGTTCGCAAATGGTCCGATTCTCAGAATCGGCCCGTTTGCGAATGGGAAAAAGCCTTTTGGGATGAATCATTCCAAAAGGCCATCGCAAAATAGGGAATCGCAAAATTTGCGATTCCCTATTTTGCGAATGCATTTAAGGATTCACAAATTGCGATTCCTTAAATGCAATTCTGAAAGCACCCAAGTTGTGCGAATTTGCCTCAGGAAATCGCAAATTACCACCAACTTCAAGTTGGTGGCAATTTGCGATTTTCTAGAAAAATGCACTTTTTTGCATTTTTCAAAGTGCACACATACATGGACTTAACCTGTCTGTATAGTCCCAGAGCTCGAAGTGTGTCCGGTTTAACCTGTCTCTATAGTCGCAGAGCTCACAGTGTGTCCAGTTTAACCTGTCGCTATAGTCCTAGAGCTCGGAGTGTGTCCGTTTTAACCTGACTCTATAGTTGCAGAGCTCACTGTGTGTCCGGTGTAACCTGTCTCTATAGTCCCAGAGCTCAGAGTGTGTCCAGTTTAACCTGTCTCTACAGTCACAGAGCTCAGAGTGTGTCTGGTTTAACTTGTCTCTATAGTCGCAGAGCTCAGGCTGTGTGGTTTCACCTGTCTCTGCAGCCTCAGAATGCAGTGTCTACTTTCACCTGTTTGCACAGTCACAGAGCTCATCCTGTGTCGTGTTTAACCATCTCTATAGCCGCAAAGCTCAGAGTGTGTCCGGTTTAACCTGTCTCTATAGTGCAGAGCTCAGAGTGTGTCCGGTTTAACCTGTCTCTATAGTCCTAAAGCTCGGAGTGTGTC
Organism: Triturus cristatus; assembly: GCF_964204655.1. NCBI lineage: Eukaryota > Metazoa > Chordata > Amphibia > Caudata > Salamandridae > Triturus > Triturus cristatus. The sequence goes on from NC_140593.1 coordinate 1,087,709,673, forward strand.
TGGTTTAACCTGTCTCGATAGTCGCAGAGCTCAAAGCGTGTCTGATTTAACCATCTCTATAACCGCAGAACTCAGAGTGTGTCTGGTTTAACCTGTTTCAATAGTCGCAGAGCACAGAGTGTGTCCGCTTTCACCTGTCGCTATAGTCGCAGAGCTCAGAGTGTGTCCGATTTACCCTGTGTCTATAGCCGCAGAGCTCAGAGTGTGTCCAGTTTAACCTGTCTCTATAGACGCAGAGCTCAGAGTGGGTCCGGTTTAACCTGTCTCTGTAGTCACAGAGCTCAGAGTGTGTCCAGTTTAACCTGTCTCTATGGTCACAGAGCTCAGAGTGGGTCCGGTGTAACCTGTCTCTATAGTCGCAGAGCTCAGAGTGTGTCCGGTTTACCCTGTATCTATAGCCGCAGAGCTCAGAGTGTATCCGGTTTAACCTGTCTCTATAGTCGCAGAGCTCAGAGTGTGTCCAGTTTAACCTGTCTCTTTAGTCACAGAGCTCAGTGTGTGTCCAGTTTAACCTGTCTCTATGGTCACAGAGCTCAGTGTGTGTCCAGTTTAACCTGTCTCTATGGTCACAGAGCTCAGTGTGTGTCCAGTTTAATCTGTCTCCATAGTCGCAGAGCTCAGAGTGGGTCCAGTTTCACCTGTCTTTACAGTCACAGAGTTACTAACATTTTACCTGTTTCTAGAGCTACAGAGTTGTGGTTGTCTACTTCCATTTTTTTGCAGCCACAGGGCTGTCCTGGCAGCAATGGAGCTCAGACTGTCCAGTTTCACCTGTCTCTATCGTCACAGAGCTCAGACTTTGTCCCATGTCAATGATCCCTATAGTCATAGAATTGAGACTGACTGGTTCCACCTGTTTCTACCGCCATAGAGTTACGAATGTCTAGGTTTACCTGCCACTGCGGCAACAGGGCCCAGGTTGTCTACTTTCACCTGTGTGTGCAGTCACAGAGCTCAGACTGCATCTAGTTTCAACTGCCTCTACAGCCGTGAAACTCAGAATGTCTAGTTTTATCTGCATTTACTGCCACAAAGCTCAGGTGGTGTCCAGTCCACCTTTCTTACTAGCCATAGAGTTAAGACTGTCTAGTTTCACCTGTCTTTACAGCTACAGAGTTAAGAATGTCTAGTTTTACTGTCTGTACAGTCCCAGAGATCAGATTGTGGCTAGTTTCACCTGTCTCTTTAGCCACAAACGGTCTCCTCTTTTACTTGTGTCTACACCCACAGAGCTCATACCATCTCATTTCACCTGCATGTTCAGCCACAGAGCTCAGGTGGTGTCCAGTTCACCTATCTCACTAGCCATAGAGTTGAGACTGAATAGTTTCTCCTGTCTCTACAGTCACAGAGCTAAGAATGTCTAGTTGTACTGGCTGGTCAGTTCAAGATCTCAGACTGTGTCTAGTTTCACCTGTCTCATTAGGCAGAGACTGTCTCCTTTTACCTGTGTCTACACCCACAGAGCTCATACATCTCGTTTCACCAGTAGGTACAGCCACAGAGCTCAGGCTGTGTCCAGTTCACCTTTCTCTGTAGTTATAGAGTTGAGACTCTCTGGTTTCACCTGTCTCTACAGCCATACAGTTAAGAATATCTAGTTTTACTGGCTGTTCAGTTCCAGATCTCAGACTGTCTAGTTTCACCTGTCTCTTTAGGCAGAGACTGCCTCCTTTTACCTGTGTCTACACCCACAGAGCTCATACCCTCTCGTTTCACCTGTAGGTACAGCCAAAGAGCTCAGACTGTGTCCAGTTCACCTGTCTTTAAAGCCATAGAGTTGAGACTCTAGTTTCACCTGTATATACAACCACAGAGCTCAGACCGGTTCGTTTCACCTGGATGTACAGCCACAGAGCTCAAGCTATGCCCGCTGCACCTGTCTCCCTAGCCATAGAGTTGAGACTGTCTAGAGTCACCTGTTTCCGCAGCCCAAGTTAAAAATGTCTAGGTTTACTGTTTGCACAGCCCCAGAGATCAGACTGCGTCAAGTTTCACCTGTCTCTTTAGCCACAGACTGTCTCCTTTAACCTGTGTCTACACCCACAGAGCTCATACCGTCTCGTTTCACCTGTAGGTACAGCCACAGAGCTCAGGTTGTGTCCAGTTCACCTATCTGACCAGCTTTAGAGTTGAGATTGTCTAAGTTCACCTGTCTCTAGAGCCACAAAGTTAAGAATGTCTAGTTTTACTGTCTTCACAGTCCCACAGCTCAGACTGTGTCTAGTTTCACCTGTCTCTTTAGCCACAAACTGTCTCCTTTTACCTGTCTACACCCACAGAGCTCATACCGTCTCGTTTCACCTGTAGGTACAGTCACAGAGCTCAGGTTGTGCCCAGTTCACCTGGATGTATTGACCCGGATCTCAGAGTTGTTGGGGTCAGGTTATTTTCCTCTCCATTTCAAAATAACAGACAAAGGAGGAGGTCTTGAACGCCATTTTGAAAACGTAGCTCCAAACATGCGCTGTAGATTTCAGGAGGACAGTAGGTACTACTTTTCTAAACGTACAAATGTCTACTTAAATTGTACTTAACAGCAATAGCCTTTCCTTCACAGGTCGGTTTAAAGAGGTGTAATATCTTAAATGTTTAAAGGGCTATGCGCTGTACTTACACCGGAATGAAATTAAAAAGAAGCTCTAACTCGTCGGAAAATGAAGTGCACCGCGGTTAACAAATTTAAAATGAACAAAAAAAAGATATTGAGAGCAATATCCCTCCTTGCCCAGGGGCATTAATAAAGGCTGGAGATTTGGGGAAAAGACAATATTTTCTATTAAAATTCCACTCTGTGTTTCAATATTAAAAGGATATGCGATGAGTTCCCAGCATTACTCAGCTGGGGTCAGGGATTAATTTCATTTCTTTCTGGTCAGCATTCTGTCGATAATTAATCAGGAGCCGCGTTTCTTAATGAAACACTTTTCATAAGGTGATAATTAGCGGGGAAGCAGCGGCCTGCAGACGGCCCCTGCTGCTGTCAGATCCCGGGAATGAAATCAGCGGCCGGGGGCTGGGGGCTGGAGGGGGGGGGGGGGGGGCATCCGCAGAAAACGCGAAATGTGTGTACAAGCCACAGCTCTCGTATTTACCCTGACCCTGGGCGAAGCCTGTGTGGCCCTGGAGGGCGCGGTGGAGCAGACAGAAGGGTGTGCGGTCTTTATAACTCTACCTTTTACGTGTGTGGGGGCTTATAGTGCAAAAATGCAGCCTTATAAGACCGGTATTTAAGGTTGCATCGTCATAATGGCAGCCCCAAACCACTCTGCAGAGATTTACCATTGTCAGGGCTACTAGGATTATGGAGCAATGGAGTCATGGTTACCTAAATTATGTGGCATGAAAAGGCAACCCGTGCAGCTTTGTGGGGCACATTCTCAGGCAGTATTATTTTGATAAATTGTAATCTGCAGATTATACAAATTATGTGGCAAATCACATGGCAGCGGAGTTAAATCCCTAATTACACAGTAAAACAGGATACCACAGAATTGCATAAAGCCTCTGGCCATCACTACTGTCCATGAATTTATTAATAGTTTATTCATGCCAGATAAACAGAACATAAACATTCTGATTTTAATCAATGCCATTGTTAGGTGCACTTGGAAGAAAATAGCTTTGTAAACCGAGCAACCTCAAAATACACATGCAAGATAAAATAATAAAAAATATATGTGTGTGATATGTAAATTGATCCTATTTTGCCAGCTCAGGTTCTGGTGGTATTTGCAAACCAAGTCAAGTCAAAAATAAAGTTTATTCAGTCCATTGGTCTTTAAACAACGTAAAAACAAGTTCATCAACTGACGCCATTGTGGAAGCCTGACTTTCATGTATTTCCTCTCAATTTTTACACAATGCTCCTTACATAAGTCATATTCACACCTATATATCAACATAAATAATTTTAAAAAATATAGTAAAAGTCCTATTTTAAAATATTTTTAATAGGTATATAAATGAAATTTCCCTAAAATCCCTTTACATCATAGCTTCAACTTAGCTTACAGCCAACTATTTCCTATTCCATAAAAAACCCTTTTTAGCAGCCTGCATGTACTTCGCAATGGATATTGCAATTTCAAGATTTGTCATATCCATGAGGAGTTCAATTGCTTGTTCATGCAACCCAGTATCATATTTTAAAAAGATAGGGTGTTAAAACAGTTTCTGCAGAGTTCACAATTTATGGCAGTCCATTAGGATATGTAAACTATCGCATTTCATACCCAACCTGCATGTGCATTTACCATCAGATCGCATTAGTTCTGTTTTTATTTTACCATTTCACATAGCAGGATTGATACCAATTCTCAACCTTAGCACTTCCAACCTAAGCCATTGGTTAGGAAGTAAATCTAGATAGCGGTACCAGATTTCTTTCACCCAGCTATTTCTCAGAAATGTCACAGATTCTTTCTTTCTCAGGTACTCCATGTCGTCCAACCTAAACGTTCCCTTCCCTAAAGTTCTGAGTGCGCTCTTTGTCGCTTCTATATGAAGAATCTGCAGATCGATTTTCACATCTACGTTTTCACAGATGGTATAGAGTTTCTTTCTGTCCGCTTTAGCCCATTTTAGTTCACTATGCAGAATCTCATTCTTACACCACTGTGACACTTTCGTATCTTCTCCTGTCCCCAATCGTTTCCAAAATCGTAATAGGCCCACTTGCACCTGTACATTCCATGAGGTCATGCCCAACTCCAATCTAATTGCCTGAATCATAGATGAGCTAGGCAATGACATTAAAGATTTTATACATTTTCCTTCCTCAATATTCCAGTTGCTTTTACCCCCTAATAGGAATTTCTGCTCCATTCTGTAGTTGTGGAGGTATCATTGCGTTGTAGGCCTTTAACAATGGTCTATGGGACATGTCACCATGTCTGCAATTACATATTTTCAGCCCACACACAGATGTATGGGCTTTTGCTTGCTGTGCCTCCAAGTGTGTGCCCCACTTTAGAGACTTGTCAAACCAGATCCCAAGGTATTTGTACTCATTCACAGTCTCTCATTTGGTTTGCCCCAAATATCAATTAAACTTCTGATCTCTCTTCTCAAAACACAGGATTTGGGTTTTATCCACATTTACCAATAGTCGTTTTGCCGCACAATATATGCTAAATGCGTTTAGCTTCCTCTGCAGGCCCAACTCTGACTGATCGAGGATTACTAAATCATCGGCATACAGTAAACGGAATAAATGCTTCCCATTCACTTTTGGGCTAGCACTTCTATTCGCTGCCAGAATAGATGGCAGATCTGCTAGGAATATGGTGAAAAGTAGCGGGCCAGTACACAACCCTGTCTTAGGCCATTATTAATCGCTATTTCAGGTGTCAAACACCCACCCCCAGCCGTGTCCTTGATAACCTGGGCCCAATTTTGACTCTGCAACTCCTGTATAACTATTAGGGGACCTTCAGGAACATCATCCCTTCTCAGGGTCTCCCAGAGGCATTTCCTATCCACCAGGGCAAAGGCTGCGCGGAAATCTAAAAAGCAGCAATACAGCCTACCTCGCTGCTCCATAGACTTCCACACCACTGCCCATAGGGCGAAGCAGTGGTCAATCATAGAGTGTCCCTCCTTAAATCCTCCTTGTTCCGCTGGCACAATCGACCGCTGCTCCACCCAATCCTTCAATCTGCCCAGCATTATTTGCAAACCACTCTAGCCTTGTAGTTTATCATGTCACCAGAAACCACAGAAGCAATATTGGACAGTATTACAGAGTTACGGTTAGGTATGTCCGCTCGCTCTCCCACCCTCCACACTCTATCTCTCTCTCTCTCGAGCTCTTTCTATTTATGTTCATATGTAGAAACACACACATATGGACATATACACACAAACACATGCAAAGATGCAGCTGTATGGATGGGTCTGTGTGTGTGTGTTGTTATGCCAATGCCAGTGAAAAGGTGACCAAACAAAACAATCTAATTACCAGGTGTATTAATAAACTCACATCCACACACTCACTACAGTGCAAAGGTCAAATCCAAAGTTATTGCCACTGCACAGCTTCCCTGACTTGAGAAAACCCTTCTACTTCAGATATTCCACTCTAGAATGACTTCAGGGAAGACATAACCTGGAGCCATATTGAAAAGGCCCAGTTAATGTAGTTTTGCATCAAGAACAGATGCTATTGTTATGCACTACCTCTTCTAATCTACTCTTTGAGGAGCTATCTGGAATGATTAGAACATTTTAATGCAAAAAAAGGCCTGGACTTCCAACACAAACACTACATCTGTCAGATGCATTCTATGTCCTTCCTCTCTGTTCGCTGCTCCTCAGGCACCCAAACATTATTTTGTTTGCCTTTATGAATCTATGGTTTAGAGTCAAGGATGGCTAAAAGGGGAATAAATGAGTGTGATAATTCGTTTATAAACCAGCTTACCATTGTTGAAGGAGGAGACGGCATTGTGACCACATTTGAAGCTTTCTTCTTGAGAGTCATCATGGCTCGGCCCATGTAATATGGTCCAGTATTACCATTGAGGGGTTCTGGTGACATCATAAAACCATGAGCCTGCATGTGAATGTCACCAGAACCCTAGCTAGGATGGCAATATAGGATATAGGATCATACATATTACATCTGACTCGAAATGCATTTTTTAATATTACATGGTTCTTTTGGGGTGGTTAGCTTAAAAAAAATTAAAGTGCAGCTAACAATGAGTACTAGTTGGAATATATCACCTCTAGGTTTAACTTTCATTAAAAAACTGTCGATAAAATAAACTATGATGAGGGCCAGTGAACAGGTGTGATTCTGTGGCTGTAGCGTTTACTGCATAATAATGGATTTACTACACAGGTTGAATAATTTGCCACATAAATGCATAGATAATCTAGATATCCATACCACATAGCTTATATAATTGTGCCACATAATTCTAGCACCCCAAACAATGGTAATAATCTGCAGAGTGGTTTGAGAGCTGCCATTATGGTGATGAAACCAGTATTTCACATGGAATTCTGAAGAACAGCATAACATCGACCATATATATAAAGACGTGCCCAGAGTGATATGCAATTTATCACCATTGTTGGGGGTGGGGTGCAGAGTGGCCCTAGGTGGGCGGGCAGACAGACAGACAGACAGACAGACAGACAGACAGACAGACAGACAGACAGATAGATAGATAGATAGATAGACCCCCCCCCCTTCCCCCCACCTAGGGCCTGTGTTGGAGAGATGTATGAAATTAATATATGTAGCAAAACAAGTGTTCATTAAATGAAGCACAGTGTGGACAGAGCAGGGCAGGCAGTCGCTTGACACGAAGGACCTTCCCTCCTGCAGCCACCCACAGTGTGCCACGGTGACAGATAAAGAGGCGAAAAAGAGGCGAACACTCTACAGAGAGAGCAGCCAGGAAGTACAAATGAGAGGTTTTGAAGTGCTGGGTGAGTTTTCGAAAATATGTCGTCGGTGTCTGGGGAAATCGGATAATCCGTTCATTACCACGCTGAGCGGACCTAAACATATACTTTCACCTTTCTAGGCCGGAACCCCCTTACCTCCCCAAACCGGGGGCGCCTAGAAGCAGTAAAAATCAGGGCATCCTGCTACCTTCGCAGAAGGCGGGTGCACGTTTTTGGATATTAAGAGCGTGTTTTACAGCCAGCTGCCTTCCGGCTCACCTGCTCTGTTTGACCCTGGCCACATCACAGGCGCCAAAATCAAAAGGGCTTCGAATCAGGGTGAACCCATAGCGTAAACTTTTACATTCACGTCGCACTTCGATGGATGCTTTCCAGGTACCGAGTCACAGACACTGTCCCCCATGGGACCCCACATTCACAGGGAGTACCACAGCTTAAATGAGCACTGTCGGAAAGTAAAAAAAAAGCTATAAAAACACAGACACAAAGTCGCTGAGATGCTGAGCCTGTGTATTTGCATAAAACCCCTCGTACACTCATCTCTGCCTGGAATCTACAAAGAAACACTGAATAATTTGTTTATACAGATTAAAAAAATAACCCTCCAGGTGGGACTGGAAACACAACACCAATCTATTTCTGCATTTCGTGTTGACACGTAAAGGCAAACTTTTCAATTGCTTCCTAACATAAATATTGTTTTTTTATTATTTATTTTAATCCCAACGCGCGTGTTTGGGGCTGCCCTGTTTATTGTGGCCCTGAAAGGCCTGGCAGACTTGGAGATAAAAGAGGGCGGGGAAGGGGGGCTGCTTCTGCGGATGGAAACAGTGATAACTCACTGAAAGAAGCCAGGGTGGGATTTGCAAAGCAGGACCCTGTAATAGAATTCTCCATAATCTATTATCGCGACAGGACACCCTGAGACCTATTTCAAGAGATGATGCCTCCTTCTGCGGCCCTTCGGTTACCCTAATGCGTTATTAACCGAGAGGAAAGTCCAAATGCACAATCGCAATTTTACACTTCTGGGGGCCACGTATTTCGTATTTTTTATGTCGCATGCACGTGCTGCTATTTACGTTCTATTTCACCTTAAAGAAAGTACTTTGTGGGGTGCATTCACTGGGGTCAAGAACGTAAACCGACAGAGTATATATACCCCAGCGGTGGGAATGAGAGGGAATTTGGGTTCGACCCCAGCACCCCATGGCTATTCCCTCACATACTTAAAATTATAGTTCCTCGAATCGATTGTTAGCAGCACTTCAGGTGTTCCCTCTGACTCAACGCTGGTCGACTTTTGAAACAGTTTAAAGAGAACAACAGAAGTTTAAAGAGACCAGCGATGGACAGGGAGGAGCTATTGTAGTAAACAGCGGGCAGTGCAAGGGGGGTGGGGGGCGGGGGCAAGGAAGGACTATTTGGCCGGGTCATCTCGCTGTAAGGGGGGGCTGCTTTAAACCGAGCACGAGGCGGGAGAACGGGACGGGGACACACCTTAGTGCCTCTGCAGGGGCATTATATGATCTAGGAACACAGCGTGTCCTCTGCCGCCATGTGTGGCCCGGCCGGGGCCCTACGCTGTGGCGTGGCATATAATCGACTGTGCAGGAACATTGGGAGGGGGGGGGGGGGGGGGGGGGCTCTGGTGTTAAAAAAAAAGTGTTATTCTGTAAACACATCACAGACACCCCAGAAAAAGAACACTTCGTGCCTGTCCTTTTATTGCAACAAATGTGGCCCTGTCTGTTCCCTGTCATACAGTATCCACTCTGTACACACCTCACACCACAGACACCTTTGCACATGGGGTATTGCCCTGCCACCTCACACCACAGACACCAGCACCTGGGGCGCCGCACCACACAGCATGGGCTTTGCATAACTGCCAGAGAGAGCAGGTGCCCCTTCCATCCAGTGACCCTTGTGTAAACTTACCTCACAGTCGCCATGGCACACAGGGCAATACCCAGCTAGCCCCGGGGGCACCGCGCGCACGGAGCATGCCATTTGTACGACTAGAGGAGACAGCAGGAGCTGCCCTGCCCTTTCCAGCCAATGACAGCTCCGTAAACACACCTTACAGTAAAACCACCTTAACACACGGGGCGCTATTCTGTCAAGGCGCCTTAAAATACACTCCAAAGTGGGCCGCGTGGCAGCACGGGGGGGGGGGGGGGGGCACGGGAAGCGCAAAGGATGCCGCCACGCCCTCTGCACACGCCGATTACTGTAAACATACCCCACACCACCACAGACACCCCGGGCACGGCGCTGGCAGCACTAGGGGGCACCGCACACCTAGAGTCTGCACTGTGCGGGACTGGCACAGACAACACGCTCCCGGCTCTCTTTCCTTACTTACACCAAGGACATATTTAGGCTTTTTTGTCGTTACCTATCAGGCGCTCTGTTGTCATTCTTTATTTGAATGTGTCACTTTAACCAGTCCTGAAGCATGTTTGAGGATTGTATGTTTTAACCTCTTGTCTGACAAAGTGTTTATAAACTTCCGGCCAAGCCCCCCCCCCCCCTCCCCCCTCTTCCACCTCCTTTGTAGGCGCGCGCGTCCTACTATGGCCGGGGTGAGGGGGGCAGAGTTTAAGGGTGGCAAAGATTGATGTCTAACGGACCCCTCTGTCTGACTCCAGCGGTGATGGGCCTCTGCAGCGGACGGTCTCCCAGAGAGCCCCTGGATGAAACTGGCATTTCTTTTGCGGCAAAAGTGGCACAGATCCCCGTGCTCTGTGATGGGCATGAAGCGCGCATGCGTGGAGCGCCCATAGTTTGGGTCAGACAGATCCACGCTCACATAAAGATAACTCTTCCTATACAGCGCTTTATACTACACTTCTGCCAAGGCACGAGTGAAATCAGGGCACATTGTAAGATACGCACTGCAGAGAGTAGCTGCAAAAACCTCCCCTCTTCCACACACAATATCCTTTAAAAACTGCAAGAGGGGGTTTACCACCGTCCCACCCACCAACATAAGCAAAGCTCCTGTTCTGTTGTTATAGCCTGCACACACAAATATCACCTGTCACCTTCAAAATACTACTTTTATTAAAAAGTAACGTTTTCAAAATATATAGTTCGGGCCACACTAAAACAAACTATATCATAACATAACAAACATTGTGCAGTGCTCTGTTTGTAATATAACGGGTGAGTTGTCCAGAGTTCTCCTCCGAAGCTGGCCGCCCCCCTGCAGAATGTTTGGGGTCTGTCTTGACTCCACCTCATGCCTCCTTCGCACGCCATCCTACACTTTCTGATCATATATGTCTCTCTTGTGTATGATTTTACGCCCTGCTTCCTCCTTTATTCTATTTTACCATCACCACGCCCCCGCCCCTTCTCTGCTTGTCTCTCTTATTCTGGGTCAAGTCTGATGAGTACCAATACGTGCCAGTCTCCAAAAATGAGCGCTGGTGGGCCCCGCCTGTAGCCACCGGCTCAAATGAAGCCCAGCTATTGTGGTGTAATAAAACTGTCTCGGGTTAATGTTGGCACTTCACACCACTGGCCTTCCACCTCCTGGTTTATGCATTTACCATAATGTCGCTAAACTCTGCGATGCAATTGTGAGACCGCGGCATAGTTACTTATGCTGTAGCCTAAATGTCTTTATAAAATTACGCAACGCTTAGAAATGGCCGATGTGTGGTAAGAGGCACTATAAAAGAAGACGCATAATTAATATGGTGCATAATACGAGCATATTGTGCACACATACGTCAGCATAACTTCCAGTCTAGGTGTGTTTAAGCCAGCTGTGTTTGTAAACCTAAGTTTTGAAGCCAACCTTTAGGTAGGCGGCACCCCTCCACCCCATATGAATTGATTTTGAGAAGACAGGTAGGTGGCTTTATGGGTTTAGCGACCCCCCACTCCCCACTAAACATTGTAAGGATGTTGCGGGTCACGAGGAGGTGTGTGGCAAAAGAGGCGCGGGGGGGGGGGGGGGGGCAAGGCTGAGTTCTCTCACACTGTCATAAAAATCCGCGGGATTGCATTAGGCTTTCTACTACGTTCGGAGTACTTTATGGCATATAATACCCGCACAACATCACTGCGCCTTCCGCCATCTTCAAAGCCTTTGTCTCGGATTCCATCTGAAGCAAGACATTTTCAATTAAAAGAAACTATACGAGGAACTAATATAACATATTTATTGTGGACATAATTGCCCCGCTCGGCAGCTTTTAATCGGTTGTAAACAAGTATTTCACGCAGTTCCATGTCCGACGTATTTAAAGGCGGTTGTCCGTTTTGTATGTCTGATCAAATACCGATTCTTGCCCTTCTGTAGTAAACTCAGTCTCAGCAATAAGAACAAATACTGAATGACACATCTTCTTAGCAGTAAATGCCTGGATTTCCATGAAGAGGCCGCCTAAACAACTAGTCACCCCTCTAACTGTTTAAGTAGTGCCTAGGGTTGTTTTAGGAGAAGTTTCTCTTGTGGTCAAGGAGCTGGCTGCGTGGGATGCGCTGACGTCATAACTCAACGTTTCACCTTAATACACCACAGTGGTGATGTCACTCCAAGATTATCATAGTACAATCGATAGCTGTAGGATATCATAGGGTATTTTCTGCTTCCCTGCAGGAGGGTCGGTTGTGCTGCTTAAAGTCCCTAGCAGTCAAGCACTGTTTAATACCGCCAGGCGGTTTCTGAGCGCTAGGCGGTAAAAGTGAGGCGAGGTCGGATCAGAATCTAAATGTGGGCGTTAACCAGGTCAGTGCCGACACCACAGAGGGATGCCTGCCATCACACAGGTCTGTCTCCCAGAGAAGAGACGCTGTTTCACAAACCCCATTTACAAATCACTCGGATTTAAGGGATACTTCCGCCCCTACAATCTCCTGCAGCGTTTGGGCTCCCAGAAGCTGCCTAGAAAGTTTTCTGTCTTAACTACCGTTTTGTACGTCGCGGTGATGTAAACATGCGGCCGTGTTTGACTGGAGTAATTGTGCAAACCTTATTAGCAATCTGCATATTTACTGTAGCGCTGTTCGGCAGTAAATGGCTTCGAAAGGATATAATTACCGCCGGGCGGGCTGCGCGGAGGCTGCTGGGTGCGGGGCCGCGGTTCACGCGTTGTGGGGGGCTCTTTGGAAGGCAGCCACTGACCTTTGGGTGTTCACCACTCTATTCGCCAGGAGGGCAGGGGGTCTGGCGAGGGGTGTAAACCGGCCTCGTCTGTCGGTACTTGGGCACGCGGTGTCTATGTGGTACATCAGCGGTGCGGAATGCGCCGTCCCTTACAGGCGCTATAAACAGAAGTGAGGGGTGGGGGCTCGGACCTTCACACGAGGCGCAGACCTTGACACGGGGGCAGTGACACTGCAGAGGGCAGTGCCCCTGAAGTGCCTGGCAGGAGCCGGCACTGCCCTTTGGTGATCACAGGGTAGAGACTTAAAGGCACGTCTGCTCACCTGTGGCACCTGTCAATCAGCCGTAGTTTGAGGCAGACACAACCGGGCTCGTGTTTATCAAATACGCTTCAATTACAATATACACAGACACACACAAGTGTATGAACCACGTGCATGCGTTTGTGACAGTGTGCGATAAAGATGCCCAGTGCTCAAACACACACAATACACGTAGCTAATGTTTATCCATTTCACGTGACACCTAAACAAACACAATAGACAAAAAATAATACGCAGATAGTATAGAAACACGCACAAAGTACACAGAATGACGCCAACGGCACATCTTACACAAACGGGTGTGGGCATGTGTAGCAAATATATGTCGTCTCCACACACACCTAATAATCGAATACAAATAAAAGTCAGAAAAACAAATGATATCCGAAGAGTCCATGCAGCATAAAAAACACTCAAATATATACATACCATGCGGATATATAAAGCAAATATATATATATATATATATATATATATATATATATATATATATGTCCCTTCATATATTACACAACTTCGTACATAAAAGACAGGCTTTTAGGGCAGTGCGGCTGCACTGGGCGCTGACCTGTGAAGGGGGGCGCTGACCTCAGGGGGCACTGTGTTTAGCAATAACTTATGATTAGAGAGATGAGGGACGCTTTTGCCCATTGGTAGTGAGAGAATATGAAGGGGCGATCATGGGGTGTGGGGGTGCCAAAAATGATTGTCGCACCGGGCGCCACCAGCACTTAAGCCGGCCCTGAAGACACGGTCTCTCACGCGCACACACAAACACACTAGTAAAGACAAACACCCCGTTCACACCCAGGCGGCAGCCCGGTCCCTTGCCCGCCCGGTCCCTTTGCCCGCCCGGCGCGGCCCTTGTTTCAGCCGATCCTCCCAGGCTCCGGGCGCTGCTCGTCTCTCCACCCCGTCCCCCCGTCCCCCGGCCAGCCGGCCGCGCTCCGCCGCTGCACCGCGCACGGATACTTCGTTGTGTGTAATTTACACCCTGATCTCGAATCGATCCGACACCTCGGCGGAGGCTTGCTCGTTTTTCACGCTTCTTTCGAGGTGCTGAAATAATATCCTCTCATTAGGAGGCTGCGAAGCTCGGCTAATTTATCCAAACTGTCAGGGGCTTGTACAACCCCGGGGTTCAAAATAAATCAGCGAGGCAACAACACCCTCCCTGGCCGCCCAGCCGGCGGAACGGATTTATCAACAAAACGGAAGTCAACTCCCTCTGAAAGCGAGTCCGAAACACGCGGCAGCTGACCAGGACAGGCTGCACCAGCAGCACACACACAATCCGGCGGTGACCAGGACAGGCTGCACCAGCAGCACACACACAAGCCGACCGGCGACCAGGACAGGCTGCACTAGTAGCACACACACAACCAGGCGGTGACCAGGCCAGGCTGCAACAGTAGCGCACACACAACCAGGCGGTGACCAGGCCAGGCTGCAACAGTAGCGCACACACAAGCCGATCGGTGACCAGGCCAGGCTGCAACAGTAGCGCACACACAACCCGGCGGTGACCAGGCAAGGCTGCAATGGCGGCGCACACACAGGCCTGCCGGGACAGCACACACACGACCAGGCGGTGACCTAGGCACAGGTTGCACCAGCAGCTCACACACAATCAGGCCAGTGACCATAACTGAATGGACCAGCAACACAACCATGAGTCGGTGGGCCGGCCACCACAACTGAGTGCAACAGCAGCTCATGACCACATCTGAGATCACCAGCAGCTCATGACCACGCCTGAGAACACCAGCAGCTCAGGACCACATCTGACTGCACCAGCAGCTAATGACCACACTTGAGAGCACCAGCAGCTCATGACCACATCTGAGAGCACCAGCAGCTCATGACCACATCTGACTGCACCAGCAGCTAATGACCAAACTTGAGAGCACCAGCAGCTCATGACCACATCTGAGAGCACCAGCAGCTCATGACCACATCTGAGAGCACCAGCAGCTCTGGACCACATCTGACTGCATCAGCAGCTAATGACCACACTTGAGAGCATCAGC